>NC_060076.1:62920000-63583528 GCF_922984935.1 Meles meles
TTTATCCCTATTACTCACTTCTACCCTAATGACTCCAGTCCTCATGTTAGTTCAACAAATATTCCTTCTCCACTACCTCTGCAGCCTGCTAGCTAAGAAGAGGGAACCACAATCCCAAGAGACCTAGAGAACTGACTGGGGTGCTATCATGAAAAGTCAATGGGTACTAAGCTTTAAAACCTCCCTCACTCCCTTGGGCCCTTTAACCTAAACCTAACCGTTGCAGTCACAAAGTAACAAACTTCCCCCTCAAAAAGGAGTTCTAACTGTCAAGCACAACCTGAGTTAAACTATACAGGTTTATCTTTAACCTTGTATTCACCTGTAGATTCTTCCATCTGTTCTCTAATGCTGTTGTTTTAAAATTAAATATCAAAACTCAGGTCTGAATTCCAAATGACCACTCACAATTGGGCTTCAATGTAAAAACCGTGTAGGCTAGAAAGACCAAACTGAGAAGAGAATCACTTCTTTTACACTCTAAGCAATGGATACTGGTAAGGACACCACTTTACAACTTATTCCCTCCATATCAACTCTTCCCTACAAGTGACACATTAGGGCTTCTGTGACAGGTAAATCAATGAACTCCCAATGAAATGGTATGTGATTTGGAGGTAGGAAATTGAAAGAATAGTTTGGAAAAACAACCTATGTTTCTACTAAACTGTTAAATAGTAAGAATACACAATCTGTTTTAAATAAATATTCAAAATAAGTAAAAATTTAATCTGTTTTCTAAAAATAAATATTTATTTTGAATATTCAATATTTAAATATTCCAAACATTTAAGTAAATATTCATAAATAAATATTCAATATTAAATAAACATTCAAATTAGAACAAACTGTAATCCTGCATAGGCTCCAAGGAGCAAAATAGTTTAATTGTATACTTCAAGAGGAAACCAAGAGAAAGGAAGAAAAATTTTAATAGGTTGCTTATGTAACTTGATTATTTATTTATTTATTTATTTTGGTCGTGAAGTGAACTATGTTCTTTTTTTTATTATAGAAAATGTCAAACATAAAGTAAAAGAATATAATAAACCTCCATTGTAAATACATGTCACCCACCTTCAACAATCATCAGCTCATGGTCCATCTTGTTTCTTCTGTATTGCCACCCATTTTTTTCATTCTGTATTATTTTGAGGCCGAGCCCACATATTACATAATTTCATCTGGAAATATAACTTGATTTTTAGAGTCTATACCTCATTTTTACTATCTACAAAGACAGGACACTGCTAGCTGCCAATTCCTTAGCAAACTAAAGATAATATTTTTGTTTACTTTTTAAGATATCATATAGTGGTAAGCAAGAAGTATAGTCTTTGGAACCATTATTCCAATACAAACAAAATGAAAGAGGGTGAAAAGCTAGCATGATAAAAAGCATGTACTCCAGAGATCCCAAAGGAGCCTCGAAGCCCTAAAAGTACCCCATAATAACCTTTGCTAAGACTATAAAGTACTGCAAGGAGTTCTACAGCATGGGAAGTGCAGAAACCCATAAGCGTTCTCAAGGACCAGGTGCATCCTTTGAATACAGGTGCATGTCCTGTGTACAATGGAAAAGTGATCATATATGAGAAGCATTATTCTAAGTGAAAAAAGACACAAAAGTTTACATACTATAAAATTCTATTTTTATGAAACTCTAGGGACAAAAATCAGATTTAGTGGTTGCCAAAGGCTGTGGGGAGGGATTAACTGAGAAACGGCACAAGGAAATCTTTTCAAGGAATTGGAAATGTTCTATATTTTGATGATGGTGGTAGTTCCACCACAGTACATATTTGTCGAAACTCACTGAACTGTATATTTAAAGGGACTGCTTTTATTGTAAGTATATTATACTTCAATTAATCTGACCTCCCATAATAATAATTAAATGTTTTTAAATTGTTTTAGAAATAAAGGAGATATACTCTAAAAATATGTGTTCTTTCCTTCGGATGAAAATTTTTCCAAACTGTTTACATTTTCTAGTATATTAGCTGTTACTAAGGAATTCCTTTTATTTATTTATTTTTTATTATTTTATTTATTTTTTTAAGTAGGCTCCATCCCTATTGTGGACCCCAAGGCAGGGCTTGAACTCACAACCCTGAGATCAAGACCTGAGCTGAGATCAAGAGTCAGATGCTTAACTGACCAAGCCACCCAGGCGCCCCACTAAAAACTCCCTTTAAATCCTAATCTCATATGACAAATATGACAAACACAAACACATGTTGTTGCTATTAAATTACCAAAGTTGCAGCGTTGAAAAAAGGTTACAAATCAAAGTTTAGTAACTTTTTCTGTGGATCTGTAAACACTATTTTGGAGAAGCTTATATTAGTTATTAGTCATTTAGGAAAGAAATGAAGGAGGGAAGAAAGGAATGAGGAAAGATGAAGAAATCAGACATATAGAATACATCTCCACATTAGCAACAGAAAATTTCATTCAAATATAATTGAAATTTACCCAAGAATACTTTGATACAGTTTTTATAATGGTTTTTGTTATATTCATATAACTGACAGGCTTAAAAATATATAGCAAGCATACAAACAAATGGTAAGGAAAAGAACACAGAAAAAGGATATGGAAGGACTGCTTCTGTGGGAAATGTTTTTAGATAGATATACTGAATTTACACATGAAATTTCTTAACAACCTTATTAATGAAAAGAACCAATGAGTATGTGGGGAGAAACCTGGTAATTTTTACCCACACCCCACATATGATATCAACTTCACAGGTTTAAGTTATAGCTGATATTTCTGTCCATTCTACCACTCATTGTACAATTAGTTACTCAGGAATGGGTAGAAAATTATCACACTGCAAGCTTCACTCAGCTCTAAATGTCCACAATCTACCAAAACAGGCTTCACTCTACTCCAAATGTCCCATGATCCATCAACATCCGTAATAGGAGAGACAGATCTCCATGGAGCACCTCAGAGGAGCACCAGGAAATTCACACTGATCGCGATCTTGAGAAGGACGGTGGTTCTCCTAAACAAATGCCTTATTTTATCTCCTGAACACAGTACACCACGTAATGGTCAAGCTTTTTTCCATTTCATTTCCACACAGGCATAGATCAAGGGCTCCCCAGGCCAAGTACTTTGGGCTCAAACAGGTCAAGGTCAAGCTATTCAGAATTTTCCTGGCTCAGCTTTCACCCAAGGAATCAAAGTAGTCTCAATTTCCCTCCATAGTAATTCCTCTCCGCTAGCTGATAGTCGCTTTCTGAATTTTCCCTTCCCAATCTCTGCTGTCACTTCTCATAATTGTCTTTCACCCTACATTAGAATTACACTAGCTTGCTGTATGTTATGTATTATTGACCAATGCCTAAAATCCTAGAACATAGCCAGACATAAAATATTCAGATGTATTTAAACACAGATCATGATATCTGACATCAAACTATGAGTAAAGTAAGCTTAGGGGCTGTTGAATCATTCTTAATACAACTCAACTGATAGAAAGATGAAAATAACATACCCTGACACACCATACATTGATCTCCATGCCTATGGCATGAGTTAGGCATGAAGGCAGAGAATATATCACTGAATTTCTTCATTTTTTTTTGGCTTAGGGGACTCCTTAAAATTGATTATAATCAAAGGTATTTTTATTTATTAGCCTTTCACAGCCAGGCATTTTAATATAATAGTTCCAGACCATCAGCTAAATGAATGTTTAAGGGAATAAAGTATTTATCATTTGGAGAGCAGATAAAAGTACATTTTCTTAATTCCAAGACAGAGGTATGAGAATGGGTCAAGTTAGAATCAGTTCATAAAATTAACATGACTTGTTATTTATTGCTGCAGGCTTAAATTCAAGACTACTAGTCATTAAAACACACATACCCCAAAACTAACTATTAAAAAAAAATCCTTCATAATTATCATGTTAAGCAAAATAAGTCAGTTAGAGAAAGACAATTATCATATGATCTCTCTGATATGAGGAATTTCAGAGGCAGGGCAAGGGGGTTGTGGAGGGTAGGGAGGGAAAAAATGAAACGAGATGGGACCAGGAGGGAGACAAACCATAAAAAAGACTCTTAATCTTAGGAAACATACTGAAGGTTGCTGGCGAGTGGGGTGTAGGGATAGGATGGCTGGGTTATGGACATTGGGGAGGGTATGTGCTATGGTGAGTGCTGTGAAATGTGTAACCCTGATGATTCACAGACCTGTACCCCTGGAGCAAATAACACATTATATGTTAATGGAAAAAAAATAAAATAATAAAATAAAATACCTGCTATGTAAGTATAAGAATTCACTTTCCTTACTGCCATCTGAAACAAGATTCCTGCTGATCATTCCCACTTCCAAACTCAGTTGCACAAAGCCCTAACTCATATTTTCTTTTCCCAGTAACCAAAATTTTGACCACAGTAAATCATCTTCAATTTTTTTAATATTAGCTGGCATTTTATCCACAATAAAAGACTAATGGAATACAGCCCTTTGTAAAAAAAAATTTAGTCATTCCCAATTTACTTCAATCCATACTTTGCTTAACTCAATAGAACAGCAAAGATATTGTCTTATTTCTAAAATAGATGAGATTTAGACATCCTAAAAAGTGAAAATGTTCAAAACTGTCATTCATGATTTAATATTATACTTCCATTCTCCCTTATACTTTCCATTCAATTGTATCAAACCAAAAATTAGAAAGAATGTAATAGCATTATAGGCAAACATAACAAGTATAAAAATTGCAACAATTCACTTGAGGTTTTTTTTTTATTACACTTATGTCTACACAATATTGGAAAAAAACCCTTATATAAATGAGAAAGCAGCTGAAGGGCAAAATCAAACTCCTGGCTTTATTAGAAGCAGCCTTAATGTCTTTGAGATAAAATATTTGTAGGTGCCACAGTCAATCAAGATTTCAATAGAAACCAAAGATGAAAGCATTCATGCATAAAAGGCAAGTGTGATAATTATGATGTGCAGACAAGATAATGGAAAATATCCTAGGCTGCTTTTCATTTTCTGTATCAAGTGCTGCCTTGACCTAGGCATCCTATAATGTTCCATCACACTTACTGCACTATTTTATTATTTTAATTATTTAGTAGAATGTAATTAATTTGGTTGGCATATGCTCAGTTAGGATGGGAATCCTCTACTGTCTCATTGGGTCTTTTCCCTGTGTCATTTCTCAAAATAATCCTGCAAAACAGGTTTGAATAAATGTGCAATTGATTCAAAGTTCTTGTACATCCTTCAAGTTTATTAACCTCTTACTGATTAAACAAATGGTACCCATTTTCCTAGAATGTCATTTTCAGACAGTTTATGTCAAAGCTTTTGCAGACAATTTATAGTAGAAATTTTAGTGTGTGACTCCATACTGTAAAGTTTACATTGGCTCCAGGTCTCTGGTGGTAAGGCAGATAGAAAATGGTGGAATAATTATTATAGAGAAGAGTATAGTTCAGCATACAGATTTAGCACAAAGTTCACTGCCTGTGTATTTAAGGATTATGGTAATCATTTTCTCAGCTGCACTCTACTCTATTCTTCAGAACCAGGGTTCCTCCACCTTAATATTCATAAAAATAGTCCCTAAACAAAGTTCAAGATTACAATTACATTGCTATTATTACTACAATGTATTACATTATAAAAACACTAAGACTTTATAGTTATTAGCCTGCCAAAGTTATAATAATGCTTCTGACAAATGTGATACTGTAAGCGTTCCTTCTAATACTCTTCTATAATTTGGGGGAAAGTAACTTTTAGATAGCATTAACAATTTCTGTTCAGAACTGTCAAGTCAATAAAAGGGGTTTTTCAGTGTCCCCATTACATTATTAAATGAAAATATATGTAAGACAGGAACAAAAATCCTTTCCCACTAAAAGGCAAACTAAACACACCAATAAAACAGATCAGCACCTGACTAAAAGGAAAATGGTCACTGAGGATTTGATCCTGGATAAAAAGCAAAATGTCTTACACTCAAATGCAACTCCACCTTCCCCTAGAAATAAGTTACTACCAGCCTACTTCTTCCTTGGTAAAGGTGACTAGCAAAACATATGAAGTTGGCAGGGGTGAATCAGATTCTCCTCCCTTGTATAAACAGGTATGGCAAGGTTTTCTTCTGTGTCTTAAAGACAGAAAAGAGGGGCACCTGGGTGGCTCAGTGGATTAAGTATCTGCCTTTGGCTCAAGTCATGAACCCAGGGTCCCGGGATTATGCCCCCACACTGGGGTCCCTACTTAGTGGGGAGCCTGCTTCTCCTTCTCCCTGCTGCTCCCCCTGCTTGTGTGCACATGCTCTCTCTCTCTCTCTTTCTCTGTCAAATAAATAAGTAAAATCTTTAAGGGGGAAAAAAGAAAAGAAAAGAAAAGAAAAGAGGAAGGCACTTTCTGCAGATATGAGTGAGTACAGAATGAACCCATTAATAAGAGTTCTTCATTCTGGCCCTTATGAAGATAGACAAAGCCACAAAAACTAAAAATTCAAGTTCCAGTAAGGTATGTTTAAATTTGCCAGTCTAAGAAGGCATACATGCTCATGCTTATCTGGTTATCTGAGAACAGACATCTTAATACTTCCATAATAGCAATCCCAAACCGAGGGGGCCAAACCAGGAGTCAGGAGATATAACACAACCCTTAGTGAAATAAGAGGACAACATGAAGAGTATGCATAAAATACCTGCACTCTGAGATGCAGCATCAGTATACTCTTTGGAATTTATCTCAAGAGTATAACTTAAAAGAAAGAAAAATATTATTAGCACAATAACATTAAGAAAATGTTTTATATATATGTATGTATATACATATATATGTTATATAAAAGAGAAAAAATTGGAAATAATCAAAATAGGTTAAGAGCATCACTTGATGAAATACTAAGCAGCCAACTAAAATAATCATGAAGATTATACAACAGGGAAAAATAGTCACATGGTAATGGGAAAAAAATTAATTGTTCAATTAGGAAAACATTAAAAACTCATTAACTTGAAAAGAGTAAAACTAACGGTGACATCCTATACTGTAAAAATACCACAATAACAAAGTATCTATCCAGATGAGAAACACAGAAAGCAAGTTTACCTTGAGCTAGTCTTTCAAGTCGTTTTCCATGTTCCGGGGGTATTGCATACCTAAAATTTTAAACATAAATAAAAATTTTAGGTTTATAACTGCTCAGCTAGTATCCTTAGATAACGTCATTTAAAAAAAAAAAAAAAGCGGGGCGCCTGGGTGGCTCAGTGGGTTAAAGCCTCTGCCTTCAGCTCAGGTCATGATCCCAGGATCCTGGGATCAAGCCCCACATCGGGCTCTCTGCTCAGCAGGGAGTCGGCTTCCTCCTCTCTCTCTCTGCCTGCTTCTCTGCCTACTTGTGATCTCTGTCTGTCAAATAAATAAATAAAATCTTTAAAAAAAACAAAAAAGCCAAATTCCACTTGGACGAAATAAATGGAGATTAGAAAACCAATCACAGAGTCATATACCTGGGACACTAGACAGAAGAAAAATAAACTGTAAACCACCTATTTCAGTGTCCAACCTCAGCATCCCAACCACATTTTTACTCATTAGGAAACAAAGGCCGAAGTCCAGTAAACTACTTGGACAAGGGAGGCAGCTAGCCACAGCAGGGAGACCAGAACCTCTTTTCCAACACTCAAAGCATCCCAGAAGTTTGGCCTTTGTTTTTAAGAAAACCAAGGTAGTCGCGCTTTCTTTTAAACCTTTTAAAATGTTTTTATTGACAAGCAGGACAGAACACAAAATTATTATAGCAATATTCATATTTCCATCAAACCTTTCTAAGAACATTATACTTTCCAAATAGATTTTATTTTTTTTAAAGATTTATTTATTTACATTAGAGAGAGAGAGAGAGCGCGCACAAGCTGGGGAAGGGGCAGAGGGAGAAGGAGAAAATCCTCAAGCAGACTCTCAACCGGGCAGAGCCTGGCACACCTAAGATGAAATGAAGAGTCAGAAGCTTAACTGACAGAACCACCCAGGCACCTCTCAAATAGATTTTAAATAAAAAATTACCAGCGATTAAAAAGCACCATTTATTGATTTTTATGATTTTATGACTTTTAAAATCTTGATTATAGAAAAAAAAATTTTCACCCTTGAACAACAACAAAAAAATACTCATTTCTAGTTCCCAGTATTTTCAAAAGTGAAAAACTTGAGTTTATCCACTGTGAACTTACTAATAAATTTTAAAACAATCATCTCACAGGCTGCCTGGGTGGCTCTGCATGGAGCCCACTTAAGATCTTTCTGGGGGAGCAAGGGAGGGGGTGCCTGGGTGGGTCAGTGGGTTAAAGCCTCTGCTTCAGCTCAGGTCATGATCCCAGGGTCCTGGGATCGAGTCAGGGAGCATACTTCCTCCTCTCTCTCTGCCTGCCTTTCTGCCTACTTGTGATCTCTGTCAAATAAATAAATAAAATCTTTAAAAAAAAAAAAAAGATTCTTTCTCAGGGATCCCTCTCCCTTTGCCCCACCCTTCCTGCTCACTCACTCTCTGTCTTAAATTAAATAAATAATAAAAACAAAACAAAACAGAAACTCCCAATTTATTACATAAATAATAATTATAAGCAGTTTAATGAGGAAATTTAAGGATTTTAAAAATAAAGTGATCATTTCATGTTTTAAGTAAAAATGATGTTATTGTTAAGACCTACATTTGCTATGTTTACTAGCTCAATATATATTAAGTACAAGTTAATTTTTACTAAAATAATTTTTCTCATTTTACTTAACATCGCACTTGGTTGCATTTAATGCCATTGATAACACATGCAAAACTTAATTGGATCCAAAATAACTAGGCAATTTTCTAAAAGAAAATTCAACCATATATCCTGTTCCCTAAGGTACTGTTAATGAAATTATTCCAACTGAATTGGGAAGATAAAATTTTAGCATAACTCAGTAACAATTATCCAATTTATTTATACACTGGCCACTTCTTACCTGTTTTTAATCCCAGTTTACATCACCAAATATACCCAGAAAGGGGAAAAAAATCTACATATGCCCCAGATAAGATGGTCATGCCCCATGTTATACACACGTCCCATGTCATAGAAACACACACACACATATGTACACACATACGTGCTTGCATACATGTGATGGATATATGCTTGCCCATAAATAGTTGGACACAGATGGGGATATACATTGAGATTCACTTTTCTGAAAATTGGCATCAAAGTTAAAGCTCATTAATCTGAGGTTCAATCATATATTCAAAATATAAACCTATATATAAATTATAAATATAAACATAAGTATAAACATACAAAAGGATAAAAATACATTAGACATAGTCTTTCAGTTAGACCACACAACAGCTCTGTGACAAAATCACATGGCTATCTTCTTCTTACTGTAAAGTCATCTTCTAAAGGGATACTTATGAAACTTCTCGAGGCTAATCACCAGAAAGATTTTCTGCATAAATTACACCTATAACAAAAATTCTTTAAACTGGACACATGACCATAAGGCACTAAGTGTATCCCCTTGATGCAACTCGCCTTTTAAGCCACTTAGGTGTAAAATGACCATTACAGGTGTGCTCCCCACTCTCTTCCAAACTACCTTCTACAATGTGCTAAGAGTCATCTCCGCAAACTGCAGTGGATCATGACAAAGCCCTGGACCTTCAATGGCTGACTATAACCTGAAGGACAGAAGCCAAACTTCTCTGAAGGGCACACAAGCCTGCTGCAATCTTGGCAACTTTTCTGATGTCCCTATCAAACTTGTTCTTTGGCTTTAACAAATCAAGTTCTTTCCGGTGCCCTTGCTACTTCACACCTCCACTATTTTCCATCCCCTATTTCTTGGCTTTACATGCCCTCAATTTTGTCTAGTCAATAAAAACACACATTCCAGGCTCCTAGGTGGTTCAGTTGGTTAATCAACTGCCTTCAGCTCAGGTCATGATCGCAGAGTCCCGACACTGAGTCCCGCATCCAGCTCCCAGCTCCATGGGGAGTCTGCTTCTCCCTCTGACCTTCTCTCCTGTCTTACTCTCTCTCTCACTTTCTCTCAAATAAATAAATTAAATAAAACACACACACACACACACACACACACACACACACACCCCTCCTTCCAAGCTCAGCATGAGTCACCCCCAAGGAGAGCCTCCCCCTCCCTCTTTTGCTGCATCACCCATTGGAATACAAGCCTCCACCATAGTGCTCAGAATTTAATTTTTTTTTTACCTTTTTTGCCTTCCTCCTCTCCTCTCAACTAGACTACTATCATAACTGAACTCTGCCTGGATCTCTCTGGGCAGCTAAAGTGTTCAAAACACTATCATATAATAAGAACCTTAATTCCTTACTACCTGGCTTTCAAGGACACACCCCCCATACACACACAAACACTCTAGCCTTACCTTAAATATCAACATCTGCTTTCAGTAGACTAGACTATGAATTATTCTGTTACTCACTCCTCACCTCAAATAGGCCCACCCATTAGACTTCAAACCCCAAACCTCCAAGCCCAAATTGCACCTCCTTGAAGCTTTCATTGACCATTATAAATCTTAGCAATCTCACCCCCTCTTTCTCCCAGTACCCTTCTGTTATATTTTTCATGTAGTATTTACCATCTACTACTTTCCAAAGCTAGAAGTTGTTCAGTGTGCATAAATCTGAGTTCTATGAGGGAGAGAATGCTCACTACAACCCAGAAATTGAATTACCTTTTAACATACCTCGTAGAGTGAGTACCCAGTTAATAACCAAGCACTCTACTATCTACCACGATTGCTTGCTTATACAGCTAATACTTAATTCTTTGAGGATATGAATGTGACTTGCTCTTCTTTGTATTCTTTGAAACTCACCAAATAAGATGCCTCAAGTACATACGGGTTTGGTGAAATTATTGTTTTTTTAACCTTTAGTGTTTTTGTTTCAGATACAATGAATACTGCCAACAATTATGCTAATATTTAGAAACTATGAATCACTAATGAACTATGAACACACTAATTAGATATTTATAGGGTAATGTTTTATTTCAAACCAGAAGCTTTTTTTTTTAATTTTTTATTTCTTATTTTTTTATAAACATACAACATATTTTTATCCCCAGGGGTACAGGTCTGTGAATCGCCAGGTTTACACACTTCACAGCACGCACCATAGCACATACACTCCCCAATGTCCATAACCCCCCTCCCCCTCTCCCAACCCCACCTCCCTGCAGCAACCCCCAGTTTGTTTTGTGAGATTAAGAGTCACTTATGGTTTGTCTCCCTCCCAATCCCATCTTGTTTCATTTATTCTTCTCCTATCCCCCTAACACCCCATGTTGCATCTCCACGTCCTCAAGTCAGGGAGATCATATGATAGTTGTCTTTCTCCGATTGACTTATTTCACTAAGCATGACACCCTCCAGTTCCATCCCACATCGTCGCAAATGGCAAGATTTCATTTCTTTTGATGGCTGCATAGTATTCCATTGTGTATATATACCACCTCTTCTTTATCCATTCATCTGTTGATGGACATCTAGGTTCTTTCCACAGTTTGGCTATTATTGACATTGCTGCTATAAGCATTCGGGTGCACATGCCCCTTCGGATCACCACGTTTGTATCTTTAGGGTAAATACCCAGTAGTGCAATTGCTGGGTCATAGGGTAGTTCTATTTTCAACATTTTGAGGAACCTCCATGCTGTTTTCCAGAGTGGTTGCACCAGCTTGCGTTCCCACCAACAGTGGAGGAGGGTTCCCCTTTCTCCGCATCCTCGCCAGCATCTGTCATTTCCTGACTTGTTAATTTTAGCCATTCTGACTGGTGTGAGGTGATATCTCATTGTGGTTTTGATTTGTATTTCCCTGATGCCGAGTGATGTGGAGCACTTTTCATGCATCTGTTGGCCATCTGGATGTCTTCTTTGCAGAAATGTCTGTTCATGTCCTCTGCCCATTTCTTGATTGGATTGTTTGTTCTTTGGGTGTTGAGTTTGCTAAGTTCCTTATAGATTATGGATACTAGCCCTTTATCTGATATGTCGTTTGCAAATATCTTCTCCCATTCTGTCAGTTGTCTTTTGGTTTTGTTAACTGTTTCCTTTGCTGTGCAAAAGCTTTTGATCTTGATGAGATCCCAATAGTTCATTTTTACCCTTGCTTCCCTTGCCTTTGCCGATGTTCCTAGGACGATGTTGCTGCGGCTGAGATCGAAGAGGTTGCTGCCTGTGTTCTCCTCAAGGATTTTGATGGATTCCTTTCTCACATTGAGGTCCTTCATCCATTTTGAGTCTATTTTCGTGTGTGGTGTAAGGAATCAAACCAGAAGCTTTTATGAATTCAACAACAACAACAAAAAGATCTAATTTGAAAGCCATGGTAAATGTAACAACCCCTCCAAGCACATCTTTGGGTGGTTTACTCAAAGAAGAAACCTAAAGTGATGTTTTCCTGATAGGTGTAATACAAACACTACCTTGAGTGAATAATATTTTTCAAAATGTAATAGATCCATTTCTGATTCAGGTTTTCTATATGAATTGGTCCACTGTATTTCTCTTCTCAAGATATGCTCAGTCCATAAATCCATTAGAAGCTCATTTATTGGTACTTCTCAAAAGGAAATTCCTACTTTTTAGATGACTCCCTGAAAGTCTCCCTAACTTGGTGGGGAGCAGGTGCATCGCTGGGGCTGCCACTAATATGCTTAGAAATAAATGTTCTCAGTTTCCCCCACCCCCTCCACCCACACCTCTTGTCACTGGGCTGTCTGACATAGGCAGCTGCCTGAGTCCCTCTGTCACTCTCACTAACGGGTGCTGCTGGTGCCTCCTGCTGGCTCAGCTTCGACCTATCCTGTAACATCCAGGGCAGTCTTACCAGCCCAGAGCACAGAGGGCAGGACCTCTTCCAGGTCCATGCCATGTTCAAGAAGATCAGTCCTGAAAAAGGGCTGCTCTTTACTCCCTTCCCTTAACTGAGACTGTGTGTGAAACAGCCCTTTCCTCCTCTTGTGTTTACATTTCTTCTTCTTGATGTTTCCTCTTGCAGTCATCTCCCAAAAAGAATCAAGATCACATTCCTAAGGACAGTTTTCTGACAGAAGAGTCTAAACTGACCTTCCCCCACTTTTACCTGACTTGGTCTCTATTGTTACTAAGGGGCTGAAAGCTCAGTGAAAAGATTAACTGATCAATAAATAGTCTAACATCATCACAGCTACCATTTATTGAGCACCTACAATATACCAGACCTCGTGCTAAGATCCTGTAATCCAAGTTCTACTACTACCACCTCCATTTTACTGATGAGGAAACCAAGGCTTAGAATTTACCTAAGCAAGAAGGCTAATACAGGTGGCACCCAACACCAGACCAATGTGGCCCCAAAGCCCAAGATGTGCTTTCCACCCCCTTATTTCATTCCTGTTTCCTCACCAATCACCACAAAGAAGCCAACCGGAAGGAAGTGAAAGGGGCTAATAAGCACCCCTCTCCCCATAGACAATGATCACTGCAATCACTGGAGGGTAATCTAACTTTTGGAAGAAAAAGTCTTCTGCCTGCTGCTAACAGAACAAAGTTCCAATATTCACACAGAATACTTCTCCCAGCTACCCTTCCTACCTTCATCCACTTTTAAAACTCACAACTGGAAAAAAAAGAAAAAATCACTAACCTCTCCAGCTAAAATTACAATGTGCATCAAGCAAAAGACAACAGCATTTTAAATAAAATGTAGATATGAAAAATAAAGCCAGTAAACCACTACTAAAGTTTCCCTTTGGTTCTTGTTATAAAAACTTGATAAATCAAAAAGTACCTATTTATATTTCACAAAACTCAGTATTTCTGAAGTGGTTAATTTATAATATGCTTTTTTTAATCAAGGCATATTTCTAACTGTGTCAAAAAGAAGTCTGAACAACTGTGGATTTTACATGTGTGATTATGTTAACATTTCACATTACTGATGATGCTAACATGTTTTAATATTGTGCATTTATTAAAGTATAAGCATTCATATTTTAAATTATAAAGTCTCATTAGTTAACTGCAGAAAATATAAGATTGCTTATATTTATTTCCGGTTCTTAAAAACAGACACATGAGAGAAACAGGGATGCTGTGGTAGGTGCCAGGTTCCCCCTTCCAGATGAGGCCCTCAATGCATTCTCCAAAGGAAGGCTTCTCACCCCACCTCATACCCACTCAACATCATGTTCCCTCCCTTAAGATCACGGCAGTGGTGGCCCATATACAATGAATGATACATACGTGAATATAAAAGCCTGATCCCCTTGCCTCAACCTGGAGCAATTCAGAAGGCATTGTCAGCTCCAGCTGCCTATGGGATCTGCCCATGGCTCTACTGCAGTTTAACCTTCCCCTACTGCCCAGTCCTGCCTTCCATCCCCTCAAAGGTGTTGTCCAAGACATCTCTGGCACACAAATCTGAGTTTCAGTGTGGGCTTCCTGAGCTACAATGAACATGTCTGTAAGCAGGTGTCACTTAAAGCTAGGCATCTAAAACCATGGCCTAATGAACAAGATATCTGAGCTGAGGCCTTACAAGACTAGACAAAAAAAACCCTGAGCAAAGGAATTCAGCCAGAGCTTAGCCCCACATTTATGGCATCTTATGGCCTATTTCATAAAGAGCAATTAAATGAAAAAGAGAAACTCTACAAGCCACATCTGCAGACAGTCATAAGTTAGGAAACTAACTCATTTTCAAGAAATTTTATTTTCAAGAAAGAATAATTTTATTTTCAAGAAAGAATATATTTCGTGTTACTTAATCCACTGAACATTTTCTAAGATCTAAGTGTGTCTTACACATTACTAATGGGTTTTTTCCCCTTGAAATGAAAAAGATACTATTAATTATTAATTGATACCACCTATAGGTAACATTAAAGAAGTCTTTGTTCCTTAATACTGATCTCTCCAAAATACTCAACAGATAACACAGTAAACAGTAAAGGGATTTTTCTAGGACTAGAGGATCAAATGACTGATTTTCAAACTGTTTTCCATGCCCGTCCCTTTCTCCTCCCCACCTCCCCCTTCCTGGGCCCAGTGTTTCCTGAAGAAAGTGCTTCAGGAAAGGAGTTACTGAGGGACCGTATCCTACCAAACACATTTCAGCCTGGTCAGCTCTTCCTTTATTTTCAGTTTTATATATTGACCTTCTAAAGAAATTTTCACTTACAGAAAGTCTGAAAACTTCTGCTTTCTTGAAGAGATTAGCATGGTTCGTGCCACACAAAAAAGGACTTCAGTAAGGGGCATCTAGGTGGCTCAGTCAGTTAAGTGTCTGATTCTTGATTTCAGCTCAGGTCATGATCTCAGGGTCCTACGATTGAGCCCCACATCAGGCTCCACACTCAGGGGTAGTCTGCTTGAGATTCTCTTCCTTCTGCTTCCCCCAACCATGTGTATGTGCTCACACGCTCTCTCACTCTCTCTAATAAATAAATAAATCTTTAAAAAAAAGAAAAAAAGGACTTCACTAAATGGAATGGAGTCACCAAAAACAAAACATACTTCACCACCCTAGTCAAACCCTACTCCTTGAAAAATAAACTTTCAAATGTCCTAGAAGTAGGACATAAATCTCTTTGCAAGCCTACCTGTAGATGTGCAATCTCACACACATATACACAAAGCCATCTTCCTATATGCTTAAATCAAAGAATAATTTTTGCAAAACAAATAACTAAGTAATATGTATTTTCTATAAAGCTCTATCTAAACAGTAAGATTAAAACAGTCTGAAAAGGAAGGAAGAAATATGGGGAAAAAAGATAAGCTAGGCAAAGTAATTGGTGAACTATGACATTTGCCATGATAATTTGTGAAACTAAAAGGACTAATGATTGTTTTCCATTAACTACAAAGTAAATACATTTTCATTAACCTTCTGATTTTTCCCTAAGAGTTATGGATTTGATTCAGCAATTTCTTTTCATTTGAAGGGGGCTCTCTGGTTCTTGTTAAGTGATAGTGGTGGCTTTAAGTGAAAGAATAGCAACAAGTAAATAAGAGGCATCCCGGAGGAATTCACAAGTCCCTGCTATACTTTCCAGGGGTATCAAGAGTACACAATATAAGTTTAGAGTTCCTGTATGAGAACCTACACTTACCAATTGGTTAGTAAAAAGGCATTACATCACGTCACTTCAGGGAAAAGAGTGAGATTTGCTTTGAAAATCACAAACACTAGAGCTCACTGATGCTTCTTTTAGGGAACTCTGCTGAGCAGGGGTCTATGAGACTCCATGGATTGCAAAAGCATGTGGATGTGTGCCAGTATGGTGGTGTTTACTCCCAAGTCAGGCTCAGGTCTAAATAAATTATGATCCACTCTATCAATAAAAATTTTTACTCTCACTTACCATTGTATTTTCTTCTTTCTATACCCAGTAGCTGAGTACAAAATGAATACCTTACTTTTTAACTATTTTCCCAGTTTCTTAAAACTTTTGCAATAATATCTTAAAAACTATACATACATATGCCTAAAAATAATCAGAAAAACTTATGCAATTAATTTCACTAATAGTTGGTTAAGGTATTTGTACAAATCTATTTTTCCTATTTAGAGAGTAGTAATAGTAATTAGGAATAGTAATTAACACCAGAAAGAAACTACTTAATTCCAAGAGTATTTTCTCTATATAAACCACCAAAAGGACACAGCTTTTACCGTTATCTAATTGTCTCAACATTTGCAGTTAGAATATATTGGGTCTAAACTTACTATGTAGACAAGCAGGAGTTAGTACCATGGGTTGCTAATTCAATGTATCACTAAATATTATCAAGCTATGCAATCCCTAAAGCCATGTTCTGCATTAGGTGTTTAAAGAAATAACCTCAATAAGAAATTCCTCAATAAGACTGTTTATTTAACAAATACTGAGTACCTACTATGTGCTACAACCATGCCAGATACTGTGCCAGGCATGGGAGATATGCTAGTGAACTAGGGTCCCCTGATCTAGGAGCTCAGACTTTGATAAAGAAGATATATACTAAACATGCATGGGTCGATTTGATGCCAACTTGTTTGTTCTTTTAAAGAGCACTGAATTCTAAAAGTCAACAATAATTGAATACTTATTTATTAGTAAACAGCTTCTCCTCTATCCAGGAAGAAAGGAAGAAGAAAAAGAGCAAGGGGTAAGACTGAGGGGAGTGAATGGAGAGAGGGAAATATTCAGAGAAAGGGTGAGACAAATACCCAATTAAGAGCACCTGATCTCTGAACTGAGCCATGCTTCTAGCTTATCCCAACCATATACACTAGCAGATATCCTTTTGCTTAAACTAGGTTTGTGTCATTTAGAACCAAGAATCCTTATTAATATATGATCCATGTGGTCTTAGATAGGACATGCAATATGTATTTAACTGAAATTTATGAAATATTATTGATTGAGCACTTATGCTGTATCAGGAGCTGTGGCACATGCTTTATACACTGTATTTTACTTCATCCACACAAGTACCATAGAACCTTCTGAGTGTTTTAGGAGAGGAAATTGAGGCATGGAGGTTATATAATAATTGCCCAGGTCACATGCTCAGTAAAAAGTAATGTCAGAACTCAAAACACAAGACTCAGGTACAAAAACCCCATGCTCTTCACACAACACTGAAGAAATGATCTAATGAAAAAGCATCAAACTAAGTTTAAACTATCTATCATGAATAATCTGATACTTCTTAATGCTACATGGTACTTTTACAAAACCTCACAGTTGAATAAAATTTAACGAAATCCAAAATACTACAGCCCATTCTTAATTTTTCTAAAAACATCCAGGAGAAACTTCTTGCCTGATTTTCGATATTTTCATAGCTTAAGACAAGTCCTCTCAAATCTGACCTTTCTCATTCTCTAGAGGGTAAATTTGGAAGTCTCTTATTCACTGTGTTTGGACACAGGATTAGAGGAACCATCTGAATTCTACATCTCCCAGCAATTAACCACTATCACATATGACATTTGAAAGGGAGAATTATATTTTATTTTGCCTCGAAACCCCTACTCTATTATATAAAGATATATCTTGCCAAGTTCAGGCTTAGTCATTACTAAGACCTAAAATGATTTATTTTCATAAGGTTATTAAAATAATAGTAATTGGAAATATTTGTATAGTACTTTACAGTTTACAAAGCACTTTTACAGAAAGTATATCCCTGGACCCTCCTAGCAGTTCTATAAGAAGACAGAGAATAAATCACGTCTCCATTCGGCAGTTAAAGAAATTCATGATGAAAGAAGCACAGTTATTTGCCCGAGTCATTCAGCCGGTAAGTGACAGACTGAGATTTTAAAACAGGCCTTCTGGCTCCAAAGTCAATGTCCATTCCAAGAAAATAAATACTTTACCAATGACTGCTAAAGCACTTTTCCATCTGCTTATTTAAAGCATTCTTTCTCCCCTAAACCTTTATGCCAGAAATGTTTAAATAAATCATCATCTCCTCTAAAGTCTCTTCACTACAACCCTGGTTCATGAACACTTACTCAGAAAAATCTGCCACACTCAGTGCCCAGAAAAGTATGTCTCAAAGATTCTACCTGGATCTGTGCATCTGCAGCTACTCAGAAATCCCAGAAAAAATCAATGTTCTTAATAACTATACTTTAGACAAAAATCTGTATAAAATGTTCTATATATTTCCTTGTCTGCCCTTAAACAAACTGTTTCAAAACAACACCCTCCTGATACAAACAAGAATTACGTACAGAGCCTCAGTCCTATAGCCAGGCCTTGTGTTAAGTGCTGATGATTCAAAGACAGACACAGACCCCAACTTCAAGGCAGCACAGGAAAGGGTGAGGAGGTAGTCAAAAGCACCTGCTGCAAAAACAAATATCTGAAGTAGGGGCAGCAGATGGTCCAGAAAGCCCCTGGGCTAAAAAGAAGAGATATGCAGGCAGAGAACAGCAGAGAAGACCGTAAACATGGAATTAAGGAGGAAATCTTAGGCAGTTTTGCAACAATCACATCCAAAAGCTGATGGCTTAAGGGTACAATTGAAGAAGTCAAAGTTCAACACCAGCCTATAAGGCTAGAAGGAAAAGACACATTGCTAGGTTCAGAGATGTCAAGCACAGGTGAGAGTACCCCCAGAGAAAAGTAAAGGCAACTATCCCACATACATCTCAACAAGAAGAAGACAGCAGAAAAGGAAACCAGTGCACATACATGCATGCATGCACATAGAGAACCTTATGTTCACCTCCTCATCTTTTCATTTTCTAGATAGGGTAAACCTCGAGCTGGGCTCCTTGCTCAGTGTGGAGTCAACAGGAGATTATCTCCCTTTCCCTCTTCCTCCCCTTCTGCTCCTCTTCCCCCCAACCACCCCCACCCCTCTCTAAAATAAAATCTTTCAAAATAAACAAAAGAATATAGTTATCTGTCCAAAGCCACAAACATTAGTAGCAGAATAAGGAACAGAGCCCACACTGCTGGTCCCTTGCATCAAAGCTCTGCCAACAGACATTGCCTACCTCCCATATTTATATAAATTTGTACTGCTTCTACCACCTTTCAAAGTTCACTTAAAATATATCATGATGAGTACTAAAATGAATTTTAGTGATAAGAGAATTTACCTCAAAATTATTTATGCTGAACTAATATAATCTTTCATAAATCTACTTGGAAATACCTTAGAGTCATTTATATCGTTTTTTTTCTACAGTAGTTATCTTAGAAAGTGGAATGTAGATTAGTGGTCATAACTCACTACTGGATTTTATTATTTTATCATTATAAATAATGGTCAAGGTTAAAGATAATAGTGATATTATAAATCTACCTTTAATGCATATAATGAAGTCTATATGTCTATAGCAACTAATAGAGTAATTACAGAAAATACAGATGCTAGCAGAAAGAAATTCTTTGAAAATGGGCATAATTATTCTCATTCATGAACAGTGGTATTCTTTCACAAAGCCACAAGACTCTAGAATCAGTCTTCTCCCTGACCAGAATACTCTCCCCTAAGTGATCTTTAGGGGATAACATAATTCTGTTCAGGAAGTATGGGGGAGAGGATCATCTTTCTTGATAAGAAAGCATAGATATCATCAAAACTCCTCTAATAGTGGGGGGTGGGGGAGTAAAATACACTCCTCTAATACTATAATTTCAAATTATTGTCCTGGGCATTCTCATTAGCTGACTTCTAAAACACCTCCAGAAAAATTTTGTTACTAACTTTTCAGATTTCTTAAGGAAAATAAAGTATATAGTTGTCTATACACTAAATTTTACCAACATGGGTTGGATTTACCCATTTCATTTATTTTGTTCACACTGAAAGTGAATATCAGAAAGAGCATGGAGGTAATTATGTGGCTGAGAGACTGCCCAGGTGCCTATGAATTGCTTAAAATATTTCTCTAAGTCTCTCAAAGTTAAGTCCCAAAAGTATTAAAGGATGACATTCCAACAGATGTTATGGTGATATTGAAGAAACATGACAAAGACAAAGACATGGCCTTAAGCATGTGCTCAAAACTGGCTCTCAGTAAACACCTATGTAATGAATAGTCCCATCATACCAGTCTGTCACTAAAGCCTCTCTGGGTCCTAGACCACCTACTAAAAATGTTTAATTTTGAAACATGCAAGTAAAACACCTTTAATATACATTAAACAGCTTCCCCCTTTTTTTAGATCATAAAACTCCATAAGAAATCAGAACTGCCTGGATTTTTCTTGTATGCCCTAGGAACTTTGCTCTTCTACCTAAAACTTGCCTTCCAACTAAATGTCATTTGTGATTATTAGGAACTTTTGCTATATTTGAATTTTTTGAAGAAAATTTACAACTTCATACTCAACACATGAAAAAAAACCTCAAGGAGAAATAATAATGGCAAGATGGAGGTAGAGATTATCCCCAAATTACTGCATCTCAATACCTAATCAGCAGGAGACCTTGGAAAGAGGCCATTATCTTTAACTTGGAGGCAGGAAAGCTACTGGGTTGACCCAAGCACCTGAAGAGCAACCTCTCATATTCACATCCATCTGAAACATCATCTTTCCTGGATTGGTCAAGGTCATACCTCATATGCTTCTGTCTGTGTTTTCCTGCATATATGTGTATTATAGAAAACAGAATTGATATTTAAATTTCCCTAAAACTAAAACCCACAAAAACAAGTTCAAAACATGAAACTGGCTAACCACAAAGAATCCTGACAAACTAGCAATTACGTATGTGTACTAACAAGGACACAAGTACATAAGAATGTACTACATGATGTATTTTACAAAGCAGCACATCTTTAAGTCATTGCTCAGAAAGACAAGGCAAGAGACTCACAAACACAGGAAACTGCAAGTTAAGAACACATATTAACAGTAACATTCTTTTCCTCTGCCCATCACCCAGAGAACAAGAGCAGGCCTCTTGATTGATCCCTCCTTTCCTACTCTTATCATTTATTTAGAAGAAGCTAGACCAGAATATCATTACTGTTACCCAATACCCAACATCAATGAAGTCACCTTTCACTCTTAACTATTTCCAGCATATCTTCCAACAAATGCTCAGAGAAGTAAAAATGCCTAACAAATTCTTTTATCAATCCATGCCCCACAAAATGATCTGCAAGCCACTTTAGATACACCAGTCACCACTAGCTTTACAGTTTTGAGCAAAACCATGGGCAAAATGGAACACAATCAATTATTACACTCAAAAACTTTCAATTCACATAAATCTGAATTCACCAGATAAGGGAAGAAAATCCTCTTCAGTAGGTTCATATTGCCCAAATTTCAAAACTCTTAAGCAAATGAATATTAAATATGTAACTTGCCAAGACTTGGGCTCTCCAAAGTGGAGATAATTAATGCTGTAGAGGTCCATATCCTCGGTGTGCCACGCGAATGTGGTTTTCCACATGCCAAAATAGAGATAAGGGGTATTTACACCCTCTATAGAAATACCGCACTCTTCCTCAACCACATCCAAGACTGTATTTAGGCGAGCTATGTTCCATTCATCCACACCCTGGAACCAGGAGAGAGAGAAAAAAAAAAATCAAACATTAATAAGCTAATAAAGATAATATTTACTAATCAAACTGTCATGTGCCAAAATTATCACACTGTGTATTTTAATTCACTGAGAAATGAAAAAATAGAGCAATCATTATTCAGGTGATATATCAATTATTAATTATCCAAGATTATTGCTGGCATAATGTAGTTCTTTTTTTTAAATATTTTATTTATTTGACAGAGAGAAATCCACAACTAGGCAGAGAGGCAGGCAGAGAGAGAGGAGGAAGCAGGCTCCCTGAGGAGCAGAGAGCCCCATGCGGGGCTTGATCCCAGGACCCTGGGATCATGACCTGAGCAGAAGGCAGAGGCTTTAACCCACTGAGCCACCCAGGCACCCCAATGGCATAATGTAGTTCTATATGAACCTAAGTATGAAAGTATAGCAAAAAATCTTCCTGATTCCAAATGGAAGTATAAGTTAAATCCCCACCCCTCAGCTATTGTTTGGAAAAAATCACTGATTCAAAGAATATGACTTGAAGTGGACTTTTCCATCTTTGGCACACACGCCTTTTATTTGAGGAAGAAGGTAGCTTTTTGCTTTTTAACTTATTTGTACATTATTTTAGAAGTCATGTTCAATGTCAGACATTATCTCAAGATACCAATGGCAAAATATTTCTTTTGGGCTCCCACTCTTATCCCTATCCATTTCATTTTAGCACATGATACATCATTTCCTAAAAATTCCACCTCTAATCATGAGGAAAACTCAGCATTCTTCTAAACCAGAGATTGTTGTGCTTTTACTGTTCCTTCAACTAAATATTAACTTATGTTGATGGGAAGTTTTAAACACCAAATAACTGATTAAAAAATACTTATCCAAACTTTAATAAAATTGCTGGGAAAATCTAGTTTTACAGCAATAATGGTGATGATAGAAAAGGATAGAATCACTGATACTAGCGTTATGGTATAGGAAAAGATTCTGGTTATCTGGTTAGATTAGAACTTACCAATTACTCATAACCGCTTAAGATCTTTAGAAACTGTGTATTTTTCCTTTTATGAGAAAGACATGCCTTTCTCATAATGAAACATAAATGTTAGAGATTGGGCCCATTCTATGCAATCATGAGGAAACTGCAATCCCTTTAAATCCAATTCAGTCTCCTCGTGGTGCTACTAAAGAAGTTCATTAAATGTGTTCCTCTATACCTGTAAGGCCTTCTCCAATGACTATGCCAATGACCACATAGACTACCACATCTAATATTTCCCTTATACACTAAAAACTTTCAGGGTTGTTCTGTTTGTATACAGGTCTGTAGACGATTCTCTAATCAGTGTACTAACTTTACTTCCTCATGCTTTGGGTTAGAAAAGTTATTGATGCAGCAGTTACTGAAGCTCTGCCTCAGGTAACATAATTAAAAGTCCCAGGGAAAATAATTTAATCCCCAAATTCCCCTAAGCAGCCACTCTATCTACAACTTAAACCCCACAGTGGGAAGTGTGCAGTTAGAAATTGGTCAAAGTATCTATTTAGAGAAGATCCTAGATTCCAACTTATGAGACCTCATAAAAATTAAATCAAATTCTATAAAATGTTTTATCATACTCTATTTATAGTGATACAGTCTCTCAACTCTAGTCCAATCAGACCTCAGTCCAATAACTCTAATAATAGAGTCCTATTTGAAAGTCATTACTGAGGCAATGAATCTAAAGTAATAAATGAGCACCATATTAGAGGAATCATTTTAAAACTGAATGAGCTTGAAAATTTAAGAACAAACTATTCCCCTGAAATTTCTAAGATTCTTTTCTTTATTTCTAACTGATACTATCTTTCAGGAATAACTGAGGCTGAATCCTTTGACATCCCTTGACCTGCAGCTCTAAGGGGAAGAAAGTGAAGAAGAAAGAATACTGAACGAAGACCTAGATTATAGCCCCAGCTCTGCCACTGACCAGGGCAAAAATCACTGAGACTTTCTGAGCTTTCAGTCTGTCTTCATGAAAATATGAGAGCTACAGCATCTTCCTAGAGTTGCTCAGAGTACTGAATAGACTAACAGACACAAAATCTTAGGAAAATAACACCTACTATTTCTTAGAACCTATGAAATAAACATCTCCACTATTCTCTAATAAGCCTGACTAGAAAGCCTCCCCAAACAATGAAATAAGTAATAATAAAGTCCTGTGAAATTCTTTCTATTAATGGTTCTTTCCATTAAAGGGCAAGTAACATATTTGCAGTACTTTCTTCTGGGCAGAGCCACAGTTGCCATGATGCTGAAATTCAATTTCTTTTATTAAAATAAAAAGTCATATCATTTCAACTAAAGAGGTTATATTAAGAGTAACTGGAATAACAGAGACTAAGAATAAATCTTACTGCTTCAAAATTGCTTCTCCAATTTGTGTCCTCTACTACTGACTGAACTACCTAACAGCTACCAAGGACAGACTGCTCAAACACTGAAGAGTCCAGGTTGTCCTCAGAGAGTCAGACTTTTCATTTAGACAAACTGTTATACCGTACTCTACTCCATTACACTACACATACCTACATACTATACCTATTCAAAACAATCCTCTAAAATATGTAATATTATACCCAAATAAGCAAATGAAAAAACTAATACTCCTAGCTAGTAGTAGGTGGCAAAGATAAACCTAAATCTGCTTCCTGACCTAAACTTCATGCTTCCAGTTCTGATCATCTTAAAATAAAACATGTCATCCTCTTCTCTCAGCCTCCTCAACAAAGATCCAAGGAGCTAAAATTTAGGACAGGCAAACCCATAAAGTTCCCAAATTCTTCCTACCCACAGGGAGAGACATCCTACACACACACTGGCAAAGCTTAAAATGCAAGCCTGCTTCACTTTTGTGGAGCTGGTAACAGAATTCATTTAGTGTAAAAGCAATCTCAAAAGACGCTAGCTACAAACAAGCCCCACATGACAGGTCAGAATTTGTCAAACTATTCAAAGTTTACAGTCACTGAGTCTTAGCAGAAAGTCTGCACACCAGTCCAAGTTCATAGCCAAATGCCTTTTCTCAGATTCCATCCCCTCAAATAAAGCTCTCCCACACATCTTTCAAGAGATGCTTGAGCATCTGTTTTGTGTATTTGTAATTCACCTGACTTCCACTAGGCAGACATTACCTGCCAGGTCCCACTCTCTTCATTCCAATCACCCATTTGGCATTCTGGGCCTGTCCTGCTCTATTTACTCTGTATCTGTCAGGTTTTCTGAAATAACTCACAATTGGCACATGATTTGTGCACATACGCATAACTGAGAAGTTTATGAAGGATTTCTCCTTTCAATCTTCCACCTATCAGGAATCTGATGGCAGTTTGAAATAACTCTTAAGTCTTCATTACCATAACCAGAGCCAGGAGCTGTCTGAAGACCAGGCTTTGAATTTCACAGAGGGAGTAACATCAGAACAGTAACAATACATTTATTTATCTCCAGAAAGACAGTACCAAGTTTGAGTTCCTGGCCCTTGTGCCCTGGGCCTGTGTCCCTGAAATAGGCCATAGCCGGGGCAATAAGCAACCTCTCCTCAGGACTGTGCACATCTGTGACTCCCCCTACAGTGACTGCACTCAGTCACTAGAAGACTGAAGGATGACATAGCATCAACATATCACGTTAGAAACGTGGCTCACCAATAATAAGCCATTCCCACCTAACACCGAGAAATAATGAAAAACTCATAGAAAACCAGTTTTTCCCCAAATATTTCCAGTGGGACATTCATCCTACCAGCGGATATAGTCAAACTTTGACTTCTATTTCTCTTCCTCTTAGAGAGTCATAGAGCTGACAGGTACTCCAAAGGATGTGAGAGGTCCTTTATAAGAAAGTCTCTTTAACTCTGCTTAACTGCAAATTTACCAAATATCACTTAACCATGGAATCTTGTTTATATAATACATTAATATTCCATAAAATCATGCTGTGTGGGGGGTGCCTGGGTGGCTCAGTGGGTTAAGGCCTCTGCCTTTGGCTCAGGTTGTGGTCTCAGGGTCCTGGGATCAAGCCCTGCATCGGGCTCCCTGCTTGGCAGGGAGCCCACTCCCCCCTCTCCCGCCTACTTGTGATCTCTGTCTGTCAAATAAATAAATAAATAATCTTAAAAAAGAAATCATGCTGTGTGGGACAGCATATTCAGGGCAGGATTATAGTAAACTGCTCCTTAAATGCCTCAGCCCAAAGAACTCAGTAGTAAAAGAGAAAATAATTTGAGCCACAACTGCGATGGCATTTTAGACCCCAGGGTATGTGATGGGTGGCTGGAATATGATTCCATCTATTGTCATAATACACATATGTAATTTGATTGTGCCACCTAAAAATACATATAAAGAGAATGTAAATGTAATGCATTTAAAACCCTCCCAAAAAGGTATTTCTAAATGAAGACAAAGAGATTAAAACTAGGAAGGAATGACAGAAGACATGACCAAATTTTTAAAACTATCAAACATACTGATGACCAGAGAATGGGTTTAAAAAAAAAAAAAGTACATAAAAATGAAGGCACAGGGCACCCGGGTGGCTCAGTCAATTAAGCATCTGCCTTTAGGACAGTTCATGATCTCAGGGTGCTGGGATCGAGCCTGGCAGCTGGCTGCTAAACAAGGAGTCTGCTTCTCCTTCTGTCTACCCCTGCCCCCTCCCTGCTTCTGCTCTCTTTCTCTCTCTCAAATAAAATCTTTTTTTTTTTTATTTTTATTTATTTCTGAGAGAGAGAGAGAGGGAGCACAAACACAGGGAAGGGCAGAGGGAGAAGCAAATTCCTGCTAAGCAGGCAGCCCCATGCAGGACTCGATCCCTGGACCCTGGGATAATGACTTGAGCTGAAGGCAGATGCTTAACATACTGAGCCACCAAGGCAACCCTCAAATAAATAAAATCTTTAGGAAAGAAAAATAAAGGCACATCCACCAAAGTCTACATAAAGGTTGTTCTAAAACAAAAGACAAATTAGTAAACTTACGAAAATCAAGGTTACATACTCTTTTTCTGCCCTCACCCAGCAAATAGCAAAATGGAATAAAGAATTTCTATCTCAAAGAATGACACAATCTCAGAAAAGCAACATGCTGTACATGAGTCAAAAGCTCTCTGATCAAATGTTGGCTCCAGCACTTAGCAGGGTTATAGGATCTGATGGCTTCTCAATGGTCATTTGTAGCAGAGCAGCCAGCTGGGCCCTGACAAGACTGTGACCACTTTGAAACAGTCACAGTAAAGGTCCAGTCTTTAATGGAACTACTTTCAAAAATGATATACTTGTCAACAGAAGTGGGGTCCTAAGGCTTCCCAAAAACACATAAATCCAGACTTGCCTACCTTATAGGAAAACTGCAAAGGTAAGATTACAAAATACATATGAAAATATTTTTTTTAATTTCCTTTCTAACTAAATTTTTCTTTCAAAAACATGGAAAGGGTTTCAGGACCACAGCTTGTTTGAGTGGTATTCCCTGGGGTTCAGGGCCCACCTCACCTCAAAGATAATTGTCACAGCATGTTCCAAAAAGCACAGCACGAAGTGAAGAGCTAGGTGATAAAGCAGGAGTTACAAATTCAGGTGCTCAAAGAGTACAGCAGGTAACATCAGTGAGTGAAGCAGCCAGGTGTAAGTCAAAGTGGAGTGGGGGAGACCATTTGGAGACCTTACTCATTTCCCAAATGGGGAGACCTACCCATTTGGAGACATCTACTATCCTTTCTAACAAGGACAGCCATTACTCAGCTCCTGTCTATTGCTGTCACTAGAAAAGCTGCCAGATCTTCTGACGAGCCCCAAATCCAAATGTTATGGGATATGAACCAACTTTTAAAACCATGTGGATCAAACAAAATACCTCTGTGGACACTTCTGCAAAAATGCAGTAGGCATTAAAGAGTTCACATTTATTGCAATAATTTATATGTGATGAAGAAGAAAGAAGTTTTGGATATAGGCTATAAATACAAAGTTAGTGACTGTGAGCTTGGGACAGGAGACACAACTCAGATTTTTAAAACTAATCATACATTTGCCCGACACTAAATAACAACATCAGGTATTCTACAAACCTGTCCAGTAACCAGAGTGATTGTGCAAGTGGCATGACAGGAATCTACTCTCCATATACACATTGTCCTCCCATTCCATCACTGTGTAGAAATCCAATATGCTAATGAACAGAAAGACACAAAGTAAAATAGGAAAATGTAAAGCCTGAGTAATTATGAAAACTGAATAACCAACTGCAGATAAGTGGAATGAAGCACATAGGTTTAGACAAAACAGTCCTGAACAAAGCTATTTAACTTCTTCAGACAAGCCTCTGTGAAGCAATAGCCAGGATAACACCCTGTGACAGAATTGCCATGTGACAATTCTGTGAGCTGTACTGCACCAAGGTCAACCTGACTATACATTCTGCTTTGTCCACAAAGTAGAAGAGTTAAAATCACTTGCCTGTAAGTATGAAAAATTGCTACAATATCAACAACAATCATGTGAAAAAAGCCCTGGATGACCACTGTAACACTTCCAACTGAAGACTCAAACAAATGAAGAATTTCTTCACTCTATTTTACGTATTTCAGGGACTGCTTTTTCATTTGCTTTACATAAAATCTGGGTGGCTATAGAACAATAACTGATTAACTGACACACTCACTATTATTAATTATATTTTTATGGCACCTTTCATACAGCAGGAGAGTCTATATGCTTCTTGTTTTCCAAAATTAGTTCTAAACACTGACCTGCCAATCTCTCACTTAGGCTTTCCACATCATCACTGTCGTCACTCTATTATATTCTATCCTCAACACTGTCAACATCCAAACACATGCTTCTCTCCCCACCCCCCATCTCCTGCCATCATCTTCAGCACCTTCAATGTTATACCCACGGGGCTACTTTCCAAACAATGTCATGAGCCCTCACTCTCATGCCCATGTATATGCCCAGTTCTGAAACAAAGTGATGTATGCAAAAATCTTTAAAAAATTAGTAAACAAACCTTAAAAAAAAAGAAAAAGAACATTTTCTTTATATCTGATATCCACAAAAAAACTAGTGCAGGTATTTGGCAATTATTTTATTAATGCAGAGACCTAAAATGCACTGAGATAATCCCCATGCTAGCAAAGTGCCCTCATTTTACAGATGGAGGTAAGATATTCAGCAAGTTAACAGCAATTTAACTCCTTGTTTGAAAATTAGAGCAGTCTCCTCAGTAGCAAATACACTGTCTGTCCAGCAAATCAGAATTCTTCGTAATCAATCCCTTCAGAAATACTGGAGTTGGTTCCATTTTTAAACTCAGTATTATAATATGGTATTTCTCATTAGCACATAATGTGCACTACGCTGTATTTTTAAAAATTTTTAGGTATTTTTACCTAAACTGATTAGACAAAAATACTAATTTTTAAGTATTTTTTTAAAAGATTATGTTTTCCTCATTTGGCTTTTACCATTCCTTTTAATGACCCTGTCACAGCGAAGCCAACACCTAACAAAAGATCATGCACCAATCTCCACTAATTCACTGGTAACTTAGAGCTAGGCTAATGTAAATTACTGCCAACGAGGCCTTAAAATCTCAAAGGTAATGCACACAGAGAAAGAAAAATAAAACTTGGTCAGTGCTGTAAAGACTTCAAAATTCAATCCACTTTACACTATGTGAAAATTGTACCTTTCCATAACTAAAATGAAAGCTCTGGTCCACATTTTTAAATAGACTGAGGATTTCCTACAGATCTTT
The DNA here is from genome assembly GCF_922984935.1 of Meles meles. Taxonomy (NCBI): domain Eukaryota; kingdom Metazoa; phylum Chordata; class Mammalia; order Carnivora; family Mustelidae; genus Meles; species Meles meles. The sequence continues at coordinate 62,949,910 of NC_060076.1, forward strand.
ACACAATAAGAATAAAATTAGACCCACATGAAATTCATTTTGCTTTAAAGTTCACTACAACATGTAACATGATAGTCCTTTTTGTTTGCTTCTTTCCATAAAAATATCTCACATTCTCTGAACTTTCTAGTTTTAAAACAGACCTCCTTTTCTCAAAAAGTTAAAAACAGAACAACCCTATGATCCAGCAATTGCCTTCTAGGTATTTACCCAATATAAAAATACTAATTCAAAGGGATCTATGCACCCTGACGTTTAGAGAAGGGTTATCTAAAATAGTCAAATTATGGAAATAGCCCAAGTGTCCATTAAGTGATGAATGGATAAAAGAAGATGTGGTATGGGATGCCTGGGTGGCTCAGTCAGTTGAGTGTCTGCTTTCAGCCCAGGTCATCATCCCAGGGTCCTGGGATCAAGTCCCACATGGGGCTCTCTGCTCCTCGGAGAACCTGCTTCTCCCTCTGCCTGCCGCTCTCCCTGCTTGTGCTCTCTCTCTCTCTCTCTCTCTGGCAAATAAATAAATAAAATCCTTAAAAAAGAAGAAGAAGAAGAAGACAATGTGGTATATATATATAGAATGGGATATTACTCAGCCATAAAAAAGAATGAAATCTTGCCATGTGCAATGACATGAATGGGATTAATGAGCATAATGCTAAGTGAAATAAGTCAGTCAGTCAAAGACAAATACCACATGATTTTCTCATATGTGGAATTTAAGAAACAAAACAGATGAGTAAGTGGAGGGGGGAAAAAAAGAGTGAGAGAGAAAAGAATACCAAAAAACTCTTAACTACAGAGAAAAACTGATGGTTACCAGAGGGGAAGTGGGTGGGGGGATGGGCAAAATAGATGAAGGGGATTAAGGAGTGCACTTGCTGTGATGAGCACCAGGTGTTGTATGGAAGTGTTGACTCACTATATCGTACACCTGAAACTAATATTATACTGTATGTTAACTAACTGGAATTTAAATAATTTTTTTAAATTTTTAAATAAAATAAAAATAAAACAGACCTATTTTCCCTTTTACATTTTTATATACCAAAATACTTACAATTTTATAGCAGTGCCTTTTCTTTCTAAAAATCTGGACAATAACCAACCTAGAACAAGTTTTCAAAGAAACAAACAAAATTCTTCAACAAAACTACCATAGAAAAAGACAAACTGTTCACCTTAAAAAGTTATTATGAGTATGAAAAGAAGGAGGACAGAAAAGCAAAAGGTAGAACTGCCCAGTCCAATAAAAACATTGCAGAGAGCTTGGGATGCCTGCATGGAGTCTGGACTATTAAGGGTTTCAGGTTATGTTAATGTGTCCCTGGTTCCAAGCAGAAGAAAACCCAGCCCTCCTGGGAGAAAAGCTCCCTCCATTTAGACCTATAAATTTTTCACAAATTAAAATCAAGTCAAAGCATATAACCAAAGATCGCCATACACACAGGGAGGCAAGGCAACACTGGATAAGGCTAGCTGACAAAGCATTTAGAACCATCCCCCAGCAAGGGCTGCTGACATTAGAATTACCAGAGAGATAATAAAGAACATGATTTAAAGAAATAAAATATAGAATCACAAAAACAAGCTCATAAAATAAACTATTTAGAATGACCTGTCAGATCTGGAGGAAGGGGTGGGCTTCTAGAAAGGAAATACATCATCATTAAATTAAAAACTCAAAGGGTTAAACAAGAGAGGTAGTTAACCAGAAGATAAAATTTAAGGCCTTACCATACAATGCAATACAGAAGGATGATGAGATAGAAAATCTGAAAATGAAGCAATACTTAGAACAATAGTATGCCTCAGGAGATATAAAAATTCTAAAACCAAATTAAATGAAAAAGACTGATAAAAATCAATTACGTTAAAATTAAAATCTTCGTTCACTAAAGACACTATAAATAAACCTACCTCTAAAAATTCTGATGTCAACTTTAGTTAACCTTAAATATGCTGAACTGAATCTACAAAACAGATATCTCAGATCTTTACTAATGCTGCAGCTTTTATTTTCCAAATGGCCAAAATACCAAAATGGCTATTATATTTATGGATTAAAAACTGCTTCCTAAGGTTTTATTATTACACCTATTCTTGAAGATGATAATATTCTATGTGGCCAAATACATGAGCTTATTCTAGACTTATTTCAATGTTCTTCATTTTTAATTTAACTCTTGACAGACATGTTGAAAGCAAAAATAGTATTTGTCTGTATTCCTTTTCAAGTATTTTGAGATAAGGGATTAAAAAAAGGAACCACATTTCTGAAGTAATAAAATATGAAATCAGTCTCTCCAAGGTCAGAAAGGATTAATGTTTTTGCTATATACCTTTATTCGTTATTTTCTGATCAAAAGTTACTAAGTATTTTTATATTTATAAATATGCTTTCACAGCATGCCTTGTATACATGTAAAAAGTATTCACTTTTGCTGCTCACCTTCTAATTGACAAAGAAAAAAATCAGTGAAAATTACAAAAACTGTGGAAGAAGTTACTTGCCATCTGTTCCTAGTGGTACCTGCCTCTGGCTAGTCACATACCTACTCAAGAAACCTTCGCCACTGAGTACAACAGGATGAAAATCTAAACTCGTTTTCAATATCCCCTACTAGACGCTGACTGCTGTATCAAGAACTATGTGTAAAACATCTAATTGACAATTAGTATAATTACGAGTAGCTTATAATTTTGTTTCTAATTCTGCAGATTGTGTTTAAACAATTCAAAAGTATGTTCTTGATTCTGACATACTAAGTGGTATTGTACAGCAATCACTTTATTTAATGCATACAACAGTCCTATGAACTTGATGAAAGTATAATCTTGTATAGCTTCAGGTGCTAGAATTTAAATTCATCTCTTAACACTCACACACACACACACACACAGGAGCACCTTTGGGGGCTCAGTCACTTAAGCATCAGACTTTTGATTTCAGTTCAGGTCATGATCTCAGGGTTATGAAACTGAAACCCGTGTCAGGCTCCATGCTCAGCACGGTGTCTGCTTGCCCTCTCCCTGATTGCAATGTCTCTTTCTCTCTCTCTCTCAGATAAATAAATAAATAAAATCTTTTAAAAAATGAAAATCAAAAGAAACAAAAAATTGAAAGTAATAAGCCACAAGTGAAGCAAATAATTCAACAAATATAACTGGAATAGTTTTGGCATCCAGAAAAACATTTTTAAAACTCCAAATAATAAGAAAAAGTCAAACAATCTAATAGAAAACTGGAAGAGAATGTGTCACAACAGAGGAAACATGAATAGACAATAAAGACATGAAAATATATCATATGTCATTTGTAATCAGAGAAATGTAAATTTCCAGAAGATATTTTACAGGAACAAGATTGATAATAAGTAAGAAGATGAACAACATTAAGTGCTTAAGACAATATATGTCAGCATTAGGATGCCTTTGGAGGTGACAGAAATGCTCTAAGATTGGAATCAAAGTGAGAGTTACACAAAAATTATTTAATTATACACTTAAAATAGGCAAATTTTGCAGTATACAAAATATACCCCATCAAAGCTGTCTTAAAAAAATGATTATACAATTGGAGGAGGAGCAAGATGGCAGAGGAGTAGGAGACCTAAATTTTGTCTGGTCCCTTGAATTCAACTAGATAGTTATCAAACGATTCTGAACACCTACAAACTCAACAAGAGAGCAAAGAAAAGAATACTAGCAATTATATGAACAGAAAAGCGACCACGTTCTGGAAGATAGGGTGTGCAGAGAAGTGAATCCAAGGGGCTATATGGTAAGATAGATCGCGGTGGGGGACGGAGCCTCAATCAGCCAGGTTCCGGTAAGTGACAGAGATGAAGAGCACAAAATCAGAACTTTTAGAAGTCTGTCCCAATGAGGGATGTTACTCCAGTGGCTAAGGGGGGTCAGGGGGTGGAATCCTTATTGGGACAGTGTGGTCTCAGGACCCTTGGGGTCACAGAAAGACTGAGGGTGCCTGAGTGTGGCAGAGCTCTCGGGTTTCAGAGCGGGGAACCTGGCTGCAAAGATGGAGCCCAAAGAGTGGGTTCTCAGTTTGGGGTTGTCATTAACTATGATCCTCAGCACAGTCAGACCACTGCTGTTTGAGCAGGGACCCCAAAAATGGCAGATCCAGGGAGGCCTGCCCCCACTTTCCACAAACATAAGGAGCAGCGTGGGAGTACACTACAGGAATATGTTGGATTTGGAGACTCCAAACAGGGCCATGTGCCAGACAGAACTGCTCAGTCACAGGCCGGTGAGCTTGGAGCACAGCCAGAGACCAGCGAGATAGGAGTGATTGACTGCTTTTCTCTGAGGGCTCACTGAAGACTGGGGACCCAAGCTCTCCGCTACTCTGGGCCAAACATTGGGAGCATGCCATTTTCATTCTTGTCCTCCAAAGCTGTATGGAAAGCTTTAAGGGAACAAAAGCTATAGAGAGCAAACTCAAGTAGATTACCTAGCATGGCCCCTGGCAAGGGGGGTACAATTCTGCCTGGAGCAAAGACATTTGAGAATCACTGCAACAGACTCCTCCCCCAGAAGATCAGCAAGAACAAACAGTTGAGAACAAGTTTGCCAATCAATGAGAACTAAAAACCCCAGTGCTGGGGAATACAACACATGGAATTCATGGCTTTTTCCCAATAATTCTTTAGTCTTTCAAAGTAAAGGTTTTTTTAATTTATTTTTTTTACTTTTCCTTTTAATTTTTTTCTCTTTCCTATTTTTAACCATCATACCTTATCGATACTTTTTAAAATCATTTTTAATTTTCATTTTTACACTCATATTCTATCCCTTCACTGTACTTAAACTTATATTCTGTGTGTCTGTGTCTGTTTATGTATAAGAGCTTTTCATTCTTTAAAATTTTGGAATACAGTTTCATCTAACAGACCAAAATAGACCGTAAAACTTGTGTATGGCTTTGTTCTAGTCTCCCATTCTCACCCTTTTTTTTTTAATTTCTTCTTCTTTTTCAATCAACTTACCATTATCAATTACTTTTTTAAAATACTTTTCAATTTTCACCTTTACACTCCTATTCCGTCCATTCCTCATATTTACATATATATGTATATATATATATATATATGTGTGTGTGTATATATATATATATATATATGTATATCTTTTTCCTTTGTTAAAGTGTTGGGAGGCAGTTATCTTCTAACAGACAAAAAGAAACCCAAAATCTAGTGTATGGCACTGTTCTATTCACCAGTCTGATCGTATTCTTTTTTTTCCCTTTCTTTTCTCTAAGATTGCGGATCTCTTCTGATTCATTTAGTGTATATTTTTCTGGTGTGGGGTTGTTACCCTTTTAGAATTTTTCTCTCTCATTCGTCTATTGTTCTCTGGACAAAATGACAAAATGGAAAAACTCACCTCACAAAAAAGAACAAGAGACAATCCCAACTGCCAGCAACCCAATCAATACAGACATTAGTAAGATATCAGAACAAGAATTCAGAATAAAGATTATAAAGATGCTACCTGGGCTTGAAAAAAGCATTAAAGATACTAGAGAATCCCTTTCGGGAGAAAGAAAAGAAGAGAAATCTAACTACGTTGAAATCAAAAAGGCTATTAATGAGGTGCAATTAAAAAAAGAGGCTCTTACTGCTAGGATAAAGAAGGCAGAACAGAGAATTAGTGATATAGAAGACCAAATGATGGAGAATAAAGAAGCCGAGAAAAAGAGAGATAAACACCTACTGGATCACAAGGGGAGAATTTAAGAGATAAGTAATACCATAAATCAAAACAATATTAGAATAATTGAGATTCCAGAAGAAGAAGAAGGGGGGGAGGGGGCAGAAGGTATATTGGAGCAAATTGCAGTGGAGAACTTCCCTATTTAGGGAAGGAAGCAGGCATCAAAACCCAGGAGGCACAGAGAACGCCCCCCCTCAAAATCAAAAAAATAAGGTCAACACCCTGACATCTAACAGTAAAACTTAGAAAGAAAGAGAAAATCCTGAATGCAGCACCGGACAAGAGGGCTGTAATTACAATGGTAGAAATATTAGATTGGCAGTAAACCTATCCACAGAGACCTGGCAGACCAGAAAGAACTGGCATGATATATTCAGAGCACTAAATGAGGAAAAAACGCAGCCAAGAACACTATATCCAACTAGGCTGTCAATGAAAACAGAAGGAGAGATAAAAAGCTTCCAGGGCAAACAAAAACTAAAAGAATTTGCAACCACCAAACCAGCCCTACACGAAATATTGAAAGGGGTCCTCTAAGCAAAGAGAGAGCCTAAAAGTAACACAGACCAGAAAGGAACAGAGAAAATACACAGTAACAGTCACCTTACAGGCAATACAACTGCACTAAATTCGTATCTTCCAATAGTGACCCTGAATGTAAATGGACTAAACGCCCCAATCAAAAGACACAGGGTATCAGACTGGATAAAAAAGCAGGACCCATCCATATGCTGTCTGCAAGAGGCTCATTGTAGAGCCAAAGACACCTCCAGATTTAAAGTGAGGGGGTGGAAAACCATTTATCATGCTAATGGACTTCAAAAGAAAGCTGGGGGCAGGCGGCAATCCTTGTATGAGACAAATTAGATTTTAAGCCAGAGACATAATAAGGGATGAGGAAAGACACCATATCATACTTAAAGGGTCTGTCCAACAAGAAGATCTAACAATTTTAAAGATCTATGCCCCTAACATGGGAGCAGCCAATTATATTAAGTCGATTAATAGCAACTTCAAAGAAACACATCAACAATAATATAATAATTGTAGGGGAATTTAACACCCCCCCCACTAAAATGGGCAGATCATCTAAGCAAAAGATCAACAAGGAAATAAAGGTTTTAAATGGCACACTGGGGACGCCTGGATGGCTCAGTGGGTTGGGCCTCTGCCTTAGGCTCAGGTCATGATCTCAGGGTCCTGGGATGGAGCACCTACATCTAGCTATCTGCTCAGCAGGAGCCTGCTTCCCCCTCTCTCTCTGCCTGACTCTCTGCTAACTTGTGATCTCTCTCTCTCTCTCTGTCAAACAAATAAATAAAATCTTTTAAAAAAATGATACACTGGATCAGATGGACATCACAGATATATTCAGAACATTCCATCCAAAAGCAACAGAATATACATTCTTCTCTAGTGCACATGGAACTTTCCCAGAATAGATCATATCCTGGGTCACAAGTCAGGTCTCAAATGGTACCAAAAGACTGGGATCATTTCCTGAATATTTTTGGACCACAATGCTTTGAAACGTGAGCTCAATCACAAGACAAAAGTTAGAAAGAACTCAAATACATGGAGGCTAAAGAGCATCCTACTAAAGAATGAATGGGTCAAGCAAGAAATTAATGAAGACTTTTAAAAATTCATAGAAACCAATGATAATGAAAACAGAGCTGTTCAAAATCTTTGGAATGCAGCAAAGGCAGTCTGAAGAGGACTTGTATAGCAATGCAAGCCCTTCTCAAAAAGCAAGGAATGTTTCAAATACACAACCTAACCCTACACCTAAAGGAGCTAGAGAAAGAACAGCAAATAAGGCCTAAACCCAACAGGGGAAGAGAAATAATAAAGATTAGAGCAGAAATCAATGAAATAGAAACCAAAAGAACAGTAGGACCAAAGAAACTAGGAGCTGGTTCTTTGAAAGAATTAATAAGATTGATAAACCCCTAGTGAGATTTATCGAAAAGAAAAAAGGACACAAATTATTAAAATTATGAACAAAAGAAGATCACAACCAACACCAAAGAAATACAATCAATTATAAGAACATATTTTGAGCAACTATACACCAGCAAATTAGACAACCTGGAAGAAAGGGATGCATTTCTAGAGACCTATAAACTACCAAAACTAAACCAGGATGAAACAGAAAGCATGAACAGACCCATAAACAGTAAGGAAATTGAAGCAGTCATCAAAAATCTCACAACAGGGGCGCCTGGGTGGCTCAGTGGGTTAAAGCCTCTGCCTTTCGCTCAGGTCATGATCCCAGGGTCCTGGGATTGAGCTCCGCATCGGGCTCTCTGCTTGGCAGGGAGCCTGCTTCCTCCTCTCTCTCTGCCTACCTCTCTGCCTACTTGTGATCTCTGTCTGTCAAATAAGTAAAATAAAAATCTTTAAAAAAGAAAAAAATCTCACAACAAACAAGAGCCCAGGGCCAGATGGTTTCCCAGAGGAATTCTACAAACATTTAAAGAAGAATTAATACCTATTCTCCTGAAACTGTTCTAAAAAATAGAAATGGAAGGAACACTGCCAAACTCATTATGAGGCTAGCACTACCTTGATCCCAAAACCAAAGACACCATCAACAAGGAGAATTATAGACCAATGTCCTTGATGAACATGGATGCAAAAATGCTCACCAAAAATATTAGCCAATAGAATCCGACAGTACATTAAAAGGATTATTCAGGGTGCCTGGGTGGCTCAGTGGGTTAAAGCCTCTGCCTTCGGCTCAGGTCGTGATCCCAGGGTCCTGGGATCGAGGCCCACATCAGGCTCTCTGCTCAGCGGGGAGTTGCTTCCCCTCCTCTCTCTCTGCCTGCCTCTGTGCCTACTTGTGATCTCTGTCTGTCAAATAAACAAATAAAAAATCTTTAAAAAAAAAAAAAAGATATTCACCAGGACCCAGTGGGATTTGTTCCTGCGCTGCAAGGCTGGTTCAACACCCGCAATCAATGTGATACAATAAATTAATAAAAGAAAGAACAAGAACCATATGATACTCTCAACAGATGCAGAAAAAAGCATTTAACAAAGTACAGCATCCTTTCTTGATTAAAACTCTTCACACTGTAGGCATAGAGGATCCATACCTCAATATCATCAAAGCCATCTATGAAAAACCCACACTGAATCATTCTCAATGAGGAAACCTGAGAGCTTTTCCTAATGTCCATTATCACCGCTGCAATTCAATATACTAGCAGGCCTAGCCTCAGCAATTAGATAACAAAAAGAAATTAAAGGCATCCAAATCGGCTAAGAAGAAGTCATACTCTCAGTCTTTGCAGATGATATGATACTTCATGTGGAAAACCCAAACTACTCCACCCCAAAATTGGTAGAATTCATACAAGACTTCAGTAAAGTGGCAGGATATAAAAGCAATGCACAGAAATCAGTTGCATTTCTATAGCCCAACAACAAGACAGAAGAAAGAGAAATTAAGGAGTCAATCCCATTTGCAATTGCACCCAAAACCATAAGAGAAAAAGAATCCATGCTCGAAAAACTATAAAGTACTCATGAAAGAAACTGAGGAAGACACAAAGAAATGGAAAAACATTCCATGCTCATGGATTGAAAGAACAAATATTGTGAAAATGTCTATGTTACCTAGAACAATATATACATTTAATGTAATCCCTATCAAAATACCATCAACTTTTTTCAAAGAAATGGAACAAATAATCCTAAAATTTGTAGGGAACCAGAAAAGACCCCAAATAGCCAAAGGAATGTTGAAGAAGAAAACCAAAGCTGGTAGCATCACAATTCCGGACTTTAAGCTCTATTACAAAGGTGATTACAAGTAATCATCAAGATAGTATAGTTCTGGCATAAAAACAGACACATAGATCAATGGAACAGAATAGAGAGCCCAGAAATGGACCCTCAACTCTACGATCAACTAATCTTAGACAAAGCAGGTAACCATATCCAATGGAAAAAAGATAGCCTCTTACACAAATGGTGTTGGGAAAATTGGACAGCCACATGCAGAAGAATGAAACTGGACCATTTCCTTACACCACACACAAAAATAGATTCAAAATGGGTGAAAGACCTCAATGTGAAAAAGGAGAACACAGGCAGAAACCTCTTTGGCCTCATCAACTTCTCCCTAGACACATCACCAAAGGCAAGGGAAGTAAGGCCAAAAATGAACTATTGGGATTTCATCAAGATAAAAAACTTTTGCACAGCAAAGGAAACAGTCAACAAAACCAAAAGACAACCGACAGAATGGGAGAAGATATTTGCAAATGACATATCAGATAAAGGGCTAGTATCCAAAATGTATAAAACTTATCAAACTCAAAACCCAAAGAATAAATAATCCAATCAAAAAATGGGCAGAAGAAATGAACAGACATTTTGGCAAAGAAGACATCCAAATAGCCAACAGACATATGAAAAAGTGCTCCACATCACTCGGCATCAGGGAAATACAAATCAAATACACAGTGAGATAACACCTCAAACTAGTCAGAATGGCTAAAATGAATGAGTCAGGAAACAACAGGTGTTAGCAAAGATGCAGAGAAAGGGGAACCCTCCTACACTGCAAGCCAGTAAGCACTCTGGAAAACAGTATGGAGGTTTCTCAAAAAGTTGAAAATAGAGTTACCCCCTACAACGCAGCAATTGCACTTCCGGGTATTTACCCCAAAGATAAAAATGTAGTGATCCAAAGGGTCATGTGCACCCCAATATTTATAACAGCAATGTCCACAGTAGCCAAACTATGGAAAAAGGCTAGATGTCTATCAACAGATGATGGATAAAGAAGGTATATATCTACAATGGAATATTATGCAGCCATCAGAAAGAAACAACAACAAAATCTTACTATTTGTAATGACATCAATGGAACTGGAGGGTATTATGCTCAGCAAAATAAGTCAATCAGAGAGGGACAATTATATGATCTTACTGATTTGAGGAATTTGAGAAACAAGACAGAGGATCAAAGGAGAAGGAAGGGAAAAATGAAATAAGATGAAAACTAGAGAGGAAGACAAACCTTAAGAGATTCTTGGTCTCAGGAAACAAACTGAGGGTTGCTGGAGTGGAGGATGGGGGTGGAAGGGATGGGGTGGCCGGTTGATGGACACTGGGGAGGATATGTGCAAAGGTGAGTGTTGTGAATTGTGTAAGATTGATGAATCACAGACCTGTACCCGTGAAACAAATAATACATTATATGTTAATTTAAAAGAAAAGATTATATACTACTGCAGGAACATAAACTGATATAAATTCTTTGAAAAACTAGTCAACAGTATGTGATAAAGTTGAACACTCTATGCAAAGGCACTTCCATTCCTAGGTAACTGCTTTAGGGAAACCTTTGTACATGTGCACCAGGAACCACGCATCTGAATACGACCATAGCAACAATATTTATTTATATTTATTATTTTTATTACAGATGGTAAACATACAGTGTTTAATATTACTTTGAGGTATATAATATTGTGATTCAATAATTTCATACACTGCTCAGTGTATGAAATGTATACCCTTCAGCTATTGCACTCGGAAATGTTTATTACTAAAAGAAAAGAAACAGAAAGAAAGTGTCCCTTGGCAAGACAATAAAAAATAAAACATATAGTCACCAGTTAGAATATTATACAGCACTGAAAATGATTGGACACTAGTTCACACAGTAATATGAATAAACCTGGGAAGCCAGGTTGGGTGAAAAAAATCAAAGTCTCAAAAGACTACATAAGGTGATATTATGCATTATTAAGGTCAAAAGAGTCCAAACTAAATAAATTTTTAAAAAATAGATGCATCTCTGAGAAAACTATATTTTTAATAGGAAAAAATCAAACACAAAATTCAGGCTATCCTTGGGTCGTGGGGTAAGGTAGCAAGGAAGAGCTACAGAAAGAGTTGTCCATGGGCAGTATGTTAACATTCTAGCTGCTGGACTGCATAGTGGGTTTGAGGTATTCAATATATCATTGTGCTTTAAAACTTAAATACCTTGCACACAGAAATCAGATATTACATTCCAAAAATATGATAAAGAAAAAATAATGATACAGTAGGTATTCCTGACTCATACTCCATAGCACCAATTCTGTCACAGCAGTGTCAAGATGATGGTCTGTTTATTAAAAACAACAAGGGTATTTTTTAAAGCAGTAATCCCTAAACAAACACCCTTCATGGTTCTGTCAGTCTTTGACAGATGATTAGAAAGTCTAAATTGCTGGGCTGGACTCATGCAGCTGCATGAGTCTGCATGACAACTGCAGAACAGAATAGAATTCTTCCCAATCCTACTGGAATCAGCTACTCACTATGTCATTACAGACTCAAAATCTTTGTCTTATTTTGCTATAATATTGCCACCAACAGCAGCTAACATTTATTCAATATACACTGTGCAGCAGACCATGAGGTGTTTCATTTGTTATGTCATTTTTGTCCTATGAGGTAGATACTAAAAGCATCTATCATCAGTGCCGTTTTATAGATGAGGAAACGGCATCAAAGAGAGATCACATAACTTACCTAACGTCGTACAGCTCATAGTCATGGAGCTGCATTCAAGAGCTAGAATGAAAATTTTAACCCATGCTAGCTCAACTAGTTTGAAGCCACATGGCCAAATAATGAGCCAGAAAGTCAACTCTAAACTGCCTAGCTTTAGATAATCAAGAAGGGGAAAACCCTATCCTCTATCCCTAATAACTGGAAAGGAAAGTTAGTAATTTGGTGATGATGCTTTTTCTTTTTATTCTTTTAAAGGACTACCTATCAAGAAGATGATTTAGAAATACTGTCTTGGGCCAAGAGCAGGACTAATAGATTTACTTAAAGATCTGCATTCTATTAAGAAAAATCACAGAAATTGGGACACCCGGGTGGCTGTTGGTTAAGCTGCTGCCTTCAGCTCGGGTCATGATCCCAGCATCCTGGGATCGAGTCCCACATCGGCTCTTTGCTCGGCAGGGAGCCTGCTTCTCCCTCTGCCTCTGCCTGCTACTCTGTCTGTCTGTGCTCTCTCTCTCTCTCTCTCTCTGACAAATAAATAAATAAAATCTTAAAAAAAAATCACAGAAATAATAAACAGAGTTCTCAAATTTATTTTACACATCTACACATGGCCATTGCAGAAAATCCTAAAGGGAACCTGAACCATATGAGGTCTTGTTCTCCTTTAAAGAAGATCAAATATCTCTGCATTTAATAAAACAGTAAAATTCCATACTCAGACCCTGAATAAACTTTTAATATAGTAAATCAAAAACAAAAAATATTTGCTAATGTATTCATACTTTCCAGATTAAGCAATCACTTGTGTTATTCAACTTTTCAAAGTGTATTATACTGAAGTGAACACAGTATTTCAATATCATTGCATCTTATAATAAATTTTTATTACAGAAAATGCCTAAATACTTAGCATCTATTTTCACCATCTTTACTACTTACTACTAATTCCAATAAAATCTCAATTTAGATAAAGAATTTATCTGTCTCTACCAGTTCTTCTTTAGAATTCTATTTTTTTCTTCTGCGCATCCCAATTGTTTTTTCCGCCTTGCTTCATTTCTCTGTTGCCGTAATTTCCCACTTAAAGCAATTTTAGATTTAACACTCTCCTAACACTTGCTGAGGGCTGAACTCAAGTTTCTCTTTAATTATTCAAAAATAAAAACAATCTAAGGTATTTCCAATGATCTCATCTTCATTCTTCACAGTGTAAAGTTTTGGATCATATACAAAGGCTCAACAGTATTCCTTCAGTGAAAATGGGAGAACAGGAATTATTCTGAATATTAAACTACATTTTCTCACTGTAAAACATTTGGAGACTAAACTTACTTATAATCCTGCAAATAAGAGAAAACCATTATATAATCTTGATTATATTTTTCTCTAAAAATAAATATTTTAAATTAGAACATAATTAGAATCAGACTCCTGATTTTAGTGGCTCTAATTCTGTTCCAGTGACCCCAAAAGCCCACTGACAGGTGGTGACTCACTTTGAGGAACACATTCTAGAAAGCTAGTATGTGGGATCAGTTCCTCAAAATCCCCATTTCAGCCAGACTAGCTGCTCTCTGCCCATGTCAAGTGAATGATTTATCAAGGGAATTCTACACACTACTGGAAACCCAATGTGGGCATTTCAAGATCCTAGAGATACATCTTTTTTAAAATTTTATTTAAATTCAATTTAGTTAATATATAATGTATTGTTAGTTTCAGGGGCAGAATTTAGTGATTAATCAGTTCCATATAACACCCAGTGCTCATTACATCAAATGCCCTCCTTAATGCCCATCACCCAACCACACCATTCTCCCCTCCAGCAACCCTCAGCTTGTTTCCGACAGTTATCAGTCTCTTACGGTTTGCCTCCTTCTGTTTTCATCTTATTTTTCCTTCCCTTCCACTATGTTCTTCTGTTTTGTTTCTTAAATTCCACACAGGAGTGAAATTATATGGTATATGTCTTTGTCTGACTGACTTATTTTCCTTAGCATAATACCCTCTACTTACATCCACATCATTGCAAATGGCACAATTTCATCTGTTTTGACAGCTGAGTAATATTCGTGTGTGTGTGTGTGTGTGTGTGTGTGTGTGTGTGTGTAGCCACTTCTTTATCTATTCATCTGTCAACGGACATTTGGGCTCTTTCCATAGTTTGGCCACTGTGGACACTGCTGCTATACATATTGGGGTTCATGTGCCCCTCTGAATCATTATGTTTGTATCCTGTGAATAAATACCTAGAAGTGCAATTGCTGGGTCATGGGGTAGTTAGTTCTATTTTTAACTTTTTGAGGAACCTCTATATTGTTTTCAAGAGTGGCAGTACCAGTGTGCATTCCCACCAACAGTGTAAGAGGGTTTCCCCTTTCTCTACAGCCTCACCAACATTTGTTTCCTGAATTGTTCATTTTAGGCATTCTGACCAGTGTGAGGTGGTATCTCATTGTGGTTTTGATCTGTATTCCCTGATGCCAAACGATGGTGAGCATTTTTTTTGTGTATATTAGCTATTTGTATGTCTTCTTTGGAGAAGTGTCTGTTCATGTCTTATACCCATTTCTTGACTGGATTTTTTTTGGTTTTTGGAGGCTGGGTTTAATAAGTTCTTTACAGATTTTGGATACCAACCTTTATCTAATATATGATTTCTGACTATCTTCTCCCATTCATTAGGTTGTCTTTTAGTTTTATAATTGCCTCCTTTGCTGTGTAAAAAGCTTTTTATCCTAATGAAGTCCCAATAGTTCCTTTTTGCTTTTGTTTCTCTTGCCTCTGGAGACATGTCTAACAAAAAGTTGCTGCGCCAAGATCAAAGAGGTTGCTGCCTGTGTTCTCCTCTAAGATTTTGATGGATTCCTGTCTCACATTTAGGTCTTTCATCCATTTTGAGTTTACTTTTGTGTATGATGTAAGAAAGTGGTCCAGTGTCATTCTCTTGCATGTGACTGTCCAATTTTCCCAATGCCAGATGTTGAAGAGGTTGTCTTTTTGGATCTTTGTCCATTGGATATTCTTTCTGTTTTGGCAACAATCAGTTGACCATAGAGCTGAGGGTCCATTTCTGGGTTCTCTATTCTGTTCCACTGAACTATGTTTCATTTTTGTGCCAGAACCATACTGTCTTGATGATTACAGCTTTGTAATACAGTCTAGTGTCTGGAATTGTGATGCCTCCAACTTTTCTTTTCCCTTTTCTTTTTTAAATTTTATTTGTTTATATGACACAGAGAGAGCATGCATGCACAAGCACAAAAGTGAGCAGAGGGAAAGGGAGAAATAGATTCCCCACTAAGCAGGGAACCTGATGCGGGCCTTGATCCCAGGACACTGGGATCATGACCTGAGTCACAGGCAGACCCTTAACCAACTGAGCCACCCACACACCCTTGCTTTTCTTTTTCAACATTATTTTGGTTATTTGGGGTCTTTTCTGGTTCCATACACATTTTAGATTTGTTTCAGCTCTGTTAAAATTTTGACAGGGATTGCACTGAATGTGTAGATTGCCTTGGGTAACACAGACATTTTAACAATATATGTTCTTCCAATCCATGAGCATGGAATGTTTTTTCATTTCTTTGTGTCTTCTTCAATTTCTTTCATAAGTGTTCTATAGTTTTCAGAATACAGATCTTTTACCTCTTTGGTTAGGTTAATTTCTAGATATCTAATGATTTTTGATGCAACAGTAAATGGAATTGAATCCTTGATTTCATCTTCTGCTGCTTCACTGCTGATATATAGAAATGCAACTGATTTCTGTGCACTGATTTTATATCCTGCAACTTTGCTGAATTCCTGTATCAGTTCTAGCAATTTTTGGATGAAGTCTTTTGGGGTTTCTAGATAGAGTATCATGTCATCTGCATAGAGAAAGTTTGACTTCTTCACCAATTTGGATTCCTTTTATTTCTTTTTGCTGTCTGACTGCGGTGACTAGGACTTTC
Organism: Meles meles; assembly: GCF_922984935.1. NCBI lineage: Eukaryota > Metazoa > Chordata > Mammalia > Carnivora > Mustelidae > Meles > Meles meles. Next base: position 62,966,133 of record NC_060076.1, read on the forward strand.
AGTGCTATGTTGAACAAGAGTTGTGAGAGTGGATATCCCTGTCGTACTCCTGACCTTATGAGAAAAGCTCTCAGGCTTTCCCCATTGAGGATGCTATTCACTGTGGGTCCTTTCATATGAGGCTTTTATGATGTTGAGGTATGTTCCCTCTATCCCTACATGGTGGAGGGTTTTTATCAAGAAAGACTGCTGTGTTTTGTCAAATGCTTTATCTGCATCTACTGAGAGGATCATACAGTTCTTTTCCTTCCTTTTGTTAATGTGGTGTATTACACTGATTGATTTGTAGATGATGAGTCACCCTTGCAGCCAGGAATAAATCCCTTACTCATGGTGAATAATCCTTTTAATGTACTTGGATCCTATTAGCTAGCATCTTGGTGTGAATTTTTGCATCAATGTTCATCAGGGATATTGGTCTGTAATTCTTTTCGGTGGGGGTCCTTTGTTTGGGGATCAAGGTAATGCTGGCCTCATAAAATGAATTTGCAAGTTTTCCTTACACTTCTATTTTTTAGAACAATTTCAGAAGAACAGGCATTAATTCTTCTTTAAATGTTGGTAGAATTCCCCTGCAAAACCATCTGGCCCTGCACTCTTTTATTTGTTGAGAGATTTTTGATTACCGCTTCAATTTCCTTGATGGTTATGGGTCTGTTCAGGTTTTCTACCTCTTCCTGTTTCAGTTTTGGTAGTTTATAGTCTCTGGGAATGCATCCATTTCTTCCAGATTGTCTAATTTGTTGGCATATAATTGCTCATAATATTCTCTCATAATTGTTTGTAGGTCTTCGGGGTTGGTTGTGATCTCTCCTCTTTTATTCGTGATTTTATTTACTTGGGTCCTTTCTCTTTTCTTCTTGATAAGTCTGGCTAGGGGGTTATCAATCTTATTAATTCTTTCTAAGAACCAGCTCCTAGTTTCATCAATCTATAATACTGTTTTTGTTTTTTAATTTCTACCACTGACTTCTGCTCTTCTGCTGGTTTTGCTTTATTTGCTGTTCTTTTTCCAGATCCCTTAGGTGTAATGTTAGGTTGTGTACATGAGACTTTTCTTGCTTCTTGAGGAAGGCCTACATTACTATATACTTCCTTCCTGGAACCACCTTTGCTGCATCTATCTTGGGGATACATCTATACACAGTTACTCTGGTTTATTCACTCACCACTGAATTATGAACATTTTCCTAACATCTATTCTAGTGTATGTATTACTTCATGTCTACAACAGTTTGTATCATTATTTTCCTTTGTAACACATACACTGTCTAACTGTCTGCTATAACTTAAAAAAAAAACTGGAAAATAATTTGGTACATAAGCATTGACCCATATTTCTGATCATTTCTAAAACAGACTCTAGAAGCCAAAGGTGTGGATCAATAGTTCCTTTTTCACAGTAGAATTACATGATTCTTTCTATTTATAAAATCTCTCTTTAAAAAAAATTGCTCCATGTCTTTAAAAGCCATAATAAAGATGAAATCTAGATTATATTCACCCTCTTTTTGAAAATGGGCAATAGTGGGGCCACGGGAGGAATGGAGCTTCAAATGGACATGTCTTATCAAAGCACTTTTATGAACTTGCAGGCAAGGCCAGGGCTGCATTGGCAACAGAAGAAGCTTGCTTCTGATGATACTAAACATCCAGTGAAGACCCTGGAAGATATTAACCCAAGAGGGGAAGAGGACCAGAGTACACAATTCAGTTCAAAGTTCTAATTATCCTTCCTGGTGACAGTGTAGAATAGTAGAAAGAGAAGAGGAAAAGGGGCCTCCCAACTCTGTCACTAAGTGGGTGTCATCTTGGATAAATCCTATTTCAATCTGAGGTTCTTCATCAAAAAATGTATTGGCTACATCAGATGGTTTCCAGGTGAGATCATCAATGATTCTATGATCACCATTCAGCAATAAAACTCTGGTTTTTCACTTCTGGCCTTCATGTTCTGGCCCCTTCAGTAATTCCTATTGTTGCTTTCCTAATTCTTTCCCAGGAGGTATCTGCCCCTTTGGGCCTACTGATCATCTAGTACCCAGAGAACACTTAGTATTCTCACCCTTCACCATGGCTCATATGTCTGATGACCACTATACTTTAATTCTCACCATAATCTTGGGGATTCTGTCAGTCTCCAGGAAATTAAACCTTTTTGTACTCTTAAGGTGCATAGTATTCATGCCAGGTTTGGAGCACCTAGTTTGCACTATATGTGTTATTTATCCCTTGGGTGAACCTTTCATGACTCTCCAGCTAACTAGTAAGCACCTTGTACTGGCAAAGACCTGCTATCCTGACACTTCTCACACTTCCACAAACCACTCAGCAGCATGGGACTCTACACACACTTCTGATTATCAGTTTAGCACTGTACTGAACATGTAAGTATACCTTAATTGTGAAGTTTAACAGTTGAGACATAAAGAGAAGTTAAAGAAAAATTACTAATTCTATGTAAATCCTATCAAACCCAAAATAATTTTCAACATAAGATTAAACAGTTCTTCCCATGAACATGCTGAGGTCAGTAGCTTCTTATCTCAAAGTGGCAGCCTAGCCTGTCCTGGGGCAATTGCATTCTTCGGAAAGTTCTTCCAGAGACAAAATAGATGTTCCCACAGTAATCCCACCTAACCATCTCACATACGATACACCTGAGGGCAGTGGTCATTCTGAGGTCATCCTGCATCTGGGCTTTACATGTCTTCCATTGTCAGTTCCTCTATAATCCTGGCATGCTATTCTAGCAATAGCCCTCTAAAAACACAGCTTCCAAAACTGATGGAACATTCTAGATGAAATAATGACTACTGAATTGGAAGAACCATCATCTCCCCTGTTTGATGGCATAATGTGGGATCACTCACTGAAGGTCAGCCACAATATGCTGGCAGAAATTGAGTTTTGACTAACTCAAAACCTCATTTCAGAAAACCAAAATCTGAAAGTCAAAATTCTATACACCAATATCTTTTTCTCTGCACCAAAAAATGTCTGGAATGATGATATTTTACCTTGGATGCGAAAATTACACACATAGTGTTCTGGCTTCAAATTGTTTCTTATTTCAAGAGAAATGATATACTGACATGATACAAATACAAAATGGAAAGGAACTCTGTTAGTGACTCAATTTAAACTATTTAACCTCACTGGGAAACCTTCTGTCTTTGATAAATTTGTTGTTCAATTGCACCATCTGGTGGATAAAGGTATTTAAACTCCCCCATTGTGAGAAGAAAAAATACATTATCATTTATAAGGCTAAAGATACCACTAAAACTAAAATCTTAGTATGAAAAGATTCCCATGCTTTAGCCAAAAGCTTTCTTACAGAGAGGCTCTTGATAAAATTAAAATACCACAAAAAATCTGGAGCTCATAAAACTTCACTATTTAAGAATCCAGTTCACCTTCTTCAAGAAATGTTGTTCATCATGAAAAAACATTTTTAATCTGGGAAGAACCTCAGAGAGCAGTTAATTGACTTCCCTTTACAGATGAATACTCCAAGGCAAAGACAGGGCTTTCTTGAAAGTCACAGCTAGGGATAGAAGGCATTGATTATATACATAAATAGATTGAATATTCTGTACTGTTTAATATGGCCTTCTATTTCAAGAGGCTGTGTGGAAAAGGCAAGAAATAAGTCAGTCAGTGTCTGCCGCAAAGTGCCACTCTCATGTGTTGACAAAAATCTGGCCACCCGACTATGGACTATGGCCTACCCCAACTGATCTCTGTAACACCAGGAGTTGTCATACCCTCCCTGCCTCCACAACCTGCCTGCATCCCTCTTCACCTTAGATTTAAACTCCTCTCCCCCTCCTTCAGAGAAAACCATCCTACCAATAAAAATAAGACAGATAAACACCCAGGTAACAATATCTAGAAAATATATCTAACTTATGGATAATCCTTTTTTCACTTAAGAATCCGCAAAAATGACACAAGGAATGAAAAAACAAATAAGACGGATAAGATAAATGTTTAATCACCCTGTTGAAGAACATCTATCAACAGGGGGAAGTGTTCACAATGTGTTAAAATAGGGGAGGAAAAGAAAAGCCAAATACCTTCACTATGATACCATATCTGTAAAAAACAAACAAGCAAATAAAAAACAAGCAAAACACAGTTCTCAAGCATTGAGTAGAGAAAAAACATTGGAAAGAAATACACTAAATATTGTTGACAGCTGGTGTCTTTGCCAGGATTTATGAGTGATTTCAATTTTTTTTCTCTTACACAATGCTTTCCAAATTTTTTATCCTTAACATTTATATCAACAAAAAGGTACTTTTACCTTAAACATTTATGTATTTATACTCACATACCATAAAGAAAACTGGCAAAAGAAACTGGAAAGAGGATCCCAAATACACATCCATCTACCCAGTACATAAATAGTAGGGAAAAAATTTTTTCTAGCTCTCAAGGAGAAATATATAAGGCTTACCACAGTTTTTCAAAATGTTTTGAATTTTCTATCAACTGTATATTAAGAAATACCTGGATAACTAGCAAATTAACATTGAGGGATAATCTCAGAAATACAATTTCTCTAAAATATTTTATATATTTTGAGACTTAAGGACTTGAGTTCACATCCTAAGTCCATTTTCTGCTTATCACATTTTAGCCTAAATTATATGACAGATATATGGCATGATGTTCCCCAAAGAATTCCACGGCTTCCATGATGAGAACCACTGTCTCCTAATGTGATTCGGTCTTTGAAGTATATATCAGGAATGCAGAAGGTCAGTAACAAGAATGCTACATTGCTATTTTGTCTTAAAATCCCTGCATCATCTATGTAGACTGCAATCAGAGAAGTAATCTTTTGCTAAATATCTTAAGGTAACAATTTTTCAAGTGTTGTCTGAGGACCACGGGAAAACACCCAGATCCCATTAGGGTCCATGGCATCAAAACTGTCTCCACAATTATACCAACACATTATTTGCTTTTCACTCTAACAGTAGGGTCAAGTTTTCCAAAGGCTATATGACATCACCACAGACTAAATGCAGAAGCAAATATATGAATCCAGAGGTCTTCTATGAAGCTAGACATTAGAGATTTAAAAAATGTAAAATAATGCCACCCCTTTCACCAAATTTTTTGTTTCAGAAAGCAGTCATTTTTTAATAAAAATGTGTATGTTATTATATAATGGGTTATTCTTAATGAATTAAAATACTCTTAAATAATCTCTGTTTTAGTTTTAATTTCTAATAATAAACAAGGATAGATATAACCTATAAGAGAAAAGCTCTTTGAGGTCCACAATAAATTATTAGAAGTATAAAGGAGTCCTGAGACCAAAAAGTTTGGGTGTTAGTGTTCAGAAAAAAACACACACTGGGAAAGATTACTCTAACCTGTACCTCTTCTTTCTCTTCAAAGCACTTTTCAATTGCTGTGACCAGTCCACCTTATAGACCATTATCTGACCACAGTTCCTAAAGCATGATTGTGATCCTATCACTTCTCCACTAAAATGATCTCAAACAATTCAAAATATACAGAGTGATAACCAAAAACATATAAGAAACTCCATGGTTTGTCCTCAGACTATTTTTTAGAAGTCATACATTCATCAATTCTACAGTTATTTTGCTGCATTTGTTGCAGCAGACACTATGATAGGAGCTGGGACTGAAGAGTCTATGAGAAATAACACCTGCCATCACTGGACTAAGCATCTTCTGAGGAAGAAATATTCACATAAATACAGATATCCTTAATTTTCTATACTCTTTTTCCAAATTTGCTGTAATTATATATATGGGTTTTTTTTGAGGTGTCTGCCTTTCAATTTATTTATTTTTTCAGCATAACATTATTCATTGTTTTTGCACAACACCCAGTGCTCCATGCAAAACGTGCCCTCCCTATTACCCACCACCTATTCCCCCAACCTCCCACCCCTGACCCTTCAAAACCCTCAGGTTGTTTTTCAGAGGTGCAGTTGGGAGAGGGGGAGGGGGTTATATATGTTTTTTTTTAAAGGTTTTATTTATTTATTTGAGAGAGAGAGAGAGAGAGAGAGATCACAAGTAGAGAGGCAGGCAGAAAGAGAGGGGGATGCAGGCTCCCCGCTGAGTGGAGAACCCAATGTGGGGCTCGATCCCAGGACCCTGAGATCATGACCTGAGCTAAAGGCAGTGGCTTAACCCACTGAGCCACCCAGGTGCCCCTATATATATGTTTTTTACCCAAAATTCACTATCCACATCAAAAACTCTCTAAAATGACTCTGAATGTCCACCAACAGAATCATTTTGTACACGTGTGTACACACATTTTGTACACACATTGTGTTGTACACAAATCTAGGTAAGGGAATGTGGATAACAGCTCAGTTGTATCTCAACTGTTCTCCCTAGAGGATTATGCCAATCATGCCTTGTGCCCATAATAAATGTACCTCTGAGGACCAATGTTATCATTATTCCATCATTAGTAATGAAAATATCTTCTGAGAAAGTAGAAATGTGCAACAAAATAGCATAAGAAACTTAGAAAAGCCCACATATCAGAAAGAGTTGGAAGTAACGGTAGTAAAGGAAGCACATAACACTTATCTCCACATGTCCCTATCTATTAAAAACAGCAGTGTTCGAAAGCTTAACTGTAGCTACCCAAGCCAACACAATATCTGAGAAACTAGAGAAATTCCTTGTACAGTGGACTGAGCTCCACTCACAGTGTAGGAGACCACTGAGTACCAGGCTGGTACAGGGGCGGGTGGTGGACACTTCCAAAGACCTAGAAGCATCTGCAAGTGTGGGAAGAGGGAAAACATGATTTAGTGAAGGAACTAAATCTCAAAGAAAGTCTGAGAGATTTATGAGCAGTGATATATGGCACAAGCTGAAGGTCATGGGTGAAACAGTTTCCCCTCACAGTGAGATGGGCTATCTTCCTCCAGAGAACTGCAAAAAACTGTCATTAAAAATGATGACACACAAAGGAAACGGATAGTCTTAATGCAATACCATCTCACAGGTTTATTTCAAAACAAAGAAGTACCTGGACGTAAAGCATCCAAAGAAGGCTAACTTGCTCTTAAGTGAGAACTATGACGGTGTAGATAAGCTAAGGTCCTTGCTGGTACACTACTCTGACATCATCAGCTCAAAGGGGCCACTGCAGACTGTACTGCCTGTGATGATGTAAGATATATGAATCAGAAAGCCTGGGCGGTGGAGGAAGTGGGTGAGGCTTAGGAGCAGAACTCTCTCTCTCACCATTTAACAAAGGGAAAATCTTGCAAAGAAGACCTCTTGAAAACAGACAATATTCTTGGGAATCCTTCTGGTGTAACAAATTATGAAGATAATAGCCAGCTTAAAGGATATGGAACTTCATTTTAAACCTCCATTTAATGAACCATTATCATCATTAAGACATTATACTATATGACAGGTGTTGCTAGAAACGCAGACACAAATAGCACACAGAACACAAGACCTACTGCCTCACCCTCACTGTTCTAGTATAAATAATGTTGATGCCTGTGCTTCACACTCTGTCTTCAAAGGTCTGTGGAGGTACACTCGGCTACTGCCTATCTCAGAAATGTCCTAGCTTCTGCCTTTCCTATAAATACCTGTTGACTAGCATGTCCCCTAGCCAAGTTGCATCATCACACACAGTTACAGGACATTTTCTCCCTGTTCCTCTTCACTCTTCATGTCTCTTCTTTTCTGTGTTTGTATTCTGAAGTAACTCATGCTTCTTTTAACAGAAAGCTAACTTTTTAAATGTATAGTTAACAAAGGCTAGTTAAAACTTTCTTTATAATGGAAGAGCCCAGGGAACCTGGTGGCTCAGTTGGTTAAGTGCCTACCTTCAGCTCAGGTCGTGATCTCAGTATCCAGGAATCCAGCCCTGCATTGGGCTCTCTGCTCTACGAGAAGCCTGCTTCTCCCTCTTCCTCTGCCCCTGCTCGTGCTCTTTCTTTCTCAAATAAAAAATTCTTTAAATTAATTAATTAAATGATTAAAGTTAAAATATATATACATACATATGTGTGTGTATGTATGTACATATATATAATATATATAATGGACAAGCCCTTAGTGAAGCATAACAACAAAAATTCAGATCTTAAGCTTATGTTACTGTTACCAAGGAGTCATCTAGGGCCACCCTAGAACACAGGTTGTTCTACTTCTAACTTCAGGAATATCTTAAATTACAGAAAATTCCTGACATAATTAAACACCTCAATTTCACTGTCTTGAGGTATCAGTGTAGTCAATATATATAAATCCCATTCTCCTAAAAACATACAGAATTTTATTTATATTCCATCTATCTCAAAAAGGTTTTGAGCATCCTTCCCTGAGTATATAAATATGTCTAATTATGTATTAGGGATTGGTAAACCTTTTCTGCAAAGGGCCAGACAATAAATATTTTAGCTTTTGTGGGCCATATAATCTCTGTCACAACTACTTAACTCTGCCACTGTGGTGAAAAAAAAAAAACCATAATATGTAAATGAATTAATTAGGTTATGCTCCAATAAAACTTTATTTATAAAGACAGTCTCTGACTGCAACCCCTGCTCTGCATCACGTCACCACATGCCTTTGATAGTCTTGGTATTTCAGTTTTAAAAATAGTAATTTGTTTAAGTCATATGACTGTTACTAATGTCACAGGCTACTGCCCATGGTACAGACTTATCAGTATCTTTTCATATATCCTAATATCAGTATCTTTTCATATATCCTAATATATCAAGCTCTGAAAGAAGCAACAGAATGAAAGAGGAGCCAAGACTCATGCCCTGGGATCTCCAAGCCCTTTTCCCTTTACTATTAGGACTGACTGTTCTGAACTAGTCCCTCATGAGCACCCTCACCCCTAATTCCTATGTTGTATCCAAGCCTGATCATCACTAAAATGGCACCTACCTCCTTTGCCACTGAAAAGATTTGCCTGGTGTTGCAAGACAAACACGTGAGCAGGAGGGGCCACTATAGCACCACAGGTCTGAGTCCATATCCACAGCCCTATCTGCAGCCTGGGGCAGATCCCTTCCCCTTATTCCAAACCAGCCTCACTCTCCTCAAGCTGTTGCTCAGAAAAAAGCCTCAGAATTCAGTAAAAATACAGAGACTATTATGTATGATCTTACCCTCAAATTTGTCTAGCTCCTGTCCCATCCTCCTTTCTGTCTCTTTTACCTGACTTGAACTTACTCATCTAGGTCCAGTTCAGATGTTCTCTCTCCTCCAACAAGTGTTCCTTCAGTGTCAAAGCTGCTCTAAGTGTCTCTCCTCCCAGCTCCCTAGAACTCTATACTTGCATTTATGGCCAAGCTTATTACACTTTATTGCCCCGCTAAGCTTATGAATTGAGAATGAGGATCCTTATTCATCTCTGCACCCTGCACAAATTGTTCCTCTTACCTCCCCATATCTTCTCCAAGAACTTCCAGACTCACCAAAAAAAAAAAAAAAAAAAAAAAAAAAGACATGGTTTTTTTGATCATTCTACTAAAATTAAAGGAAATGGTAATAACTAGAAATTAGGGGGGAAGTGAACTACAATTTGATGACTATTAATTCCTTCCAAAATAATGCCATGAACCAAAACAAACCAGTTCCCAATACAATTTAAGTATTGAGCCAAACAGTTAATTCAAGGACACAAAAGTAAAGAGCAAAACAATACATGGGCTTTTTCAATGCACATTCATTGTGATGATTTCAAACACTGCTGACAGTCATGGGTTATTAGTACACTCACTCTTCATCACTCTCTTTAATGCACTCTCTCTCTTGTTACTCTCCATCTACCTCAAGGGGGCAAAAACAAGTTGTTTTTCATTTGTTTGAATTAAGGTGTCGGGAGTGTGATTGGTTTTGTTTACCAGTAGCAGTTTACAACATCTCACTTGTCTCTCTTTATGCTACAAAAGCTCTGAAAATGTCACCTCAACTCTGGAGCTACTAAATGTTCCTGCTCAGCCACACAAATTTCATAAAATACTATTACGCTTTGTAGGTCCTACCAAAATGACAGATTCCTGACTTTAGAATGTGGAAATGATGAGGCTGTTTACAGACCAGTGGATTTTGTTCATTGGATTTTAATAAGTAACATTGCTCAAATCTGAGTTCTAAAGTCAATGTTCCCTTAAAACAATGCCAATATGTAACTGGTTTTCAAATACAAGCAGTACATTGATAAGCACAGCAAACCAAAGTCCATCAGCCTCTTCTGTGCCATCAACAATTATTGCATTTTACTATCAAATAGGGAAAACTAGTTCAGGGCATTTTTATGTTAATTTTTCTGGAAACTGTCCCAAATATGTTATTTCTAACTCTTAATTATATATGCAAAAATTAACAAAGAGGTCAATGATCCCAAAGGGTGGCTAGAAAAAAAAAATACCTTAAACTGAGTTTTATTTTATTTTAGAGCACTAAGACAAACAAACTCTCAGTCTAGAATCTGGATGATTTCTCAGTTCAATCTTCCTCTTGGAAGCCTAAAAACTTACCAGTATCATACAGAAGAAACCAGAGAGATGGCATAAAATAAATCATTAGTTCAGGGGAAATTTATGATTGACAACAACCTAGTTTCACACATTTCTACAACTATGAGACTAACTATATACAACTGCTTTCTTAAGACTGGTATGGAAGATATCAGGGCGCCTGGGTAGCTCAGTTGGTTGAATGTGCAACTCTTGATTTTGACTCAGGACATGATCTCAGGTCCTGAGATCTAGCCCCCAACCCCAATGGGCTCCACGCTCAGCAGGGAGTCCACTTAGGATTCTCTCTCTCCCTCTCCCTCTGTCCCTCCCCTCCCTATGCATGCATGTGAGCTCTAAATAAAGAAATAAATATTTTTTTAAAGAAATATATAAATAAGAAAAATTTTCACAATTTGTGGAAAAAAGGAAAATAAGCCTATTCAAATATAACTTTTTTAAATGACTCAGGGAAAACTACTAGAAGAATGCATATTAAAATACTGTTTTTTGCCTTAAGTTGGTAGTATTATGGATAATATTTCCTGTTTCCCAAATATCCTTATAATGTGTTTTGCTCGAAAAATTTTAGTATAATTTAAAGATTAGCCAGATAACCACTTAATATATTACTGTTGAACAATTTCAGGTATTTGTACCATTCACTGGTTTCAATCTGAAAAATACCAGTAACAGAAATCCTACAGATATGTCTTGATTACCTCTTATCCTATGAGGAATCATGGATCACACACAGCACAACAAAGGAGTACTTTTCTAGTACCTAGAACAGTAACAAAAATGGGAAATCTGCCCTTTACAAAACCCATTACACTATAAATATACCTCATCATATATGCTCCCATTAATGTCTGCGCCGTAGATAGGTGCCACAAAAGTTAAGTTCTTCCAGTACTTGCGCTCCAAATCTTCATAATCCAAGTATCTTGGAGTACAGTACCTGCAAAAGGTAAATGAAAATAGTACAAACCAATACGACAGTATAAGATTTTCCCCACCCACATCACTTAAATTACTTTCTAAACCAAATTTTATTGAAATGAAAACAATGTAGCAACTCACGTTGTCAAATCTAACAAGTAAATACACAAATGTATTTATCACAGATCTCTGGATACTCTAAATACTCCCAAATAACTCTATATAGTAACTTCATATATTTTACTAATAAGGAAAATATTTTCAAGAGCATATCAAATATAGAAGGAGAATAGTTAAAAATTCACCATTTTACATCTGCAAATCAATCAATGTGATACATTAATAAAAGAAAGAACAAGAACCATATGATACTCTCAATAGATGCTGAAAAAGCATTTAACAAAGTACAGCATCCTTTCCTGATCAAAACTCTTCAAAGTGTAGGGATAGAGGGTACATACCTCAATATCATCAAAGCCATCTATGAAAAACCCACCATGAATATCATCCTCAATGGAGAAAAACTTTTCTGCTAAGGTCAGGAAACACGGCAGGGATGTCCGTTATCACCACGGCTATTAACATAGTACTAGAAGTCCTAGCCTCAGCCATCAGACAACAAAATAAATTAAAGGCATCCAATCGGCAAGGAAGAAGTCAAACTATCACTCTTTGCAGATGATATGACATTATATGTGGAAAACCCAAAAGATTACACTCCAAATCTGCTAGAACTTGTACAGGAATTTGGCAAACTGTCAGTATATAAAAGCAATGCACAGAAATCAGTTGCATTTCTCTACACCAACAACAAGATAGAAGAAAGAGAGATCAAGGAGTCAATCTTATTTACAATGGCACCCAAAACCATAAGATATCTAGGAATAAACCTAACCAAAGAGGCTAAGAATCTATACTCAGAAAACTATAAAGTATTCATGAAAGAAACTGAGGAAGACACAAAGAAATGGGAAAATGTTCCATGCTCATGGATTGGAAGAACAAATATTGTGAAAATGTCTATGCTACCTAAAGCACTCTACATGTTTAAGGCAATCCCTATCAAAATCCCATCCATTTTTTTTTTCAAAGAAATGGAACAAATAATCCTGAAATTTATATGGAACCAGAAAAGACCTCGAATAGCCAGAGGAATAATGAAAAAGAAAGCCAAAGTTGGTGGCATCACAATTCCAGACTTCAAACTCTATTACAAAGCTGTCATCATCAAGACAGTATGGTACTGGCACAAAAACAGACACATAGATCAATGGAACAGAATAGAGAGCCCAGAAATAGACCCTCAACTCTATGGTCAACTAATCTTCAACAAAGCACGAAAGAATGTCCAATGGAAAGACAGTCTGTTCAACAAATGGTGTTGGGAAAATTGGACAGCCACATGCAGAAAAATGAAACTGGACCATTTCCTTACACCACACATAAAAATAGACTCAAAATGGATGAAGGACCTCAATGTGAGAAAGGAATCCATCAAAATCCTTGAGGAGAACACAGGCAGCAACCTCTTTGACCTCAGCTGCAGCAACTTCTTCCTAGGAACATCGCCAAAGGCGAGGGAAGCTAGGGCAAAAATGAAACTATTGGGACTTCATCAAGATCAAAAGCTTTTGCACAACAAAGGAAACAGTCAACAAAACCAAAAGACAACAACCAACAGAATGGAAGAAGATATTTACAAATGACATATCAGATAAAGGGCTAGTATCCAAAATATATAAAGAACTTATCAAACTCAACACCAATCCAGTCAACAAATAATCCAGTCAGGAAATGGGCAGAGAACATGAACAGACATTTCTGCAAAGAAGACATCCAGATGGCCAACAGACACATGAAAAAGTGCTCCACATCACTCAGCATCAGGGAAATACAAATCAAAACCACAATGAGATACCACCTCACACCAGTCAGAATGGCTAAAATTAACAAGTCAGGAAATGACAGATGCTGGCAAGGATGCGGAGAAAGGGGAACCTTCCTACACTGTTGGTGGGAATGCAAGCTGGTGCAACCACTCTGGAAAACAGCATGGAGGTTCCTCAAAAAGTTGAAAATAGAGCTATCCTATGACCCAGCAATTGCACTACTGGGTATTTACCCTAAAGATACAAATGTAGTGATCCAAAGGAACACGTGCACCCGAATGTTTATAGCAGCAATGCCCACAATAGCCAAACTATGGAAGGAACCTAGATGTCCATCAACAGATGAATGGATAAAGAAGAGGTGGTATATATATACAATGGAATACTATGCAGCCATCAAAAGAAATGAAATCTTGCCATGTGCGACGACGTGGATGGAACTAGAAGGTATTATGCTTAGCAAAATAAGTCAATCAAAGAAAAACAATTATCATAAGATCTCCCTGATATGAGGAAGTTAAGAAGCAACACAGGGGGCTTGAGGGGTGGGAAAAGAATAAATAAAACAAGATGGGATCGGGAGGGAGACAAACCATAAGAGACTCTTAATCTCACAAAACAAACTGAGGGTTGCCAGGGGTAGGGGAGTAGCGAGAGGGTGGCGGGTTATGAAACTGGGGAAGGTATGTGCTATGGTGATTGCTATGAAGTGTGTAAATCTGGCAATGCACAGATCTGTACCCCCGGGGCTAATAATACATTATATGCCAATAAAAAATTTAAAAATTATATTAAAAAAATTATCAACCAAAAAAAAAAAACTCACCATTTTACTTTTCAAATTATTTTCTAAAATCCTTAACCAATTATTCTATACTAGTAAATTTTACAGACTGACATGCAAAAGATAAAACATCTATAGGAAAATTGACAAAAAATAATTTCACTCAAAGTCCAGGAAAGCAGGAAAAGCCAAAACTAGAAGGAATCAACATGATCATTAGCAGCAGAATGACCTGGGGAAAAGTCCAAGAAACCAAAATAAGATACTTTACCAACATTAGATTGGCAAATGGCTAATATACTAATGGTAGGAAAGAATGAGACCTCTCTTACACAGCTGGAGTGAAAGTATAAAGTAGTACAAACTTTCCAGAGTATAATTTTTTACACATATCAAAACCTTTAAAAAATGCATATCTTCAACCCAAAATCCAACTCTGGAAAGTCATTCTAACAGTGCAGAGACATATACAATGATAAATGACCTGGGATGTTTGCTCCAGCAATAACTGAAAACTCAAACTAATGTTGCCCTACAACAAGGGCTAAGTTAAATAAAATACAGAACACAAAATAAGGTAGATCTTTCTACATATCGGTATTAATATTTTTCCACAATGAATTAAGTAGATTACAGAACGGTGAATATACATGTAAATAAATCTATAACTGTATTCAAAAGGAGAAGAAGAAATTTATACCATATTATTAATATTAATGGTTATTTTTTACATTGGAATTACAGAAAAGCATTTACTTCTCTGTATTATTTGGACTGTGAACAAATAATTTATATTAATACACATACACACAAAAATACCAGTATTTCTACATGAAAAATAAATCAACAAACCAAGAAAGTAATGATACAGGTTTTTTAACAGCAAAAAGAGTGTTTAGTAGCAGTAGCAATCCCCATAAAGCCCACTATAGATTTAATAACTATATACTATATATATAATTATTATATACTATATGTATTATATATAATACTATAGATTTAATAACTATAGAAGAATCACAATCAATACCCACTATACTAGGACCCCAAATTAGTTACCTAAGCAGTAAGCAAGAAAACCAAACAAATTAACAACCGTATTTGAAATATAAAATAACTTTCTGATTTACCCAAAACATTAGAATCTCAACAGGACAGCCAAAATTTAAAATGATGGGCATGAAAGCATCATTTACTCCACAGTATTCAACTACTTCAATTAGAAGTTTCCAATAGTAATAAGAATTGTAGGCAAGCTAACTAGAGGTCAGACTCAGGTGACCAAAAAAGGTAACAGAGATACTGTTTATTATATCTTACAGAGAAATTTGTTGGATTTTTTTTGGATACCAAAGTCCTAAACTGTTTCTCACTATAAGAGACCCAAAGAATCTATCACTATATACCACTCAATCATGGATCAATTTTTAACTACCTATAACTCTAAAATAAAAAGACACATATGGTTTAGTATTAGCTACTGAGATAAATTCTAAGATCTGTGAATATAGTATTTGTTGACTGAATGAATAATGATTCTAAACTTGAAAAGAGTGACCAGTTCACTCAGTTGGTGCCCAATTCTAATGAAACTTGGCTACAGATTCCATCCCTAACAGACTGTCAAACAATTACAACTGTCCCACAAGTCCAGTATCAATTTGCTCAAAACCAGTCCACCACTCCTTTTTTCCAGACCTTTTATTCACTATATAGCAATTATTAGAGATGGGTCTCTAGGACCAGCCTGCCTAGAGCTTTGAATCCATCTTTTCCCATGTGTGAGCTATGTAATCCTGGGCAAGGGACTAATTTTCTCTGGACCTCAGTTATTCCTCTATAAAACAAGGATAATAACAGTTGAATTATTGTGAGGACTCCATTGCATAATTACATAAAGCACATAGCCATGCCTAGAAGGAAGTATAGACCAGTAATGAAGTGATACAAGAGAGTATATTACTTACCTCCATAAAGTTTTATAGTAGAACTATCTTGGAGGTCTCTAGATTTTCTTTGAACTAAGTTATGTTATTAACCAAATGAGCATGTTATCCTGTTTACTATTAACACCAAGCACATGATGCACTGTGCACCTATGCAAAGGATATACTGAATCAAAGTAAACAGACGAAAAAAAAAAAAAAAAAAAAAACAGAAGAATGCCTCCTGCCTCGCATGAAAATTAACTCCATCTCAGGACCATCCTATAACCATAATGAACACCATTTGCCCAAGTACAGCTGAAAGTGAACAAGCAAAAGCCTTGGATTGAGGCTTAGAAACCCATTTCACTAGCATTTGAAATAAATTCCCCACATAAAACTGGCAGAGGAAATATAAAAAGAATTTTCAAAAGTATCTTTTTTCCTAGGAATCTTCATTTTATTTTTTCTTTCTCTCCAATTTTTTATTGAAATTCTAGTTAGTTTACACATAAAGTAATATTGGTTTCAGGAATAGAATTTAGTGATTCATCACTTACATACTACACCCAGTGTTCATCATAACAAATGCCCTCCTTAATACCCATCACCAATCTAGCCCAACCTGCACTCACCTCCCTCCATTAACCCTCAGTTTGTTCTCTAACGTTAAGAGTCTCTTATGGTTTGCTTCCCACTTTTTTTTCCCTACCCATATGTTCATCTGTTTCGTTTCCTAAATTTCACATATGAGTGAAATCATATGGTATTTGTCTTAGCATAATACACTCTAGCTCCATCCACATCATTGCAAATGACAAGACACTTTTGATGTAATATTCGTGTGTGTGTGTGTATACACCACTTCTTTCTCCATTCATCAGTAAATGGACATTTGGGCTCTCTCCATAGTTTGGCTATTGTTGATAATGCTGCTGTAAACATCAGTGTATATATACCCTTTCAGATCTGTATTTTTGTATCCTTTGGGTAAACAACTAGTAGTTCAATTGCTGGATCCTGGGATAGTTCTATTTTTAACATTTAAGAATTTTTTTTTATTTTTAGAGAGAGAGAGGGTGCATGTGCATGGAAGGGAAGGGGAGGGGGAGAGGGAGGAAGAATCTTAAGCAGGCTCCACACTCAGCCCAGACACCAACATGGTGCTCACTCTCACAACCATAAGATCATGACCTGAGCAGAAATCAAGAGCTGGAGGCTTAACCGACTGAGACACCCAGGTGCCCCTATTTTTAACTTTTTGATGAGAGTAAAAATTGAACAGATATAAGAACAAAACAAGTGCCTAGTAAAATAAATTCCCTCTAAAAAGAAAACTGATACTATGCTAGAATAATCACATGGGCTAGAGATGATGATCCAAGTGTCTCTATGACAAGAAAAAAAGGTCTTCAAGGCTCTGTTCTCATTAATATTTTGAATTACCATGTATTATTAACAATGATCGCCTGGGAGCCAAAATTATATATTTCTATAATGTTTGAATTTTCAAATAAACATGCACTACTTTTGTAACTGATAAAAGCATTTCTGACCATTCTTCAAAATTCATCTCAACGGCACGTACAAAACAAAATTACTCCTTTCCTGAATATCAACCACAGAAGTCTTATTTTCTTTTGAAACCCCACTGTAATTTGTACCTCTCCTATGGTAATTATAATAATTATTACAGGTACTAATAAACATTTTCTAGCAAGTATAACCTGATTACTTTCAAATACAAATTGTCTCCCAAAATATCAAAGTAGCCAAGCAGATGTTCCACTATATGAACTAATCTATTTAATTAACACTTTAAGAATGACTCTGGAGGGGCGCATGGGTGACTCAGTCATTAAGCATCTGCCTTCGGCTCAGGTCATGATCCCAGGGTCCTGGGATCAAGCCCCGCATGGGGCTCCCTACTTAGTAGGGAGCCTGCTTCTCCCTCTCCCACTCCTCCTGCTTGTGCTCCCTCTCTTGCTGTGTCTCTGTCAATTAAATAAATAAAATCTTTTTAAAAATTTTAAAAAATGACTCTGGAAAAGGGTGCTAGAAGATAAACAACAGAATACAATACACCATTTATACTTTTATTTTTTTTTTTTTTAAAGATTTTATTTATTTGACAGACAGAGATCACAAGCAGGCAGAGAGGCAGGCAGAGAGAGAGGAGGAAGCAGGCTTCCTGCCGAGCAGAGAGCCCGATGCGGGACTCGATCCCAGGACCCCGGGATCATGACCTGAGCCGAAGGCAGAGGCTTTAACCCACTGAGCCACCCAGGCGCCCCCCATTTATACTTTTAAAAAGCTGGATAAGTCTGCTTCCACAATCTTGTTTCAATACCATTACACTATAGTGTAATGTACATTATATATATATAATGTACATTATACTAAATGGCTAAGAGTCCTTGAAAATTTTGAATGCAAACCAGTCCAGTCTATGATAAAAGTTTCACATTCTCAATTAATGAGATCTTAAACAATGAGGTTTACTAATGCCTAGCAAAAATTCAAAAGAAGGGACTCACATGAAATATAAAACTTTCAGGATGAGTCCAAGATGGCAGAAGAGTAAGAGACCAAAACTTCAGCTAGGTGGCTATCAAACCATTCTGAATACCTACAAATTCAACTGGAGATCAAAGAAAAGAACAGCAGCAACTCTATGGACAGAAAAGCGACCACTTTCTGCAAGGTAGGATGTGAGGAGAATAAAATCCAAGGCAATAAATGGGAAGATAGATCGCTGTGGAGGAGGGATCCTCCATCAGCCAGCTACTGGCAAGTGACAGAGCAGAGGAGCACAAAATCAGAACTTTTAGAAGTCTGCTCCAGTCAGGGATGTCATCCTGGTGGCTAACAGGCAGGGGGTGGAAGGGAGTGGAATCCTTCTTGGGACAGTGTGATCTCAGGACTCTCGGGGTCACAGGAAGACCAAAGCTACCTGAGTGTGGCAGAACTCCAGGTATCAGAGAGGTAAAGATGGCTTCAAAGAGTGATCAAGGAGTGGGTTCTCAGTGCAGAGTTGCCATAAACTGTGTTACATGGCACAGTCAGCCACTGCTCTTCAAGCAGGGTCCCAACAAGAGGCAGCTCCAGAGAGAACCCCCATAGCACAGGAGCACACTACAGGAATCTGCAGAGCTTGGAGACTCTAAACAGGGCCATGTGCCAAAGATACAAACACTTTGGTCACAGGCAGGGCAGCACAGAGTGTGGCCAGAAACCAGGGAGACAGGAGTGATTGAATGCTTTTCTCTGAGAGCTCATTGAGGAGTGGAAAGCCAAGCACTCAGCCCCTCCAGGGCCTGAGATTAGGAGGCTGCCATTTTCATTCTTGTCCTCTAAAGTTGCATGGAAAGCATTAAGGGAACAAAAACTACCCAGAGCAAAGCCCCACAGATTACTTAGTCTGGCCCCCAGCAAGTGTGGTATAACTCCCCGTAGGGCAAAGACATTTGAGAATCACTGCAATAGGCCACTCCCCAAGAAGATCAGCAAGAACATCCAGCCAAAAACAAGTTTACAAATCAATGAGAACTGCAAAACTCCAGAGCTAAGGGGAAACAGCACATACAATTCATGGTTTTCCCCATGATTCTTTAGTCTTTCAACTTTAATTTTTCTTAAGGTTCTTTATTTTTCCTTTTTTTCCCCTTTTTCTTTTTAAATTTTTCTTCTTTTTTCGATTTCAACTAACTTCTTATAAATTCCTGATTTAAAATATTTCTTTAATTTTCAATTTTATAGTCATATTCTATCCCTTCACTGTATTTAACCTTACTGTGTGTGTCTGTGTGTGTGTGTGTCTGTGTGTGTGTATTTCTTTCCTTAAAATTTCGGGGTGCCATTTTTTCTAACAGAACAAAATACATAAATCTAGTATATGGCTCTGTTCTATTCACCAGCCTGATATATTGTTTTTTCCTTTTCTTTACCCACAGATTCAGATCTCCCCTTATTTGTTTAGTGTATATTACTCTGGGGTCATGTTACCCTTTTAGTATTTTGTTTTCTCATTCATCTATTCTTCCCTGGACAAAATGACAAAATGGAAAAACTCACCTCACAAAAAAGAACAAGAGGGGCAGTACCAAATGCCACGGGCCAAATCAATATGGACATTAGCAACATGTAAGAACAGGAGTTCTGAATAACAATTATAAAGATGCCAGATGGGCTTGAAAAAAACATAGAAGACACCAGAGGATCTCTTTCTAGAGAAATAAAACCTAACCAAGTTATAATCAAAAAGGATATTAATGAGGTGAATCAAAAATGGAGGCTCTTACTGCTAGGTTAAAGGAGGCAGAAGAGAGAATTAGTGATATAGAAGACCAAATGATGGAGAATAAAGAAGCCGAGAAAAAGAGAGATAAACACCTACTGGATCACAAGGGGAGAATTTAAGAGATAAGTAATACCATAAATCAAAACAATATTAGAATAATTGAGATTCCAGAAGAAGAAGAAGGGGGGGAGGGGGCAGAAGGTATATTGGAGCAAACTGCAGTGGAGAACTTCCCTATTTAGGGAAGGAAGCAGGCATCAAAACCCAGGAGGCACAGAGAACGCCCCCCCTCAAAATCAAAAAAATAAGGTCAACACCCTGACATCTAACAGTAAAACTTAGAAAGAAAGAGAAAATCCTGAATGCAGCACCGGACAAGAGGGCTGTAATTACAATGGTAGAAATATTAGATTGGCAGTAAACCTATCCACAGAGACCTGGCAGACCAGAAAGAACTGGCATGATATATTCAGAGCACTAAATGAGGAAAAAACGCAGCCAAGAACACTATATCCAACTAGGCTGTCAATGAAAACAGAAGGAGAGATAAAAAGCTTCCAGGGCAAACAAAAACTAAAAGAATTTGCAACCACCAAACCAGCCCTACACGAAATATTGAAAGGGGTCCTCTAAGCAAAGAGAGAGCCTAAAAGTAACACAGACCAGAAAGGAACAGAGAAAATACACAGTAACAGTCACCTTACAGGCAATACAACTGCACTAAATTCGTATCTTCCAATAGTGACCCTGAATGTAAATGGACTAAACGCCCCAATCAAAAGACACAGGGTATCAGACTGGATAAAAAAGCAGGACCCATCCATATGCTGTCTGCAAGAGGCTCATTGTAGAGCCAAAGACACCTCCAGATTTAAAGTGAGGGGGTGGAAAACCATTTATCATGCTAATGGACTTCAAAAGAAAGCTGGGGGCAGGCGGCAATCCTTGTATGAGACAAATTAGATTTTAAGCCAGAGACATAATAAGGGATGAGGAAAGACACCATATCATACTTAAAGGGTCTGTCCAACAAGAAGATCTAACAATTTTAAAGATCTATGCCCCTAACATGGGAGCAGCCAATTATATTAAGTCGATTAATAGCAACTTCAAAGAAACACATCAACAATAATATAATAATTGTAGGGGAATTTAACACCCCCCCCCACTAAAATGGGCAGATCATCTAAGCAAAAGATCAACAAGGAAATAAAGGCTTTAAATGGCACACTGGGGACGCCTGGATGGCTCAGTGGGTTGGGCCTCTGCCTTAGGCTCAGGTCATGATCTCAGGGTCCTGGGATGGAGCACCTACATCTAGCTATCTGCTCAGCAGGAGCCTGCTTCCCCCTCTCTCTCTGCCTGACTCTCTGCTAACTTGTGATCTCTCTCTCTCTCTCTGTCAAACAAATAAATAAAATCTTTTAAAAAAATGATACACTGGATCAGATGGACATCACAGATATATTCAGAACATTCCATCCAAAAGCAACAGAATATACATTCTTCTCTAGTGCACATGGAACTTTCCCAGAATAGATCATATCCTGGGTCACAAGTCAGGTCTCAAATGGTACCAAAAGACTGGGATCATTTCCTGAATATTTTTGGACCACAATGCTTTGAAACGTGAGCTCAATCACAAGACAAAAGTTAGAAAGAACTCAAATACATGGAGGCTAAAGAGCATCCTACTAAAGAATGAATGGGTCAAGCAAGAAATTAATGAAGACTTTTAAAAATTCATAGAAACCAATGATAATGAAAACAGAGCTGTTCAAAATCTTTGGAATGCAGCAAAGGCAGTCTGAAGAGGACTTGTATAGCAATGCAAGCCCTTCTCAAAAAGCAAGGAATGTTTCAAATACACAACCTAACCCTACACCTAAAGGAGCTAGAGAAAGAACAGCAAATAAGGCCTAAACCCAGCAGGGGAAGAGAAATAATAAAGATTAGAGCAGAAATCAATGAAATAGAAACCAAAAGAACAGTAGGACCAAAGAAACTAGGAGCTGGTTCTTTGAAAGAATTAATAAGATTGATAAACCCCTAGTGAGATTTATCGAAAAGAAAAAAGGACACAAATTATTAAAATTATGAACAAAAGAAGATCACAACCAACACCAAAGAAATACAATCAATTATAAGAACATATTTTGAGCAACTATACACCAGCAAATTAGACAACCTGGAAGAAAGGGATGCATTTCTAGAGACCTATAAACTACCAAAACTAAACCAGGATGAAACAGAAAACATGAACAGACCCATAAACAGTAAGGAAATTGAAGCAGTCATCAAAAATCTCACAACAAACAAGAGCCCAGGGCCAGATGGTTTCCCAGAGGAATTCTACAAACATTTAAAGAAGAATTAATACCTATTCTCCTGAAACTGTTCTAAAAAATAGAAATGGAAGGAACACTGCCAAACTCATTTTATGAGGCCAGCACTACCTTGATCCCAAGACCAAAGACACCATCAACAAGGAGAATTATAGACCAATGTCCTTGATGAACATGGATGCAAAAATGCTCACCAAAAATACTAGCCAATAGAATCCGACAGTACATTAAAAGGATTACTCGGGTGCCTGGGTGGCTCAGTGGGTTAAAGCCTCTGCCTTCGGCTCAGGTCGTGATCCCAGGGTCCTGGGATCGAGGCCCACATCAGGCTCTCTGCTCAGGGGGGAGTTGCTTCCCCTCCTCTCTCTCTGCCTGCCTCTGTGCCTACTTGTGATCTCTGTCTGTCAAATAAACAAATAAAAAATCTTTAAAAAAAAAAAAAAGATATTCACCAGGACCCAGTGGGATTTGTTCCTGCGCTGCAAGGCTGGTTCAACACCCGCAATCAATGTGATACAATAAATTAATAAAAGAAAGAACAAGAACCATATGATACTCTCAACAGATGCAGAAAAAAGCATTTAACAAAGTACAGCATCCTTTCTTGATTAAAACTCTTCACACTGTAGGCACAGAGGATCCATACCTCAATATCATCAAAGCCATCTATGAAAAACCCACACTGAATCATTCTCAATGAGGAAACCTGAGAGCTTTTCCTAATGTCCATTATCACCGCTGCTATTCAATATACTAGCAGTCCTAGCCTCAGCAATCAGACAACAAAAAGAAATTAAAGGCATCCAAATCGGCTAAGAAGAAGTCATACTCTCAGTCTTTGCAGATGATATGATACTTCATGTGGAAAACCCAAACTACTCCACCCCAAAATTGGTAGAATTCATACAAGAATTCAGTAAAGTGGCAGGATATAAAAGCAATGCACAGAAATCAGTTGCATTTCTATAGCCCAACAACAAGACAGAAGAAAGAAAAATTAAAGAGTCTTAATTTCTTAATTAAAGAAAAATTAAGGAGTCAATCTCCTTATAACTTACAGTTATACCCCAAACTATAAGATACCAAGGAGTAAATCTAACCAAGGAGGCATAGAATCTGTACTTAGAAAACTACAGAACTCTCATAAAAGAAACTGAGAAAGACACAAAAACTGTAAAAACATTCTACAACTCATGGATTGGAAGAACAAGTATTGTTAATATGTGTATGCTACCTAGAGCAATTTACACATTTAATATAATCCCTATCAAAATACCATCAACTTTTTCACAGAAATGGAATAAGTAATCCTAAAATTTGTATGGAACCAGAAAAGACTCCCAAATAGCCATAGGAATGTTGAAAAAGAAAACCAAATCTTGTGGCATCACAATTCCAGACTTCAACCTCTATTTCAAAGCTGTAATGATCAAAAAAGTATGGTACTGGTGCAAAAACAGACACATAGATCAATGGAACAGAATAGAGAGCCCAGAAATAGACCCTCAACTCTATGGTCAACTAATCTTCCACAAAGCAGGAAAGAATATCCAATGGAAAAAAAAAGATCAGTCTCTTACACAAATGGTGTTGGGAAAATTGGACAGCCACATGCAGAAGATGAAACTGGACCAAAAACAGACTCAAAATGGATGAAAGACCTCAATGTGAGACAGGAATCCACCAAAATCCGTGAGGAGAACACAGGGAACAACCTCTTTGACTTCAGCTGCAGCAACTTCTTTCTAGACACATCACCAAAGGCAAGGGAAGCAAGGGCAAAAATGAACTACTGGCATGCTCTCTCTCTCTCTGTCAAATAAATAAATAAAATATTTTTTAAAATGCACTATTGGGACTTCATCAAGATCAAAAGCTTTTGCACAGCAAAGGAAACAGTCAACAAAGCCAAAAAACAACAACCAACAGAATGGGAGAAGATATTTACAAATGACATACCAGATAAAGGACTAGTACCCAAAATCTATAAAGAACTTATCAAACTCAACACCAGAGGAACAAATAATCCAATCAAGAAATGGGCAGAAGACATGAACAGACATTTCTGCAAAGAAGACATCCAAATGGCCAATAGACACATGAAAAAGTACTCACCATCGCTCAGCTTCAGGGAAATACAAATCAAAACCACAATGAGATACCACCTCACACCAGTCAGAATGGCTAAAATTAACAAGTTAGGAAATGACAGATGCTGGCAAGGATGCGGACAAAGGGGAACCCTCCTACACTGTTGGTGGGAACATAAGCTGGTGCAGCCACTCTGGAAAACAGCATGGAGGTTCCTCAAAAAGTTGAAAATAAAGCTACCCTATGACCCAGCAACTGCACTACTGGGTATTTACCACAAAAATACAAATGCAGTGATATGAAGGGGCACCTACACCCAATGTTGACAGCAGCAATGTCCACAATAGCCAAACAATGGAAAGAGCCCAGATGTCCATCGACAGATTAATGGATAAAGAAGAGTGGTACACACACACACACAATGGAAGATTATGCAGCCATTGAAAAATGAAATCTTGCCATTTGCAACAACATGCATGGAACTAGAGGGTATCATGCTAAGCAAAATAAGTCAATCAGAGAAAGACAATTACCATATGACCTCACTGATATGTGGAATTTGAGAAACAAGACAGAGGATCATAGGGGAAGAGAGGAAAAAATGAAACAAGACAAAACCAGAGAGGGAGACAAACCATAAGAGACTCTTCAGTGGTTTAAGCCGCTGCCTTCGGCTCGGGTCATGATCTCGGGGTCCTGGGATCGAGTCCCACGTCGGGCTCTCTGCACTGAAGGGAGCCTGCTTCCCTCTCACTCTCTCTGTCTGCCTCTCTGCCTACTTGTGATCTCTCTCTGTCAAAATTAATAAATAAAATCTTTAAAAAAAAAAAAAAAAGAAACAGACTGAGGGTTGCTGGAGTGAAGGTGGTTGGGAGGAATGGGGTGGCTGTGTGATGGACATTGGGTATGCATTGTGGTGAGTGCTATGTATTGTGTAAGACTGATGAATCATAGACCTACACCCCTGAAACAAATAATACATTATATGTTAATAATTTTTTTAAAAAGAGCCTTTTCCACGCTATCCAGGAAAAGGTTCATATGGTGTTGTTTTGCCTTCCTGTCACAACTTAAAAGGAAATTTTCACAATGTCCGGAGTCCTTGATGTTCTGCAAATGAAGGAGGAGGATGTCCTCAAATTCCTTGCAGCAGGAACCTACTTAGGTGGCACCAACCTTGACTTCCAAATGAACAGTACATCTACAAAAGGAAAAGTGATGGCATCTATATCATAAAACTGAAGAGAACCTGGGAGAAGTTTCTGCTGGCAGCTGGTGCCGCTGTTGCCACTGAAAACCCAGCTGATGTCAGTGTCATATTATCCAGGAATACTGGCCAGGGAGCTGTGCTCAAATTTGCTGCTACTGCTGGAGCCACTCCTATTGCCAGCTGCTTCACTCCTGAAACCTTCACTAACCAGACCAGCCAGGCTTCCAACACTTCTGGTGGTTACTGATCCCAGGGCTGAAGACCAGCCTCTTACAGAGCTGTCTTATGTTAACCTACCTACCATCACTCTGCGTAACACAGACTCTCCTCTGTGTTGTGTGGATGTTGCCATCTCTTACAACAAGGGAGCTCACTCGGTGGATCTGAGGTGGTGGATGCTGCCAGGGAAGTTCTGCACATGCATGGCACCATTTTCCATGAACACCCATGGGAGGTCATGCCTGATCTCTACTTCTAAAGAGATTCTGAAGAGATTGAAAAAAGCAGGCCACTGTGGAAAAGGTTGTGACCAAGGAGGAATTTCAGGGTAAATGGACTGCTCCAGCTCCTGGATTCACTACTATACTACTCCACCTGAAGTCACAGACTAGTCTAAAGGCCAACAGACACTCTCTGTTCTTATTTAGCAGTTCTCTACTGAAGACTGGAGTGCTCAGTCTGCTACTGAAGACTGGTCTGCAGCTCCCACGCTCAGGCCACTGAATGGGGAGGAACACCACTGAGTGGTCTTAAGCTGCTCTCCCAGAAAGGCAAACAAAATGGAAATAAAGTTGACGGTAAATAAACAGTTTGTAAAAGTCAAAAATATATACACATAAAACTTCCAATTGCTTTGGAATAGACACAATGCTCCATAACTGAAACTTTACACACAGAATTAAGATTCTTCAACCATCAAGTACTGACTATGTCAAATGTAAATTTAAAATTTTAAAAACATATCAACTAAATTCATCCAAAGAGCTTACCCAGAGAATTTAGATGGTGATGTTTTTTGATCAGCACACTGGTTGTTTTGAGGTTTTAGTTCTTTTTTTTTTCCTAATTAATGTTTTGGTCTTGGGCCTTAACTACCATATCAGAAACATTTTTTAAAAAGGTAATTTATGGGATGCCTGGGTGGCTCAGTTGGTTAAGCTGCTACCTTTGGCTCAGGTCATGATCCCAGTGTCCTGGGATCGAGTCCCACATCGGGCTCCTTGCTCGTCAGGGAGCCTGCTTCTCCCTCTGCCTGCTACTCAGTCTGCCTGTGCTTCCTCTCTCTCTGACAAATAAATAAAATCTTTAAAAATAAAAAAAAGGTAATTTAAAGGGATGTCTGAGTGGCTCAGTCAGTTAAGCATCTGACTCTTGGTTCTGGCTTGGGTCATGAGCTTGGGGTCCTCGGATCAAGCCCCGTGCCCAACTCATGCACACATGCTCACTCTCGCTCTCTCTAAAATAATTAAATAAATCTTTAAAAAGAAAGGTAACTTATAATAATAACTGTGATGGTCTCTATTCTTTTTTAAAGATTTTATTTATTTGTCAAACAGAGAGCGAGAGCACAAGCAGAGGGAGTGGCAGGAAGAGGGAGAAGTAGGTTTCCCACCAAGCAGAAAGCCCGACACAGGGGCTGGTCCCAGGACCCTGGGATCATGACCTGAGCCAAAGATAGACATTCAACCAACTGAGCCACCCAGGCCTTCCATGTGATAGTTTCTAAATATATTCACAAATTCTTTAATACTCCTCCTTTCAAGAAGTGGAGCTTAGGGACACCTAGGTGGCTCAGTTGGTTAAGCGGCTGCCTTTGGCTCGGGTCATGATCCCAGTGTCCTGGGATCGAGTCCCGCATCAGGCTCCTTGCTTGGCAGGAAGCCTGCTTCTCCCTCTGCCTCTGCCTGCCACTCTGTCTGCCTTTGCTCGCTCTCGCGCACACGCTCTCTCTCTCTCTGACAAATAAATAAATAAAATCTTAAAAAAAAAAAAAAAAGTGGAGCTTAATTCTCATCCCCCTGACTATGGGCTGCCCTTTGCAACTAGCTCGTAACAAATGGAATATGGCAGAAGAGACGGTCAAAAAACAGATCATAAAGAGATATTGTGGCTTCCATCTTGGTTACTCCCTAGGATCACTTGCTCTGGATGAAGCAGGTTGCCACAGTATGAGAAGCAATCCATGAGGCAAGGAACTCAGGACTCTAGCCAACAACTACGTAAGGGGAACAATCTTAGAAAAGGATCTTCCGGTCACAGTCAAGCCTTCAGATGGCAGCAGCCCCACTTGACATCTTGACAGCAACCTTATAAGAGGCCCTGAGCCACAGCCACCCAGCTAAGTCACTCCCAGATTCCTGACATACAGAAACTGAGATATTAAATAAATGCATGTTGATTTAAGCTATAAGGTTTGGGGTAATTTGTTACACAGCAATAGGTATAATTACAATAAGGCTAATACAATAATGGTAGCCCTTCAAATCACTCAAGGATTTCCTTTTCAAATTAGTCATCTTCCAAATATGTAATTTATCATTTGAGACTTAAACACTGTCAGGGGTATTGTGTGCTGTGCAGCACTGGAGGCTGGCACAACCAAAGGTGTAAAGGGCAGAGGAAAAAGCTCACCAATCTGACAGGTCCTTTCCCAAGCCCCCAAGGGCAGCAGGGGACTTGGAGACCAGTGAATACACTGAAGGTTCAAGAAGAGCTTCTGCTGCCTGCTGTGTCTACCCTGTCCCATGCCAGGCACAGCTGCCCTGCCCCCAGTTGCATCAAGTGGAGAAGGCAAAGGCAGAGGAGGGTGGCATCACAGGCCTGGGCAGGACCCTCCATGCCCAGGGGATGAAGACCTTACTACCATGGACAGCCACTGCCTCCACAGAAGGCCATCAGTTCAGTTGCTGAAGCACTGGGGTCCTCATGATCCATGTGGATGCTGCGATCCGCCACTGCATTGGGTGCTGGGTGGCTATGTCATCTGTCATCAACGGGCACACCAAGGCCATGGTGGTGTCTTACTCAGGCAATAGGCTGGGGTACATAAGGCATACGGACAATCCCCACAGCAAAGGCCACTGTATCACCTCCATCTATTACCTAAATCAGAACTGGGACATCAAGGTGCATGGTGGCCTGCTGCCAATCTCCCCAGAAGACTGGCCTATAGCAACCAACATCAAGCCACTCCTTGATGGGCTGCTCATTTTCTGGCATGATCAGTGGAATCTCCATAAGGTGGAACCAGGAATGCCATCACTATCTGGTATTTTGAAGCCAAGGAGTGGACAGCAGCCAAAGACAAGTTATCAGCTAGCATCTAGAAAGAAAGGTGTCCAAGTACCTATTACAGCCAACTACACCCACATTGTGGCCAGCCCCAGAGTTACAAGGACTGATAGCCTGCACTGATTTCAGGAGAGCCTCTGGCCCCGTGCTGCTGACCCAACAACCCACCAGACTCAGTGCCTGCTCCTTTTCTGCCACTGCTGCTGCTTCCAGCTTTGCCTCTGTCCTGACTAGTACAGAGGACTCAGCCTGACACTGAGGACCAAGGAGGGGAGAGACCTCTCCTATCCTATGATGGGAGCTGGGATTTTGCCTTGAGAAGGAGCCAGGATTGGAAGCTACCATCAGTGGAGCTAGGGGCCTGTGGTTTACCCTGTCCCCTGTCTGGTCCTGTTCCTCTCAGGTATGGAGAGCTGGAAAGAGCCACTGGCACCTCCCACCAGGATGCAGGCTTGGGGGTTGAAATGTCATGGCCTCTTGCTGGTAAAGCATTGTTGGTAGAGTATCCCCAAACCCCTTACTCCTCCAGCCCAAAATGTGAAGTGACTCTCCAACCCCTATGGCCATGGCACCTTTTGGACTATGCTGTCACTGCATGGGCAGGATAAAAGGTGCTGAGGAGCATGGGTGTTAAAAGTCCTATCAGCCAAGAAAAAAAAAAAAAGTTTACCCCAGAGCTTAAAAAAAATAAAAAGACTTAAACTTTGGGTACAAAGAAAATTTGCCAAACAAATGTGAAAATCATGTGTAAAATCAAAAATACTCATAGCAACTAAAAGATAGAAAGAACCATTTACAGATATGACTAAGAAGATAAAATGAGAAATAATTTCCTTAGCAGTAAGCTAAATATAAGCACGCAACCACATGAAGAACAGAAAACAGAAACTCTTAAATGAAAACTGAAAGAAGATGTGCAGGAGACTCCTACTTCTCACCACAAGCTCCTCTGTCTACTTGATTTCTTACCATGTTCATGTATATTTTCAAAAGCAAAAATAGCAAAGTGTATGCACTCACTTGCCACTGTTAGCCAGCTGCCTAAACTCCTTCACTGTCATGGCTTTTTTCTGGATGTTGTATTGAGTGAAAAGTCCGGACTGCCCAGTGACCATCTGCTGAATCGGTGCTGGAATAAGCAAATTATCAATGTCATCATAGCACTGCCGTGGCTTCCATTCCCGAGGAGGAATCACCTAAAAATAAAATAATAAAATAAAATATTATCCGGAAAATATTGTAGGTAGTCATTTAGCTTTGATATTTCAACAGAAGAGAAGTGAAGAATTTCTGAGCATTTCAATAACAAATGTGTAGAAGAACTGTGAAGATTCAGAGTAAGGGAAATGCCTTGTATTCTCCTAAATATTCACCTTACTGATTTGATTTTTTTTAACAAAATTTATTGAGCATTATTCCAAACAGTACTTTTATTAACTTATTTTTTAGCTGATACTAGTAACCTCTCAATTTTAAAAGTAAAATTGAGAGACACACAAAATAACTTGAAGTTCAAATCATGCTTATATTAATACAATAAAAAAAATAAGCAAATATACATTTAGTCAGTTTTTTATTTTAAATACCTCTCACACAACATGGCAAATAGCAGAGTGGTGTTAGGCTAGTAAATGTTTAACAATCAGTTTTCTGGGAAGGTGGAGAAAACCTTGAATTTGTAGCTCTCGCCTATTTCCATGATGTAACTACACCCATCACGGTTAATTTGAGCTCACCAACATGTCATCATTGAACAGGAAGTCAAAAAGAGACATACATTATCAATGTCTTTGTTCCTGTATGAGGTTGCTCAGCACACCACTCTTTTCCAACAGTATTTGTTGGTTTTTTTTTAAGATTTTATTTATTTACTTGACAGACAGAGATCACAAGTAGGCAGAGAGGCAGGCAGAGAGAGAGGGGGGAAGCAGGCTCCCCACTGAGCAAAGAGCCCGATGCAGGGCCTGGATCCCAGGACCCTGAGATCATGACCTGAGCCAAAGGCAGAGGCTTAACCCACTGAGCCACCCATGTGCCCCAATTTTCCAACAGTATTTAAACACTTAATTATTAACAGTGAAAAGATCAATAAACAGTAAGACCAAAAACATACATGCATATGATTAAAAATTAGAAAGGACAAAGTTATTAAGTCATGATTTACAGCTGGAATATATTCACCTTTAGAAACTGTTTCAATTTCTTGGGAAAAACTTTAAAAAATTAATTGCAAAATATAGATAGCACACATAAATAAATGCATAGTTACAAATATGTAACTATGAATTATAAAGCTACACCAGAGAACCTCTATGTGCCCTCCAAACACATTTCTCTCTTGCCCAATCACAGCATTTATGGTATGCATTTCCCTGCTAGGTATATATGGCTTTATTGGGTGCCTGGGTATGCATCCCTAGCACCGGTTTTTAAAATGCATGGAAATATAATCATCCATATATACATATCTTCTTTGAGGTTTATCTTTTGCGTTTCACTCAGTATTTTTCTGAGATTCAAATATGATGGTCTATATAGCTGAAGTTCACTGATATTCATTCCTACTGTACTCCTTCATACAAATATTTATTCATAAATGGGGAACCATTTAGTGCTCACTTGTTTTTTTCTGATTATTGGCTTTTGCAAATAACACTGCTATTAATATTGTTGTGTGCATTTTCTGCTGCATATAAGCATACTGTTCTCTAAAATAAACACATATCTACGGATACTCCTAACAGTGAAATTATTGGGATGCTGGATACGTATAGATCAAATTTAATAGTTATTACTAAATGTTTGTCAAAGTGGTTGTACCATTTCATATTCCCACCAGCAATGTATGTAGCCTTTCCTTTTGCTCCCCATATTCATCATTACTTTGTATTGTCAATTATTTAAATTTTAGCCTTTCTTAGAGGTTGTGTAATAATAGTCAAGTGTAGATTGAAAGAATATGAAGTGAGCTGTCAAGTCTAAAGTTAATTTAATTTTCATCAGCAATCTGGAGATATTTCACATTTTATTTCCACCAAGGTATGTTTAGTTTAAAATGAGAATAGATACAATCATATTATATGCTGTTGAAAACACATACTCAATACTTTAAAAGAATTTGGATAATTTTAACAAATGCATATGGATAAACACATCAAATTGTCTTCAGGACATATTGAAAGGGGAAGAAGTTGTAAATACTAACTTGCTCTTCATCAGAAATAAGTGCAAATAATCCAAAAAATTGAAACATGGATTGATTCAGGCCCTTGTTTAGAAACAAATATATCTATAGTCAAAATTAATATTATATTTCGAGTTGAATATTTTCCTATCTGTGAAAAAAGTCTTGTAGCAATTTTCTTTTCTAAATTTAGAGAAGCAATGAATGTAACAAATTTATGAATTAAACATTATCTTTATACATATTTCATGTATGTGTTCTTTTACTTTTGATAAAAGTGTTCAGACAGAACTTTAAAAATTTGTAAGTTCAGGTCTATAATAAAAATCTTATTTTTGGACTGTAATTTTAAATCTCAGATTTTCTTACATAGGAAATAGCAGGAAATAGAAGCACAAGGTACTTAGGACTTTAAAAGATTCCAAAATTAAACATATACAAAATAAACAATTTTACATACAAGCAAACAAAATAAACAATTTTACATACAATGACTCTAACTGAAGGAAACCCATTCCTCCTAAAGTTTACCTTCTTATTATATCAAAATAAAAACAAACATTTTATATACCATTTCCCCATTCCCAGCCTGTGCCCTATACTCAAAAGAAAATTTCTGACTGAAACCTGTATTTGCCCTACTTATCTTGAAATAAGTTGCTATTATCACCATCTAAATACTGAGGAAGAAGGAATAAGAGGAAGAGCAGTGCATCTTGTAATCTTTCTTCATAGCTTGAGGACATAGATCACTATACTCTCCAGGCTATTCACAAAACTATGTAATGTGCATAACCTATGGCCCAGGACTATGTCTATGTCCAGATTACTGTCATGTAATAATTTTACCCACTTCATATGTAATAAAGTTTCCTCATAATCTTTCTCCACGAAAACAATGTAAATTTTACATTTAAAAGACTGTAAATCTTCACTTTGCCAACTTTACAACTACCTTTTAGATAGAAAGTTTGGGGTCAAATCTCTCACTATGGAAATAAAAGTTAAATCTAAAGTATAAACCTAAAAAAATGTTGATGAAAGAAAAACCAAGACAGACTATAATCTAAGGCCAAAGTCACTACTACGGGAACTACTCAACCCTTTTCTCCAAATCATAAATTAAGACCAACTCATGAAATGGTGCATTAACAAAGAGTCTCATGGGTGGCTCTGTCCCCAGGGCTTACTCTCAAAGCAAACTAGCAGCATTAATACAGTTTTGATTTTGCCAACTTGATTTGGTGTAATTTTACACATTTGCTCTTGCTGCAAATTCCAGGAAAAAAAGGCAAGTAGGTGAAACTGACTTTATGTGACTTAGTGTGAAAGGTAACAAAAATGGCCCCAAAAACCCACAAGAAACAAAAGAAAACAAAACAAACAAACAACAACAACAAAAAAAAACAGTTCATTGTACTCCTAGTAGAAGCAAAAGAAAATTATCATGAGACTGAATAAATGAGTATTTCCAACTTTGTCAATAAATCTCATTCAAAAAAAAAAAGTCTGGAGCGCCTGGGTGGCTCAGTAGGTTAAAGCCTCTGCCTTCAGCTCAGGTCATGATCTCAGGGTCCTGGAATAGAGCCCCGCATCGGGCTCTCTGCTCTGCAGGGAGCCTGCCTTCCCCTCTCTCTCTGCCTGCCTCTCTGCCTACTTGTGATTTCTGTCTGTCAAATAAATAAATAAAAATCTTAAAAAAAAAAAAAAGTCTAGACTCAGATGTGTTTTGTTCAACATTCAGAAAACTAATTGTGGTTCTCATTAACTTCATTCTATTACAGAATACCAGCAGTGGCACAGGTGTACCCTTGGGAGGATGTGTGCTGCTTTTCCTTCTCATGTTACTAAACGTGCCACCCTACCACAGCACACTCCGTAATCTCAGTGGAACATAGTAAAATCTATGTTTTCAAGGAACAAAAGGGGAGAAGAGCAAGACAAAGGGCTGCATTCAAAGCCCAGAGAAGAGGACAACCAGTCACCCCAACTTTCCTCCACTCAAATAAAGCCCAAATCCTTGCTAACCCACTGCTAGTTTATGATCAAAATTACATGTGTTAGATAATCCTGAAATGATAGTCTCTTCAACTCAAAAATGATTTTCCTCGAAGTGGGCAGTAGGGGGTTTTCCTCCAGATCAAAAATTCTGAGTGCTGAGGTTCCAAAAGTGGGTTCTGTAAGAACTCAATAAATAAGTTAAACTAAGGATCCCTCATCTGAGAAATTCATTATAAACCTCTTAACTTTTCTCTTTGTTTCCTCTTTTATCTTCCTTTTCTGTTGCTTACCCACCCCTAATAAACTTTCACTCAACTTAATATCCCCCAAATTTTAAACCCTTCCTAAGTAGGACCTGAACCATACACAACAAAATGACAGACCTCAGGGGACAGAAAACAGCACAGTCAAATTGGGTTACAAGATGTAGAAGGACTTGAATACTAAAACACCCCTGCAGTTCTGGGACTTCTCTCCTCTGATATCTGCTCTTAATGCTACTGGATATCCCGCTGGATGTGGGAATTCCAAGAAGAACCCATGACCCAGCCACAGTCGAGCAGGCTCTGGCAGGGCTCAGGATTCATGAGGTGATGCTGACAAATCTACAAAAACCCAGATTACAAGCTTAACATTTAGAATAATAAAATGAATTAAGTACAATAAAACACACTCTTCTGAGGGAACTTTTTTCCCTCCCTTACCCCTTAGCCCCTTACGAAGTAAATTTTTTTTTTTTTTTTTTTTTTTTGACAGAGAGAAATCACAATTAGGCAGAGAGGCAGGCAGAGAGAGAGGAGGAAGCAGGCTCCCCGCGGAGCAGAGAGCCCGATGCCGGGCTCGATCCCAGTACCCTGAGATCATGACCTGAGCCGAAGGCAGAGGCTTTAACCCACTGAGCCACCCAGGCGCCCCACGAAGTAAATTTTTAATTGAAATATACTTCCAGGGACCCCTGGATGGCTCAGTTGGTTAAGCGTCCAACTCCTGATTTCAGCTCGGGTCATGATAATCAGGGTCATGGGATGGAGCCCCTTGTCAGACTCTGCACTCAGCATGGAGTCTTGTTCCTCTCCCTCTGCTCTTCCCCTCATTCACACGCTATCTCTGAAATGAGTAAATAAAATCTTCTTTAAAAAATTGAAGAAAAAAGAAATATATTTCCATTATACAAGGAATAGTAATCCATCTCAGGTTGTGATCAAAGGATGAATTATATAGATTATCTCTCTTTCAAAGTTCTGACTTTGGATCTATGGGTGCAAACCGCAATGCAATCTTCAGCACCTTACTGTGACCCTCAGCATATCACAACAACCCCTGACAAGACTCCCCATTTCCACTCTGTCAGCACTCTTCTCAGTCTGTCCACTCTGTCTCCCCACAATATTCATTCTTCATGTAGGAGCCACTGTGACACTTTCAAAATAAT
This sequence comes from Meles meles, assembly GCF_922984935.1. Classification (NCBI taxonomy): domain Eukaryota; kingdom Metazoa; phylum Chordata; class Mammalia; order Carnivora; family Mustelidae; genus Meles; species Meles meles. The sequence goes on from NC_060076.1 coordinate 63,002,046, forward strand.
GTCACTGGGATGCCTGGATGGCTCAGTTGGTTAAGCGACCAATTCTTGATTTCAGCTCAGGTCATGATCTTAAGGTCCTGGGATAGAGAATGCCCTGTGGCTCCTTGCTCAGCAGGAAGTTGCTTAAGGATTCTCTCCCCTGCCCCTGGCCACCCTCCCCCTCTGCCACGGCGGACTCATGTGCACATGCACACTCTCTCTCAAATACATAGCTTTCAAAAAAACAGAACAAAACAAAACAAAATAATGTCACAAAAATAACAAACACACAAAGAGCCACCATGTCTTTCTCTCATCTGCTTTAAGCCCATCAATGATTCCCACTGCACTTAGAATAAAACCCCCAATGCTTACTAAGCCCAAGCAAGCCCAGGATAATCTGGCCCCTTCCAAGGCTCTTACCTTACTTACCAACCTCTTCCTCTGCTCACTGAGCCCCAAATTCACAGACCACCTTCCTATTCCTCCCACACGTGAAGTTCAGGTCAGCCTTCAGGCCTCTGGACTTGCTACTCTCTCTGTCCCCACATCTTGAAAAAGTTGGTTTCTTTATATTCTTTGGGCCTCTGCTTAAATGTCCTTATCAAGGGCAGAAATGTGGTCTTTTTTTTTTTTTTTTTTTTTTTATTTGACAGAGAGAGAGGTCACAAGTAGGCAGAGAGGCAGGCAGAGAGAGAGGGAGAAACAGGCTCCTCACTGAGCAGAGAGCCTGATGCGGGGCTCGATCCCAGGACCCTGAGATCATGACCTGAGCCGAAGGCAGAGGCTTAAACCACTGAGCCACCCAGGCGCCCCAAGAAATGTGGTCTTTACTATCCCATCTCCCAGGACATGGCAGTACCTGGTATGTAGTAGGTACTCTCCACACTTGATAAGCAAGTAACTGAAAAGAAAACAGAATACGCAAATCTACAGAGAAAGAAAATAGATTAGTGGTCACCTACAGCTGAGGGGATAGCAGGGAACAGAGAATGACTGCCAATGAGTACCAGTGAACTGTACACCTTAAGTGGCCAAATTGTATGGTATGTGAATTATATTTCAATAAATCTGTTATATTTGTAAAAGGGGAAAGAGAGAAAGAAACAATAGAAGGAAAAGAGGAGGGAGAGAGAGAGAGGAAAGGGAGGGGAGTAGTTAAGCTTCGGGTTAGTAACTGTCCTCTATGAGAAAGTGAAGAAAGCTATGAATACTCTCACCTCTCTCTGGAGCCCATACATGGATCTCTTTAGTTTCTAGAAGCCACACGTGTTAAAAAAAAAAAAAGAAGAAGAAGAAGAAGAAGAGGAGGAGGAGGAGAAGAGGAAGAAGAAGCCCTAGAACAACAACCTAACATAAATAAAATCAAAAATAAACAATTATTCTTTGAAGATAATAAATGCTCTGCATGAACTAATGAAAACAAATTTTGCAAATATTCTCTGGAATAAACCATTTCCCATATTATGAAGACTAAGAGCAAAAATGAAAGGCCAAGTGATTGTTCTTGGTTTAAAGGATGTGAGGATAATCACCTTTGCAAGACCTGCTCGATGGGCTCCTTTAGACTCCATGTATGCGAGGTATTTGTTGAACTCCCGGAACTCCTCCATGGAGGGTCTGAAGGTCATGATCTTACAGCTGGGGTTCAAAGGACTCTCCACCTCGGCCACCTCCATGATGGCTGGGGCAGTCTCTGCAGAGGAGATGATGCAGTCATCAGCACTGAATTACTGTGTGCTTGAGGCTGGTGGTCATTTCTCCCAAATAGCATATAAGCACCCCAGTCCCAGCAGAAACTCTTCTCTTTTTGTTACTTACCATTCTCATTAACACCCTATTAGGAAGACTTCCTCATCTCTCCCAAACTCTTAGGAAAAGAACCTGTTTTTAGCCATTCCTCCTCCCAAGTTCCTATTCCTGCATTCAAACACTGACCTGATTATATTGCTCACCTCTTCAAAATCCTTCCAAGTGAGAATGAATTTTCTAACTTTCCAAGTTTACAAAAGGTATTGTTCCTATGTACCAGTTCTGAAACAGACTCTCTCATACACACAACTGTATAAAGGCCTAACCTTTGATGAGTAGTGAATGGATAATGCCCAACATCCCCAGCACAGGCTTTTTAAGTGTCCCAATATGCTTTCCTATAATAATTTACAAACTACCCATTCAGCAAAACTACCAAGTACCAGGCGAAAATACTAGAGATAGAAAAAGGGTAAGATTTGTCTTCACCATCCAAAGTAACTATCTAGAGGTGGAGCAGACTTCAATACAAAACTGTACACAGGCAGGGGTAATTAACTCCACCTAAATTACTCAGAAATGACTTCAGAGTTAAGACTTAGTAGAAGGTATAGGGGTTTGCCAGATAAGAGAAAGAGCATTCTGAGCAGTGAAAATATCTGGAAGAATTGTTAAAGACAGAATTTGTTTGCCTAGAGCTCAGAAAGGAAAGATTACAGGATATCAAAGTAGAAAAATAGGCAAAAATATGAACTTAATCTTGCTGACAATAACCAGGATGATTCCCTCAATATGTAATGAACACTTCAGACATACAGAATGAAAAAATTAGTAAGAAGCTCTGGCCTGTCTGCCCCAGAAAGGAGTCCTATCCCCATCCCACTTCTAGAACCAATAATTGTACCTGGTATCTGACAATCCAAACAAAAAATAGTCTCAGAACAAAGCTCTTTTTTTTTTTTAAATAAATTTAATTTGCCTGACAAAAAGGAAAATTGGGAAGTCATGGAATACATAAAGACGAAACCATGCTATGGGATAATAAATGGACCAGGGCTACAGATAAAGACATGATCATCATTCATAAAGGTTTAAATAAACATTCTCTCACAAAGTATATGTGAGAAGAATCAAATTAATCCTGCCACCCATTAGGAACTTAAATATAAAGGAGAAAATCTGCATGGATATAGATAAGTTTATACATGACATAAAATATTCTATATGTATTTTTTTTTAATTTAAATTCAATTAGCCAGGGAACCTGGGTGTCTCAGTCATTAAGTGTCTGCCTTTGGCTCAGGTCCAGGATCCCAGGGTCCTGGGATTGAGCCCTGCATTGGGCTCTCTGCTCAGCGGGACGCCTGCTTCTCCCTCTCCCCGGCTTGTGTTCCTTCTCTAGGTGTCCCTCTCTCTGTCAAATAAATAAAATCTTTAAAAAAATAAATAAATAAAAATAAATAAATAAATAAATAAATAAAGGCAATTAGCCGACATATATTGTTCAACATAGTATTAGAAGTTCTAGCAACGGCAATCAGACAACAAAGAGGAATAAAAGGTATCCAAATTGGCAAGGAAGAAGTCAAACTCTCTCTCTTCGCAGATGACATGATTCTTTATATGGAAAACCCCAAAGACTCCACCCCCAAACTACTAGAACTCATACAGCAATTCAGTAACGTGGCAGGATACAAAGTCAATGTACAGAAATCAGTGGCTTTCTTATACACTAACAATGAAAATACAGAAAGGGAAATTAGAGAATTGATTCCATTTACTATAGCACCAAGAACCATAAGATACCTGGGAATAAACCTAACCAAAGAGGTAAAGGACCTGTACTCGAGGAACTACAGAACACTCATGAAAGAAATTGAAGAAGACACAAAAAGATGGAAGACCGTTCCATGCTCTTGGTGGAAGAATAAACATTGTTAAAATGTCTATACTGCCTAGAGCAATCTATACTTTTAATGCCATTCCGATCAAAATTCCACCAGTATTTTTCAAAGAGCTGGAGCAAATAATCCTAAAATTTGTATGGAATCAGAAGAGACCCCGAATTGCTAAGGAAATGTTGAAAAACAAAAACAAAACTGGCAGCATCACGTTACCCGATTTCCAGCTTTACTACAAAGCTGTGATCACCAAGACAGTGTGGTACTGGCATAAAAACAGACACATAGACCAGTGGAACAGAGTGGAGAGCCCAGATATGGACCCGCAACTCTATGGTCAAATAATCTTCGACAAAACAGGAAAAAATATTCAATGGAAAAAAGACAGTCTCTTCAATAAATGGTGCTGGGAAAACTGGACAGCGATATGTAGAAGAATGAAACTTGACCATTCTCTTACACCGTACACAAAGATAAACTCGAAATGGATAAAAGACCTCAACGTGAGACAGGAATCCATCAGAATCCTAGAGGAGAACATAGGCAGTAACCTCTTCGATATCAGCCACAGCAACTTCTTTCAAGATATGTCTCCAAAGGCCAAGGAAACAAAAGCAAAAATGAACTTTTGGGACTTCATCAAGATCAAAAGCTTCTGCACAGCAAAGGAAACAGTCAACAAAACAAAAAGGCAACCCACGGAATGGGAGAAGATATTTGCAAATGACAGTACAAACAAAAGATGTTGATATCCAGGATCTATAAAGAACTTCTCAAACTCAACCCACACAAAACAAATAATCGTATCAAAAAATGGGCAGAAGATATGAACAGACACTTCTCCAACGAAGACATACAAATGGCTATCAGACACATGAAAAAATGTTCATCATCACTAGCCATCAGGGAGATTCAAATTAAAACCACCTGAGATACCACCTGACACCAGTTAGAATGGCCAAAATTAGCAAGACAGGAAACAACGTGTGTTGGAGAGGATGTCGAGAAAGGGGAACCCTCTTACACTGTTGGTGGGAATGCAAGTTAGTGCAGCCACTTTGGAGAACAGTGAAGAAATTAAGAATAGAGCTTCCCTATGACCCTGCAATTGCACTGCTGGGTATTTACCCCAAAGATACAGATGTAGTGAAAAGAAGGGCCATCTGTACCCCAATGTTTATTACAGCAATGGCCACGGTCGCCAAACTGTGGAAAGAACCAAGATGCCCTTCAATGGATGAATGGATAAGGAAGATGTGGTCCATATACACAATGGAGTATTATGCCTCCATCAGAAAGGATGAATACCCAACTTTTGTAGCAACATGGACGGGACTGGAAGAGATTATGCTGAGCGAAATAAGTCAAGCAGAGAGAGCCAATTGTCATATGGTCTCACTTATTTGTGGAGCATAACAAAAAACATGGAGGACATGGGGAGATGGAGAGGAGAGGGAGTTGAGGGAAACTGGAAGGGGAGATGAACCATGAGAGACTATGGACTCTGAAAAACAACCAGAGGGTTTTGAAGGGGTGGGGGTGTGGGAGGTTGAGGAACAAGGTGGTGGGTAATAGGGAGGGCACGTACTGCATGGAGCACTGGGTGTGATGCCAAAACACTGTTATGCTGTAAATAAACAAATAAATAAAAAAGAAAGAAAGAAAATAAATGGATGGCTTTCATTAAAAAATAAATAAATAAATAAAAATAAATAAATAAATAAAGGCAATTAGCCAACATATATTACATCACTAGTGTCAGATGTAGTGTTCAGTGATTCATTAGTTGCGTATAACACCCATCAATGTTCAGTTACCTAGTGGGGTAACTGGGTCATGGGCATTAAGGAGCGCAAGGGTTGTGTAAGCACTGGGTGTTATTCTGTATTCTCTTTGCCTCAGGGAGGAAGCGTGCAAAAAAAAACCTTCCCAGCCACCTCCCCAACCACTTCCCTTCACACCTATACAACAGATATGCATGCCCAAATGCTGGGCTGCAGGATGAAAGTCTAACCTCTATACAAGACACACATAATCCTTTAGAAGCACCTAGATCAAACCTTTACATAACTATCATGGCCTTGTCTACCACTACGGCCTGCATTGTATTTTAAGTTCCAACAATGCTCACTGATTTGTGCTTCTCGAAACAAGTAGAAAACTCTGTGCCTCTACCTAAATCATTCCCTCCCATCCCGGCAGCCTTTAACTGTCTCCTCACCTGGCAAACTCCTGGCCACTGTTAAGATTCTCAATCCTACCCACGTGGGCCTAGGTGAACCAGCCTGTGTGTTTTGACTTCCCTCCCTGCATTCCTCATAGTGGCTGCCTATCACAGTGGTTGGCACTTCTGACCATACACTTAACTCTAAACTCAAGGGAAAAGCAGGCTGTCTCTGTAAACCCTAACTTCCAGTCTGAGATCCAGCCTGGTTTGTAACATCTGCTATAATAACTATTTGCTAACTGAATAAAGAAATAAATGCCAAAATGTTAAAATATTTACACAAAATGATACCAAATGCAGGAAAAAGGAAAGCAGTGATCTCACACACAATCTCACACACAGAAAAGTTACTTAGAAAACAGACCAATTGCTTGACAGGTAAAGAATAACAGAATACAAAAATCTGAGCAATGAGAAAGGAGAAGAAGCTCCCAGACTACCTTTGTAGAAACATTTGGTACCTGGAAGGCAGCTTTACCTTTACCCCGACCAAAGAACAAGGGTGGCATGCACAGCTCTCCCACAGAGGAAAAAGCCATTAGAAAAGAAACTCAAAATCCATCCAGTCACTCGAAGAACCATTACTGAATGGCTAACTGCTGATAGGCATTCAGGAGGGAATGAAGAGAAACCCTAACAGGAGGGGAGTGACGCATACAATATATAAGTCAGAAGCACACTGAAGAAGAAACCAAGGAGTAGCTATTTTATATAGGGTAAATGAGGAAGGCATTTCAGATGCCTGAAGGAGGAAATAAATCACACAGATAACTGGAAGAAAAGCATTTTGGACTACAGCAACAGCAAAGAGCCTCTTGGGCTCTTCCAGGAATAGGAAGGATATAAGTGTGACTGGAAGTCATAAAGCAAGAGAGAGTGGAGAGCGGGAAAACAGAGAAAAGGAGTTTTGGGGAAGTAATCTGGGACTCTTGCCCTCCTTATACATTCTCATTCTTGATACTGTAACGTGTTTCCTTTCAAGAAGATGACAGTGTTTTCTAAGGTAACTCTTCCAGAGGATTTTAAGCAGAGCACCGAGCAGGCTCATCATTCTGACTATTGTATCAAAGACAAGGTTGGAAGCACAGAGACAATTTACACCAATCCAGGCAAAATAAAATGGTGACTTGGACCAGAAGTGAGCAGTGAGAAGTGGTCAGATTGCAGATATATTCAGAACAAAATTTCCTGATATAAGTGAGAGAAATGTGCAAGCCAAGATTTCTGGTCTAAAATACAGAACAATGGCTCTGACAAGAAACTGAAGCAATGAGACTGTTAAGATATACAGCAAGTTAGTAGCCATCAGAATTAAATATCTGCCCTTGACCTAGTTTGCTAACTTGCCTGTGAAACATACTTTGCCTCCTCCTCGTGTCACTATTTGCTGATAACACAAACCCAGTTCTACCTATAAATCAGGTACATACACTAAAGACCTAGTTAATTTATGTTTCAGACCCTTTTCAGTCTATAAAGTTAATATATGATCACTATAAAATTTGAAATATGCTAAAATTTCTAAAAATTTAATGTTAATCCCACGACCCAAATCTTTGCCAACATGACAGGCAAAAAAAAAAAAAAAAAAAAAAGTCTATTGTTAAGTTTCTTTTTTTTTTGGACATTAATAACCGTTTTCATTTTATTTTTGGGTTGCCTCCTTGTGTTCTCTACCCTTAAAAGGTAGTTTATAAATTTACTATTCCTTGAGTTTTTCCTAATCCACATTTATCACCATTAAGCCTAATCATGCTGCTACAATCAAATTCCCAGTCACCCTTCTTTCTTTTACCTTTAGTTCTCCCAAGTAGAAGAGTAGGTTTAAAATATTCTTGCAGTGTTTCCTACTCAGAGAACGACTTATACTTTGGGGAAAACATACCTGTGATTTTCAGCTGGAGGTGATGTAATTAATAATAATTTTTTTAATGCCACACCTCTTACAGACAGTCCCCAAAATGAGTGACAACAGCTAATGACAACTTTGTTGTTTTGCTTCTAGAGAGCTAGTCATCAATGTTCAGACCACTTAAACCAAACAGCTAAATTTATAGTAAGCCCCCTAAGAATTTTTTCTTAATTAAAGATCTTTTTCAGCAAGTGAAGGAAAATGTAACACTAATTCAAACTTATATAACTCTCCCAAGCTTCTGTTCTGAAAAGTTGTACTTTATCATGAAGGAAAAACATGTGCTCTTCTTATTTTAATCATGTATCTTTATTTGGCAACAGAAAAGAAACTGCAGCAATGCTTTGCTGCTAAATGTAAATCTATATCCTGTATCACTTTCCTGTGTACACCTATATTGCCAAATTGTGTTCTCTTATTTAAGTAATTTCTGCGGAAAATGTAAAAACACATGATTCTCATTTTAGGATTACTCGTTTCTTAGACAATGCCTGCCACAGAACTGGTATGCACTGCTTATGGCCTCTGAAGAGAACACTTAAGGATCAACTATAAAGTACAACCCTGGGAGATAAGCACTCACCATTTAAGCAGATAATATATTAAGCTAAAAAGAAAATGAACCAAGGCATGATTACTAGCTATGCCAGTGTCAGATGAGAACATTCCCCCCATGATTCCTCATGTGGACCCACTGGGAACCCTGGAGGCCATCCTTTCCAGCCCTCACTCACTCCTCCTTCCCTACAGTGAGATTTTAGAAGAAACTGTCCAGCCGAGGCCCAGATGTTACAGATATGACTACCTTGCTCTACTTTCAGTTCCCAAGTGCCACATCCATCAGAGCGAGGGCTTGGACCTTGCCTGAGATAGCTGGAAAGCTGGCATTTCCATTCCAACACTGTAATTCACCCAGTTTGGTCTCACAGTGAGTCAGTAAGCTTCTTCCTATATAGTGCTCAGTCAGGCATTGTTATGAGTTTAATTGTGTCCCCCAAAAAGATGTGTTAAAACCTAAGCCTTAATACGTGAATATGACCTTATTTGGAAGCATAGGTTTTGCAGATGTAAGCAAGTAAGATGAGATCATGTTCAACACCTCATCCAATATGACCGGTGTTCTTATAAAAGAAGAAGAGTCAGAAAAAGAGGAAAGAATAATGAGAAGATGGAGGCAGGCAGACAGAAGTCACACAGCTGCAAACCAAGGAATGTCAGCCAATACACAAGGCTAAGGCAAAGGCACAGATCTTCCCCCGGATCCTTCAGAGAAAGCATGGCCATGCTGACACTTTGATTTTGGCTTTCTACTCTCTAGAACTGTGAGAAGATAAATTTCTCTCATTTTAAGCCATCCAAGTTTGTGGTTAGTCATTATGGCAGCCCTAACAAACTAATCCAGGCATCAGGGATCACACTGATGGGAACTGGTAGACTGCCACATTCTCCAACCCCAGCTTCACCAATACTAAAGCCTGTAATACTCTGACCTTCCATCTGACTCTATCTTTCTCAAACGGGTGGGAAAGTGGCGGAACACTCTAAAAAATGCCACATTAGCCATTAGCATGTCTATCCAGGAACTGAACCACAACAGGGTCATCTGGCTTTAAAGCCTGCCCTTTTCTGTCGTCCCAGGACTTCACAGGCCTGGAGCCCTAAAATGAAAAGGAAGACAGCAAAGAGAAGCCCTCAGCCTATTAATCATGTTTTGCCTGAGCTAGACTCATTCCTCTCCCAAAGACCCAGGCAGCTCTTCTTGAATCATCTTGGTCCCATTCAACCTTGCTCTACCAGCCTACAGAGACCAGAAATAAAAATGGGAAGGTGGACTCAGGGAGACAGTTCTGGGACAGAAGAGCCAAGGCAACAAATGAATCTGTACAAAACTTTCTTTTATCGCACAGATAATATATGGGTCCCGGGAGAAGGTTTCTAAAGAGAGGTGATCCAAGTAAACATCTAAATTCTCTCCAACAATCTGTACCGGCCAAATCATAATCCTGATCACACCCCTCTTACACCCTTAATGGATGGGAACAGGCAGAAGTCATCCTCCTTGCAAACTGAGCAAGGCTTCTCCTCTTGATCACCAAAGATCTGGCAAGATTAACAGATACTAGAGCACTCAAGCTATCATCTCCTCAGACTTAAGTATACAATAGAGTGTGTTGGAACCATTAAAGCAGCCAAGTATTCACTCTTGGCCCCACCTGGCATGACATTCCCTTCCTGGGTCAGATTATAGCCAGGTCTAGACTTCAGTGGGTCAGGCGAAGAAATTTTCCTTTCATGAAATGCTCACAATGTAATTAATTCGAGTTGCAAACTCCAAACTTCTTCTCAGCACTAAATCTTACAGCATATAATGTCTAATTTATATGTCCACTTCAGTCTTGCAACAATTTTTCAAATGCACTGAGGCAGATCTTGGTTTTCCTTTCTCTATCTCTTAAACTTCCAGAGTATCCATCAATAGGGGTCTGGCTGAATCAGTGTATTACTTCTGACAACACAGTATAGGCAACATAAAAAGAATGAGAGAGATCTCTAAGTAAAGATCTGGAGTGATTTCCAAATTACACTGTTAAATTAAAAAAGCAAAGTGCAGAACAGTCTATAATATTCTACTTTTTGTATAAGAAGCAAGATCAAACCCTTAAAAATGGTTACCTAAAGGGAAAAGAAGACACAGGTAAGGAAGCAAAACTTCTGTGAGTATAGCCCTATATGTAGTTTTAACTCTGAAATCATATAAATAATTTACAAAATTAAAAAGAAAAAAAGGACCTCAAAACTGAAAAACAAAGTAATTGCATAATAAGTCAGTGGCATAAGCAAACAAGGAAAAGAACTGCTTAAGTAACTGTGAGTCATAGTATTTAGGCTATAGATTCTAACAGGATATATTTTGGGATATAGAACAATTTTTAAAAGATATATATAAATTGCATTTATTTGTCAAATTGTTAGTAGTAATATTATTGGTATTGGGTCTTTTTTAACTATTACAAGTATACTATTAAGATACAGCAAATAAGTAATAATGCTAATGTCATTGGGGATCAAGATTTTCATTATTAAGAGATACCAATATAAAATTCTTGATTAAAAACTTAATCTTTCACTAGAATTGAAACAGCAATATGAACTCAAGATTTTTTTCTCTCAAAATATTTATCTCCTAGTACTGCCCACTTAAAAAGGCATGGAAATAATGACAAGACAGTAGCAAAAATTACACTTTGCACAAAAATTATGGTCTCTAAATACCATATTTCAATGAAAAGAACCAGGGATCTTTGTAGAAAAGATTGGTTCCAAGTTTGGGACAAGAAATATATAAGATGTGTCTAGAACATGTTTGTGCCAGAAAGAAAGAAAGCTATCAAAGACTATTGAGGATACATATCACTTCAAAATTAACATCACTACTAAGAAAATTAGATATCATGTGCCTCCTGATAAGATGTACTAAGAAGGATACATCTACTTATATGGCTATCCTACCAAAAGTAAATAATGTATATCTAATCATGAGGAAACATCAGGAAAGCTGTGTCAAATTAATTTTCTGATCTTGATAACTATACTGTGGTTAGAGAATGCTCTAGTTTTTAGGAACATAAAATGATGTGTTTACAGTTAGAGGGGCATTACATATATAAGTTACTTTCAAATGGTTAAGAAAACATTATGCACATGCACACACGCACACACACATACACCAAAGAATAAATAAATAATAAGCATAGATGAACTATACATTTAGGAAATCTGTATGAAGTGTATGGGAACATCTTGCTCTCTTTTTAGCAAATTTTCTGTAAGTCTGAATTTATTTCCAAATAAGTCAAGAAAACAAAAACAACTAATGGGAGTCATATCAAAAGGACATGGGAACTTGGAGAAAACAGTCACAGTGGCCCCAGGAAGGTGTCAGAGCCTGACTGGGTGAAGAGAACATCCTGCAAGCACAGCAGCAGCAACACTAGGAGACTGGATACATACTGGCCTATAATGGGAGCCAAGTTCTCCCTATTGGAGAAAGGAATTTACAGATATGGAGGGGGAGGAAATTAGAGCTGACCTTTGGTAATAGATTAGAATTTGGGAGCACAGGTATAAGTTCGCAGTGTGTATGTATGTATGTGGGTAGATTAGATATGTGAATGTGTATACATACATGTCCATGGATATGTACAGATACTTCCTTAGCTCTGCCCACTGAGAGGCCTTGGGAGCTGTAACACCACAGTATCAATGAGCTCTCAAATCTTCGTTTCTAAATACCACCATCCACTGAAAGGAACCAGGGCTTCTTGGACTGATTCCGGGGCTGGGGAGAGAAAGTACAAGGTAAGCCAAGAACATCTTGTTGTGTGCCAGAAAGTAAGGAAACACTCAAAAAACAAAAGGGAATATGTCTAAAGGACATAAAAACCAACTTGAAAGTGCTTCCATTGGCTAAATCTGGGGGAAACTGAGCATCAAAATAAAGGATAGTAATCAATATAATCAATTAAATAAAATAGGAAACTATGAGTCCACAGTGAAGTAAAAAAATAAAAAAAGTTATTAAATCTGTAGGTATATGATATTCCTTTTTTAAAAAAGTATCATTCACCCTTAGAATATATCAAAATACTCCTCTAAAAATGTATAAATAAAGAGAAGGAAACAAGCATTTATCTTGCTTTTTCTGGAACAACTGCTATTTTAGGGTAAGTAAAGAACTGATAGCAGAAAGTTCTTCTTTATAGAAAAGTTCCAACTAATAAATGTAGTAAAAATGACAGAATTATATCATCACCATTTTTTTTACAATCCCTAATAAATAATCTAGGGCATCAACACTGGATGCTAAAATCATGAGGTGACAATTTAACAGGAAGCTTTATAATGGAGGAATCAGTCTCAGGCTCATTAATCACTGGAACAGACAGACATGACTTGAAGCAATGGAAAATACATAGCATCACCTATTAATTGTTTTTACCTTAAAAAAGTAAATCTGAATTTAAACCAACCCATTAAACCATTGAATTTAACCACCAGTTGTCAGGAAATAAGGAACAAAGTAAATACCACCACAGGAAAATAATGTGCCAAATCTGGAATATGAGACAGTCTTCATTCCAAATGCCAATAGGAAAGAAGGAGAGTGAGGTAAGGGTTGGGAGCAAGGGACTGTTACAAAATAAAAAGGACATCATACATATGAACAAAAACTATATGCATCAACAACTGGTCACCAGAAATTTTTATAGAAAAGCAATAGAATAATGTAACAAAGCAGGAAAAAATAAGATTTAAAAAAGCAAAAACACAGAGGGTGGCTTGCTGGTTCAGTCAGTGGAACATACAGCTCTTGATCTTGGGGTCGGTCCTGAGTTCAAGCCCCATGTTGGGCATAGAGCTTAACTAAATTTAAAAAAGAATATTATAAATGAGCAGTACAGTAACTGGGATAAAGAGTCTTCAATATGTTTTATATGCATGTATACACATAACTATATTGTTATAAACCTGAGAATGTATGTCCTCGTTTAAAGATTTCATTCATTCATTAGGGAGGCCACAAATGCACAAGCTTGAGCAGGGGGAGGGGCAGAAGGGGAAGGGGCAGAAGGGGAAGGAGAGAATCTCAAATAGACTCCCTACTGAGCAGGGAGCCCCACCCAGGGTTCCACCTAGGACCCTGAGACAGTGAGTGACCTGAGTAGAAACCAAGAGTCAACTCAGCTTAATCAACTGAACCACCCAGGTGCCGGGAGAATATCCTCATTTAAAAGGCATGAACTAGAGGTGCCTGGGTGGCTCATTGGGTTAAAGCCTCTGCCTTCCGCTCAGGTCATGATCCCAAAGTCCTGGGATGGAGTCCCACATCCGGCTCTCTCCTCAGCAGGGAGCCTGCTTCCCCCACCCCCCTCTCAGCGTGCCTCTCTGCCTACTTGTGATCTCTGTCTGTCAAATAAATAAATAAAATCTTTTAAAAAATAATAATAAAATAAAATAAAAGGCATGAACTAGAACATTGAACCTTTTAGATTCAATGCTTAAGACTTTTTCTAACTGCCTGCCTTATTATTTTCAACTTGCAAAGTTCAATGGCAGAATGTCAGAGTTCTTTTAATAGTCAGATTCCACTAAATAGGCAACTATTAGAAAATGGGGGGTGGGAAGCACCTGGGTGACTCAGTGGGTTAAAGCCTCTGCCTTCAGCTCAGGTCACGATCCCAAAGTCCTGGGATGGAGCCCCACATCGGGCTCTCTGCTCGACAGGGAGCCTGCTATCCTCTCTCTCTGTCTCTGCCTGCCTCTCTGCCTACTTGTGATCTTTGTCTGTCAAATGGATAAATAAAATCTTTAAAATTAAAAAAGCTTTAAAAAAAGGAAAAGAAAATGGGGGCTGAAAGACAGGGGGAGACAGACTCTACACTCAGTCATATCATGTGCAACACAATAACCACCTAATTGTTAGAAATCCTACTACCCTTTGCCCTTGGGATAAAGTTTCCATTCATCTCTACTAATAAAATGATCACAATCATATTGATTTATTAGTCCATGCCCAAATCCTTAAGCTGAAGCACTAAACAAAAAATCACTATAGCCAATGATAGTTACTTGGCTTTCCAGCACTTAAACTAAATTTACATCATAATGGTAATCTCAACCAAAGAGAATAACATTTTATTAAAAATTACTCTTGAGGCGCCTAGGTGTCTCAGTTGGTTAAGCGTCTGACTCCTGACTTCAGCTCAGGTCAGGAACTTAGGGTCCTGAGATTAAGCCCTTTGTTGGGCTCTGTGATCAGCAGGGAGTCTGCTAAGAATTCTCGCGATCTCTCTCTGCCCCCCTCCACTCACTCTCTCTCTCTCTCTCTCTCTCCCTCTCTCTAAATTAAGTAAATCTTTAAAAACAATCACTATTACAACAGGAGTTGAAGAAAATCACCTTGTATATTTCTCTCAACTATCCCACTTAAGCAGCCAGGTAGAGGAAAGATCATACCTTAGGGCCAGATGGAACTGGGTAGTTGTCTTTTTTAGTAGGCACCATGCCCAACGTGGGGCTTGAACTCATTACCCTCAGATTGAAAGTTACATGCTGTATAGACTGAGGCAGCCAGGTGCCCCCAGAATTGGATTCTAATCCCTCCTATCTGTCTCCCCCACTTAATGAGTGACCTCTGGAAAGTTACTTGAACTAGACCTCTACTTCCCCATCAGTATAATGGGATACCACTCCTCCCCCTACAGCATTGTGATAGGGACTCAGTAAGTAGCTAAATATAGGAGACTAGTACATTGTCAGGCTCTATAGCAAGCACACAGATGTTGGCTTTAAAAAAAAAAAAAACTATTCAAATTAAATCCCTTCTATTACCTTCTTCCCCACTGTTTATACACATGCTCAAATCTCTCCCATGTAATTTTTTAAAATATTTTATGTGTTTATTTGAGAGAGAGAGCACAAGCCTGTGTGCATGCAGAGGTGGGGGAGGGAACAGAAGGAGAGAGAGAGAGGTGGGGGAGGGGACAGAGGACCCATCACCACCTGAGCTGAAACAAAGAGTCGGCCACCAGACCCACTAAGTCACCAGGTGCCCCTCCCATATAATTTTTAAAGCTTCTCTGTACACATTCTCCCTCCACACAGAAAGACTCCAGCTACAGCATTCTCTCTACAAACCCTCATAGAAAAAACCTCAACAAAGGACAGCCCACACTCATTTTGTCCACTTCTTCTATTCTATCATTGACATCTCCACCCACCAGTGTGCTGAAATCACTCTGGAAAAGTTTGCCAGTGACTTTCTAACTGCTTTATGCTCTATGTTGTCTTTAGTCCTCTTAACAGTCTCTTTGCAGCATTTAAATCTGGATAAGCCGTCCCTCAGTACAGCTTCTGCGGATTGGGGAGAGGAGAGTGGGGAGGTGGGAGCACAACAACACACATACACCATCCTCCACTCACTCGATTACAGTTAACTCCACTCTCCACCCCGAACTTCCTTCTGCGCTCCTCCAGAGCTAAACCCTTCACTACTGGTATACTACAAGATTATTTCTATAGTTGTCTTTCCTTTCCACCATGGGAAATTTCATTCAACTATCCTTATCAAGGGCTCAGAAATACAAAACAAGGACCTCTCTCCCCTAAATCCAAGTCCAGTAAATCTAAGTGCCTACTAGGCAGAACCATTTGGAGATGATCCTCACACTCAACAGAGACAAAACTGAATCCAAAAGTTAATAGGGATAAAAAGGAACCTTTGCTCCAAAATCTGCTTCTCTATCCAACAGTCCCAATCCTGGTCCATTCAATCCATCCATGGTCCTGCACCAATCCTCAAAGAGCTTACAAGTGCAAGAGAAAACAAGTATACAAATGGCTCTAATAACACAGGCCAGGTACTGCAAAGAATGGAAGCACATACCACCACCATGGCCTTTAGAACAAGGACAGAAGAATCCAATCCTTTAACAGGGTAAAGGGTAGAGGGGGAAGCAGAAAAAGAGGGCATCCCCTACAAAGGTCCTGACCTCCACTTTATGACCTGCATCAGAATCCCAGGAGCCATCCTCAGCCCTGCCTCACCACATCTGTGTGGGTTCCAATTATGGTCTATGTGACCTCCTGAACATCTTTTATATCCATTCTCTAGTATTCCAAAGTTACTATCTTAAATCAAGCTTTTCTCCTTTCTTTCCTAAACCACTCCTATAGTCTTTGCTGATTTACTCACCTTCAGTTCAGCTCCCTCAATTCTCTTCTATACATCCACAAAAACACAAAATTTTCCTTTTTTTTTTTTTAAAGATTTTATTTATTTATTTGGCAGAGAGAGACCACAAGTAGACAGAGAGGCAGGCAGAGAGAGAGAGAGAGGGAAGCAGGCTCTCTGCTGAGCAGAGAGCCCGATGCGGGACTCGATCCCAGGACCCTGAGATCATGACCTGAGCCGAAGGCAGCGGCTTAACCCACTGAGCCACCCAGGCGCCCCTTCCTTTTTTTTTTTTTAAGGAGGTTTTATTTATTTATTTGAGAAAGAGCAAGCACACCAGGCAGGGGAGCAGCAGAAGGAGCGGGAGCAGCAGACTCCCTGCTGAGCAGGAAGCCTGCCTTGGGAATGAATCCCAGGACCTAGAGATCATGACCCGAGCCAAAGGCAGACCCTAAACCAAATGAGCCACCCAAGAGTCCCCAGAACAAACTCTCTTGACACAAAATGGATCATGCCATCTTTATTTTATTTTTTTTTTAAGATTTTCTGTTTATCTATTTGAGAGAGCATGAGCGTGGGGCAGGGCAGAGAAAGAGGGAGAAGAGACTCCCCACTAAGCAGGGAGCTGGATGGGGGGGGGCTCAATCCCAGGACCCCAAGAACATGACCTGAGCCAAAGGCAGATGCTTACCCAACTGAGCCACCCAGGCAACCCATCCCATCCTTATTTTAAATCCCTTAGTAGCTCAGTACTATTTCAGCATGGAAGCTACCTCCATGATCATAGCTCCTCCTTCTCCCCTCAGCCTCAAAGATCCCGTTGACCTGCCTGAAACCTTTGCTCCATTCTAACCAAAGTTCCAAACTGGTGCCAAGCTATTTCCCTCCTTCAGTGTACTGTATAGATTTATGTGCCACATGTATGACACTACTGAGTACTTCCTGTGAGCTACATACCTACAAAGTATACCCTCTTATTTAAACCTAATAGCTCAAAATAATAAATAAATAAACCTAATAGCTCAAAAATAAACCTAATAGCTCCACTGAAAATGACCATAAATATCTTTATGTTACCAATAATGAAGGCTAAAATGCTTGTACAGGGTCCTATAGCAAGAGCTAAGGACAAGATCTAAACCTAATCTGAGATGCTAACACTCATATTTATAACTACTGCACTATTTTCTTTGCCTTTCCTCAGTAAGTTCTAGCAAAACCCATCTTTCAAAGTTTATCTCACATATAGACTGCATTATGAAGCCTTTCCTGGCAACACTCCCTACAACTAACAGTGTCATTTCTTTAATGTTCTCCTCACCCTCTTTCCATATATACACTCATCCCTCATTATTCCTGGATTCAGCATTGGCAAATTCACCTATTTCTAAAATTTATTTTTAACCCCCAAACCAATAATGGTGGCATGTGTATGGTCATTCACAGACATGCACAGTGTTGAAATATTTGAATCACCTAACAGGCACATCCCTTCAGCAGAGGTCAAACAAGGCAAAAATATACTTTTGCAGTCTATTTAGTGCCAGTGGTTTTTGCATTTTTGTGCTCCTACTGGTGATTTAGCTGCTTAAAACAGACCCCAAGTTCCTAAGTACAAGAAAGCTATGATGTTCCCTATCACAAACACACTTTGTGACATAACTTTAGGCATCAGTTATATCACTGCTGGCATGAGTTTAGTGTTAATGAATCAATAATTATATGTAAATAAGGTATCTTTAAAACAGAAACATACATAAGGGGCGCCTGGGTGGCTCAGTGGGTTAAGCCTCTGCTTTCAGCTCAGGTCAGGATCTCAGTGCTGCATCAGACTCTCTGCTCAGCAGGGAGCCTCCTTCCCCCTTCCCCTCTGCCTGCCTCTCTGTCTACTTCAGATCTCTCCCTCTCTCTCTGTCAAATACATAAATAAAAAATCTTTAAAAAAATAAATAAATACACATAAAACAAGGTGATACATAGATCATTTGAAAAAATGTGTGATTAAAGCCCTCATAGGAATCTAACCCTACATTTCCCTTCAGAGCAATGGTTCAGTATTCACTAATTCAGGATTCTCAGTGACTTTATGGAACATAACTACCACAAATACTGAGAATCAGTAATATCTTAGCCCTTGTAATGAGACCGTTCACAAAAAGCCCCCACCCCTCAGCCCATGGAAACCATCTTCCTCCCCGCCTCAAGAATTTCTCCCACTGACACCAAGGAGTCCAGGCAGTCAATGCTTCATACTGCAATTGACCTACACTCTCCACTAGCTCAATCACTCCCCCAGGAACTCAGAACTGGAGAACAGATGAAGCCCTGAAGGGCTGGGGCAGCCAAAGTCCTCCTTTTGTATAAACAGAAAATGGCTGAAGGAAGGACATTAGCAGATAGAAGTATCATACAGAGAATGCACAGCCTGAGAGAAAGAGATGATTTGAAGGGGAAAAGGAAAGAAGGGAAAGGGGCACCTGGGTGGCTCAGTGGGTTAAAGCCTCTGCCTTCGGCTCAGGTTGTGATCCCAGGGTCCTGGGATCGAGCCCCACATCGGGCTCTCTGCTCCGCGGGGAGCCTGCTTCCTCCTCTCTCTCTGCCTGCCTCTCTGCCTAGTTGTGATTTCTGTCAAATAAATGAAAAAAAAAAAAAAAAAAAAGGAATCTTCCAGGTTAGAGAAACCCAAAGCCATGGCCTCACTGATTTGAAAAAAAAAAAAAAAAGAAAGAAGGGAAAAAAGAAAAAAAAAAAAAAAAACAAGCCTCCGTCATGCTAAGCATAATGTAAGTCATAAGGTAAACACCTGAAGAGTCTGCATCTTCAAGAGACTGGATAGTCTGAAGAAATGAAATCTACACTGCAACAGGTGTTCCAGATATGATTTAAATTTTTCCAGTGAAGAATGAAGAGACTTGAATTCAGAACTAGGCAGAGTGTGTTAAGAACTGGCGACCATAAGGTATTTTTCTTGCTGAAATAGAGCTAGCATAGGTAACTTAGCTCTTAAGAACAGTCCTAGTACTATTCCTGATCTCTGTATGAAAACTAAGATGGCATGTTCATGGAACAAACAAATGCCGCAGCAACTTCCTGCTCCCCAGATTTCGGCAATGGTGCTATGATCCCAGACTATGATTCTTCGGTTTCCTATTTGTAGCAGAAATGGCAGCTCTCTGGGCAGCACCTCCAGCAGTGGTGTTCTGGGAGACATCCCATGGGATAAGTCCCTCAGGACCCAGCCAAGAGCCTGCTCTCCAACCTTCAACAAATAGAGGATCAATCCCTTTCTGCTTAAATTAAGCAGGGCAGTAGCCATTACCTGTAACTGAATCATGGATGATGAAATTATCAGATATAAACCGATAATAATGATGAATGGAAAAGAAACCTGGTATACAAATACCAGGTAAATCAAATGAAGGTTTTATTCATAGATGTTTGACTTTTGAGTAATCCTTTCTAACCACCAGTTCCTTGGTGCATCTTCATAAAATTAACTTGAATGACTCAAAATTCATTTTGTAATATTGAGCAGAAATTACTAATTGAGCCATTAAACAAACTAGCCAGCCACCCAGAGCTACTTACTCTTACTGGCCTACTATAGTAGAAGCTCCCAATAACCTACTTAACAGATTTACCAGATAAGGGATACATACTATATATTCTCTCTGAAAAACACCACTGCTACAAAAAATACAACACAGTGGAGACTAGCAGACTCTGTTTATTATGTCTAAGTACCAGTTGAACTGCAAGCTTAGCAATCAACTGTTTATTTGCAATCCAGTTTATGACAGTTTTGCCAATTATCTGATATAATTAAATAGGTAAGTGTGAACACAACAGTGGTATTGTTTCTATAAGATTTAAGGTGAATCTTTTGGAAAGATCCAGTAAAATGAAATGACTTTTCAAGGGATGGGGGTAGGGAAGAGGAATGTCAAAAAAGTGTGGAAACTGCAACATAAAAGATTAGGGGATAGAGGGATTTGTAAAATCTAGGATTCCAGCTCATATTACTTCAAGTGTTTAACTCTCACTCTACTTTAAAAAAAAAAACCACCGGAAACTGAAAGTGGTAGCTGTTGTATTGTAGGTGTGGTTTATGCCAAAGAGGAAATGCAGGACTCCAATCTTTATCCAAAGAAAAGGCTCTGCCCTACAATAAAAGATAGGCAAATGATTGTGTAAGTTTTAAGTAGAAATAAAAATAATAAATGTGTGTGTCACTTTTTATGATTTACATCTTAAAAAAAAATTAAAAACTATTCAGTACCTTGGAAAGAACCATTCTGTGTATTGTAATAATGAAAAGACAAAAATTGTCAGTCTTTCCCTGTGGCTAAACATAGCTATTGGCCTTCTTTCTTCCATACTACCAAGCCCTCCATTCCTGCTTTAGGAGAAAGTTAAATCAATGAAGGACTGTAATCTGAGTTAAAGAAAAACACAAATTTTGTGGGTTTATTCTTTTATTTGTTGATAGTGTTATCTTCTCTAACTTTCCTTTAGAAAAAATTTCAGGGGCACCTGGGTGGCTCAGTCTGTTAAGCATCCAACTCTTGGTTTCCACTCAGGTCATGATCTCTGTGTGATGCAATCAAGCCCAGCATCAGGCTCTGCCCTCAGTAGGAGTCCGCTTGAGATTATCACTCTCCCTCTCCTTCTGCCCTTACCCCTCCCACCAGGCTCTCTTCTCTCTCTCTCAAATAAATAAAATCTTTAAAAGAAAGAAAAGAAAAGAAAAGAAAAAGAAGGAACTTCAATCTTACAGAAAAGTTATTGTACTAGAAAAAAAATTAAAAAGCCTATATAAACTTTACCCAGATTCATCTATTAATCTTCTACCCTATTTGCCACCTTACCAATTTGTGTTCTCTCTCTCTCTCTCTCTCTCTATATATATATATATATGACCCACAATTTGTTTTTCTGAACCATTTGGGAGTAAGTTACATATATCGTGGACCCCTAAAAGTTTTAATGTACATTTCCTAAGAAAAGGGGTCTTCTTTTGCATAGAGACAGTGAACTTTTCGATTCCAAAAAGTTTAAAAGACACAATACTTGTATCCAATTTCTGTGTTCTAATTTTGTCAAGCGACTAATATACATGATACCCTTCTTTTCCCTCTAGTAGGGAATTCAGTCTAGAATTAGAAAATGCATGGGGAAAAAAAAAAAAGAAAATACATGTAGCTGTCATATCTCTTTAGTATTCTTTCATGTGAGATATTTCCAGAGCCTTTATCTTTATTTTTTTAAGAATTTAGTCATTTTAACATTTAAATAGAACATGTATTTGTTTTAAATAGAACATTAAATAGAACATGTATTTGTTTTAAGTAGAACATTAAATAGAACATGTATTTGTTTTAAGTAGAACATTTTCCATTTTGGTATATTTTTTAAACTGAGAGTTTTTCCTTTTGTTACTGGCATATAAAAATGTCATTAATTTTTTTAAATTAATCTCATATCCAGCTACCTACTTAAAATCTCTTTTCCAATAATTTGTCTACAGATTCATTAATGATTCTTTGTAGACTATCATGTGAAAATTATCTGAGAAAAATGCTTTTTTGTTATTTCCTTTACAATACTTATTCTTTTTATCTCTCTTTCTCATCTTACTGACCTGTCTCAGACATCCTAATGCTATAGAGAACTAGTGACAGGGGAATGTCTTAATATACAGGGAATGAAGCACTACATCATTGTTAATGTTAAGTCTTAGTAACCCTTAAACTTAGGAAACTAAACAAATTCAATGTTCCTAAACACTGGTGAACAGTGAGTCCACTAGCCCTCTGAAAACAGGAAGGAAATGCTCTGGTTTTTCATAAAGTTCCAGCTTTTATTCTTAGAGAATCCTTTCTACTTTGTTGATGTTTTTTGGATAGTAATAGTAGTAAGTATTCTTTGATACTTTTTATTTTAGGAAATTAAAAGTTGACCGAAAAAAGGAAAGAAAGGCCTATGTCAGTTCAACTGATTTTTTCAAATCCAGAAGTCTGGGAACCAGTAAAATACATGATCTCTGAGTCCTATATGGCCCCAGTGTTATAAGTGAGAGAGACAAAGGAATAAAGTGTAGAGGGATGTAAGGCACTAATTATTTACATTAACAAAAATCAAGTAATTTAAGTTCAAGGCTTTATTTAATCAATACCTTTCTGATTTCTAAGCTTTTAACTGCACCATGCCCCCCAACTTCTACTTAAATAGATAAATCTTCAAAATGTAACCTTTTACTGAACCATTCTCTCAGTAAAAATGGCGTCCAATTGCAAATCACTATAACTTCAACATGTGATGTCAAACTAGTCCCATTCCATCGTTTTCTTTGAAAGCATGGAGAGATTCAGATCTTACTACCTATCCCTTCTATCTAAATCATTCATTCCTTCAAGTGACAGTTCTGTTTCTATAGCTAAATACAAAGATTAATCAAAGAATTTGCCTAATAAAATCACATAACTTCAAGGACCTGGAGGCAATAAGAAAGAAGAAAAAACAACTCTCTTATCTTAGGTTAAAATAAGAGAGCCATCTCAAAATGCAAAACACAGGAATTGACTACTGAAAGAGCCACACCCACGACAGAAAAGGTAACAGAAGAGACGACAAAGTTGTGGTCCTAACTCTGCGCATGAATCCCTAAAGAGGTATCCAAGGCAAAGCAAAAGAAAGATCTCTGTATTACTCAAAGGCAGTGGCAGCAAACAGCACTTAATATATCAATCAAAAAGATAACAAACTTGGGGCACCTGGGTGGCTCAGTCAGTTAAGTATCTATTCTTAATATCGGCTCAGGTCAGGATCTCAGACTCTTGAGATGGAGCCCTGCTTCAGGCTCCACACTGAGCGAGGAGTCTGCTTTTCTCTCTTTCTCTACTTCTGCCCTTCCCCCAAACTCATGTGTGAGAGCTCAAAATACTCTCTCGCATCCTCTCTAAACTAGATTTTTGAAAAGTCGTAACAAACTTAAAGTCATATCATTTTGAAAAGATAATTATAAGCATAACTGAGCTTTTGCTATAGTGATTAAATAGGCAGGAAGGGAGAAAGGGAGGTTTTGGATGCTTGAAATATGCTTCCATCTAACTCTGGGTACAGAATTTAAAATCAAAAAGAACTCCTCCCAGAATAACTGCATAGCATGACCAAAATCAGAAGGAAAACGCCAACAGTAATAAAGATTGTTCAACTGACCAGGAATTCCTTCCCCTTTGTCAGAAACTGAAAATCCAGAAGGCTAAGAAATCCTAGCAAAGTTGGCAATAGAAGGCAGTATGCATCTCAGAGCTAAATTCTAGGTACAAACATAAATGCTCTAAGAGTTCCTAGGAAAAAGAAGACCACAGAGCAGGCTGAGACTACATCAGCTAGCAGGAGATCAGCTCCATAGCTTATCTAAACATTGCAAACACCTACAAACACCTACAAATCCAACGGGAGATCGAAGACAAGAAGAACAGCAATTCTAGAAACAGAAAATCAACCACTTTCTGAAAGGTAGGACTGGCAGAGAAATGAATCCAAAACGACGGGAAGATAGACCGTGGCGGGAGGGGCCGGCTCCCGGCAAGCAGCGGAGCAACGGACTACATAATCAGGACTTTTAAAAGTCTGTTCCACTGAGGGACATTGCTCCAGAGGCTAAACCAGGGTGAAGCCCACGCAGGGTCAGCGTGGCCCCAGGTCCCGCAGGGTCACAGAAGGATCGGGGGTGTCGGAGTGTCGCAGAGCTCGCAGGTATTAGAACGGAGAAGCCGGCTACAGAGACAGAGCCGAGGACTGAACTCTCAGCTCAGGGTTACCTTGAACTGGTCGCGGGCTGGGTGAGCTCGGAGCGCGGTTGGAGGCCGGGGATATGGGAGTGATTGGGCCCTGTCCTCTGGGGGCACACTGAGGACTGGGGCCCCAGGCTCTCGGCTCCTCTGGTCTGGAGACTGGGAGGCCGCCATTTTCATTCCCGTCCTCCGAACTCTACGGAAAGCGTTCAGGGAACAAAAGCTCTCAAAAGCAAACCCGAGCGGATTACTTGGTCCGGCCCCCGGTAAGGGCGGTGTAATTCCGCCTCGGGCAAAGACACTTGAGAGTCATTACAACAGGCCCCTCCCCCAGAAGATCAACAAAATATCCAGCCAGGACAAAGTTCATCTATCAAGGAAAGTAGGTTCAATACCTAGGACAGCAGCAGAATTCCAGAGGAGGAGAAAGCAAAGCACGGAACTCATGGCTTTCTACCCATGATTCTTTAGTCTTGCAGTTCATTCAATTTTTTTTTCAATTTTTTTTCCTTCTTTTTTCTTCATCTGCTAAATTTTTTTAAACTTTTACCGTTTTCTTTTTTAACGTTTTTTGACTAGTTTATCTAAAATATATAGATTTGCTTTCTTTTTTATATTTTTCCTTTATTTATTTTTTAATTTTTTTTTTCTGAACCTCTTTTTATCTCCTTTCTCCCCCCCCCCCCCCCCACGATTTGGGGTCTATTCTGATTTGGCTACAGCACACTTTTCTGGGGTCTTTACCACCCTTTTAGTATTTCATTTGATCCTTCATATCCTCTTATCTGGACAAAATGACAAGGCAGAAAAAATCACCACAAACAAAAGAACAAGAGGCAGTACTGAAGGCTAGGGACCTAATCAACACAGACATTGGTAATATGTCAGATCAAGAGTTCAGAATGATGATTCTGAACGTTCTAGCCGAGCTCAAAAAAGGCATGGAAGATATTAGAGAAACTCTCTCTGTAGATATAAGAGCCCTT
Source organism: Meles meles (assembly GCF_922984935.1). Taxonomy (NCBI): domain Eukaryota; kingdom Metazoa; phylum Chordata; class Mammalia; order Carnivora; family Mustelidae; genus Meles; species Meles meles. Next base: position 63,027,336 of record NC_060076.1, read on the forward strand.
TCTGGAGAAATTAAAGAACTAAAATCTAACCAAGTTGAAATCAAAAAAGCTATTAATGAGGCGCAATCAAAAATGGAGGTTCTCACTGCTAGGATAAATGAGGAAGAAGAAAGAATTAGTGATATAGAAGACCAAATGACAGAGAATAAAGAAGGGGAGCAAAAGAGGGACAAACAGGGGCACCTGGGTGGCTCAGTGGGTTGGGCCGCTGCCTTCAGCTCAGGTCGTGATCTCGGGGTCCTTGGATCGAGTCCCGCGTCGGACTCTCTGCTCGGCGGGGAGCCTGCTTCCCTCTCTCTCTCTCTGCCTGCCTCTCTGTCTACTTATGATCTCTCTCTGTCAAATAAATAAATAAAATCTTTAAAAAAAAAAAAAAAGAGGGACAAACAGCTACTGGACCACGAGGGGAGGATTCGAGAGATAAGTGACACCATAAGATGAAACAGCATTAGAATAATTGGGATTCCAGAAGACGAAGAAACAGAGAGGGGAGCAGAAGGTCTACTGGAGAGAATTATTGGAGAGAATTTCCCTAATATGGCAAAGGGAACAAGCATCAAAATCCGGGAGGTGCAGAGAACCCCCTCAAAATTAACAAGAATAGGCCCACACCCCGTCACCTAATAGTAAAATTTACAAGTCTTAGTGACAAAGAGAAAATCCTCAAAGAAGACCGGGAAAAGAAGTCTGTAACATACAATGGTAAAAATATTAGATTGGCAGCAGACTTATCCACAGAGACCTGGCAGGCCAGAAAGAGCTGGCATGATATATTCAGAGCACTCAACGAGAAAAACATGCAGCCAAGAATACTCTATCCAGCTAGGCTATCATTGAAAATAGAAGGAGAGATAAAAAGCTTCCAGGACAAACAAAAACTGAAAGAATTTGCAAACACCAAACCAGCTCTACAGGAAATATTGAAAGGGGTCCTCTAAGCAAAGAGAGAGCCTAAAAGTAGTAGATCAGAAAGGTACAGAGACAATAGATAGTAACAGTCACCTTACAGGCAATATAATGGCACTAAATTCATATCTCTCAATAGTTACCCTGAATGTTAATGGGCTAAATGCCCCAATCAAAAGACACAGGGTATCAGAATGGATAAAAAACCAAAACCCATCTATATGTTGCCTACAAGAAACTCATTTTAGACGCAAAGACACCTCCAGATTTAAAGTGAGGGAGTGGAAAACAAATTACCATGCTAATGGGCATCAGAAGAAAGCTGGGGTGGCAATCCTTATATCAGATCAATTAGATTTTAAGCCAAAGACTATAATAAGATGAGGAAGGACACTATATCATACTCAAAGGGTCTGTCCAACAAGAAGATCTAACAATTTTAAATGTCTATGCCCCTAACGTGGGAGCAGCCAACTATATCAACCAATTAATAACAAAATCAAAGAAACACATCAATAATAATACAATAATAGTAGGGGACTTGAACATTCCCCTCACTGAAATGGACAGATCATCCAAGCAAAAGATCAACAAGGAAATAAAGGCCTTAAATGACACACTGGACCAGATGGACATCACAGATATATTCAGAACATTTCATCTCAAAGCAACAGAATACACATTCTTCTCTAGTGCACATGGAACATTCTCCAGAATAGATCACATCCTGGGTCACAAATCAGGTCTCAACCGGTATCAAAAGATTAGGATCATTCCCTGCATATTTTCAGACCACAATGCTCTGAAGCTAGAACTCAATCACAAGAGGAAAGCTGGAAAGAACCCAAATACATGGAGACTAAAGAGCATCCTTCTAAAGAATGAATGGGTCAACCAGGAAATGAAAGAAGAATTGAAAAAGTTCATGGAAACAAATGATAATGAAAACACAACTGTTCAAAATCTGTGGGACACAGCAAAGGCAGTCCTGAGAGGAAAATATATAGCGGTACAAGCCTTTCTCAAGAAACAAGAAAGGTCTCAAGTACACAACCTAAACCTACACCTAAAGGAACTGGAGAAAGAACAAGAAAGAAACCCTAAACCCAGAAGGAGAAGAGAAATCATAAAGATCAGAGCAGGAATCAATGAAATAGAAACCAAAAGAAAACAATAGAAAAAATCAGTGAAACTAGGAGCTGGTTCTTGGAAAGAATTAATAAGATTGATAAACCCCTGGCCAGACTTATCAAAAAGAAAAGAGAAAGGACCCAAATAAATAAAATCATGAATGAAATAGGATAGATCACAACTAACACCAAAGAAATACAGACAATTATAAGAACATACTATGAGCAACTCTACACCAACAAATTTGACAATCTGGAAGAAATGGATGCATTCCTAGAGACATATAAACTACCACAACTGAACCAGGAAGAAGTAGAAAACCTGAACAGGCCCATAACCAGTAAGGAGATTGAAACAGTCATCCAAAATCTCCAAACAAACAAAAGCCCAGGGCCAGACGGCTTCCCAGGGGAATTCTACCAAACAATTAAAGAAGAACTAATTCCTATTCTCCTGAAACTCTTCCAAAAAAGAGAAACGGAAGGAAAACTTCCAAACTCATTTTATGAGGCCAGCATCACCTTGATCCCAAAACCAGACAAGGATCCCACCAAAAAAGAGAACTACAGATCAATATCCTTGATGAACACAGATGCAAAAATTCTCACCAAAATACTAGCCAATAGGATTCAACAGTACATTAAAAGGATTATTCACCACAACCAAATGGGATTTATTCCAGGGCTGCAAGGTTGGTTCAACATCCGCAAATTAATCAATGTGATACAACACATTAATAAAAGAAAGAACAAGAACTATATGATACTCCCAATAGATGCTGAAAAAGCATATGACAAAGTACAGCATCCCTTCCTGATCAAAACTCTTCAAAGTGTAGGGATAGAGGGCACATACCTCAATATTATCAAAGCCATCTATGAAAACCCACCGCAAATATCATTCTCAATGGAGAAAAACTGAAAGCTTTTCCGTTAAGGTCAGGAACATGTCATGAATGAACATGGATGTCCATTATCACCACTGCTATTCAACATAGTACTAGAAGTCCTAGCCTCAGCAATCAGACAACAAAAAGAAATTAAAGGCATCCAAATTGGCAAAGAAGAAGTCAAACTATCACTCTTCGCAGATGATATGATACTATATGTGGAAAACCCAAAAGAATCCACTCCAAAACTGCTAGAACCTGTACAGGAATTCAGTAAAGTGTCAGGATATAAGATCAATGCACAGAAATCAGTTGTATTTCTGTACACCAACAACAAGACAGGAGAAAGAGAAATTAAGGAGTCAATCCCAATTACAATTGCATAAACTATAAGATACCTAGGAATAAACCTAACCAAAGAGGCTAAGAATCTATATGCAGAAAACTATAAAGTACTCATGAAAGAAATTGAGGAAGACACAAAGAAATGGAAAAATGTTCCATGCTCCTGGATTGGAAGAATAAATATTATGAAAATGTCTATGCTACCTAAAGCAATCTACACATTTAATGCAATCCCTATCAAAATACCATTCATTTTTTTTTCAAAGAAATGGAACAAATAATCCTAAAATTTATATGGAACCAGAAAAGACCTCGAATAGGCAAAGGAATATTGAAAAAGAAAGCCAAAGTGGGTGGCATCACAATTCCAGACTTTAAGCTCTATTACAAAGCTGTCATCATCAAGACAGCATGGTACTGGCACAAAAACAGACACATAGATCAATGGAACAAAATAAAGAGCCCAGAAAGAGACCCTCAACTCTATGGTCAACTAATCTTCGACAAAGCAGGAAAGAATGTCCAGTGGAAAAAAGACAGCCTCTTCAATAAATGGTGCTGGGAAAATTGGACAGCCACACGCAGAAAAATGAAACTGGACCACTTCCTTACACCACACATGAAAATAGACTCAAAATGGATAAAGGACTTCAATGTGAGAAAGGAATCCATCCAAATCCTTGAGGAGAACACAGGCAGCAACCTCTTCGACCTCAGCCACAGCAACATCTTCCTAGGAACATCGGCAAAGGCAAGGGAAGCAAGGGTAAAAATGAACTATTGGGATTTCATCAAGATCAAAAGCTTTTGCACAGCAAAGGAAACAGTTAACAAAACCAAAGGACAACTGACAGAATGGGAGAAGATATTTGCAAACGACATATCAGATAAAGGGCTAGCTAGTATCCAAAATCTATAAGGAACTTAGCAAACTCAACACCCAAAGAACAAACAATCCAATCAAGAAATGGGCAGAGGACATGAGCAGACATTTCTGCAAAGAAGACATCCAGATGGCCAACAGACACATGAAAAAGTGCTCCACATCACTCAGCATCAGGGAAATACAAGTCAAAACCACAATGAGATATCACCTCACACCAGTCAGAATGGCTAAAATTAACAAGTCAGGAAATGACAGATGCTGGCGAGGATGCGGAGAAAGGGGAACCCTCCTCCACTGTTGGTGGGAACGCAAGCTAGTGCAACCACTCTGGAAAACAGTATGGAGGTTCCTCAAAATGTTGAAAATAGAACTACCCTATGACCCAGCAATTGCACTACTGGGTATTCACCCTAAAGATACAAACACAGTGATCCGAAGGGGCATGTGCACCCGAATGCTTATAGCAGCAATGTCTATAATAGCTAAACTGTGGAAAGAACCTAGATGTCCATCAACAGATGAATGGATAAAGAAGAGGTGGTATATATACACAATGGAATACTATGCAGCCATCAAAAGAAATGAAATCTTGCCATTTGCGACGACATGGATGGAACTAGAGGGTTTCATGCTTAGTGAAATAAGTCAATCGGAGAAAGACAACTATCATAAGATCTCCCTGATATGAGGACGTGGAGATGCAACATGGGGGGTTAGGTGAATAGGAGAGGAATAAATGAAACAAGATAGGATTGGGAGGGAGACAAACCATAAGTGACTCTTAATCTCACAAACTGGGGGTTGCTGGGGAGAGGTGGGTTGGGAGAGGGGAAGGGGGTTATGGACATTGGGGAGGGTATGTGCTATGGTGAGTGCTGTGAAGTGTGTAAACCTGGCGATTCACAGACCTGTACCCCTGGGGATAAAAATACATTATATGTTTATAAAAAAAAATAAATAAAACATTGTTGACCAAAAAAAAAAAAAAAAAAAAAGACAAGACCACAGATGGGCACTGCAGGAAAGGGCAGAGTGAAGAGGTGAGTGTGAGGCGGGCAATGTGTGAAACCAGCAATGTCTGTATTTTTATAGACAAAGAAGAGATTCAATTTTAGTCACAACTGGAGGATTGCTACCGGCATCTAATGGGTATAGACCAGGGACACTGCTTAACACAGAATGCATAAAAGATACCCACAACAACAAAGAATTATTCAGCCCTGTCAAGTGTGCAGAGGTTCAAAAACCCTGCCATGGGGCCTAAAGAAACTATAACGTATGTTCAATAACAGACATTGTATGACAATGTTCACAGTAGCATTTTTATAACAGTTAAATATCAAAAGCAACTAAAATGTCCATTTACAGGAGAATAAATAAGAGTATGTTCAACCAATTCACAGCAGTGAAAATGAAACAAATGAACAAACCAAAGCTATTCTCAATAATAAACATATGAACCTCAGAAAGTTTAGTCTTGAACTACTCAAAGCACATATCTATTTTTACAAATCTAAAAAATAAAATTTAATCTCTTCTTAAATGATAAAAGCATATAAAATAAATACATCTTTCTAAAGCATGTGAATACTGGGTTGTCTGGCTGGCTCAGTTGGTGAACCATATGACTCTTAATCTTCAGGTTGTGAGTTTGAGCCCCACACTGGGCAGAGAGTTTAAAAAAATAATAAAATATTGTTATGTGAGATCGAGCCCTGCACCAGCTCTGCGCTCAGCAGGGAAATCTGCTTGGGATCCTCTTCTTCTCCCTTTGCTTCTCCCTGCATAGGCAGGGATTCTTATAAATCTTAAAAAAAAAAAAAATAGATAAAGCAAGGGAATACGAACACAAAAATCAGGACAAGATTGCTAAAGGAAAGCAGACGGGATAGAATAAAATCAAGTAAGTATATCTGGGTGAATTCATAAGACTGTACCATGTCTTTTATGTACCTCAAGCATTAAATAAAATTTTTAAATTGATGAAACAACCAATACAAGTGGTAAATTTCTGAAAATACCTAGGAAATTGAAATATACTTTGAATTAAACTACAAAACTTTTTTAACTTCTATGCTAGAACTATTCTTTAATACAACCTTTCTGTAATACCTAACAATCACTTCCAGTTTTTCATTTTGACAATTCCATATTTTTGTATAAATGTACCAAATAGGACCTGCATGGCCAATGAAGACTCAACACAGAGCTTCAAAAGTTGTTTTCTAACTATATTTTGTGACATTATTTTAATTGAAAGTCTGTAATTGGGTTATGTATTTGTATTCAAGTACTTAAAATGGCAATAAATTGCTTGGGTCTCCTTTCCTTAGTCTTACTCTGTTATACAACCAATAACATAACGATATAACTAAATATCTTTAAATTTACAGATTAAATGAACAAACACTCAAGTATGCCTCCTTTGGTAAAATAACTGACTTTTAAATAATCCTCAATTATAACACCCACAATGATTTTAACATTAAAAGGTAATTTGTGTAAAAAAATCATTTGTACACTAGGATAAAAATCTTTTCTAGCTATATGAACTATGCATCCTACCAATACCCTTTGATCTGGGAGGAAATTTTTACATAAATGCATCATTAACAGCAGAAGAAAAGAAAGTTTACAAACAGCAGTAATTCTAAGTAATAAATATTTTTATCTAGAAAGTAGTCTGTAGTGTTTGATAAAAAATTTCTCACATTGTAATGCAGGGAAATTTCGCATCAGATCTTATTATTTAATTGCCAACGGTACAGAGAATACAGTCAAACAAACAAAAAAAAAACTCAGTAAGTATAAATGCATATACTTTTGAAGTAAAAAATAAATTCTAAATATGGATACTACATGAAAACATAAATTACCTGATAGACAATGATCACAAGGCAGAGAAACAATTATCTTGGCCTTAAATTTATTTTTTAAGAATGGAAAATACTTATTGTTTTAATTCTTTACTCCTGGACTCTTTCTAAATCTAACTATTTTAAAGCCAAACATAATCTCTAACCTGCATATCAACAAAACATCTAAGCATGGAACAACAAAATGTTTGGTGGCTTAGTGGGTTAAACCTCTGCCTTCAGCTCAGGTCATGATCCCAGGGCCCTGGGATAGAGTCCCACTTGCAATGGGCTCCCTGCTCAGCGGGGGGTCTGCTTCTCCCTCCCCCTGTTCTTGCGCTCTTACTAGGCTCTCTCTCTCCCACTCCCTCTAAAATAAATCTATTTTTTTTAAGATTTTATTTATTTATTTGACAGAGAGAGAGATCACAAGTAGGCAGACAGGCAGAGAGATAGAAGGGGAAGCAGCTCCCCACCGAGCAGAGAGCCCAATGCAGGGCTTGATCCCAGGACCCCAAGACCATGACCCAAGCCAAAGGCAGATGCTCAACCCACTGAGCCACCCAGGTACCCCTAAAATAAATATTTTCTTAAAAGTTATGAAAAATGTAAAAATCATTTTTAAAACATGCAAATTTGTATCTGATTGAGATTCACGACCTTTATGAAAAGAGCTAAGAAGAGAAACTACAGAATTTTCTAAAATTTGAGTTATAAAAGAAAACTTCATTCCCTGTTAATGCCAACTTTAGGAAAATCACAGAACTATACTAAAATATGGGTCCAGACAGGAGCAAAAATTATGCAATCAATGCCAACTAACATTTCTGCATGAATAGGAAAAAAAAAAAAGATTGTTCTCCTATGACTGTGAATTTAGAAACCTCATTTGTTTTCTAAATCCCTATTATTATGCAGGGTGATTGATAAGGACACTCAAAACAGCCAAACTTGCATTGCACATTAATTGTGAGTTCCTACCAAGAAGTTTGCCAGGCTTGGATTGTCTCTTCCGTCAGAAGATCTGGGAAAGAGGAAATGCTCCCTGGCACAGGCAAGACCTACCTGAATCTCCAGGTTCCAATACCCAGACTCCAGCCACCTATTGGCAGCATCATGACAACCACAGGCCTGAGTCAACCACTGTGCCTCCCAGGCCCCCGTGGAAGGCTTGCTGGCCAGCCCCTCACCTGGACTTTCGGACTGTACCACCTGCCCCAACCCTGGAACAGATAAGCTCAGGGCCTGTGATGGAACCCGTATCAACTACCATCAGCTTTACAGTGAAGCCATTTCACATTTACAACTGAGATTACCTATACTATCTATCAGAAAAACTCATGAGAAGCCAGGTAAATCACTTATTACTATTTTCAAGCATAAGATATCTAAAATTTGAAATATTTTGAAAACATATTTAAATTTAATTTTGTATGAAAACGTTGAAATTATTTCTAAAGATTCATAATCACGTAAGCCATACATAGCATCAGCTATAGTGAGAGGAAAAGAAAAAAAGGTTGGAAAATATCAGACACAATAATCTGACAGTCCTTGCTTATTCCATTATTAGTGAATGCAAGGAACACTATTTTAAAGAACTGTGACAATTTGCACATTTTTTGGTAACTACCTGTCCAAAAAAACAAGCTTGCCAGAAAAGGATTTACTATATTCTCACCCCGTATGCAATGTTGGCATAGTACCTTGCACTGGTATTTGTAAATAATTTATTCTTTTAATCTTAATACCAATACAGGGTTTCTTTAACATTCGAACTGCATCTAAACACATGAAAGTATTTTCAACATCGCTTTAGATGAATTTACCTTTCTTTGAAATCTCAAATACTTAACCAAACTATAATAATCACAAATATAATCATGATACAAACACAAAGGAAAATCATTATGTTACCCATTGCTTCTCCTTGATTTAAATTATGATTTTAATAAATATAAGACCAAACCCTCATTAATGTTCATGAAAATGAACTCATCACGTTTTGTTTGTCTGATTCATAACTTTTCTTTGTTGTTTACAGCCTGGTCTTTGGCAGAGTAGTATGGGCCATCTGCACAAACTCTTTCAACAGTATTATACTAAAGACGATCCTCACTGACAACTCTTTGAACACTGAAATCTTATTAAATGAATCTTTTTAAAAAGCTTCATTTGTTTTGGTTCTTTACTGTGCTGTAACATACAATACTTCATTTTCATTCTTACTAGTTTTCTGTGCTATTAGCCAGCTGTGATTATTCCCATTTGAGAGATGATGAAACTAAGGTTCAGAAATGGAAATCACTCCCCTGAAGTCAAACAGCAAGTAGGTGCAATGAACTGACTGCACATTTAGTATCCCCAAAACCCAGACCCCAAATATAAATGACCTCTTTGCTAGGCTCTTCAGCTAACCAAAAGCCCACTAAATCAAGAATAAACTTCCAGTACCAAGCCCAGATGGTTTCACAGAATTATGCTCAATGTTAAGAAACATAATCCAATATTATTTAAGCTTTTCTGAGCACAAGGGGGAAAAAAAAGCTCTAAAGTCCTTTAAGAAGCACGCCTAAATGGGTAACAAAACTTGAACAATGGCCCAAGAAAACTGCAGAACAATTTTAAGAGTACTGACAAAAATTATTTTTAAAAATGAGGAAGCAGGCAACCCTCTCAGGCCCCCTTACTCTTCAGGTGCTTTGTACTATCACTCACTATCACTCAACAAACTTTGGTTTGCAGCCCACCACAAAAAAAAAAAAAAAAAAAAAGAGGAAGCAAAATCCAAAAGCACATTAAAATAATAACCATGGGCTCCTGGGTGGCTCAGTTGGTTGGGTGACTGACTTCAGCTCAGCTCATGATCCTGGAGTCCTGGAATCAAGTCCCACATCAGGCTCCCTGCTCAACAGAGATTCTGCTTCTCCCTCTGCCCCTCCCCTTTCTCATGCTCTCTTTCTCTTTCATTCTCTCTTTCTCAAATAAATAACATCTTTTTAAAAATAAAATAATAAAATAATAAGCCATGACTAAAAACTCATTCCAGAGTACAAGAATGCACTAATACTAGTACATTTGTTATATAATTTGTGTGTGTGGATGTATATGTATGGATTATTATACATAAATGTGCATCTGAACATACACATATTCTCTAGTTTGGTTCACTGAGAGGGCACGGGAGCAACATCCCAATATCAATAACCACCTAGACCCTGGCTTCTAAGTATTTGGGGTAAGAAAAGTTCAAGATGAGCCTGCATATCTCACTGTGCCCAAAAGGGAGGGAATGCTCAAAGAATGATGGGACATGTCAAAAGCACACAGAACCAAACATAAAGGATTCCCATTGACCAAACCTATGACAATTTAAGTGTCAATATAAATAACAATATTAACAGATTATAATTCATTGAATAGAACAGGAAACCACAAATCCTAATTGATAAAGATAAATAAATTTAAATTAAAACTTAAGCAAGTGGGGCGCCTGGGTGGCTCAGTGGGTTAAGCCGCTGCCTTCTGCTCAGGTCATGATCTCGGGGTCCTGGGATCGAGTCCCGCATCGGGCTCTCTGCTCAGCAGGGAGCCTGCTTCCCTCTCTCTCTCTCTGCCTGCCTCTATATCTACTTGTGATCTCTCTCTGTCAAATAAATAAATAAAATCTTTAAAAAAAAAAAAAACTTAAGCAAGTATTTACATAGTTTTTCAAAACAAAACAAAACAAAAAAATAGAGTAGAGAAGCACAGAAGAGTCTAGCGTAAAAGATCTTAAGCAATCAAAGTGATCACTACAAGTAACAGAACAAAATGAAATTGTGTACCACCTGATAAGATGTAATAAAAAGAATAGAGTTCCAGGGCGGCTGGGTGGCTCAGTGGGTTAAAGCCTCTGCCTTTGGCTCTGGGTCATGGTCTCAGAGTCCTGGGATGGAGCCCGGCGTCAGGCTCTCTGCTTCACAGGGGGGCCTACTTCCCCTCTCTCTCTGCCTGCCTCTCTGCCTACTTGTGATCCTTCTGTCGAATAAATAAGTAAAATCTTAAAAAAAAAAAAAAAAAGAATAGAGTTCCACCTCTGTGATATTCCTGCCAATTATGCCTCAAGATTCTAAACACAAGAAAACAAAAATTAAGGGAGACTCTATAAAATAACTGGTCTGTAATTCTCAAAGCTATCAATATTATGAAAATCAAGTGGGACAACTGGGTGGTTCAGTGGTTAAGCATCTGTCTTTGGCTCAGGTCATGATTCTGGGGTCCTGGGATGGAGTCCTGCATTGGGCTCCTTGCTCAGCAGGGAGCCTGCTCCTCCCTCTGCCTGCCACTCCCCCTGCGTGTGGTAGGCGTTCCCTCTCTCTCTCAAGTAATGAAAATCTTTGAAAAGAAAAAGGAAAAAGAGGGGTGCCTCAGTGGCTCAGTAGGTTAAAGCCTTTGCCTTCAGCTCGGGTCGTGATCCCGGGGTCCTGGGATTGAGCCCCACATCAGGCTCTCTGCTCGGCAGGGAACCTGCTTCTCTGCCTACTTGTGATCTCTGTCTGTCAAATAAATAAATAAAATCTTTAAAAAAAAAAAAGAAAGAATCAAGCTAATCAAGCTAAATGACTTTTAATATTGCACTGGTTAAATAAATTATGGTAGATGCATAAAATGTAATTACTGTGGGATCATTTTAAAAATGAGCTCTACATGTATTCGTATTTTTAAAATCACATTCGAGGGAAGCCTGGGTGGCTCCATCGCTAGGCCTTCAGCTCAGGTGGGTCATGACCCTGGGGTCCTGGGATTGAGCCCTGCACCCAGGCTCCCTGCTCCGTGGGGAGCCTGCTCTTCCCTCTCTCTCTGCCTGCTCCTCTGCCTACTTGTGTGCGCTCTCTCTCTCTCTATCAAATAAATAAAATCCTTTTTTAAAAATCACATTCAAGTTACAGTATTAAATGAAAAAATATTCAGAACAAGTATAGACACCATGATTTGTATTAAAAAATGTATACATATGCATATATAAGCTTTATAGAATATCCTATATAGAATATGTAGAATATCTCTGAAAAGCCCCGAAAGAAACTGTTTAATAGGGGCGCCTGGGTGGCTCAGTGGGTTAAAGCCTCTGCCTTCGGCTCAGGTCATGATCCCAGAGTCCTGGGATCGAGCCCCACATCAGGCTCTCTGCTCTGCAGGGAGCCTGCTTCCTCCTCTCTCTCTGCCTGCCTCTCTGCCTAGTTGTGATTTCTCTCTGTCAAATAAATAAAAAATATTTAAAAAAAAAAAAAAAGAAACTGTTTAATAGTAGTTAACCAAAACGAAGAAACTGGCTGGCTGATGGCAAAAGTGAGAATATGGAATTTTTACCTATTTGTATCTTCTCTTTTTTTAAGATGTACTTATTTATTTGAGAGGGAGCATACATTGGGGGGTGGGGGGGCTCAGAGGGGAAGAATCTCAAGCAGTCTCCCCACTAAGTGAGCACAGAGCCAGATCCAGGGCTTCATCTCATGACCCTGAGATCATGACTTAAGCCAAAATCAAGAGTCCGACACTTAATCGACTGAGCCACCCAAGCACTTCCCCATTTATATCTTCTATACTGTATACGTTGTTGTATACTTTGCATTGCCCATTTAAAATAATATTTTAATATACATTAATACTATAATGATTTTAATAAGTTAAATTATCCAAAAGGAATGAATTTACCTATCTCAGGTCCAAATTCCTCCTACTAATACAAGCTGCCCTGAATGTTGAGAGTTCTCAGTGAAGTGTCCGAATATCAAGGTGATAGTTCCTTTTGAAAGTTAAATAAAAACAAAATGGGTGAGATAAGCAGCCTGGGGGGGGGGGGGCGGGGAGACTGTACCATCAGACTTCCCCTCAAAGGGACACCTGTGTGCTTTCTAAGTATCTGATACATTTCCAAAACACAACAGAAGCAACAAGGCTAATGTTGAATCAGAGACAAATACCCTTAGGACTGGTATTTAAACAAATGTCTGATGAGAAACTAGTTAGAAGATGGAGATAAAGACAGAGCCAAAATAAAGAATTTGACTTCTTTAACCTCATTCAACAGGAGAAAATGTATCCACAGGAAGAATATTCTGATGAGAAAGCTGAATACTCTTGAGGGTCAGAGAAGCCCCACAGGTAAAAACTAGTTTAGATTACTCCCCAACAGGGGCACCTGGGTGGCTCAATCATTAAGTGTCTGCCTTTGGCTCTGGTCATGATCCCAGAGTCCTGGGATAGAGCCCTGCATCGGGCTCCCTACTGGGTGGGGAGCCTGCTTCTCCCTCCCCCACTCCCCCTGCTTGTGCTCCCTCCCTCACTGTCTTTCTCTCTCTCTGTCAAATAAAGAAATGAAATCTTTAAAAAAATACAAAATAATAATACAAAAAAAAGATTACTCCTCAACACTACACATGTCCATCTGCTGGGATCTGCCTGTCACTAAATGATGTGCTTTCCCAAGAAGCAAGACTTCCTAGAAAGAGCCCTGAAGAATGGACAAGCATGCTTGGTATCCAGGTCCTAGTTCTTCTTATGAGTCTAATTAGGGAGTGACACTGAGAACATTAGTCCTCTAACACCTGACATGGTCTAGATCAACTGGGAAAGTTCAGATTTCTGAAACTCCCATCTAAAAATGAGAAGAGAACTATGAATCTCCTAAAAGTACTATCACTCACATACACAAACACACACATTCCCCCCCACAAAAGTCCTATCTGTCCAACAAATTGTCCATACTTAGACATTTCTAATTCCTAAAGCTTCCAATTCCTTCTCTAGAAAATAGTAAATCAATAGTCAGTATAACTATTTTGTATGGCTGTAAAATACATTTTCAAATGCATAATCTACTAAGGTTTGAGTGCTAAAACAATGAACAATTTCAAACATAGGTTTCAAAACATTTACTGATGTGTGATGATTACACATTTAAACTATCGCTACAGAGGTGCCTGGGTGGCTCAGTCTTTAAGCCTCTGCTCAGGTCATGATCCCAAGGTCCTGGGATAGAGCCCCTCATTGGGCTCCCTGCTCGGCAGGAAGCCTGCTTCTCCCACTCCCACTCCCCATGCTTGTGTTTCCTCTCTCACTGTCTGTCAGATTAACAAAATTTTTAAAAATCTTTAAAAAGGGGCACCTGGGTGGCTCAGTGGGTCTGCCTTCAGCTCGGGTCATGATCTTAGGGTTCTAGGATTGAGCCCCACATGGGGCTCTCTGCTCAGCAGGGAGCCTGCTTCCCTCTCTCTCTCTGCCTGCTTCTCGGCCTGCCTGTGAACTCTCTCTCTATGTCAAATAAATAAATAAAATCTTTAAAAAAAATTTTTAATCTTAAAAAAAATAAACTATCACTATATGTTTCCTTCAATTTTGTATGTTACGTCCCACTATAACTAGACAAAGTTAACAGAAAGAAGACATCCCGGGGCGCCTGGGTGGCTCAGTGGATTAAGCCGCTGCCTTCGGCTCAGGTCATGATCTCAGGGTCCTGGGATCGAGTCCCGCATCGGGCTCTCTGCTCAGCGGCGAGCCTGCTTCCCTCTCTCTCTCTGCCTGCCTCTCTGTCTACTTGTGATCTCTCTCTCTGTCAAATGAATAAATAAAATCTAAAAAAAAAAAAAAAAAAGAAAGAAGACATCCCTGCATAATCCCTAATTCATCCAAAATCCTTTCTATCCCTTTAATTCATGCCACACAGCAGGATGTAATAAAGGGTATCAGAATTTTCCAAATTATCATGCTATGGGCAACCATCAGTGAAACATTCATTATCAACATGCACAAGTAGGGCATGAAAAGATACAGTTCTATTTCAGCAATAAAGATGAACAAGGTAAGCTTTAATAATGTAGACAGGGAAGAAAAAAAACCAGACTAGGAGAGGAAACATGGATCACTGTGCAATGGAAGACTGTGAAGATTGTGAAGGTGAAATGCACATCCCACTTTGACAAGGGTCCCCAAAACACAGCCACTAGAAATCTGGGCTCTATCCAGCATTTAATAAAGGTACTATTTTTCCTATTTTCAGTACCTAAATTAATATACAGGAAATTTGCTTTTCAACTAGTATCCCTAATTATAAATGCAACAATGCTCATTCTAAAAAATCTCTAAGAAGGAAAATAAAAATTACCAGGAATTTCACTATCAAATTAGCATTCCAGTGTATTTTCTCTAACATATGTACATTTATAAAAACACAATGAAACACAACTAGGGTCGTGTGATGTATAAAGTTTTGTATAATTTTCTTTCACTAAACATAGGTTTGGAATAATTCTAACATTTTAAAATATTCATCCAAGATACAAATATCACATCACAGTGTGCAGTTAAATAGCCCTTATACTAGATATTTAGGTTATTTCTACTATTTTGTTAGCAAAATAGATAAAAGATCAGTATTTCATTGAAGGAGACCAAAGAGCCCCAAGCCTTCCTTGCAGAGGTTCTGGTGAAGTGAATAAATGAGAACTACAGCTCTAGTGATCAGCTCTTATCTACTGAACATGACATGACATCCTTACCAAGCCAGGCTCCTTAGTTCAGCCCTTCACAAACACTTGTTTGCCTTGATCTCTTTGTTACCGTTTTTGGAATTGTTTGGTTTGAAACAAATTGAGAAAATAAAAGTGATTAGAGGCCAGCCTTAAAATCCAGTGACTTACCACACACCTGCAGTGAAGTGAGCTTTGCCAAATAGGGTAGAAGAGTATTGGCTATCTGTGACCAGAGAAACCTTGAGGACAAGATCTAAGGTAGAGTCTGACTTAGATTTTTCTCAACCTGACCTTAAGCAACTCTCCTTTGAGACCAGGCCAGAATTTCTAAGCAGAACTAGCTTTCAGGGATAGTCATTTCTTTTAATAGGAAAGGTATAGGATAGCTATATGCACTTGGTCTTCCAATCAGACAAGAATTAGAAAATAGTTATTGTGTTTCAAAAGGCGGGGGAGGACTTAATGTAAATGAAGCATTTTCCTCATATATCCTTAGAGCTGTGTTGTTCATACTGCAGCCTGCAATCCTACCCAATTTGGTAGATTATATCAATATTTTTATATGTGAAATGGAACAAAATAGAAAATATCAGAGTACAGCACGGTGTACAAAGGTGGCAAAGTATTTTGTGAAATTTTTGTTTCAGTTTTGTGTGTGTGTTTGTGTGTGTGTGTGTGTGTGTGTTGGGTCAGGTTGGGTTAAATCACTTCCTACTTGTGCCCTAGTTTTAATTTCTTAATTTTTTCATATATACAAAAGTCCATAATTTGTAAAACAAACGTTTATTGAAACAACAGTATCCTGGACTTATAGAAGTGAATGAAAATACTTGGGTCCCTGCCCTTGTAGAATTCTTACAGTCTAGAAACTATCAAATAATCACATAAAAAAAGAGCAACAGTGTAACTAAACATTCAGGCTCAAAATAATTCTTTTCTTGAAATGCTGGGAATCACTGATCTATTATGTTCATTGCTATATGCTTAAGTGTTGTGGGAGGAAACAATTAGGGAATTAAGATAGATTATCATTAGGAAAGCTGATTTAGATTGGAGGAGAGGTGCATGTGACAGGTCAGGATTCTTTAAGCAAGTACATTCAAGCAGAGACTGGAATGATGTACCAAAAAGAGAGTGGAAAGAAAGTCTGACAGAAAACAGCACCTTCAGCAAAGGCCTATACACTTTAAGAAAAAGAAAAGCCAATGGGCAGAGAGAAAAACTAAAACCATCTAGATAAGGTTTGGAGGTTGCTTCCTCCAAATAATGCAGGAAGAGATAATGCAGGAATTTTAAGTCTCCCCAGAGCAATGAGAATGATTCAATTTGCATTTTAAAAGATCATGAATGAAGCAGAAATAGGAAGGAGGCTGGAATGGCTACAGAGATGATGCCAAGCAGAGACTAGAGGACTGATCTAATACATATTTTGGAAGCAGAAATGATAAGGTTTGGCGACAGTCTGGATGTGATGGGGCTGAAAAACCATGAGATACCTGGGATAACTCACAGGTTCCCCCCAAGTGAGCAGTGAAATGGGATGACATCCATGAGAAACCCTGGGAAGCAGTGCTGAGAGGAAAGATCCCAGTTCACCTAGTTACAGTTAACAAGTACAGATGTCAAATTAATAACTATTACCGGATGGAGATCTAAAAAAAGAAGTCAGCATCAAACAGGTTTTATGACACATGATTCTGCTCTGTAAGTATTTACCCTCAATACTAAATAACACAAATGCAAAAAAATCTAAAATAAATTGTAAAGATTCTATGGAGCAACAGCTTATAAATACCATAGTAGCTGAAGCCACTGTGTATCTGAAAATGTAGAGCAACAGTGTAACAAAACATTCACACTCAAAATAATCTTCTTCCAGGAAATGGTACAGAATCACTTGTCTATTGTGTTCATTTGCTGTATGCTCCACATCTAACATAGCATTTGACACATAGTAGGTGTTAAAATACTTACTGAAGAAATATACCCACTATTAGGCAGAATAAACTACCCAGCAAAAATAAGACAGTGCAAATAACAAGTAACTGTGCAAGGAAAAACTCTGTACTATGAAGCATACAAATGTACTAGAACAAAGACATTTCTCAGGGGAAAAGGAAAATGAGTTATTTACACTATCATAACCTAATAGTATCAAAGCTAGATTCTATTCCTAAGAATCAGCTTAATTTCAATACCAGAAATTCCATCCCTAGACAACCAATGGTAAAATATGCTCACCATTCCCTATCATCCCTAGATATGAGAAAGAATTAAAATGTAATAAAAGTTTGATATTTAAAGCTACAGTAAAATCTCATCTAGGTTATTAAAACAAGAGACTAGAAGGAATTTTATTAAAATAAAAATGGCAATTACTGATGATTTTTCTTTATTCTCTTGTTCACAAAAGTCATACCGATACATAGAGAATTCAGAAAATGCACACAGACACAAATGAGAAAAATTACCCATAAGTCCATCACCCAGAAGTAATTAACCACTTACAACATTTTGCACAGAACTTTTTCTGTGCATATGTTGGTGGAGAGTAAAATAATCCACGACTAATCGTATAATTGTTTAAGACTATGAAGGAGATTACAAAATGCTGCTATAGCTAGTGTACAGTATAGAGGGAAGACCAACCTGAAGAAGTAACAACTGAGGTAAGTAAGCTATCTGAAGGATGAGATGGAATTAACCACAAAAGAAGAACAGGTCAGGGTAGCAGTCAAGGTAGAGGGAACAAGAATTTGAGCAAGGTACCAACCCCACCTAGCCAGGAAATGGGGGAAAAGTTTGGCTGGGCAAAGCCTTACTGAGAGAGCTAAAAGGACTTGATTCTTAGGGAAAGAAGGACTGGATTGTTCCAAAAGGCATGGAGGGTGGGGAAATGAGAATCTTTGAGGGTGCAATACAATATTTTAAAGATAATAACACAATATTTTAAAATTTATATTTTAGTTTCCACAAAACCTTCTAGATTGGTAGCAAGTGAAGAAAAACTGTGACATTAACTCTTGCACAACTCCCAAAAAATTCATATTAGAAATGGAGGTGGGCAGAGGAGTGTGTGTGTGTATGTGTGTGTGTATATATACATATATATATTATAAAATATATAAAATAAATTTATATTATTTTAAAAGACCAAAAGACCAGCATTAGACACTGAGTTTAATGATAGTATGGAATATACCTGTTTTATCATCTTATCTCTAATAAATATATAACAAATTTGTATCAAGGGAATAATCATTTGCTGTATGAAGAAAAAGTGGCTAACATAAAGGGATGATTTTAAAGACACCCAGACAAGAAAAACACATCACTATCCATAGGACAAAGCCCCACACAGAGACTTCTGGCCTCCAGAGAAAGGGACCTGGTGGTGGAGCAGAATAGGTCCCTCTAAGGCCTGGACAGAGTATCCCTCAACTCTAACTATCCATTCTTCTTCCATCTATTCACTCAAGAAAAAGATTTAACCCAGCAATTCTTACTAGGCATATATCCAAGAGTAAAGAAAATCACACATACATACTAAAACTAGTTTGTGAATGTTCATAGCACATTATTCATAATGGCCAAAAAGTACAAACAACTCAAATGCCCATCAACTAATGAATAAACAAAAAGTGATATATCCATACAATGGAATACAAATCAGCCATAAAAAGGAGTAAGTACTGACAGATGCTTCATGATGGATGAACCTTGAAAACATTATGCTAAGTGAAAGACTCCAGTCAAAAAAACCCACTTATTGTATGGTTATACTTACATGAAATGTCCAAAATCGGTAAATTCATTGAGACAGAAAGCAGATTAGTCACTGGTTGGGGCCAAAGGAGATAGGAGCTGAAGAGAAAGGGACAATAACTGCTAATGGGAGCAGGGTTTCTTTGGAGGTGATAAAAATGTTCTAATATTGATTCTGATGACAGTTGCACAATTCCATGCAATACTAAAACCACTGGATTGTACACTTTAAATAGATGGATTATGTGATGTGAGTTATATCTTAATAAAATTACTAAAAAAAAAAAAAAAAAAAAAAAAAAAGAACCTGTTCTCAAAGCCCTAACATTCTAAGGGAGGGAGGGCGGGGGGGGGGGGGGGGGGGGGGGGGGGGGGCGGGGAACCAGTCAAGATACAAAGACAAAACAATGAGAAAAAGAAAGAAAAGAAATCACAGACTACCCAAGTTTAGTTAGGCACCTAACTTAGGCCTGGGTGGTTCAGGTGTCAAGCAGAGAACTCAAAATACCAGATTTTCATCCTTTATTTGAAATTTAAATCTAAGTAACTTTTTAAAAATTATGCACCTTTTCAGCTTCTTAAAATCTTCATTCTTATAGAAAAGTTAATAATGGATTTTTAAAAGCATTTGTGCACCTACAAGGTTTAAAACATATTTTTAATTTTAGACAAGCAACCGATTAAAATCTGTTAATAAAATGAAACAGGTCTCGAATTTAAATTGTATTGTACCGGTGCGCCTGGGTGGCTCAGTGGGTTGGAGCCTCTGCCTTCAGCTCGGGGGTCATGATCCCGGAGTCCTGGGATCGAGCCCCGCATCGGGCTCTCTGCTTGGCGGGGGGCCTGCTTCCTCCTCGCTCTCTCTGCCTGCCTCTCTGCCTGCTTTTGATATCTGTCTGTTAAATAAATAAATAAAATACTAAAAAAAATTAAAAATAAAAAAATAAATAAATTGTATTGTACCACCAAGTTCATGGAGTGGTGTAAAGATGGTATGCAAACTTTTCATAACGTCTTAAATTGGGAAAAAAAGGGCCTAAAAAAACGGAATAGCCGTGATACATTCCAAAACAAAGCATGGGGGGTTGGGAGGAGACCAGCAAGGCAGAATCTGAGTAATGATCATAAAGGAGAACTAAGTGTTTCATGGCAAAAATGGACCTTTAAGAATTAAAGCCACTAATTTTCAGCCACAACACTTAGAAATTATATTAGCAATTGTTACCATAGAAACAGTGAAGCCGAATTTCCCAAGATGAAAAATATAAATTCCAGAAAATTCAAGTGAGTGAAATAGGTCAAAACTTGGTCCGAACGGAGGTGGAACTGAGCCTACCATAAACCTACACCGAGACAGGGTGAACCAACGCCAACTTCTAACCCACATTTCCAAAGCAGGTCTTGATAAAACGCCTTGACGGTAATTTACCAAGTTAAAAAAAAAAAAAAAAAAAAGTTTGTCCTCTCTTCTCCTGGAGCAGAAACCTTACAAAACCCTCCTGAGCATCTCCCACAACCAAAGCCAGCCTTTACAGACTGCACCGGGCAGTGTAGGGCAAGGCTGGCTCCGAGTTCACCCGGAAAGCATCTGAATCTAGCCCCGTGGGTTTCACTGGCTCGCCTGGAGGAAAAACCCAAGCTCGAACCCGGAGCTTCAGCCTGCCTGACTCCCCCCTCCACATCCCCACCCTTCGCCACGTCCTGCGCGTGCCTGGCATTCCACGAGGAGCGATCCAACTCATTTATTAAGCTCCCACTGTCTACACCGCATCATGGTTTCAGGCACTGCAGGAAGAGATGGTCCCTTGCCGAAAAAAACAAAAAAGCAGCAAGGGAGCTGCGGACGAACCCGGGGAGGGGCTGCCTGCCTGCGGGGAGATGTTCTGGAGAGGAGCCCTTGCTTTCACCCCCCGGGTCCTGACAGCTCCAGAGAAGAGATGGCACCGAGGGCGAAGCAGGCCGTACCTCCCTGGAGTCCCCCGCAGACCAGGCTGGAAGGGGAAAGGAAAGGAGTCGGCATCCCTGGACCACCAGCGCGCTCCTCTGCTCGAAGGAGCGCGACCCAGACTTCGACCCCCGGGAGAACGGCGAGCGCGGGGACCGAACCCCCGAGAGGGCCGGAGCGGACTGTCACTGGCTCCCACCTCCCTCCGGGGCGACTATGGCCGGCCACTCTCTCCCCAGCATGACATCGGCGGCGGTCGTGGACCCAGCGTCTCCAGCGCCGCGTCTCCGCTGCCCCGACCGCCGGCACCCCCAGCGGCTCCGAGCAGAGGGGGGCAGTGCCGAGAAGACCGCCCGAGCCCCTCCCCCCACCATCCCTGTCACCCGGAGTCCGGAAAAGCGGTTACCTGGCGCGCGAGGTGGACCGGGATACGACCCAGAGGAGGAAGATGAGGAGGAAGAGGGTGGCCTCCGGCCCAGGGAGATTTGGGAAATTTGGAAGACTTGTTCCGCACTGGGTGACAGCTGTTCGCTGCGCACGCGCACCGGACCCCAGACGCCTGATCACTCCGCAGCTCCTCACCCTCCCGTCGAGAAGATGGGAGGCAGCGGTGAAGGCGCGCGCACAGCGCCTGCCGGCTCTCCCTAGCGAGGGCGCGCGCGGTGTCACGTGACCACTGGGGCCAGACACTCGGTGGGTCACGTGAACTTCGAAACAGTTTAAAGATGCCTGGCACCTTCTTGCTTTGGGCTTAGTCTTCCTCGCTATTCCTAACGTAGATATTTGCTGTGGTGCATCTTGTTCTCTGGGGAGGGGCATGCCCACTTTTTTCCATAGGGGAAGACACTTAAGAAGGAAGGAACAGGTGCACAGAACCTTGCCCGGAAGTGCCTACCGGATTCCCGCAAGGCTGGACCTGAGGGAGTCCACGCGCCACACGTCGTCCTGGGCCTCGTCCTGGGCCGCGACGCGGGCCTATGGCAGTCTCCGGCGCGGGAACGTCAGAGTGGCGTTGCCATGGGTGGGGCTTCGGAATGACCTGCGGAGCCTGGCTTGGGATGTCGCGGCTCGCTGCTGGGCAGCAGTGACAGCGTCTTACTCAGCGGGGCTCCTGCGCCTTCCAGCAACAGTGGGAGATCCCGAGTGTGCCAAGGGGTCCACCTACCAACCTTTTAACAAGCAACTCTCAAGCAAAAGTCCGTGTTCTTTGACTAGAAGAGCCAAACTGTCCCATACTCCACGCACCTAGATGGAGCCCATCCAGGTGTGCGCTGGAGCTGAGGAGAACCAAGGGTGGCCACAATAGGAATCGAGGCTGGGGGAGCTCTCAAAAACTAGACTGGCAGCAGTTTGGCCTGAACTGTAGAACAGGAAGTGCAAGTGTCTCCGGATCCCTGAACGTACGTAAATTAGCTTGCTACTTCTTGTTACTACGGTGCTGTAACTCCGCCTTCCAAGGCGTCAGAAGGAACCGCATAGATCTTTTAAGCCTTTGTACTGCCAAAGACAGATGGTTAACACCAGATGTTTTGCAAAGCTCAACAATTTTTAACTTCTTGCAGAGTACCCAGCTGGGTCCCTTGTAGCGTTTCCCCTAACGCCCTCTTAGCTAAGACTAGGCAGATCATTACATTACACTCCTGACTACCCGTGGACTGTCTAATACGCTCAGGTTCCTATTACAATCCACTGATTTCTCCTTTTTAAAGTATCTCAGCAGGTCCACTTACCACACCCTTGAAGTCTTTTCTCCCTGGGAAGAGGTCAGATGAAATGCGATTAATTAAGTAAGGCTAGTGTGATTATTGGGCCACCACATTTATTTAGTTATTAAATTAGAAACAAGGTTTATGCTCTATTACCCATATACACGTCTGAACTTGCCTAATACATATACTGAACTAGGAATTCTCCAAATGTGTATACTATGAGGATCCCAACCGTCCTTACAAGTCAGTTAGATATGCTAAAACAATAAATATATAACCCAACATTTATTTAGTTTACTATGAGCTTGACACTGTTTTAAGTGCCTCACAAATATTAACTAAATTTATCCTTATAATTCAATGGGGAGTTATTTATCTCCTTATTTTAGATACTAAAATTGAAATATACAGGTTAAGAAATTTGTCAAATAGCTTCTAAAATCCAGGGTACTTAGGAAGCCATATGCTGTATCAGACTGGTAACCTGGTACACCAGAATAAAAAGTCAGGAAATGGAATTCCAGTCCCTTTACAGTTTGTGGATGTATGATGTTAAACAAATAACATTTGTTAACACAGTAAATCAAATTTGGGGGCTTTTTTAAACTGAAAAATTAGAGTAAAATACCAGCCTTGCTGACTTCAAGCATATTGAACATCAAGGAAGATAATGTAAAATGCCAACAAAACACTTCAAACGCTGGAAAGCACTGTTAATTTATTAGCGACAGTTTTGGAAATTGAACTGAAAATCAAATGGATTCATGGCACTGTTGAGTCCCTAAAGTATCAAATATCTGTATATTGTGAATTACAATAATAATTAACATTCTAGCCATATAGTAGATTAACTTATTTAGATCCAGTTAAAAACTCCAATTGCAATAAGATGGGAGTTGTATAATAGATACAAAGATTTCTCTTGAAGCTTATATGTTATGTGAGCTACTATTTAGATCACTTCAGAGATAATAGTTGTAAACTTTATGTATAATGCAGCAAACTGATACACTACTAAATAATATCTAATTTTGAATATATTGAAGTCCATTCAACTTCTGCAAATATAAGGAATTAAATAATAGTAATGCTCATTAACATTTATATTTACCCTATCACATGTATATGTTATTTATACAGGTATAATACAAATCACAACCAATAATTACATATTTAGATGATGTTTTAAAGAGTCATGGTGAACAGGAAAGGAAGTAGCTAAAAAAATTTAGAAACCTTGGTGTCTATTCTTCTCTATGTCCTGTGCTGTGAGTTTAGGCCAATTTATCTCTTACCTGGATTATTATAATATAAAAATGATTATAATATAATGGATTAATACTAAATAATTCTCCTAATGCTATCTCTACCTCCAGTGCTTCTTTACCTACCCCTTTCCCTTCCAACTCATCTTCTATAGTGCAAGTCAAAATTATCCTCCTAATGTAAAATGTAAAAATGGAATCATGATTCTATCCAACTGAAACACTTCATTAATTCCTCGTTATGATCAAAGAGTTTTAGACTTGGCTGAGAAGAGTATGGTGGCCAAGGGTATGCAGATAGACTTTGAAGTGACTCAAGCCTCCTATGTAAGCACAATATTCAATCAGTTTGGATACCATTATATTTGTGTTTGTTTTAATATAAGAAAAATACCTAAAATTACTTGGCAGTTAAATTATTTAATTTTCCTGTCAAAAGATTTGAATAAAATTAAAGGGGAGATATGTCTACTTCTCCCTGGGCCATTGCCCTAAATTTGCATTTGTATGTGTTTGGGAGGGTGGGTGTCAGGGGAACAGGTGAGGTAGTTTATGGTTTTCACATCAAGGAAAACATTGGAAATGATTTATGATACATGAATCATAACACCATTTAAAAACTATTCATTTTAACAAATAAAAGTAAAACAATAAACATAAGCTTAAGATACAAACTCTGCGTGTAGTTGTTAGTTTCAATCAATCCTCATTTTAATTATTGCCATTTATTATTATTTATTCTATGTTTTATGGATAGTGATACAGCTATGAACAGGACAGATGCGAACCTGCCTTCACTGAGCACACAGGCAAGCCAAAATGAGAACCAACAATACACAACCAAAACATGGCTAAAAATAAAAAGACAGAAACAAACAGTGGTGATGATGTGGAGAAACAGAAACATCAATGGAAATACAGATATTATATGCATCAAAGACATATAGAAGAAAATTTGTTGCAGCATTAATTGTGAAGTCGCAAAATGGAAACAACCCAAATAGCCATCAATAGAATGAAGATATAAATGTTGGTATATTTATACAATGGAAACTAAACAACAATGAAAATAAATGAACTAGTGCTATCTAAAATTGTATGGCTAGAGCGCCTGGGTGGCTCAGTTGGTTAAGCAGCTGCCTTCAGCTCAGTTCATGATCCCAGGGTCCTGGGATCCTGGGATAGAGTCCCACATTGAGCTCCCTGTTCAGCAGGGAGTCAGCTTCCCCTCTACCCTTCCCTGCTGTTGATGCTCACTTGCCCGCTCTCTCGGTCTGTCTCTCTCAAATAAATAAAATCTTTTTAAAAATAGAATGGCTAAATATCACAAATACAGTGTTAAGTGAAAGAAGCTAGACACAAAAGAACACATGCTGTATGATTCCATTTATATAACATTTAATGATAGATAAAATTATATGATGTTAAAAGTCAAAGTAATGGCTACATTTGAGGAGGAGAAAGGGGACAGAGCAACTGGGAGGGAAAAGGTGGGGAAACTCTGGGATGTTGGTTATGCTCTATTTTTTTTTACCTTGATGATAATACTTGTGATAATTCATCAAGCTGTATACTTATGATGTGTGCACTTTTCTCTTTTATGTGTGGCATTTAAAAAACTTTTCAGGGGCACCTGGGTGGCTCAGTGGGTTAAAGCCTCTGCTCAGGTCATGATCCCAGGGTTCTGGGATTGAGCCCCACATCAGGCTGCTTCCTCCTCTCTCTCTGCCTACTTGTGATCTCTGTCTGTCAAATAAATAAATAAAATCTTAAAAAAAAAACTTTGTTTCTTTTAGGTAGGCATTTCCTTTTTTTAATCAGGATTGTCAATAACTCAGAAAGAAATGTAACACTCCATTACAATAATTTTATTAGGGTAAGTAATTTTTTAGCTTTTCCAGCCATGTTACAAACATACTAATATTTCAAATCCTTTTCAGCTGCAAGCAATTCTTATATTAAAATTGAAAAATATAAAGGAGACGATTTTTTTTAAACTATAATGTATTTTTATCCCCAGGGGTACAGGTCTGTGAATTGCCAGGTTTACACACTTCACAGCACTCACCATAGCACATACCCTCCCCCATGTCCATATCCCCACCCCCCTCTTCTGGCCCCCCCCCTCCCCCCAGCAACCCTCAGTTTGTTTTTGTGAGATTAAGTCACTTATGGTTTGTCTCCCTCCTGATCCCATCTTGTTTCATTTATTAAAGGAAACGATTTTGTAAATATTTTCTTCACCTTAGTTTGCTGAAATCATTTCAGATAGTAAAGAAGGCAGCAGGTCCATTTATAACAATTTATGACAGCATATGATAATGCCATCTGTGTGTTAACCAATGATGTTAGTGTGTAGACCAGAGGGTTTACTGGGGAGATGCAGTGGCTTACACGTGGAAGCCCCAGGACAAAATTATCTGGAGTAATAAGTAACTTATCATATACTTAACCATTAAATGCCTTATAATTTCCAGTGTATTGAATCAGTGGATTCCAGAGTATTAAACCAATCTATAGAGAAGACCTATTAATTATCTCATTCAACTTTTATTAGAATGTGCTAGGAGATATTCTCATATATTCTCATATAATTATAGAAAGGAAAGTGTTTATTTGGCAGAGAAATAATTGTGGCTTCATCCCATTCAGAATCAAAACAAATTCTAATGGTTTTTTAATGCATGCATATACTTTGTTTCATTTTTTCAAAGGTTAATTCTTACTTCCCATAAAAAAATTGATTTGGGATCTTCAGCAAGTTAATCTTAAATGAAAGACAGGTTGCTCTTGGGGCGCCTGGGTGGCTCAGTGGGTTGGGCCGCTGCCTTCGGCTCAGGTCATGATCTCAGGGTCCTGAGATCGAGTCCCGCGTCGGGCTCTCTGCTCAGCAGCGAGCCTGCTTCCCTCTCTCTCTCTCTGCCTGCCTCTCTGTCTACTTGTGGTCTCTCTCTGTCAAATAAAAAAAAAAAAAAAAAAAAAAAAAAAAGACAGGTTGCTCTTGTTTAGGTGTTTAACTATCTTTTTTTTTCTTTTTTAATTTATTTGACAGAGATAGATCACAAGTAGGCAGAGAGGCAGGCAGAGAGAGAGGAGGAAGCGGGTTCACCGCTGAGCAGAGAGCCCAATGTGGGGCTCGATCCCAGGACCCTGAGATCATGACCTGAGCCGAAGGCAGAGGCTTTAACCCACTGAGCCACCCAGGTGCCCCGTTTAGCTATCTTTTAAGTGCTTACTACCACTTCAGAAAATTGGCATTACCTGCTCAAATTGAACATACGCATACCCTGTGACCTACTATTTTCCCTCCTAGGTATATACCTAACAGAAATGCATGTATGTATGCATCAAAATACATATTAAGAGCAGCATTCTTTGAAATTACCAAAGATAAAAGGTGGAAGTCAATGTTTATAGCTTTAAAACCAAGGCCATTATTTCAGGTAGAGGCCAGGTATATTTATCTCAGGCCTGCAGTGGAGGCCTTCCATGAATAAGGATTGAAGTAAAGTTTTATGCTCAGAAGTGGAAGAAAGGTGGTTCAAACTGACCAGGAGGAGACAGAAGTTCTGCTGGTAGTAGTTTGTGATGGGCATACCTGAGAAGGGTTGGGTTTAGTAACCAGAGTCTACCAAGCTAACCATTGTGAGGGATGAGGAGGAATTTTTTTGGACACTGATTAATACTACACCAGGGGTCCGGAAGGACATCACTTCCATTAATGGTCATAGGGTACCCTTAATTTCACAAGATATCCTTCATCACCAAGGGGTACTACACCCCTCCACCCTTAAGCAATGAGCTTAAAAGATCCCTTCACTGAGGGAGACATGAGATATTGTATTGCTATTTTTTTTTTATAAAGTCTCTCATTACAATAGAAAACAAAGCACTTGACATCTTGGAAATGAAATTAATGTATTAGTTGGAAAGAGACCATAAAATGTCTTTTTGGAGTTGCTTTAACAATCCTTGATTTCCAGAGTATTACCAACTTCTTTTTACTTGTTCCTTTAATTTCTGTCTGGCTTGCTTCATCTCTCCAGCAATAGCTCTTTGTATCACAAACAAGGATCCTTTATCATGGGTATTCTTGTGCAGAATAAAATGTTGCCATATATTTTCATATCCTACAGTTCACCTCTATTTTATTGATTTACTGACTTTAATATTTTCCTTTCTCTGTACCTGACTACTCCTAATCCTTCTTTTCTGCTCACTTTCTTCCAGTAAGATATTCTGTCTGATGAGTGAGTTCACTTCTCAGCTTTGCAATACATTTTCTAAGGGTCTTGCACTCCCTGCAACTAATAAGTACTGTGTGCCACCTTCCTTAAGTTCTCTTTCAATCATGCATAATTGACATCTATCACTCACCTAAAGTTGTAAATGGTTTCTCTCCTTGAACTAATGTTAATGCAGCTTAGGCCTTTGTCATTTCCATTCCCTGTTGTGATAAAATGCAAAATATGATTGCAAATTCCTCCCATGATCCTATGCAGTATGACTTTACTCTTCCTCCCATCAAGAGGTTGTTTATTTCCCAGAATCTGGGCTGATCTTGTGACCTGCTTTGGTCAACAGATTGTGGCAGGAATGATGTTATGTGACTTCCAGAGCCAGGTCTTAGGAGACACTGCAGCTTCTGCTTTCATCTTATAATGCTGCCCTGACACTATCATATAAGGATGGCAGTTTGCTTACTAGAGAATCGGGGATCACATGTAAAAGAACTGAGGCTCCCAATGGATAGTCAGCAGCAAATGCCAGACATGTAAATGAGGTCACCTTCCAGCCCAACCACCTTTCAGCTGAATGCATGAAACACCAGCAGATAAACTTTCAGCCAACTCAGAAAATCATGAAAAAAATAATAAATCACCAATGATTTAAACCATTAAGTTCTGGGGTTATTATGCAGCAATAGATAAATGATAGAACTATCTCCTCTTTCCCTTTCTCACCTTGGTGATTCCCTGACTCTCCATTATCTAATTTAGAAAATACAATTTGGGGGTACCTGGGTGGCTCAGTTGGTTAGGCATCTGACTCTTTGTTTCAGCTCAGGTCATGATCTCAGGGTCATGAGATTGAATCCCAGATGGGGCTCTGAGCTCAGCACATAGTCTGCTTAAGATGCTATCCCTCTCTTCTGCACTTCCCTGTGTTCACGCCCTCATTTTCTAATAAATAAATAAATAAAATTTTTAAAGAAAATACAATTTTATTCCTATTATTTTCTTCCTCAGTTTTAGAATTGATCTGCATATGACAATTATTCAAAACTTTAGCATCATAACTTTTATAATCAAGAGATTATTTCTTCTGTTTCAGAGACCTCTGGTACACTTCCAGGTTTTCCTGAGCGTGACGTTTTGCTCATTCCAACTTCCCCTTCCTGTAGCATGACAGGGCCCACACTTAACTTTCTCTTCAATAGTTAATAGCTTCATTAAGAGCTATCTTATCTCTAAGAGGTTTAACAATTTTTTTTAATATTTGTGAACTTTTTTTAAAAAGATTTTATTTATTTATTTGACAGAGAAAGAGCACAAGCAGGCAGAGGGAGAGGAAGAGGCAGGCTCCCCACAGAGCAGGTGGAGGCGGATGTTGGGCTCAATCCCAGGACCCTAGGATCATGACCTGAGCTAAAGGCAGTTGTTTAACCAACTGAGCCACCCAGGTGTCCCGGCTTACCGAATTCTTACTCATTATTTTTCTGTGAACTTAAAAACCTTTATCTACAGGGGCGCCTGGGTGGCTCAGTGGGTTAAAGCCTCTGCCTTTAGCTCAGGTCACAATCCCAGAGTCCTGGGATCGAGCCCCGCATCAGTCTCTCTGCTCGGCAGGGAGCTGGCTTACCCCCATCTCTCTCTGCCTGCCTCTCTGCCTACTTGTGATCTCTGTCTGTTGGATAAACAAATCAAATTAAAAAAAAAAAAGCTTTTCTACAGATTTCTTTTCATTTTCTTCTTAGTTTACACCATAACAAGCATAACAATTTTTCCCCCACTGGCTTTATATTATTTTTTCAATGTTTCTTGATTTTAGCCAGCAATTCATTAGAATGCATAGATGCATTCCTATTTTGTTGGCTGTTCTCTTCCAGTGAATTCTTGTTTGTGAAGATTTTGTTGATATTCTGATGCCTTTTCAGGAATTTGGCTTTTTTCCCCTTCAATTAAGTTTATTCTTTTCAGCAACTATTATTACTAGGTATGTTCTGCTCTTTTTTTTTTTTTTTTTTTTTTTTTTGGAATGAACAGACCCAAGGGCAGATGTTATAACAAGAAGCAATCAAGACAACACCGCAGAGCACTACTTGTAAATTCCACAGGTCACCACTGTCTAGATTGCTCCAGCAGTGCAGACCCGACTCAGGGTTCCAGAGGGCTCTTGACTAAATTATTGAAGGGAAGGCCCTGTTTCTAAACTAATTTTTGGAGCAGTGGTTCTTAAAGTTGAGAGCAAAGACTCTCAGGAGTCAGCAAGATTTAAAAAAAATTTTCTTACTGTCTTTGTTTTGGTTTTGGTTTTTTATCTTCTTTGAGATTTTATTTATTTGACAGACAGCGAGAGAGGGAGAAGCAGGCTCCCCACTGAGTCTAATCCCAGGACCCTGGGATCATGACCTGAGCCGAAAGCAGATGCCTAATGACTGAACCACCCAGGTGCCCCTAAAAGTATTTTCTTAATAATACTAAGATTTTACTTGCCTTTTCCACTATTATTAACACTCATTCACAGAGGAATTTTCTGAGGCTACAGTTAGGAATGATTTCACTTCAGTTGGGAAGGCTAATAGAATGTGTGTTTCTATATTACCATGTTTAAAATTTTTGTCTTAAAATCATAAAATGAATATACTCACAAAGATAGTTTTCAAGAGTGTTAAGAGGGTCCTGTGGCAAATACTTTGAATGCCGCATGAGTAACAAACATACAGTGAGAAAGACTAAATTTTCCTTAACTCTCAACTCAGGATACTCCTTTAACAATAGATCCCTCCTTGAGGTGCCCACCTTTCCTTCCTTTGTGTGTTTTTAAGGGTCCAGAATTGTTGCTGCCAGGAGTCCCCAGAGTAGGCTGCTCCAGGCACACCAGTGGGGTCAAAGGCAAAGGGGCAGAGGGGGGCAGATGCAGGAAAAGGAGGGGCCTGGTCTCTCTGCCCTGGGCTAGGGCCACAGGGCCCCTCCACCCCTACCCTCCCCAATCTTCCTGGGCATTGCCACCTCTCCACCTCCTCCCTGCTGCTGTCTCAGGGTCTCAAGGACTCTCCTGCTAACTCTCCTTCATGGACAATAGGGATTGCCTTGCAGGGGCGGGTAATGATGCAGTGTGTCTGCTTATTTTTAGTAAAATAAAAACTGAGAAGTTGCTTTTCTAATTGCAGGAGTTTCAGTGGTAACTCCAAATAATCATTCCAAAAATGATCTCAAATTCTGCACAACTGAGGACTCTGGGGGCAAACAGGATTGAAGTAGACCACTTAGAACCTATCTAGAGCACTAACAATCAGGCTGCTTGCACAGTTAAAATTCCTCTGGAGTGTGTGGCTGGCTGGCACCTTTAGTGGATCTGGAATCTCTTAGTGGATCTCTGATAAAATGACTAACCAACCCATTTTTTTCCAACAAAAAGAGGGCTTCTGTAGAATTTTCAGCTTTTTCTTAAAGTCTTCTTACATTATAAGGTTTCTTTCTTTAATTGCTCCCAAATATTAACATGCAAAGAAAAATTCCACTTGAACCCACTATTATTGTACTGGCATGGGCCTATTTATCAATGACCTATGAGCTAATCCTTGCTAAAGAAACAAAGTACACACACACACAATAAGAAAAAAAACAAAGCACAGTTATAGCAGAAGAGACTGACACTTCACAGTTTGCTTTCTTCCATTTTCCTGCACTCCTCTTCCCCAGATCTTTTGCCAAATATTCTCTATTCATTTCTCACTTTACAAAAGTTAAGCTGCTCCTAGTCTTTCAAGGAGGTCACACGTGGACTAGATCCTGAGTTCTTTTATGTTTCAAAATAAGTTTTTCCAAAGACTGTCCTTACTGAGACGGCAGAAGTCGGCCTGCTTACCCACTCCCCCTCCTAGTGGTGACATAATTCATCAGGTGAAGCCACTCTTTTAGTGGTCAGACTTGGAGAGGATTTCATGTTAATGAGTGTTAATGCATCTCTTAGCTACTAGGTCCACCCCCAGTAGTCAGATGAACAAAGATTGGCCACGCAGTCTATATAGAATACAGAAACTCTTTTATTTTCTCTTGGTCTAGCTTCCTGTTAGTAAAAAGTGCAAACAACAAAATAAAATAACTGTAAGACTAAAGATGAAAACTCTAGGTAATCCTTGTCACCAATTAACTCAGTAAACAGATATAAAATGAATAGTCAAGATGCCCGTGATAATTGTATATGAGGTAGGTATGGCTTGCCTGCACAAAGTACCACAGTGATACCATTGAAAAGGCAGGAGCTCCCACCACTGACAGAACCATTTCTGTCGACCTAATTTCATTAGCTGTACTTTAGATAAGAGGATTAATTATCTAGCAGCTGTATTGTTTAGTCCTCTTTACCCCTTGTTATTTTCATATTGGATAATCCTTTGTCAGCACCATTTTTTCTACAAGAATGTCTCTTGATGAAAGCTATATCCATGTTAGACGCTATTTCAGCTTCACTGAAGCTCAAGGGGCTAGAGGGAAGCCTGCTTCTCCCTCTCTCTCTGCCCCTCCCCCCTGCTTGTGCATTCTCTCTCTCTCTCATGTTCTCTTTCAAATAAATAAAATCTTAAAAAAAAAGAAGTGTTCCAAATCAAAGGAAGATTAAAAGATATGACAACTAAATGCAATATGTGGTCCTAGACTGACAGATAAATAAATATATGCTATAATGGGCATTATTAGGACAATTCAAGAAACTGGAATATAGACTGTAGAGCAGATGAAACTGTAAAGCACTGATAAAATTAAAGTATTTCATCAATGCTAAATTTCCTAAATTTGATAACAGTACTATAGTTATATAGGAGAATATTCTTTTTCTTAGAAATACACTAAAGTTTTCAGGGGAAAGGAAACATGACATACACAACCCAGCTTCAAATGGTTGAAAAAATGTAAACAAGGTGTGTGTATGTGTGTGTAGAGAAAGAAAAAGATAAGGCAAATATGGCAAAATGTCAAAAATGGTTAAGTCTAAGTGGTCTTATGTATCTAAAGGATACATAAGACTTCTTTGTTCTAGTCATGCAAATTTTCTGTAAGTTTAAAATTAATTTTTTTTTAAAGATTTTATTTATTTATTTGACAGAGAGAGAGATTACAAGTAGGCAGAGAGGCAGACAGAGAGAGAGGAGGAAGCAGGCTCCCTGCGGAGCAGAGAGCCCGATGCGGGGCTCGATCCCAGGACCCTGAGATCATGACCTGAGCCGAAGGCAGCGGCTTAATCCACTGAGCCACCCAGGCGCCCCTAAAATTAATTTTAAAAAACTGGAGAAATAAATAAAATCTTTAAAAAAAATAAATAAAGGGGGTGGCGGGGTCACCTGAGTGGCTTAGTTGGTTAAGCAGCTGGCTTCAGCTCAGGTCATGATCCCAGGGTCCTTGGATCAAGCTGCCTGTGGGGATCCCTAGTCAGCTGGGAGCTTGCTTCTCACTCTTCCTCTGCCCCTCCCCCCATTCATATTCTCGCTCTCTCTCTCTCTCAAATAAATAAATAAATAAAATCTTTAAAAAAAAACAAAAACCTGGAGGGGCAGCACCTGGGTGGCTCAGTGGGTTGAGCAGCTGACTGGTGATTTTGGCTCAGGTCATGATCTCATGGGTCGTAAGACTGAGCTCTGAGTCAGCCTCCCGGCTCAATGGGGACTCTGCTTGAGAGTCTCTCTCCCTCTGACTCTGCCCCTCTTCCTGCTCATGCATTCTCTCTCTCTAAAATAAATGAATAAAAATCTCAAAGATAAAATTACAAAAATAAAAGAACTGGAAAAAAACACCTAAGAAGATATATACCAATTTACGTTCCAAATATCTTTTCTAGAAGGCCCTTTAGTTATACGTATCAATGTCCCTAAAAATGTGCATTGCCTTTAAACTAGCAATTCTACCTTAGGCATTTTTTGTATGGAATCAAGGTAAGAGTCAATTATGTGTATGAGACCTGATCCATTATTTTAATAGCTAAACATTTTTTTAAAGATTCATTTTATTTTTTATAAAGATTTTATTTATTTATTTGACAGAGAGAGAGAGAGAGATCACAAGTAGGCGGGGAGGCAGGCACAGAGAGAGGGGAAGCAGGCTCCCCTCTGAGCAGAGAGCCCGACGCGGGCTCAATCCCAGGACCCCGAGACCATGACCCAAGCCAAAAGCAGAGGCCCAACCCACTGAGCCACCCAGGTGCCCCTGAAGATTTATTTTAGAAAGAGTTTGAACGTACATACACACACACACACACACACACACACACACACACGCAGCAGGGAAAGCCAGAGGGAGAGGGACAGGGAGAGAGAGAGAGAATCCTCAAGCAGACTCCCTGCTGATTGCGGAGCCCAATACAGGACTCAGTCTCAGGACCCTCAGAGACCCTAAGGCAAAATCAAGAGTTGGCTGCTTAACTGAGTGAGTCACCCAGGTGCTCCAATAGCTAAAATGTTTAAACACTAAATGTTCATAGTTTTGTTCTGACTAAATAAATTATAGAATTCCATGCAGCCATTAAAAAGTTTGCTAAAAAAAAAAGCTTGCTGTAATATATAATATTTAGTATCACAAAAAACACTAGCCAATATACTATTATGTTAAAGAAAAAGTAACAAAGCAATATCTGTGTTTCAACCTTTATTTGAAATTTGTACATATTTACAAAGAACAAAATTTTAGAAACACAAATACCTGAACTTTAACAATGGCTCCTCTTATATGTTAGGATTACAGAGACTTATGTTTCATTTTAAATTTGTGCTTTTCCATCTGCCTTCAGCTCAGGTCATGATCCAGGGGTTCTGGAATTGAGCCCCACATCAGGCTCCCTGCTCAGAAAAGAGTCTACTTGTTCCTCTCCCTCTGTCCCTCCTCTCACTTGCACTCACTCTCTTTCTCTCTCTCAAATAAATAAAATCCTTCAAAAATAAAAATTAAAAATGTGTTTTTATTTTTCAAAATCTCTGAATTCCATATATATTACTTTGGTGATTAGAAAAAAATTATCCTCATGATACTCTCTGATATGGGAGTTTGTATGATGGTTTCATACTTCACACAGTTAATGATATAGGGTTTAGGAGAAAAAATATAAACATTGTTGGTCATTTCATGTAGTAATGGATGTTTAACAAATATGCATAAGTTTATTTGTATAAAAAAAGACACAGTGAGTTCAGGTTCAGGGTAAAAAGGAATAAGAACACATTACTGTTTCCTCCATTGATCTAACTGAAAAAACGTAGGTAGAATGTATGGAATAGTCTGAGGACTATGAAAAGTAAATAATACCAAATAATACCAGGAATTGGGAAAGAACAGAAATCAGTACCAAAGAACTGAGTTGAGTTTGCTATCACCTGCCTCTCCCAGCCCCCACAATTATATCCCCTGCAGCCTAGTCTCAACACAGCCCAAAACCAGGAAAGACGTGTCTATGTGGACAGAGATAGCTCTAGAAGTCCTCTAGTTTCATCTGGTGAAGAAGGAAAGAACTCTCTTAACAATGACAAGTTGCAAAAGGCACCTAAAACCCTGAGAGAGGTGAAACTTGCTCTCCACTGTTGCTTTTTCCTTTCTCTCTCTCTCCCTCTCTCTCTCTTGCCAGCAACTGATTCTGGATAGCTCAGGGAAAGTATGCAGTAAGAGTAAGGTAAATAAAGCCCTGCTCTGGTGAGAGGACCACAACGGGATCTAGGCAACTGAAAAATACTGAACAGATCACAGAAGAGAATTTTGGAAAAATGACCCCCCAAAGTGTTTCTGAACTCTTGAGCTCACCCCTGAGCTGTACATGAATAGATCTGATTCTAAACGGCATTGCAAAATTTTTGACAACTAAAGCAAGTAACAGTTTTCTGCCTGTGCTTCATACTGGTCACATGCAACACAGATCCACACTGCATTGCAAAGACTTTGAAAATGGAACTGACCTAGAAACTTTAATTCACAGGTACACCTGGCTGGCTCAGCTGGTAGAGCATGCAACTCTGGATCTCAGAGTTGTGAGTTCAAACCCCACGTTGGGTATAGAACTTAAATAAAATAAAATTTAAAACTAAATTAAACATTAAAAAAAGAGAGAGAGAAACTACAACTCACAGAAGGCTAGACTGAACTTACAGTCTGAGCCAAACTGGGTGAATTGCCCACTAAAACAAAAATATCAACATGTATAATTGAAATAAGACACAAAGTCTCAATGTTATATTTCAAATGTCTAGGATACAAACTAAATTTACTTGACATATGAAGAACCATGAAAATCTCAGGTTACATGGGAAACGACAACGAATATATGCCAAAACTGAGATTATACAGATGTTGGAGTTATCTGACAAAGATTCTAAAGAAGCTATCGTTAAAAATTTGCCAATAAGTGGGGCACCTGGGTGGCTCAGTGGGTTGGGGCCTCTGCCTTCAGCTCAGGTCATGACTCCAGGGTTCTGGGATCGGGCCCCACATCAGACTCCCTGCTCAGCAGGGAGCCTGCTTACCCCTCTCTCTCTGCCTGCCTCTCTGCCTACTTGTGATCTCTGTCTCTCAAATAAATAAATAAAATCTTAAAAAAACATTTTGTCAATAAGTAAGGGCAAACAGTCTTGAAATGAATTGAAAGGTAGAAACTCTTAGCAAAGAAACAGAAGATATAAAAAGACACCAAATAAAAATTGGGGGGAGGAGGATTTGGGAAGAGGGTGAAGGAACTGGGGATATGTTGTTGGTCAAAGGGTGCAAACTTACAATCATAAGCTCAGTAAGTTCTGGGGATCTAATACACAGTACTGTGGTTGTAGTTAACAATACTATGCTATATACTTGAAAAAGTTGCTAAGAGACTAGATCTTAAATGTTCTCACCACAAAAAAAAAGTGATAATTATGTTGCATAATGGAGCTATTCGCTAATACTGTGGTGGTAATCGTATTGCGATGTATACACTACGAAATCAACACATTATATGCCTTAAACTTACACAATGTTATATGTCACTTATATCTCAAAAAAAAAAAGAAAAGAAAAAGAAAGATGAAGAGGTAAGTTTTAGCAGGTTCTCCTGTGAAGTAGTCATTTCCCAGCCACCCTCATAACCAGAGAGCAACAGCCCAACCAGTCAAATATTAAAGAATTATAATTTATCAAAAGGGTGAGAAATTAAGGCTCTTGATGATGTATAATGAAATTTGAAGTAAAACTGAAACATTTTCCCCCTAAGTTTAAACTGCCCTAATGAGATACTTATATTTAAACATCTCAGAAGAGATATTTAAACTTTGAGAAGAAAGATATATGAATAGACATTTCAGAAGAGGTGAAAAATTACAGAAAGTAGAGGGAACTTGGGGTAAATTCTTTACTGGATGTGATATTTCACTTAAGCACATACTTTGCGATAGCTAATGCCAGCTGCGGCTGGCAGAAAACTGTGCACCTGCCCAGTTGGGGTAGTGGAAATGGGTCATGAGACATAGGGAAAAAGAGAAACTGGCATGTTAGTTAGTTACTCATAGAAAAAAGTTACTAGTTACTCATAGAAAAAAAACAAATATTCTAAAAGATAGTACCATTCTTTAAGCAAATTAGGCAAAATGTTAATTTTAAAAAAATGTGAGAAGTGAAAATACGATAACTAAACAAACAAAAACACCTTACAGAAGAATGTAAATGACGTGGGAAAGAATCAATGAACTTAAGGATAGATCAATAGAATTTACACAAATTGAACAACAGAGAAAAAAGAGATTCCCTCTCAGCCAAAAATGAACAGAAACTCATGGGTCTATGAACAGTACCCAAAGGACTAACATTCATGACTAACATTCATGTCATTGGAGTTTTAGAAGAAGAAAAAAACTGCCTTACTATATATAAGTATAAAAATTTACACAATTTGTCGGAAGACAGTAACCTAAAGATTCAACGAGGTCAGTAAACCCTAAATAGAAAAACACAAATGAACGTGAATTTAAACTAAAATTGCTGAAAACTAAAGATAGTCTTAAAAATAGTCTGGAGCTAACAATGCATTGCTACCAGATAAACAAAGATTCAAATGACTGTGGAGGCAAGTATAAGACTTTAAAGTGGCAAAAAGAAAAAAAAAAAAAACAGAAGAGATGTCAACTCAGAATCCTACATCAAGTGAGGCATCCTTCAGAAATACAGATGAAATATAGATTTACTCGGATAAAAGGAAACCAAGAGAACTTGTTGCACAAAAAAAACCGCTCTAAAAAAAATTTTTTTTAAGAAAAAGAGAGAGTTTGCACAAGGGAGGGGGTAACATAGGGAGAGGAAGGGAGAGAATCTCAAGCAGGTTCCATGCCCAGTGCAGAACATGACAATTCAGGACTCAATCTCATGACCCTGAGATCACAACCTGAGCTTAAAGCAAGTCACTTGCTTAACTGATTGACCACCCAGGTGTCCCTTCTCTAAACAACTTTTTTAAAGATTTATTTATCTATCAGAGAGAGAGAGGACAAGCAGGGGGAGTAGCAGGCAGAGGGAGAAGCAGGCTCCCTGATGAGCAGAACTTGATTCCAGGATCCTGGGACCACAACCTGAGCCAAAGGCAGATGCCCAACTAACTGAGCTACCCAGGTATTCCTCTAAATAATTTCTAAAGGAAGTTCAAACATAAGGAAAATAATGTCAGATGGAAACAGGAAACATCAGAAAGGAAGGAAGAATAATATAAGTGTGAACTGAATAGATTATTATTTGCTTGATATCTTTAAAATATGTTTGATGATTGAAAGCAATAATTAAAACATTATCTTCTGAGTTATCAATGTATATAGATGTAATATATAAGATAACTATAACATAAAAGAGGAAAGGTAAAAGAATATAAATGATGGGTCCATTTGCAATGATAAAATGTTGATTCTAAGAAAACTAAAAAGTGAAGTATGTACATCATAATCTCTGAAGTAACAACTTCATAAAACTGTATGAAAAGATAAAGCTGAAAATGCAATCAATGTATAATGGAATACCAAAAACTGTTCTCATTTTCTAAATGATAGTTGGAAAGGAATGAGACAGGAATGAGAAACAGAGAAAATAAATAGAGAACAAATAATAAAATGATAAGGAATTGAGGAGTGCCTGGGTGGCTCAGTTGGTTAAACAGCTGCCTTTAGCTCAGGTCATGATCTCAGGAGCCTGGAATCAAGTCCGAAATCTGTCTCCCTGCTGGGCGGGGACTCTGCTTGTCCCTCTCCATCTGCCTGCCATTCCCCTTGCTTGTGTGTTCTCACTGTGTCAAATAAATGAATAAAATATTTTTTAAAAATAAGGAATTGAAATTTAAATATCAATAGTTATATGACTCTTAAGTGCTCCAGACATATCAATGAAAAGATACAGGCTGTCATAATGGATTTTAAAAAATGACCCAACTATATGCTGTCTACTAGAAAGTCACTTCACATATAATGATATAGGTATGTCAAAATTTAAAAGGTAGAAAAAAATGTAAACACTAATACAAAACAAAGCTAGAATAGCTATATTCATGTCAAAAGTAGACTTCAGAGCAAAGAAAATTACCAGGTGGGTATATTAGTTGCCTCTTGCTTTATAACAAATTACCTCCAGAATCAGTGGCTAAAACATATTTATTGTCTCACAGTTTCTGTTAGTCAGGAATCTCAGTATGTATTAGCTAAATTCTGTGCTTCAGGGTCTCTCACAAGGCTGCAATCAAAGGTCAGCGAGGCCTGTGGTCTCATTTGAAGTCTTTACCAAAGAACGATCTGCTTCCAAACTCACTCATGATATTGTTAGCAGGATTCAGTTGTTCCCAGGCTGTTAGGCTGAGGGCCTCAATTCCGCACTGGCTGTTTGCCAGGGGCCAGCCACCCTCCATTCCTTGCCATATGAGCC
Source organism: Meles meles (assembly GCF_922984935.1). Taxonomy (NCBI): domain Eukaryota; kingdom Metazoa; phylum Chordata; class Mammalia; order Carnivora; family Mustelidae; genus Meles; species Meles meles. The sequence goes on from NC_060076.1 coordinate 63,067,660, forward strand.
TTTCCATAAGCTTGCTCACAACATGGTATCATCAGACTAAGTGCACAAAACAAAAACAAAAACAAAAAAACAAAAAACCCAGAGAGAGGGCGCCTGGGTGGCTCAGTGGTTTAAGCCATTGCCTTTGGCTCAGGTCATGATCTCAGGGTCCTGGGATCGAGTCCCACATCAGCTCCCTGCTCGGCAGGAGGCCTCCTTCCCTCTCACTCTCTCTGCCTACTTGTGATCTCTCTCTGTCAAATAAATAAATAAAATCTTAAAAAAAAAAAAACCCAGAGAGAAAGTGCAAGCAAGAAAAAAGTCACAATATTTTATAAAACTAATCTTGGAAGTGATTGTCCATTATTTTTGCTATACTCTGTTCCCAAGAAATGTGTCACCAGGTCCAGCCTATATTCAAGGGGTGGGGATTACACACAAGTAACAGGAGGTGGGAATCATTAGAGTGATTTCAGAAGCTAGGTACCACTGAAAAACATGACATAATAATAAAAGACTCAATTCATCAAGAAAACATAAACAGCCCTAAATCTGGGTAAACCTAACAACAGAGCTTCAAAATATATGAAGTAAAAACTGACAAAACTGAAAGGAAAAATAGAAAAATCCACAACTATAGTTGGAAGTGTCAACATTCCTATCTTATTGATTGATAGAACCAGTAGACAGATATTTCAGCAAGGATACTAAAGAACTGAACATTATTAACCTGGATTTAATTGACATTTAGAATACTCCAGCCATCAACAGCAGAGTATACTTTCTTTTGAAGTGTAAGTGAAACGTCCATCAAGAGAGACATAAAATTTGTGTTAAAACAAATTTGTATGCATATGTGTGATAAAACAAATATTAATAAATTTCCCCCCACACCTTCCCTGCCCCCAAATCTTGATAAAATTAAAGGAATTAGAATCATTCAAAGTACGTTCTCTGGCCATAACAGAATTAAACTAGAAATTAGGAACAGAAAGAGAACAGAAAAATCTATAAACACTGGGATATTAAACAACATACTTCTAAATAATTCATGTATCAAAGAAGAAATCTCAAATTTAAAAAGATCTTAATTTGAATGAAAATGAAATTTGAGTGAAATTGGAAAGTATTTTAAACTAAATAAAAATATGTGATAAAATTTGTAGAATGCAGTTAAAGCAGTGTTTAGGGGAGTTTTATAGCATTTACTGCCTGTATTAGAAAAAAAGAAAGGTTTAGTATCAATATTTCAAGTCTCACGAAAGTTTAGGGACAAAAACAGAAAAATAACAAAATAATCCCAAAGCAATCAGAAGAAAATAAAGAATAAGAGCAGAAATAAAATTAAAAACAGAAAAATATAGAAAATCAATATAACCATAAGGTAGTTCTTTGAAAAGATGAAAACAATTGATAAATGTATATATAGCAAGACTGAAAAAGAAAAGAGAGAGAACACTTGAATTACCAATATCAGAAATGAAAGGGGATTAGCACTACAAAATGGAGGTTTGTACACAATTTTCAGCATTTCAAAAAGTATAACAGACAGTATGGAGTAGATGAAAAAGCAGGAGCTTTGAAGTCAACAGCCATGGTTACAAATCCTAGAGCTTTTATTAACCAGCTGTGGTATTAACACCAATTACTTCACCTTCTAGGTCTCAATTTTCTAATCTGTAAAATGGGTATTTTCATATATTTTTAAAGATTTATTTATCTATTTGAGAGAGAATGCGTGAGCAGAGGACCAGAGGGAGAGAGAGAATCTCATGCAGACTGTGCAGAGAGCGAAGGCTGACTCTGGGCTCTAGCCCACCACACTGACATCATAACCTGAGTCAAAAGCAGGAGTCAGACGCGTAACCAGTTAAGCCACCCAAAGGCCCAGGTATTGTAATATTTTAATTCAAAAACCAAAAGATGAGATTTAAATAAAATTAAAGTAGGTAAAGAGTCTAGCACAATAGAAAGTACTAAACAACAGATTAGTTTTCTATTCACACTTTCCTATCAGGAATGACACTTATCAATAATAAGGAAACAAGGGGGTTATGTTTCCTTGTTTTTATTACCAGTTATAAAAATTTATTATAAGTTTTATATTCAAAGTTTTCCTGTACCACTTTACCATGATGATCAAAATCTCTATTTTACATATCAATGTCTACCTAGCATCTCTGTCTGTCTCTATCTCTCTATATAAGATTCAAACCAAATGGGAAACCAAATTTAATGCTACTTTTGATCACTTTGTTTGATAAGTCAAAATTACAAATACTGTATCCATGAGGGAAGTGATAACAATAGGATTAACATGTCCAGTAATATGTAATTTACAAAACCCACACTAGGTAGCAGATTTTAGACAGGATTTTCTGGCTCACAAATTATTCAGGGTTTTTCTACAATCCTGCAACCTAGACACTTGATACAGAATCCCAATTTCCTCTTTGTAGGCGGTAGTTGAGATATTTTGATAGTTGAGATATTTGGAAACCTCATTGCCAGGTAGCCAAATTAGAAGAGGCAAGTATCTGTGAAGGTATTGGTGGGGGAAGAAAAGGAATAAATATATACCAACCACTGAAATCCAAACAGCCAGATTCATTTCTGCAGTATTTTTATTTTCTTTTTAAAAAAAAACCACAACTATATGCTATATTTTATCACTGCAATTTGGGAGAGAGGATATACTATTTAGGAATCTTTCTGAATCATTTTTATGACTTCAATCACTTTTTTAATGCAACTGTCTGTATCTTTTCATTTTTTTTCTTCCTCTTTTTTTATTTTAACCATGTTTTCAATTAAGTCTTTAATGAGAACACACTGTGTATGAAGAACTTTGTGTAAATGGGGGGTGAGGGAGGTGGATGTAGGGGGGTGGAGAATAGGTCATGCATTCTAAACAACTCTCCTTAAGGACACAATAGCCTTTTTTTTTTTTTTTTTTGAGAGAGGGAGAGAGCATGCATGAGAGAGCACAAGTGGGGAGGCGGAGTGAGGGACAAGTAGACTCCGCACTGAGCAGGGAGCCTACTCAGGCTTCAGCTCGATCCCAAGAACCGAAGATTCTGACCTGAGCTTAAGGCAGATGCTTAACCGACTGAGCCACCCGGGTGCCTCAAAGATGCTAGAGTGTTAAGGTGAAAATAAGACTACAGGAATACCACAATGTAGGTAGAAAGTGAGACATGTAAAGTTTTATCAGATATAAAAGAGAGGGTTATCTCATTCTGGATTGAATAGTGAAAAGGGAAGGAAGTGACACATATTAAGGAGTAACTATATGGCAGGTATTGAGCTAGATGGTTTACATGCATGATTTAATTTCGTATCACTTTTATATCAGGCCACACTGAAGTATACATCTTAATTTCAAATGGAAATTGTAACTCACAATGTGCAGCCACCTGCCCCTTATTCTTGGGGACAAGAGTCTAATATCAATTTAGGGGTGTAGGCAGAAGGAAAAGGCTACAGTGTAGAGGACTTCGCAGTCTAAAGTTGGTGCTCCAAAGGAACCACTTCTACCCCATGAGCCATAAGCAAGGGGCCACTCCTGACCTTGCCTCTCTGACCCTGCACCTACCATTCTTCCCTTCCCTCACTCTGCCCTAGTCCTCATGACCGAGCTATTCTTAGGTCTCTGAACCAAAGATCAATGTATTCAGTTAAGGCCTAGGTTCACATTACATTACTTGTACTTGTTATAAATTGGTCTGATGCCTTCCTAACTAACTAGAATGCTAACCTACAAATTTATTTAGATGAGCCATCATAAAGAAATTATTCTTGAAACTTTCTAAGGAAAGAGATACATTTATCTAATTATAAAAATAATATAATCTATTTTACTTTTAAATTAAGTATTCAACAGGTATTATGTTAAATACTAAAACAGTAAAATGATATACATGGACAAGGTCCAGTGTGATTGTGTCCTCTGAACTTTATAGTCTTGTTACATGTACCCAGTTCCCACTCTAACCTCACCAATCAATTCCCTCACCTCTATTACCAGTTTCTTGTGTGTTCTCCAAGAATTTTAATTAATACCAATATATTCATGAATATACAAATATATACATACTACTAACATATGGGAACTACAGAATTGTTGCTTACATCTACTTTTTTTTGACAAGGAGAAATTTTTAAGTTTCAAACTCGATTCATGTGGGGCACCTGGCTGACTCAGTTAGAAGAGCCTACAACTCTTAATTTCAAGTCATGAGTTGGGCCATAAGTTGGGTGTAGATTTATTTATTTATTTTAGAGAGAAAGAGAGAGCACAGGGAGAGGCAGAAGGAGAGAGAGAAAGAGAGAGAGAGAGAGAGAAAAAACCAGCAGACTCCTCACTGAGCTTAGAGCCCAATGATGGACTCAATCTCAAGACCCTGAGATCATGACCTGAGCCAAAACCAAGAGTCTGATGCTTAACCAACTGAGCCACTCAGGGGCCCCAACAGTGTATGTTATTAAATGAGGCATTTGCAATACTCCTTCCTAAGAGCATCAGATGAGGCCTATGTTTTCCAGACTATATCTAGGAAATGGAATCAATCTGTCCTCTGCTCAAAAGCTGCTCCCTGGTTAATGAAAGAAAAAACAAGATTTAAAAACAACAACAAAACAACACACACACTGCCAAAAAAAAAGAAAGAAACATTAAATACTAAGATGTCCCAGATATTCTCCAGACAGGAACCAGTGAGTAGCTTCAAAAATTGGGAACCTAGAATTACTCTGTTGAAAAGTCATAATGAGCATGCCTTACTTTTAAACACATAAATTTTTTCTAACAATAAAAACCAAAACTAATTCTGATCACTTTTCTGACATAATGATTCAAATTTAACTAGTACTTAAACAGAGTTGGGAGGAAGAAGGAGGCCATACTTACCGGCCTTGGGCCTTTTCTCACACAAGTGCATATGGGTGGGTACAAAGCATTTGTCATAATTGCTGTCAAGCCAGCCAGAAAGATTCAGCTGGTAAAGAAACAATGAACCCTTCTTAGATGAGGTAGCATATTTCTTACACAGACAGCAATAGTAAGATCAGCAAGGGTGCCAGCTCCCTATGTCTCTTGCTCTGCCCCTCAGCATCAAAACAAAAGAGGTCAGATATCAACGCAAAATGGGCAATGGGGAGCCTGATTCTGAGAAGCCAACTTCATACTCAGCATTTTGGAGTAAATAGCATACATCTGTACCCTAAAGTAGGGGGAAGTGGGGAATTTCGAGGCAGAAACTTATATTTCACTAGAACTTGGAAGGCAATGAGAAATTGTCTCATGATAGCCTCCAGGGAAGATGAAGATGTAGGTGAGAAATGGCTGTGTTCCTCACAAGCCTACCATTCTCTCCTGTTCTGAGAGGATTATGGAGAACTTTAGAAAAATTCAAATGAACTGAGCATAAGCTTTTTCTATGCCCTTGTGTATATGGATATATGGAAGGACATTTGCACAGAGCAGTTTCCATACAACTCTACCCCCTAACGTTTCACATCACCAACCAAGATCTCTTTTTACAACAGAGGCCACCCCATAAAATATCCTAATAGGCAATGTAGATTCAACAGTGAGTTAAATTTAGGGCATGTTCAATAGTATGTAAATAAGATGAGGCTAAAGGAAATCAGATCAATGTCCAGAAAGCTGATCTTGTTCTGCACTATTGAGGGCAGGCTGTTAACTCCTGGAGTCAGCAGCTACTGGGAGGTTTCTGAAAGTTCTTAGATTAAGATTCCCCATTGGCCATTAGTGAAGTTGAGGGTGGCAGTGACAGTCTACATTAAATTGACCATATGCTCTGTAGATAAGAGCTGAGGGAGATTAATTGTCCCTCACTAACCCCAACCCTCTCCAGCAGCCAAGACTGTTCCTGTGCTGCTACCATATGCTCAGTATTAGTCCCCACAGAAATGTCACCCTTTGACCAGAGCTCCCCACATCTCATACCATACGCTCAGGCTCATTTCTATGTAGCTCAGCAGTTTCTTTATTGTCTACCATTTAACACCCTAGAATATCTCCCATCTTCTGGGCCAAACTAGGAGCACTTTAGAGTTGTCGTGTCATATCCATAATTGTTATCATTATCAAATAACAACCCAAATCCAGCAAGCTTAGTTTGGCAGCAAAACAGAACAAAACACCAAGTTAGACTCTGGCTCTTCCTTGCTATTCACAAATCCCAGTAGCCCAGTTTCCCAGGACATAGACATGGAAGGGGGAAAAAAAGGAGAGAGTTAATTACATAGTTCATTTACCAAGACCAGTGCCTGAGATGATGTGTCCATGAGCTTTATTTGCTACCTGAGTGTATAGTTAGCAGTTTGGGCATGTGTATCAGGGTTCATTGGTCTCAGATGCTAGAGTCACTAGAGTTTATTTTCAGGCCAAGACCTAACTTGTACATGGATTTCCATGCCTGTGTGATAGTGTATCCAGGTGGCCATAGACCTTACTTGGGAAGTTCTGGTCAAAACAGTTTGTTGATTCCATTTATGTTTATCCTCCAACAGTCCTTTTGTGTGGCATCCACAGGGGTTATGAACAGAGGGCATGGGTCTTGTGCAAGCTTTTGCATCATGTTTGGTCCCACAAAGCCCGAGACCTGATCATCCAATTTTCCTGTTGCCATGTCCCAGACTACACTGCTGGCCTATTGACTAATGTCACGAGTCAATGAAAATGTAACATTTGGGAGGCATTTTTAGAGAAAGCACTGCAATTCATACATATGTGTGAGCAGAGTTCCCTTTACCATGCATAGCTTTCATTAGTTTTCTTTAGAGCTGTGGAAAACACTCACCATGTAGTTAGTTGTACTCACAGCTAAGCTTTATTACAGTGCAAGGATACAAAACAAAGTCAGCAAATGGAAAAGGCATATGGGGCAAAGTCTGGAGGAAACCAGCCACAAGCTTCCAAGAGTCCTCTCCCAGTACAGTCACACAGGCCATGCTTATTTCCCACATCAACAAGTTGTGACAACACATGTGAAATGTTGTCTACCAGGAAAGCTCATTAGAGACTCCTTGCCCAAGATTTTTATTGGAGGCTGGTCATATAGGTACCTTGCCTAATATGTACGAAAATGCCAGAATCCCAGAAGGAAAGCAGGTACACAGCATAAACCACACTGGTTGCACAGTTTAGGTAAAATGAGTCACTCTGATCAGTTTTGCAAATGGTGGGAACCCTCCCAAATCAATTTTCAGACACCTTCCCAAATGCCAACCTCATAAGCAGGTTTTTCCAAGAATAAGCAGGCTTCTGGTCCTTTGCCAAAGCATCTTTACAGCAAAACTATTATCAGTAGGACCTCAAGAGCAACCTGCAGTATTAATATCAATTATGCCCTAAATTTAGGAATCTTTTAACCAGTTAAAACAAATCCCATTAACCATATATAGACCTACCTGAGAAAGCCAAATGATTTCATCCTGGTTTCAGTTTTAATCTTTTTTTTTTTTTCTTTTTAAACTTGGCCCAAGGCATCAATTCAGACATAGCCAGTAAATTGAAGCTCACCTGAAAGCCTTCCAGGGCTGAGGCAGTGTCAGGACAGGCAAGAGGACACAGACAGGGACACCTGGGTGGCTCAGTCAGTTAAGCGTCTGCCTTTGGCTCAGGTCATGATCCCAGGGTCCTTGGATCAAACCCCACATAGCATTCTCTGTTCAGTGAGGAGCTATTCTCCCTCTGCCTGACACTCCCCCCTGCTTGTACTCTCTTTCTCTAACAAATAAATAAAGTCTTTAAAAAAAAAAAAAAGCACACAGACAAGAAGAACAATTCCAGAGGGTGCTTGTGGTACGCATGGAAACAGAGTTTTCAACTCTTGAGGCATGCCAAGCAGGACCAACGTTAGGCAGGCCGTACAGGTTAACAGGGCTCTCAGCATGGCATTCCACTGTGGGGCCTCCCACCCTGGGTCCTCAGTCTAGTCCAAATCATGCAGTTCAGTTCATGGTTTCAGAGGGACTACCTGAGGCAATCAGTTCCAAACAGTTTTATGTGTCTGTAACATCAGTTCAACTGTGTGGACATTGGCAGGTATATTGAAGGAAAGTGCTGGTGTTGGGATCAACCCCTGCCATCTCATGGTCAATGCTGGTCAGGTTTGAAGTTAGGATCAACAAGTTAGAATTCAAAGTGCTCACAACTTAAAAAGGCACACAATGAGTTTTCGCTTAGGAAGGGGGCAAAGCCTACAGGAACACTTCTGTAAAACAGAGATAATTAATGCCCTTCTCCTTCTCCACACCCCAGGTGCTAGGATTTTATTTTTTCCTCTATCATTACAAACTATGTGTGTCCTTTTTAGAAATCATAACTTAACATTTTTTCAATCATCCCCTACTCTCATCTAGACCTTTCATCTGGAATGGTTATAAGCAAGAGACACAAAAGCATTTTCACAAAATCATTTTTATATAATTTAACTAGAAAGAACCAGAAGACATCATATTCAGAATTGTCCAGAATGAAGTTTTGAATCAAAAAACCTTTTTCAGGGGCGCCTGGGTGGCTCAGCGGGTTAAAGCCTCTGCCTTCAGCTTAGGTCATGATCCCAGGGTCCTGGGATCGAGCCCCGCATCGGGCTCTCTGCTTGGCTGGGAGCCTGCTTCCTCCTCTCTCTCTCTGCCTGCCTCTCTGCCTACTTGTAATCTCTATCTGTCAAATAAATAAATCTTTAAAAAAAAAAAAAAAAAACCTTTTTCATGAGTTTACATAACCTCTCATCCTTTTGGTCCTGATCATTTATCTATGGAGCAGCCTAGAAAAGATCAATCCCTTTCCAGGGATTTAATAAATGAACTACCTTAATTAAGTGTATGTACCAGAAGAAAGGTAAGGGGAGGAGAGAGTCAGGCTATCAGAGCACTGTTGCAAAATGTAACTAATCTGGAAAGCCAAAATCAACAAGTCACCAAGTCATGAGGTCCAGGGTTTCATCTGTCCGTAATGGGTAAAGGGGTCACACTCCCTATAATATGCCCTTCCTCAACTTGCAGCTTTTGTAGTAATCATAAATTAGGATCACAGTCCAGTCTCTGTATCAGAGATACATTGCCAGTAGCTCAATTTCAGAAATTAGCCATTTTCTTTGGATGTTTATGACCCAGATGGTCCAGCCAACATCCAAGATGTTTCCACAATTTTGTCCTGAATCTGCAACTGTCCCAGAGTCTCGGTTTTGTTTTTCAAGTGGAACAACTTTGTCAGATTTTATTTTCACAAAGCTGGGGCTGAGGTTGAAACTCCCCATGCCAGAAGTATCCAGTTTCAGCTTAGGGTCAGGTCTAGACAATTAGCATTAGGATTCTAAAAGAGCCAGGCTTTTCCTCAGCAGCAGCAAAGCTGACACACTGCAAGGGCAAACTATGTTCCAAGTCTAACTAACAAGCAAGGCTTTATTACACCCTTTTTATCTTAATCAGGGTTAGTGTCCAAATAGACTCACTCAACAATATGTACCTCACCTTGGAAAATCATCAGCCTTTATGAGTCAGATATCTGATTTAACAAATCTCATTAGCATCTAAAATCTGCTTTGTAAACTCCGTAAGTGTATTTACATTTGGAAGTCCCTCTCTATTCATGTTGTTTCCTTTTTTCAGAGGTTCCAATAGGTAAAAAAATATAGTAAATATCATCACTTACAGAGGTTTATTTTGGGTTTAATTCTCAAAAATTTTAAATTTCAACCCATTCAGCAATGGCAAAAAGCAATTATTTGTGTATCCCACTAACACTTTTTCTTTGCAGTTTTCCCTGATTGAGATGATCCCTTTAGCATTTATGACATTTTAAGCATATAACATGTTTACCTCAATTTTTATCCTACACCCAGATGCAATAGCCACAAAACATAAAGCTACATTTTAAAAAATCTGTCCTCCACCATTTCAAATGGAATTTTTTTTCAACCCTCTACGTGAATTTAACATTTACAGGGTTAACGTTACAGCTACCATGGAAGACTCAGCTGGAATGAGGGTTAGTGGTGTGGTTGACATAGTACTGATGGTAACTAAGCTGAAGAAAAAGCTGGAATCGTAGAGGTCAGGATAAGAGGGAGGGAGAGATCGGGGGCATGGAGGGAGCAACTCTGCCCCAGTAAACAGAGGTTTGTACTTACTTTCAGATTTAAGTGGCTGTTCACTCAGTTTCAACAAATGGACTAACAACTGAGACACTATTCAGACACCTCTCTAAGCCTCCAAATACTAATAGGAAACATATACTATCAGATCTTGGGGAGTCTTCTCATATCACTTAACCCAACACACACAGTCTATTAACAAGTTTGACAAGAGCATACATCCCAGGGAGTTTTATGATAGTCCTTACCCTGGCCCAAGTGGCTCTTTCTTCCAAAAGGACTTCCTAACCTTAAATTTAAAAAAAAAAATTAAAAAAAAAAAAAACAAAAAAAACACTTTCTAGCCTTAGCGGCCCCAGGTCAAACACCAAATGTGGTAAGTAAGGCTGGCAGAGTAACAACCAGCCAGCATGGAGCAGTTCCCCTTCACCTGCAAAAACAGATTTGATTTGACTTTTTTAAAACATTTATTTAGGTAATCTCTACACCCAATGTGGGGCTCAAACTTACAACCCTGAGATTAAGAGTTGCACACTCATCCAACTCAGCCAGCAAAATTAAATTCTAAATTTTAATTTGATTTATATGTCACTTTTAGTCTGATGATACTGCTGCAGAAAGTGCTCTGAAGGCACTTTCAAGACAGTACTCAACTGCAGCTATGCCTCAGCTCTAGAGGCTACAAGGCAGCTAACAGTGCTTTGTCAAACACAGCCTTCAGGTCACAGACCAGCACTTCATCAGTCGGTGCAGTGACAGGTGTCTGTGTGTCTCTGGCAAGCTTCTCAATCATGGAGAGTCACATTTCTGAGATCAATTTCAGTTCCAATAAACATGGAGTCTTCAGAGGATGGAGTATTATCTTAAGTACCCACTTTTCTTTCACATTTTCAAATGAGGGCAGAAGACTACTAAATTATAAACTAGAAATACATGTGTTTGTGAACAGATAAGGGGTTATTCTGTCAAATTTTTCTTGCCCTGTGGGATTCAAAAGTCCAAAAGTATATGGCTCTCATCAATCACAATCACAACTCATCAGTCACACAGTTGTCAAAAGTTTTTGACACATTCAGACATTAGTTTCATAGATATCAAGACTAATCTTACCAACCACACCAACCCTCACACACAATTGTCTACATTGCTGAAATATTTTTTAATTCACCTGAAATATTCCAAATTTAATTTCGAACTCAGCTTCTCCACAAGACTTTAAGGACCTAGGTGTTTTTATCAGCCTAAAGTCTGCCCAGTAGTGAAAGAGATGGAAGAAGGGTTTAGGCTGAGGAAGCTCTCATAGCGGAGGAGGTGGGTCAATGTGCCAAAAAGCACTGAAGAAAAAGTCTTAATAGCAGCCGGGTAATGGTCAGTTGGAAGCTCACTCCACCAGGCTGGCAGTCGCAACAGGAATAGAGCGCACTGGCAGAAAGGGCCCTATGGTGCCTGCCTTCCCTAGCTGCTGATGCCTCCACAATCTGTTATGGTAGTGTTCAGAAACTGTCCTGAGGCCTTTACCTTCGCGCAAACCCACACACCTCGGCAGCGACTTTCTGGAAGAACAGGTCAAGACCCTAGCTAAAAAGGCGAGCGGGCCATTGTACAGGCAACAGGGAGCTAGCGTTCTCCGTGTGTCCTGTGATCTGCAGAGGGACCACAAAAGGTGCAGAAGGACGTAGAGCTGGACCGTCAACCGCAGCGGTGAGCACCTGACCCAAGGCGCTTGGAACAACGTGAACCTCCGTAGCCTAGAGGGTTCCAGTCCCGATCCTCCCTCCAGCTCCTCCGCGCTTCACTACGACAAGCGCCCCCTTCTCATCATTTCCGGCCGCCGAGGCCGAGGAAATCCTGGCTTCCACAAGAGGAGGAAAGATCGAGAGGAGAGAGGAACGGACGGTAAGCGAGTAGACGGACGCACCACCCGGTGCGCGGGCCGGGACAGAGCTTACCCGGGCTTCCTGGCCTCGCCCAGTCCGGCAGAGACGGTGACGTCAGAGCCGCCGCGATGGGCGGAGCCGCGGCGGCAGAGTCTGCGGCTGCGCGAGTCCTTAGGCCTCTCCTCTCCGCCTTTTTGCTCAAGTGGGAAGACTTAGGTTCTGCCAATCCCTTATTCCGGACTTTGCAACACCCGGTGCTTTTGTTTGCGAAATTGCCCTCATTTGCGCCACGAACGCGGGAGCGCGCGGACAACGTCCGGCCCCAGCTGCTGGAGATTTGGAGAGCGAGGCCTGGACACGGAAAGGAAAAGAGGGCCGGAGGTTTGTCAGGAACCCGGAGGCGGAACCAACCTGGGCCTGCACGGGCAAGACGAAAACCGTGGGTGCCTCCTGGCCCCAAACGACTTACCAAAACTAGTTTGTACCCATCTTTTGTAGCTGAGCATTAAGCTCTGCCCCGTCCAAGGTGTCCCAAAAAGCCGCACAGATCTTAGCTTTGGTGCTGAGCGAGACCAGCACGAGTTCGGCAGGACTGAAACACTTGAAACAATCTGCAGTATTGCAGCTGAGTCTCATCGGGGCCTTGACCTAGCATCTTCCATGCAAAGAATATTAGATCACGCCATTTACTAATCAGTCGATGCGGGCTGAAACCAATTGCTTCGTTTTTATTTAAAATCGCTACACACTGATTGGTGTATTGTCTTGATCTCCGCTTCTTCAGTAACTCAGGGTTGCTTGGTGGTCTCAATCCCACGCAAGTGTTTGCCTGTTTACTTGGTTGTAAAGATATTGTGGGGATATGATAAAACCAAATATAGTGGTCATATTGGAAGTAAAAAATATGGTTTGCTCTCTGCTCTTCCCACACTTAAAAAATTTCTGAGATGCCCCCTAATTCTGTGCTTGATTGGGTGTATTATTATAAGGTGTATGAGACCTCCATCTCATCAGGAGTTAAGGTGACACAGAACTGTTAACATTTATACAGGTCTCTGTATTAGCACCTTTTATCTTTAGTGAAGTATTATCGAGGGAAGTACACGATGTCATTCCCATTTTACAGATGAATTGTCACATGGTGAGTTAATTTGCTCAAAATCACATGGAGCCCTTTTAAGTAATATTCTCTTCTCCTGGTGTAATAGGAAAGGACAGGAAGTCTAGAGGCCTATCCCAGGCCCATCTTCACTATTTACCACTTGTGCCATGTTTATAAGTTACAGTTGCTCAACAACTATAGTTGAGTCTCTGTTTCTTTACCGGAAAAGTGAAGGTGCTACACCAGTTGTGTTGACCTCCTTGAGTTGTTATGCACATCAAACAATAGTGTTCTTTAAGGAAACAAACAGGGTTGCTGAAGGGATGGGGAGGCGGAGTGATGGACATTGGGGAGGGTATATGTTGTGGTGAGTGCTGTGAATTGTGTAAGACTGATGAATCACAGACCTGTACCCCTGAAACAAATAATACATTATATGTTAATAAAAATAAATAAAAATAAAAATGGAGAATTTTCAAAGCTATAAAGCACTATATGAAATATAACATGTTATATATTTGTTTCACAGTCTTGAGTATTGAAGTAGGCCAATTAGGAAATTAACTAAATTATTACCCAGACAAGTATAATATGTCCCTGAAGTAGAATTACCATTAAATTTGAACTGTAATTAAAATTAACAATATTACAGATAGAGTAATTCATTTAGTTCTGATAATGAATTATAATTGCAGGGTAGCTACAAGATCCTTTTGAAATCAATTTTGTAGATGAATTACCTTTGAAATTACCTCAGAGACACTACCTGTAAAAAAAAAAGTTTCTCAGAAACTTTTGGGGCACCCATCTGGCTTAGTTGGTAGCACATGTAACTCTTTGGCCATTAAAAAAAACAAAAAAGTTTCTCAATTACTCATAATACTAATAATATATCAAATTACAGAGTCAGGTTTTGTTGAAGTCCACTGGACTCTGGGAAATACACTCTGAAACAGTAATCATTTCTTTTCAAAACTCCTACAGCATGCAAAATATGTTTGTTCATCCCTGTGAGTTTCCAGGAGTAAATGATCAGAGATTACTGCTACACCACAGATATTCAGAAGAATGTTTTGTATAATTCAAAACATATTACTACATTAAGTGCTAAGAATAATAAATAAATGCATTCATTTGGGCCAATGAAAGCTCAATAAAACTCAAAATTTTGGGTTTCATGTTCATGTATCTAGTTTCTTTCCTGGGTAAAAAACAGTGCAATACAAAATCTGCAGAGCTTTATTTCAGCATGATCTAAATTATCCTTTAAAAACTGCTACTTCAGGTGCCTGGGTGGCTCAGTGGGTTAAAGCCTCTGCCTTTGGCTCAGGTCATGATCCCAGGGTCCTGCGGTCGAGCCCCACATGGGGCTCTCTGCTCAGCAGGGAGCCTGCTCCCTCTACCTCCCTGCCTGCCTCTTTGCCTGCTTGTAATCTCTCCCTCTGTGTCAAAAAAATAAATAAATCTTTTAAAAAAATAAAAAATAAAATAAATAAAATTTAAAAAATAAAAAAATAAAGAAAAATAAAAAATAAAGAAAAGAACATGTGGAAGTGTTCTTCTTTGTGATTTCCAAGTGATGAAATATCAAGCTGTATACTTAAAGGAACAGAAGCCAATGATTCTGACTGGGGAAATTTAGGATTATTTATCAGGCCCATTACCCATGAGTGGATGAGACTGGTGAACAATGTATTTTTGAAATGTGTATTTTTAAATGTAAGAATGAAAGAGCATTTGTTTTTAAGTATAATTTAGTAATAGTGTTGTTAAGCATTCTTTGTCCCCTTGTATAATGGCTCTTCAAGTATCTAGATAAGGTAAAACACTTTCTAAACCAATCACCTATAAAAAGTGTGGGTATTCATCTTTCTGCCAGAGATATCTGTTTGGTCTTTGGACCTAGCAGATACCAACTGCAAACTCAGCTGGGGCTGTTGCCCACAGGCTTCACCGTTCCTAAATATGGGCTTACTTAGGTGTCCTTGCTACAATAGCTGAGGTCAAAGCAGGAGAGTTCAAATAGGACAGGCTTTGAGGCGGTCCTGTATTGTAGCTAATGCCAAACATATTTTGTGATACAAGAATCAGACATGAATTGTTTGGTTCAGAAATGCATAATGCCAGGGCAGAGCAAAGAGAAAAATACTGCTTGATAAAATTGCTAAACCTAAATACCAAAGGAAAATTTATACGTTATTTTGAAACGTGTTCTAACAAAGCAGCTTGAGGAAAGAATGCTAAGAAACTTCTACCTTGAAAAGGGAAAGGTGGATTAATTCCTCTAGCCCTAAGAGGGGTTAGTAATCAAGAACCCTGAGGAAAGAACAATCTGAGCTAAAGGGCTTTAGGTCTAAAAAAGATGGGGAGTCATTTAATGTACATAGTGTTCAGGGCCAAACAGGTGATCCACTTTTACACGTGAGACACATGTACTGTCTTTAGCTTGAGAAATAGCCTACCGGAAAGGTGAGGTGGAAGAAGGTCTAATGGATTTCCACAAGTGAGTCAAAGTCAATTTTTTTAAGATTTTATTTATTTATTTGAGAGAAAGAAAGTGAGTGAGAAAGCACAGAGGGAGGGGGAGAAACAGGCTCCCTGTGCAGCAAGTAGCCTAATGTAGGGCTCTATCCCAGGACCCTGGGATCATGACTTGAGCTGAAGACAGACATTTAACCAACTGAGCTACCCAGGCAACCCATGAAGAAGAATTCTAAACAACCAGTTCGTGATGAAGTTCCTCTGGTGGATCATATTTTGGATTGTATTTTGGATCAATCCAAAATAAAAGTATTAACTTCAGAAGAGGAAAGTGGAAAAGCTGACCCCAGGGTCTGGGGAATATCCTGGGGGAACTCACTCTCTGGGGATGGTGATTTCAAAAAAAGAAGGGCCCATGGGGCGAGGGACAGGGCTGGGTCTGGCATTTAGTGATATCTGCATGCACCAGCACTCCACTGGATTAGGGCTGCCAAATCCAGTTCTCCAGAGAGCTGCAGGTCTTAGGGACTGAAAACCCATCAGGCCTGGGTGGACTGTAAGCATCCACACTCACTCAAGGTGACAATGGGCATATCACAGCAAACACAAGAGGAAACATCCATCCATGTTCCAGGGGTCTCAGCACCTCCTGGTTGCCTGGTTCCAGACTCTTTACCTGCACTACATGATGGGAAGGATGGTTAACCTGGGCTTGTATGTCTGGATCTTGGAGGGGAAAGTAGCAGGAGAAAGGTGGTATAGTACTGAGGGTTCAACCTTGAGAGATTTTTTTCCTCTAAGGTGGTAGCAGATTGCCCGCATGTGGCTAGAAAGACCTGGATGCCAATGCCCCTGACTTCATAAGGCCTCATGTGACCTGCTGGGTTTGAGGAGCCTCATATGATCCTGCATCTACTAGGGAAAGAGCCATCAGACCAGGTCCTATCAAGTCACTTTGGTCAGCTAATAGTCTGACCTAAGTTCTTCAGGCTTGTTCCGCGCAGCACCCGAACTAAAGCCATAGACACTAAAGCATCCTGCTTCCTTGTTGGACTGACCAGTCCTCACACAGCTAGAAGATACAAATTGGAAATGGTGCCTAGTCTGATTCCTCTAGCATGGGAACCAGCTGAAGTCAACAAACCACGAGTAATGGCTTCCACACCTGAGCATGGGGCCTTCCAAAGCAGTGACATCATCGGTATGAGCTCTGATCCACCAGTTGCTGGGCTCACCAGTCTTGGAGTTCTGGAATGGAGATCATGTCATGTGGCAAGTCTCCCTCAGCCCTGGGGTCTCCACAGCCTGTGGAAAGTGGTAAGGTCATAGATGGGTGTACATATTCTTTTGGACCTCTTACAAGGGGGCACTTCAGGGTGCCTGGGTGGCTCAGTTGGTTAAGTGACTGCCTTCAGCTCAGGTCAAGATCCAAGAGTCTCAGGACTGGAGTCTCACATCAGGCTCCCTGCTCAGCGGGGAGTCTGCTTCTCCCTCTGACCCTGCCCCCCTCATGCTCTCTCTCTTTCTCTCATTCTCTCTCAAATAAATAAACAAATAAAACCTTTAAAATTTTTTTTAAAATTAAAAGAAAACAAGAGGGCACATCAGCAATTACCATGTTTTAAGTTTAGGGGAGGAAAGTGCCGTCTATTGGAAGCACGTGTATGGAGCCTGTTCTGTCCCGGCAAGTGGAGCCTTCAGATGGGGAACCTGAAAAGGGAACTTTGCTGGGAATGTTTGGAGCCCACTGTGGGCTGATATTCAGAAAATTCTAAGAGCAGTTGCACTCTAGTTCCATTCACTGTATCAAAGTCAGGTTGTAGCAGCCTTCGGTTTTGCATTTCAATGCCAGCCCTTTAAGGTGTCAAATTCAGGACTTCTGTGCTGCCATGGACAGGTGGCATAAAATGCCAATGTTTAGCAAAAGTAAAATAAACTTTTATAACTGCTTGACAGTGTCTCAACTGCCAGTCCCTGTGGGACTTTCTTCTACAATGTTCCCAACTAAGAAAGATTAACCCAGTCTTAAAGTTAGTCAACAGAATGGACAGAATCTAATTGCTACTTCCTATTTCAAGTTATATTATACTTTGGTGAAAAGACTCCATTTCAATGCTACAAAACTCTAATTTCAGCTTTTCTGAAAACCTCTGTGGTCTCTATACCCATGGTTTCTTAGTTTTGAAGGGCACAATGAAAATAAAGGGAGCATGATATTCATGGATATAAGGCAAAAATATTGTTTACACCCTCACAAAACTTTAACTTTTTCCTACACTAGCACACAATTGGGAGTATTCTTTTTGGGGTGGGGGGTATTCTTAATAAGATATACAATATCAGGGTTCTTTCTTTCTCATTTTATTTTTCAATATCAGGCTTCTACCTAATTCTACTTAGAAGGCAGGGTGACATGAGTGATTGTAATAACAGCAATAAGTAATAAACATAAACTTAGTTTCACACATTTTGGAAAAGTTATTTTTCTTCTAAAGCTTTCAGAGTTATCTTCCAAAATCAAAAGACAAAAATATTGTAATTACATAATGTAAAGATTTTAAGCCAAAATTATTTCAAGATGAATAATCTTAATTTCTTTAAAATAGAGTTAAATCTTATTAAATATTGTTATAAAAATAAAATTAACAGGGCACCTGGGCGGGTCAGTCAGTTGAGCACCAGACTCTTAGTTTCAGCTCATGTCTTACTCTCCTGGTTATGCAATCAAGCCCTGTCTTGGGCTCCATGCTCAGCATGGAGTCTGCTTCAGATTCTCTCTCCTTCTGGCCCTCCCCTGCTCAAACACACTCTCTAAAATTAATTAATT
The DNA here is from genome assembly GCF_922984935.1 of Meles meles. Lineage (NCBI taxonomy): Eukaryota > Metazoa > Chordata > Mammalia > Carnivora > Mustelidae > Meles > Meles meles. Next base: position 63,086,053 of record NC_060076.1, read on the forward strand.
ACTTAATTAATTAACGTAATTTTAGTATTCAATGTCCACCTAGTTGCCAATTTTTTTTTTTTCATCTAGTTGCCAGTGTTAACAGCGTATTTCATGTGTATTAGGTCTTGGTGTACATGTGTAGGACTTTATAGATAATATGAGTTAACATTCATAAATGTTTTCATGGCTGTTGCAAATGCTGTGCTAAAGTAATTTGTGAGTAATTCTGGAACTACTCATTGGAATATGAAGAGAAACAAGATGCTGATGCTCCACACTACTTGGGAATGATAATTTTCCTGTAAGAATCCCTTGCATTCGGGGCACCTGGGTGGCTCGGTGGGTTGGGCCGCTGCCTTTGGCTCAGGTCATGATCTCAGGGTCCTGGGGTCGAGTCCCACATCGGGCTCTCTGCTCAGCGGGGAGCCTGCTTCCCTCTCTCTCTCTCTCTGCCTGCCTCTCTGTCTACTTGTGATAAAAAAAAAAAAAAAGAATCCCTTGCATTCACAATATCTGAAAGGATTTGACAAAAAAATGTAACTTGTTATGATGTCCTACTTAAGGGCTTCTGTTACTCAAAACCTGTCCATTCCCTGCAGCAGTACCCATCTCCGATGTCGGCAATGAACAACTGGGGAGCCATCAGGGCATTTGGATGCAATCACATTTTCTTTTTCTTTTTTTTAGATTTATTTATTTGTTTTAGAGAAAGAGCAAGCAAGCAAGTGAGCCAGGGTGGGGAGGGGCAGAGGGAAAGAATCTCAAGTAGACTCCCTGCTGAGCACATAGCCCAATGCAGGGCTTCATCTCATGACCCTGAGATCATGACCTGAGTGGAAATCAAGAGTTGGTTACTTAAGTGATTGAGTCACCCATGCACCCCGGGATGCAGTCACATTTTCTTTCAAAGACAAAGAACAAAAGATGTCTTGAAGTGTTTAATCTACCTGAGACCTGATGGGTATCAGAATATACCACTGCAAAGTACACCATCTTGGCATATGGATTACTTTGAGCCAAAGGCAACTGAGTAGAAGTATACAAAAAGCTTTTGTCCCTCCATTTCCCTAAAAGCAGAACATAAACTCATAAAGGCGCTCCCCCCTCTTCTCTCCACCAGAAAGAAGTTAATTACCAGAACCAACTCTAGACTCTTACTAGCCCAAAGACTACACAAAAGGAAACTCCATAGCAAATTTTACTAATTTTATGTTTCATTAGTTCCCCATATATTTGCTCCCAGAAACTCAAAGAAAGGTCTTTGACCTTCCCTTTGTCTTATCACTTCTCTAAACACTTATTGTTCTTTTGTCAAGATGCTATATAAGCCACGGGATGCCTGGCTGGCTCAGTCGGAACAGCATGCAACTCCTGATCTCAGGGTCATGAGTTTGAGCCCAATGTTGGGTGTAGAGATTACTAAAAAAAAAATAATAATAAAAAATAAATTTAAAAAGATGCTATGTAAGACCAAGTTCTAACCATTCCTTTGAGTTACCTCTGAGTACTCCCACATATATACACTGTTCTCATATTAATAAACTTGTTTTTCTCTTGTTAGTCTGTCTTTCATCAGTCTAATCACATGGTTCCAGCCAGAAAACCTAAGATGGGTTGAAGGAAAAGAACTTCCCCCTTCTCTTACAGGTCTTAGCAGTTTAGTGTTTGTGATATGTGGGGGCCACTAAAGTACAGGGCCCTCTCAAGGAGGGCTAAGAGTAAATACTGCCTTAATTGGTTCCTATGATAACCACCAAGTACAGGCCACAACCTCCCAATGGACCATGTTAAAAACATGGTCTTGGAAAAATGAATCCCCAAATAAATCTCCCAATGGACCATGGTTAAAAACATGGTCTTGGAAAAATGAATCCCCAAATAAATCTCAACAACTCCCTTATGTTGCCATTAATTTAAGACTACCCTGTACGGACTCAAGCTTCCAGATTTCCTTCTGGGATGCCAGGAACTATTTGATACAGATCTTCTACCAAATTGCCTCTATATATGACTAATTACCTGATGCATTATCACCAAAAGCCTGTAGCCATTAGGAGGGCACACCATAGAAAGGATGCATTCAGAGAACTTAGCTACTCCTAAAAGATCTGTGCTCCAATGGAAGCCATCTTTTCATGTGGACCTAAGTGGACCTAAGTCTGCTCCCCAGATGTGTTTTGATGAATTTAACACCTTTACTGACCCAAATCTAACTTTTCAGTAACTAGAAATATAAGAAAACAAGATAATTTCACACTATTCAAAGGAAGCCTAAATTAAAGGCCAGGGGTACAAAATTTGTCTGCATTTAAAACAAAGAATCTTGGGGTACCTGGGTGGTTCCGTGGGTTAAGCCTCCTGCCTTTGTGTCAGGTCATGGTCTCAGGGTCCTGGGACCTAGCTCTGCATCAGACTCTGCTCAGCGGGGAGCCTGCTTCCTCCTCTCTCTGTGTCAGCCTCTCTGACTACTTGTGATCTTCCTGTCAAATAAATAACTAAAATCTTTCTTAAAAATTAAAAAAATAAAACAAAGAATCTTAGTGTAACAGGAGGTATTGAGTAAACACTATAATTTAAATATACGTAAGGGAAAGCAGCTCTATTTTAACAGGTTGTCTCTGTATTGCAGATAAATGCTTTTCCTCTCTAAAAAGACCTTATAAAAAAAATAAATTAAAGCAGCTCTATAAATCAACCCAGTCCATGGGTTCTGTCCCTGTGCTTTAATAAAATCACCTTTTTTGCACCAAAAAAATTAAATAAATTAATTTTAAAAAATAATAAATCAAAATAAAAAACTAAAAGAGCTTATATTATAAATGTTATAGATTCTTAAATTTAAAATATATTAAATATATATTTACATATTTTATATTAATATATAATGATTTATATTATATTAAATATATATTAATATATTATATATTATATATACATATATATTAAATATATACATTAAAAATATATTTAAGGTCTGAAAAACAACTGCTAACTTGTCAATTAAAATCCATATATACATGGCACCTGGGTGGCTCAGTGGGTTAAAGTCTCCGCCTTTGGCTCTGGTCATGATCCCAGCATCCTGAGATGGAGCCCCGCATCAGGATCTACGCTCTGTGGGGAGCCTGCTTCCTCCTCTCTCTCTGCCTGCCTCTCTGCCTACTTGTGATCTCTGTCAAATAAATTTTTAAAAATAAATAAATAAATAAATAACCATATATGCAGATATGTCCATATACATACTACATTTTCAAAAGTAACATCATGAAGCTTCAATTCATAAAAATGTATGAAACATGAAGAATTTTTTTCTGAACATTTTGTCTGAATGTATTTGTGGATTTATTTAGCCAAGAAGATAATTTGCCAGTGTGAATGACTGTGTCTGATGCTTAATATTCTGATTTAAATTATTTTAAAGGTTTTTTTTTTAAGATTTTATTTATTTTTTTGACAGATAGAGATCACAAGTATCTCAGGACCCTGGGATCATGACCTGAGCCGAAGGCAAAGGCTTTAATCCACTGAGACACCCAGGCGCCCCTAAAGGTTTTGTTTGTTTGTTTGTGAGAAAATACATGCATAGGAGCAGGGTGAGGGGCAGAGGGGGAGTAAGAAGGAGAGAGAATCTGAAGCAGGCTCAGCACTGAGCACAGAGTCCAAGTCCAACTGGGGGCTCAATCCCAGGACCAGAGATCATGACTCCACCCCAGCCAAAACCAAGAGTGGAAGTGTAACCGACTGAGCTACCCCCAGGTGCCGTGGAATTAAATTATTTTATAGTTAACTTTACAAAAACACATCACAGGCTCAAGAAGAGAAATCTAACTCTGGGTTGATAAGAACAAGCCACAGGCAAGGAATAGATAAAAAGCTTGGCCCTGAAGCCAGACTCTTAAAGGGGAAAAACTATGATTTAAAGACTCTTACCTGCCTTGAAGGTGGTGGAGTACTAGACCAAAGAACCTCGTTCCTTAAATGAATGCATGGAGCAGAGGCCCCACCAATCCATGTTAGATTATGATGTGAACAATAAACAAAATTTTATTGTGTTGAACACCCTAAAATTTGGGGTTATCTAAAACAGTAGTTTACCTGAAAAATTCACACAATTCTTATAAACCTTCTAGAATTGTCAGGATTCAAGTAAAATAATCTTGCCTAAGAAAAGCAGCTCGGTTTTAGAAAGACGGATATCAAATCAACAAGTTCTCTTTTCTTTGCTAAATGATTCACTAAGGAATCATACTGGTTCTTTAAAATATTTATTCCAAATTAGGGAGTTTAGCGCTAAATACCTAATTTCAAAACGTTGATTAAATACATTATATAATGAACCTAGAAAATTTAATATTTTGCTTTAATTTAAAAAAATTTACTGTGTTTTTGCTTTAATTTAAAAATATTAACAGTGTGTTTTCTCTATTGTGATTAATACAGTTTGTACACAAGGCAAAATTGAGATCTGGAGGCATGGCATATTTGGATGATTCCATGCAAGAATCTGTATTCCTGAAGTAATACGGAACAGCTAAAGGTTTAAGTAAATGTAACATAAAATATGGGGTTTCAGTTGAATGTATTACAATTAAAGTATAATTTTTAAAATCTCATATATTTTATGAATTTGTTTTAGTAAAATTCATGTAAAAACCTAGAGTTTTTAACTCAAAATTTCATACACTTTGGTTCACATCTTAAAAGTACAATTTGTTAAATAAAATCTTCAAAAAAAAAGTACAATTTGGTTTTTTTTTTGTTTTTAAGATTTTATTTATTTGACAGAGAGAAATCACAAGAGAGGCAGGCAGAGAGATAGGAAGAGAAGCAGGCTCTCTGCCAAGCAGAGAGCCCCATGCAGGACTCGATCCCAGGACCCTCAGATCATGACCTGAGCCGAAGGCAGCAGCTTAACCCACTGAGCCACCTAGGCGGCCCAGTACAATTTGTTTTAAGGAAATAATCCTGCAGACCAAAGAGGGAGTTTAGAAGTTTCTCTTACTACAGTGGTTTCTAAAGTTGCTTAAGCCTTCGAACAGTTTGTGAAAGCAGTAAAAGAGGTTTGTAAGACTTCCCCTGGATTTCAAAAAGTGTACAAGGCCTTGTGGTATAAGCATTGACTGTGAGTAGAACAGATATGGGTTCTTTAGGCAACTTGCTCTTTGATAAAATGCCAGTTACTTCACCTCACTTTCTCATATGTAAAAATAGTGTTAGGGGGGCACCTGGGTGGCTCAGTAGGTTAAAGCCTCTGCCTTCAGCTCAGGTCATGATCCCAGGGTCCTGGGTCTCTGCTCAGCTGGGAGCCTGCTTCCTCCTCTCTCTCTCTCTCTCTGCCTGCCTCTCTGCTTACTTGTGATCTGTCAGAGAAATAAATACATAATCTTTAAAAGTAAAAATAAAAATAGTGTTAGGACTATTTAACTCAAATTTACATTGTCAATATACCTCAACAAAGATGAGAGAAAAAAGTAAAGAATACTTAAAAGATTGTTGTAAGATTTTTATGATAATGTTTGTACAGTGTGACATACTGATAATATACAATAAATGGTTCTTCTCACCTTCAGAAATATTATTCCACTGTTATTATTCCAAAGTCCTGTTTTAACAGTACTGTATGTATGTGATGAAAACAATTGAAAACCTTATTTTTCTTTCTAAAATATGTTCCTTTTGGTAACCGAATTATCTTAGAATCTGGCGCATAGCCGTAAAACATCAGTAAAAACGGTCTTTGTGATGGAGAACCACAGGACTAGTACGTTCGGACATATTCTCAGAAATGAACACTAGATGGCAGCTTTTAGATAAGATCATCTGGGTAAAATGACCCATTTTCCCCCTCCCCTGACAAACTAAGCCAAGTCTTCTCTGAGTGTGGAATCTTCCTTACTCAGAGGATCCCCCTTCCCCAGGGACCCTCCCACTTCCTTCCACCAAGACAGCAGTTACTAACTTAAAAAACGAAGCACCTATAGAGAACCCTGAAGAGAAAAGATTAAATAAAAAAAGGAAATTGGGGGCTCCTGGGTGGCTGAGTGGGTTAAAGCCTCTACTTTCGGCTCAGGTCATGATTCTGGGGTCTTGGCATCATGCCGGAGCTGGGCTCCCTGCTCAGTGCGCAGTCGACTTCTCCCTCCCTCTTTGCCCCACCCCCTCCCGCTAGTGCTCTTTCTCTCAAATAAATAAAATCTTAAAGAAAGAAAGAAAAAAAAAACCAAAAATAAACAACAGAAAACTAACCTACATGCCTGTCCTTCCATTATACTTTACTTTCATTTTTAAAGAGTAAATACAAAGTGATTTTATCTTTGTGGTGATGGAGAGAATAGAGCAGGGGTTAGAAAGGAATCTTCCTGAATCAATTCTAAAGACATCAGTACATTGTTCATTATAAGAACAAGTTTTTCAGCTTGTTCTTGTTCTTTTAAAAACATCTCTATTTTTTCTTTCATTCACATTTTCAAGTCAAGTGTTTACGGTGTACGATTTGGTGCATGTATCAGTCTGTCACTAAGAGTGGGAGAATAGAAAATATATTTGGATAAGTTTAGCCCGCTACTCTTCAGTCCAACACAATCTTATGAGGAACATAGATGTCAGAGTAAGGTACACTTTCTGGCATGTACATTTTGGTAGTACAACACCAATGAAGTCTTATTAAGTAGCATCTTACCATCTTATGTTGAGGTAAGGAAAAAAGAAGTGAGCTAATTTAAGTGCCTACTATATGATGGGTGCTTTACAATACCTAAACCACATTAGTTTACTAACACCTTTTACTCATTTTTTGAGATGAGGAATCTGTTTTTCAGGAAGATTAACTAAAAGGCACAAACTCACACAGAGGATGGCAGGATCAGGAACTGAAACAAACTAGGTGTAACTGCCTCTTAAAGAAGGCACAATGAGTGAGATGTTCATTTTGTAACTTGAATTAATTTCTGCCTCAGGAATATGTTTTTCTTCTTCTCTTCAGCAATAGTTCTTTCAGTGTCATAGGCAAAAATCAAATTATAGTGGACTTGGTGTTACAGAATGGCAATATTCTCTTTCTATAATCTCTTCTTGCCTTGTATTAATTTTCCAGATACTGAATTCTCTGCTTTCACTCTTTTATTCCCTCTTCAACCAGTTGTTCCTGGCCTTTCTCATTCTGTTCAAATTCTGTTATCTGATCACAGAGTATGAGTTTCCTAGGACTTTGTAGTAAATTACTATAAGCTGGAGGCCTAAACCAGAGAAATTTATTCTCTCATAGTTCTGGAGGCTAGAAGTCCAAAATCAAGGTTATCAGCAAAGCCATGCCACCTCTGAAGGCTCTAGGGAAGAATCCTTCCTTGCTTTTTCTAGCTTCTGGTGGTTGCTGGCAAATTTTGACAGTCTTGGCATGTGACAGCATCACTCCAATCTCTGTCTCTGTCTTCACATGACCACATCTTCCATCTGTGTATGTCTGTGTCCAGATTTCCCTTTTATAAGAGGGACGCAAGTTGCCCTAATCCAGCATAACCTCATTTTAGCTTGACTACATCGCAAAGACCTTATTTTCAAATAAGGTCACACTCACAAGTTCCAGGTGGACATGAATTTGGGAGATATACTATTCAATGTAGCACATAAAATTTTTTAGTTTCCTGATTCTCTGCTTTAGGGCCCGTTTCTAAGTAAGCCTGGAATGATTGCAATGAGCAGAATTACTCTTCCAACTTCTTTCTATGGTCTTTCATTTTCATCTACTCCATTTGTGAGTGGCTGAAGCACTTTACTTATCTTGCCTAGTGAAGTATTTCTGTCTTCATGTTTTAACAGAGCTTGGGCCCTAATTCCCTGTTGCCTATTTCAGTGTATGCACAAGTTTTTCGTTACTTTTGTTCTTAGCTTCAGAATTCACCTCCTCAAGATAATTGCTCCAATTCTCTTTGCCATTCTCTTTGTAATCAACAGATTTGTCCTTTTCTTTGGGAGACCTCTTATGTACATTCAAGGTTTTACTCAGCTCAATGTGGCTGGCTCATCCCAATTCTCTACTCTCTGTAGATACTGCTCTATTTTCCAAAACTTGAATCTTTTCCCCTTGCATTTTAAAGAGCTCACATTTGATGATTTCTTTAAAGACTTCTGCTTCCTTGATGCTGTGGTCCGAATGTTTGTGTCTCCCCCAAAAGTTCAATATGTCAAATCCTAATGCCTGAAGTGATGGTATTAGAATGTAGAGCCTTTGGGAGGTACTTAGGTCAGGAGGATACATTTTGGTAACTTTATCTTGGACTTCCCAAATTCTAGAGCTGAGAAATAAATTTCTGTCATTTTTAAATAACCAGTTGGTGGTATTTTGTTATGGCAGCTGTAAAGGACTATGACAATTAGTGACCTTTTTAAGTTCTATAAATTGTAGTGATTTCTTATGTTTTATCTTCCTAGAAATTTGTAACATTTTTCACATTTCTTCACCACTTCTTTCTCAAAGTCCATCTTAAATTCATTGTCCTCTGCCCTTGCCTACTTTCTTAAAATCCTGGTTATAATTTTAAGCCCAGCCTTCTTAATAGTGAGTTGTATTCTGAAGCATATTCCGAAGTGACCATGAATCCAAGGATTTCTTAGCTCTTGTTTTTTTCTGTTAATGTTTGGACACATTCCTAGGAATTTCTGGAATTTTTTTTTCAAGTGAGGTTTTTTCAACAATTTGAGGTTTAGTTACCTTGCATAATCTACTTTACATAGAAAGAACTTTCTCCAGATTAAAATAATATGTTCACCAACCTCCATCAAGGCCATGATAATGAGAGGCTTCAAGGCCATTCCATGAACATCAGATCTAGAGGCAAATACTACATGAAGCATAGCTGAAGTTAACTTTCCTTCTGGTGTATTCTCTACCTTACCTTACTTCCTTTGTCATTACCCTAGTGGCCAAATCTTCCTTAAGTCAATTTTTGGGATGTTCCTCCAATAGTCAGTTCCAACATAGGACCTCTTTCCCCTCTATGTTTGATTTAGAAAAGTGTTCTTGAACTGCTTCTCCTGTCTGGGTCTGGGGTCAAAGGCAGTGGAGTGGAAGGGGGGCAGGACCAGGGGAAGGAGGAAGAGGGGCAAGCTGGGCTCCTGGGGTATGGCCTTTTCTTCGGTCTCTTAGTGTTGTGTCCTGTGTCCATCTACGACCACCACCTTCCACACACCGGCCCAATCCCCATCCCTCCCCTGCCTCTTCCATCCCCATCTCCTCCTCTACCCTGGCATGGTCTGCAGCCTTGTGCCATTCTCCAGTTTCCCTCTATCCCTTCCACTAAAGCACATCTGCTCTTCAGGTCTATGTGCCCAAACTTCCCTCATGAACAAATAAAGATAGCCTTACCCGGGGAGGGGGTAAAGAGAAGACCTTATTTTCAATAGAAAAAAACCCTGGAAGACCTTGGTTTTTCTTTTTCTCGTCTAGTCACTGCCAATTTACTTTGCTGTTACTTCTACTTCTTGTTTTTCTCATTGTCAGTTATCCATGTATTGGTTAGAAATAAGTCTGCACCATTTATTTATCTAATGTGAAATATAACACATACACTGAAAACTGCATAGAACATTATACCATTTAAATAGTTATAATATAGAAACCCTTTGGACACTATCTAACACATATACCAGTTCTGTAAGTAACCAACTGCCCCTCTCCCTCCAAGATCACAACCCATCTCTCTCCTCTGGAGATAAATTCTACCTAGATTCTCTTAGGAATCACTTTCTTGCTATACTTACCCCCTTTCAGTATCATTACCTTAATGTGCACACCTAAACAGTACAATTTGGTTGTAACTATAATTGAAGATTATGTATGTGGACTTACACCCTATGCATTTTGTCTTCTTCCTCTCAACATTGTGATATTTATCCAATTGGATTTAACTGTAATTTGTTCCTTTTCATTTATATCGTTTTCTGTTGTATGACTATAGCTTCTCATGTTCATAAATAAAGGGACTATTTGTTTGGGGCTATCAGGAACATTCCTGTCCATGGAACCTGGGGCACAGGTGCTTAATGTATCACTGTTAAGATACAAAGTTTAATTCATAAGGTCTGTAGTAAGGCCCAGAAATTTACATTTCTAAAAAATCCTGGGAAATGCTGAGATTTTTGGTCTATAGTCTACTCCTGAATAGCAAGGGTCAGTGTATAGCTGGAAGTGAAAGTGCTGGATCACAGAGTATCTGTATCTTCAGTTTTTTAGGAAATGTCAAAACTGTTTATAAAATTGTTGCATATGCATATTGCATAAATATGCAACATATAGGAACAATATGTTCCTATTGTTCATCATTCTTGACAACATTGGTTATTGCTAGATTTTTCTTTGTTAGATTCTTAACATTTGCCAATCAGAGGAGTGATTTAAATTTGCATTTTTTGGATATTCATGAAATTGAAAGACTTTTAATATTTATTATCCATTTGGATTTTCTCTTTTTAGGAAATGTTTGAGGTTCCCCCTACCAACACCCATTTTCTTTTTCTCATTGAAAAAACTGCTGTCTTTGGGGCACCTGGGTGGCTCAGTGGGTTAAAGCCTCTGCCTTCCGCTCAGGTCATGATCTCAGGGTCGTGGGATCGTGCCCCACATCGGGCTCTCTGCTCAGTGGGGAGCCTGCTTCTTCCTCTCTCTCTGCCTGCTTCTCTGCCTACTTGCAATCTCTGTCAAATAAATAAATAAAATCTTTAAAAAAAAAAAAAAAGAAAAAAGAAAAAACTGCTGTCCCTTTGACTACTGTTGGGGAGGAAAAGCTTCCTCCACCCTTTTAGGTTTCGTAACTGGAGGTCTGATAATCAAACTGATAAAAGGTTGTTAGCAAGAAAAAAAAAGGTCTGGTCATATACATATGGCATTACCCAAGGAAGAAGCTAGCTCACTGAACAGTTAGAGGCTTATAACTTAATTTAGTAGGAGAAAATGGCTTCTATGGGAAGAATAAATAGATTTATTAGGATAAATAAATGTGTTTTTTTTGAAGAACAAGAAGAGATTTTTGAGAAGGTTTATGCTGGTGGGATTGGTCTTTCCTTCCTTTTCATGGCCATGAAATTCTTCTGGGAAAAGGATTTATGATACATTTATTCTTGGCTTCTCTACTGGGGGTAGACTCACTTCCCAGAAGTATCTGCTTTTAGTCAGGTAAGGGAAGCTCTCAGAAGGCTTCTGGGTTCCAAAGGGTCCCTACACCATCTTGTAAATTTCCAAGTTTTTTTTTTCTTCCTGAGGTTTCTTTTTTGCTTTTATCTTTTTAGAGAGGGAAAGAGAGCACATACACGCATAAGCAGGGAGAGGGTCAGAGGAAGAAGAAGAGGGAGAAAGAATCTTAAACCAGACATGTAACTAACTGAGCCACCTAGGCACCCCTCTTCCTGAGTTGCTTCTTGAGATGCATCAAGCTATCCAGTTAATCACTTGGTTGTTATTGGACCTTTATTTTTAGACCTCTTATATTATCAGTGCTTTCAAAAGTACTCAATTTTTAAAATTATTTTTATTTATAGGGGCGCCTAGGTGGCTCAGTGGGTTAAAGCCTCTGCCTTCGGCTCGGGTCATGATCCTGGGGTCCTGGGATCGAGCCCTGCATCGGGCTCTCTGCTCTGCGGGAGCCTGTTTCCTCCTCTCTCTCTGCCTGCCTCTCTGCCTACTTGTGATCTCTGTCTGTCAAATAAATAAATAAAAATCTAAAAAAAAATTATTTTTGTTTATGAGCACTGGGTGTTATACACAACTAATGAATTGTTGAACACTACATCAAAAACGAATGATGTACTATATGCTGGCTAACTGAACATAATAATAAAAAATACATACATACATAATAAATAAATAAAATAAAACAATAAAAAGCTGTACCAGTAGGGGGTGGGGAGAAAGAGACTTTCTGGTATCCATTTTCAGTTTAATTAAATACTAGGCAGGTAAGCATTCTTATTTTAGCTAACTTGTTAGAGATGCTTTTCAGCAATCTGAGAATGAGTACAGTATATTGTGTTACTTTCTGAGATAAATTTCTTACTTTTTTGAAAAGAGGCCTCCTGGAGTTGACTTAACTTGGCGAAATCAAAAGCAAAACATCAGAACTTTTGCTTTTCCATTTTCCTATGAATTTCTCTTGATCTAGGTGGGGGAAAAATGAGGGTTATGGATTCCCTCCCCCACCCACCCATAGCCTTACAGTTCTTTTCTGTCTCTCATTTGGTTCCTTCCTTTTGCCAAATACCCCTCCCTTTTTCCATAGCTGATGGAAGCTCAGACTGAAACATGCTCCACTGTAGCAAATGTATTAAGCTTGGCAGAAAATTTTCCTTTCAATTTACCCAGTCATATTGAACACATTATCTCTGTTGCAGGTCCTATTAATAAGAGACATAGTGTATGTATTTTTTTAAATATTTTATTTATTTATTTGAGAGAGAGCAGGAGAGCACAGAGGGAGAAGCAGACTCCCTGCTAGGTAGAGAGCCCAATGTGGAGCTTGATTCTAGGACCCTGAGATGATGATGAGGCAAAGGCAGACACTCAACTGACTGAGCCACCCAGGCACCCCCAGAATGTATATTAAAAGCTAATGAATAAAACAAATCATTAGAAAAATGGGCCAAGGTTTGCACTGAGTTCCCAGAAAAGAGACTATAAATGGCTCTTAAATACAAGACGTTCATTTTCTAAGAGAAATGAAAATTAAAACTATCATGTGATACAATGACAATCTTATCACATCATCAATGTAAGTATGTATGCTAATGTTTTGTTGATGAGTCTATGGGGAAACATACACACATTGCTAGTAGAAATTAAATCCATACAACCCTTACAGAAGGCAGTTTGGCATTTATCAAAATTTCAAATGCATATAACTTTTGACACAGAAGTGGTGTTTTTTTAAAAGATTTTATTTATATTTTTGACAGAGAAAGAGAGAGCGCGCACACAAGTAGGCAGAGCAGCAGGTAGAGGGAGAAGCAGGCTCCCCACTGAGCAGAGAGCCCAATACCGGGACTTGATACCAGAACCCTGGGATCATGACCTAAGCAGAAGACAGAAGCTTAACCGACTGAGCCACCCAGGTGCCCCCAGAAATGGTCTTCTAGGAATTTATATTGTCATAAATTTGCATAATTCCAAAACAACTTTTTTCCTTACAGCATTGTGCATAATGGACAAAAGACTGGAAGGATCCCAAATGTCCATCAATAGAGGGCTGGTTAAAAAAAAAAAATAGCAACACTGTATATCCATACCATAGAATCTGTCCAGCTATACAAAAAGCAATGACATTGTATATTCTCATAGCTCTCAAAAATGCTTTTAAATGAAAAAAAGCAGGAGGCAGAACATTATATAGATTAGGTCACTGTGTAAAACAAAGTAGACAAGTTAAGTGGATTTCTATTTCCTTGGCTATGTATAAACTACCAACTAGCTGTGTTTGGGATGGGGTGCATTGGAAATTAAGCAAATAGGCTGCAAGGATGTGACACAATTTTTCACTATATACTTTTCTACATTTTTAATTTTTTAATTATATGACTATAAACATTTTTACCAAACTTAGATTAAAAATACATTGGAGGGGTGCCTGAGTGGCTCAGTGGGTTAAAGCCTCTGCCTTTGGCTCAGGTCATGATCTCAGGGTCCTGGGATAGAGCCCCGCAACGGGCTCTCTGCTCGGCGGGGAGCCTGCTTCTCTTCCTCTCTCTCTCTGCCTGCCTCTCTGCCTACTTGTGATGTCCGTCAAGAAGTTTTGAGAACAATTCCTTAGAATTCAGTTTGCTTAACTATGAAGCAAAAGCAGATCTGTTTATAATTTCTGATATGATGAAGTGTACTGAATGCTTTATTTCATGGTTGTTTTTTTTTTTTAAGATTTTATTTATTTGACAGGACAAGCAGGCAGAGAGGCAGGCAGAGAGAAAGAGGGGGAAGCAGACTCCCTGCTGAGCAGAGAGCCCCATGCGGGGCTGGATCCCAGGACCCTGGGATCATGACCTGAGCCGAAGGCAGAGGCTTTAACCCACTGAGCCACCCAGGCGCCCCTGTTTTGTTCTGTTTTTTAAACAGGTTCCACACCCAGCACCAAGCCCAAGGTGGGACTTGAAATCAGGACCCTGAATTCAAGACCTGAACTGAGATCACTATCCCTTAACCAACCGAGCCACCAAGGTGCCCTTATTTCATGGCTCAGAGTGAAAAAACATTGGTTTGCATAGCAGACTTATTAACAGCATTTGCACAGGGCTAACATTATCTGCATGTCAGATAAATCACGTATTTGATACTTAAACCTCACATAAAGGAGCCACTCATGCATTCAATAGAAACATTCCTCAATATGCTAGACCGGTTAATAAAAGTGTTTTCTAAATGTTAAACTTCAGTAAAAGACAAACAGGCAGCTATTTATTTTTAAGCATTTCCTTAAAAGTATTACTTTTTCATGACATTTGAAATGATCAAACAGCTTCCTCATCTCTGTTCAAACAGGAATTTCGCTGTGATTATGTTTCGCAGAAACATCACTGTGAGGTGGTCTTCTAGTCGCTAGTAAAAATATTCTTGTTCTTGGGGCGCCTGGCTGGGTAGTCGGTAGAGCATGTGGCTCTTGATCTCAAGGTTCTCAGTTTGAGCACCACCTTTGGTGAAGGTTAGAAATATGTATGTTCTTGTGTTGGGAATCCCAAGGTAGTACAAGGGAAAAATACGTTCTAATAACAGTAAAACCAGTAACTAGAAGAAAAAAAAATTTTTTTTTTAAATTTTACTTATTTGACAGAGAGAAACCACAGAGAGGCAGGCAGAGAGAGAGGAAGGGAAGCAGGCTCTCTGCTGAGCAGAGAGCCCGATGTGGGACTCGATCCCAGGACCCTGAGATCATGACCTGAGCCGAAGGCAGCGGCTTAACCCACTGAGCCACCCAGGTGCCCCTAGAAGAAAATATTTTTGAGATTTTTTGAAGCATGGGTTTCAACACAGTAGCCGCAGAGGGTAAAAAATACCAAATCAAATCCAATGCCATGAGAGTCTGGGGGATGCTAAATATTAAGGATCTAGAAATGGGAGCGGTGGGTTAGTCCTAGCCCCATGGGGTGGGGATGGAAATTATGTACAAGAAGCAAGGTATTTCTTAAACTGGGTAGCTAAAAATATTTTTAAAAACAGGCCAATTTATATTTACATTAGCGGAAAAAAGGTTGGGCTGTGGTTCTCCTAGGTGTGAGAATACGTACGCTCGTGGAACGCACGGCCACTCCCGATAACGCAAAGGAAAGGGAAGATGACGGCGACAGAGCCTCATCAAGTACCACTAGCACGCGTGCTCCCCACTCTAGCTCCAGGTCTCGAGACAGCACCTAATCCCCGGCAGCACAACCCTGCCAGTCACACTCCTCCTTCAACCCTGGGGGCGGGGAGTTGGGGAGGGCGACCGCGAGAGTCTCAGCAAGCAGGCGCGAAAAACTACCCCAGACCGCCAGCTCCCGCACCACCTTCGCTTCAAGACCGCAACGAAGCCCGCCTTTCTGGACTAGGAAGGAAGAAATGGTAGAAATAGAGCTTAGGAGAATTAATGCAAGAAGCAGTCCTACAATGCGCATGCGCAAACAACGGGAGCGCCAAGGGAGGTCGGAGAAATGGAAGGGCGGTAAAAACATCCGCCCCCTACAGGCTGGCAATCTCCAAAGTCGCACTCCACGCGGCAATCACGTGACAGCTCAGCCGGACGTCTGTCACGTGACCCCCCGCCCTCCGTGAAAGAGATCACAGGGAGGTAACAGTGGCAATTAGCGAGTCACCCGAGCCTCTGGTTTCAGGCCCCCGGTTGAATTATGTTACCTTTAGTGGGACCTAAACTGGCGCCATCCTCTAGCATCTTCTTGCACCCTAAAGATGGGAGCGCCCCCCTTCTAAACAGATGGCAGAGATATTTGAGCAGGGAAGAGGAACAGACGCATCCGGCACCCTGCAGAAGCCCGCTCTGACGCACTAAGCCCAGAGGGTATCCACGCGTGTCCCACGATGCACTAGACTTTGCTGCGTTCCCCATGGGTACGCTGCCGCGTGGCGACGTCACAACACGGCTTCCGCAGGAAGGGGCTTTGAAGGCCGGACTGCGCCGTTCCTATTTACGCCGCTTCTTCCTAGCGGGAAGTGACGTATTTTGTGCGCCTTTTCCTCAGTACTGTGGCGCGAGGTTTCTGCGGTCCGGTTGCCGGTTTAAAGAAGTCCTGGTCAGGTACTTATTTGCCCGTGTGCAGGGAGATAGGAAACTGAAATTGTTTAAAAACAAATTGAAAGACTAGTACAAAGTCTTCCCTCGAAGAAGACTCCACGCTACCCTGAATTCCTTAGAAAGTTAAGCCAAGCATTTTACCACAATAACTTTTCTGACTTAATCAGATACTTCTGAAATTGAGAAAGGGAGACAGACACAGGGAACACTTAAACGGTTCGCGAGACTTAACATAACCCTGATGGGAAAACCTGACAAAGACAGCAGATTAATGGAGGATTATGTTCCAGTTTTGCTGATGAAAGTAGATGTAAAAACCCCTAAGCAAAATACTAGCTAAATTACATTATAGAAAGAACAATACATTATACGCAAGTTAGATTGTTTCAACATGAGAATTCCAGATGGTCATGGGTTAATGAAGAAAATGTCCTCTCAAAAAATGTAGAGGAAACCATTAAACGCCTTTTTCATGATGAATGCTCATAGAAAGCCAGGAATAGAGGGGAAATTAAAAATATCCGCAAAATTGAAAGCTTTCTTTTCTTTACAATTTTTTTGTTGACTGATCTGGGTCCTTTGACATTACAGCATTTACTCTAGTCTGGATTTTGCATATACATAATTACATATATATGGAGCATGTCAACATGTTCCTCTGTCCTGTTTCTTCCTAATTGGAGTTATTTTATTTCTTTAAACATAGTAATCATAGTTGTTTTGTAATCTGCGTCATAATTTTTTTAAGATTTTATTAATTTATGTGACAGATCACAAGCAGACAGAGAGGCAGGCAGAGAGAGAGGGGAAAGCAGGCTCCCCACTGAGCAGAGAGCCTGATGCAAGACTCAATCCCAGGACCCTGAGATCGTGACCTAAGTGGAAGGCAGAGGCTTAACCCACTGACCACCCAGGCTCCCCTGTATCATGATTCTAATGTCTGTCTTTTTTCTGGTTCCTTTCTGCTGCCTGATATTTCTGCTCTATATTGTTCATTGTGTCTAGTTTCCTTGTATGTGTGCTTCTTACCTTTGAAAAACTGTGAGAAAAAGTATTTGTGGCTTTTTGCAAAAAACGTGGTTTTTTAAAAATTTATTTATTTATTTGACAGAGATCACAAGTAGGCAGAGTGACAGGCAGAGAGAGAGAGAGAAAGAGGGGGAAGCAGGCTCCCTGCTGAGCAGAGAGCCCCATGTGGGGCTTGATCCCAGGACCCTGGGATCATGACCTGAGCTGAAGTCAGAGGCTTTCACCCACTGAGCCACCCAGGCGCCCCAGTTTTGTTTTGTTTTTTTTTAAGATTCTATTTACTTATTTGACAGAGCTCAAGTAGGGGAGCAGCAGGCAGAGGGAGAAGGACACGCAGGCTCTCCACCTACCAGGGAGTGGGATGTGGGGCTAGACCCCAGGACCCTGGGATCATGACCCGAACCAAAGGCAGCTGCTTAACTGACTGAGCCCCCCAGGCATCCCTGCAAAAAGGACTTTTTTTGCTCCTGCTAGGTGCCCTGAAGCCTTCTCAATTAGACTGTTTTCTTGGGTTGAGTTTCCCTAAGTCATTGCAAAATCAGGCTACAGATCTAAGCAAGAGCTGTGCAGTGGCCACACACAAACATGGGATAGAGAGGGGTGCTTTCTTTCTCCTTTTATAGTCAATGTAAAAAACAATCATTCTTAAAGTTCTTGGGTACTGGTTCACCCCTACCCTTGGACATAACCAATGGAATCCCAATTTAATTTAGAGAGACTCACCTAATAGCATCTTCACCTTGGGTAGCCCTGTACCTTGGCTACTCTGCCCATGTTCAGTGAAGCTACTATAAAAATACTAGATGGGGGCGCCTGGGTGGCTCAGTGGGTTAAAGCCTCTGCCTTCGGCTCAGGTCATGATCTCGGGTTCCTGGGATCGAGCCCCGCATCGGGCTCTCTGCTCAGCTGAGAGCCTGCTTCCCCCCCTCTCTCTCTGCCTGCCTCTCTGCCTATTTGTGATCTCTCTCTATCAAATAAATAAATAAAATCTTTAAAAAAAATATTAGATGTTCCCTGTCTAGAAAATGTCAAGGTAAGAGTAGCTTTTGTCCTTCTGTACCTCATTTGCTTTTCTGGGCTTCTACCTTCTCTTAGCTTTTGGCATAACAGTTCTTTAAAGGCAGATGCCCAAGTCTGAGCCACTCAGGTGCCCCAGAACCTGCATTTCTTTTTTTTTTTTTAATGATTTTTTATTTTTTTATTTGACAGAGATCACAAGTAGGCAGAGAGGCAGGTAGAGAGAGAGAAGGGTGGGGAAGCAGGCTCCCCGCGGAGCAGAGAGCCTGATGCGGGGCTCGATCCTAGGACCCTGAGATCATGACCTGAGCCAAAGGCAGAGGCTTTAACCCACTGAGCCACCCAGGCGCCCCTGGCATAATAGTTCTTTAATATCTTATCACCAATTTTGTGCCTTTGAGGAATTTTTTATGTATGGTTATAGTTCATTAGCATCTTTAGTCATTATCTATGGATATATTTATTTTATAACCTAGCTCATAACTGAAAATAGCAATTTGAGATTTAATTCTTTTCTTCATTCTCTTAGTTTTTATATCTCAAACACTTTGCAGAATGTTAGTCTTGCATCACGCTTTTTTCCTTACCTGAGTGCTTGATAGGCCATTGCTCCATTTTCCTTTAGCATTAAATTTTGATACAGGTTGCTAACAGCCTGATTCCCCTATCTTTTATGGTTTACATGCTCTTTTTGTATGGATAAACCACCTTTTCCAGGTCAAGCTTGAAGAAAATTTACTATAGTGAGTCTCCCTCAGAGAATAAGCAGGCAAAGAACAACCACCAAAGAGAATTCAGCGAATCAGCTAAATTTCTTTTGTGTTAGTTTTATGTATTTAGCAGTCATATGCACAGCTACACAGACCAAAGATGCCAATATGGATAATTGTGGACATTTACTTTTATTGAGTGCCTACTATGTGCTATTAACTGTAGTATATGCTTGATTTATAGCTTTGAATGTAATAAGATATAAGTCCTTGATCTCATTGACCTCACAGTCAACCAAAGAGCTAGATATTCAATAACCAAACAACTGTTACTTAATTAAGGTTGTGATAAGTACAGCCATGACAAAGTACAGGGTGTTATGAAAGTATAGAACAGAAATACCTAACCTAGTTTGCAAGATTTGGGTAGGTGTCAGTGAATAAGTCACAAATTAGAGACCTGAAGTATAAGGAGGAATCAGTCAGTTGGAAAGTTGTGGAGTGAGCCTTAAGGGCAGAGGGAACATGATGTGCAAAGGTCCTGAGGCTGAACAAAGCTCAATGACTTCTAGGAGCAAAAAACATCAGTGCTTCTGCAGCATTATGAACAAAGGGGAGGGTTGTCCAGATGAATACAGAGAGACAAAGCCCAGGGTTACACAGGCTTCATGGGAAACATTAAAGAATTGTGACTTCACCCTGATATTACGGAACATTATTAGAACTTTTCTTATTAGAAGTTTTTAAGTTAGAGATTTGATCATATTTTTTTTTAAGATTTTATTTATTTATTTGACAGGCAGAGGTCACAAGTAGGCAGAGAGGCAGGCAGATAGAGAGGTGGAATATCTAGGTCACAGAAGGGATGCTGGTGACAGTGGTGAGGGCCAGATCATGGGAGGACAGATCTCAGAAACTAGGATGACACCTGGGTTCCATGAAAGGCAAGGGAAGGCATGTGAAAGCACAGCTAGTGCTGAGGTGGATAGAGAGGTGGAAGCAGACTCCCTGCCAAGCAGAGAGCCCGATGTGGGGCTCGATCCCAGGACCCTGGGATCATGACCCGAGCCAAAGGCAGAGGCTTTAACCCACTGAGCCACCCAGGCGCCCCATCATATTTTTGTTTTTATAATACAGTGTCATTTTAGCTGCAAATTGAGGATCACATGGGCACAAGTAGAAATGAAGACTTCACTTTGGAGATAATTTTAGGTGTCTAACAAAATAAGTCATTTTGAACTACAGTGGTGATAGTAAAGATTTAGAGAAGTGTATATATTCACAAAATGTTCAGAAAGTAGGATCCCTGGGGTGTAGGGATAGTAACATGTGATGAGGCGATTGAGGGAGTTGCCATGCCTTTTGAAGAATTCTGAGATTTCTCTCACCTCACCAAGAAAAAAAAAGCTCTATACTGTCCTTCTGGAATAAGGCTGTACTTTTTAGGAAATGGTAAACATTGAAAGTTTGATCAGTACGAAACGTAACAGAAGCAAACAGGGAAATGGGGAAGGAGGGAAATCCCTGTAAAAGGAGCTGTGTAAAAGCTATACAGCTTTTGGGGCTCCTAGGGATATCAGAAGAGTTAGAAGAGTTCCAAATGAGGACATACTCAGCACTAGCTGTGCTTTCACATGCCTTCCCTTGCCTTTCATGGAACCCAGGTGTCATCCTAGTTTCTGAGATCTGTCCTCCCATGATCTGGCCCTCACCACTGTCACCAGCATCCCTTCTGTGACCTAGACATTCTTCTCCCTTTGGATTGAGCTCTACAAGGTCCATCCTCTGAGGCTAAAGCGCCATACCTTTTCTGCCCTGATTGGATACAACTGTTTCCTGGTTAATAACTACAAGTTCTTGAGCATCTACTCCATGCCATCCACTTTACTCTGCATGGAAGCTACATTTCACATAATCTTAACAACTTTGAGACAGAAGCATTATCACTTTTTCCATCTTCAAGATGAGGAAATGTGGAAACAGGGTCAAGGACATTAAATGCATAGCCCAAGATCACAATTACAGTTTGGGTTTCCAACACTGATCCATCCCATTCCAGAACCCTGACTCACAGAATGCTGTCTCTGGTTAATCTTTCCTTCAGATTCTTACCTCTGCCTGTGTTTGCGAACCCATCTAGAAATATTACTTGATTTTCTAACAGATTTCTTTGTGAAGCATTTAGTTTTTTCCTTTTTAACTAGAGACTACACCCTGATTCTTTCTAATGTCATAATAGCACACAGAAGGGCCACAGCACTGCCTCTGAGAAAGCAATTCCTATTAACTTCATTTGGAGCATTAAAGACAAAATAGTTAGTTCTCAGGTAACTTTTGTGCTTAGTCTAATTGATCATTTATCTTCCTATTAACTATTTGTACCCTGTGTTTTCTTCAAGACTGTTGATTAAAGCTACTTTCCATTTTTACTGCTTATTTCTCTCTAAATGTTAATACAGAGATACATGTTAGGTTTAGGTATATTGTTGTTTACCCCTACATTATCTTACAGTAGTAAAAATCTGAAACTATTGAGTCTGGTTAAATAAAATATGATTAACCATAAAATGGAGCTCAATGTGGGCATTAAAAAATTATAAAATAATAATTCTGTCATGGAAAATTGTTACCAATCCATCTCAAGTTATTGTTTTTTGATTTTTGGTTTTTGGTTTTTAAAGGCAACCAGGACACCTGGCTGGCTCAGCCAGAAGAGCATGTGCCGTTTGGTCATGGGTTCGAGCCCCACACTGGGTGTGGAGTTTACTAAAAATAAATAAATAAACTTTTTATTTAAAGGCCACCAAACTGGATGCTTAACATGTTACTACTTTAAAAATTATACAGGGAGCTTTTTCACAACGGGTTTGCCGCCAGAACACAGGTGTCATGAAAACCACCGCTCAACCTAAACCAGAATGGGGAAGGAAAAGACTCATATCAACATTGTTGTCATCAGACACATAGATTTGGGCAAGTCTACCACTACTGTTCACCTGATCTACAAATGTGGTGGGATCGACAAAAGAACTATCGAAAAATTCGAGAAGGAGGCTGCTGAGATGGGAAAAGGCTCCTTCAAGTATGCCTGGGTCTTGGATAAACTGAAAGCTGAACGTGAACGAGGTATCACCATTGATATCTCCCTGTGGAAATTCGAGACCAGCAAGTATTATGTGACTATCATTGATGCTCCAGGACACAGAGACTTTATCAAAAACATGATTACAGGCACATCTCAGGCTGACTGTGCTGTCCTGATTGTTGCTGCTGGTGTTGGTGAATTTGAAGCAGGTATTTCCAAGAACGGGTAGACCGTGAGCATGCCCTTCTGGCTTACACACTGGGTGTGTAATTGTTGGTGTTAACTAATTGTTGGTGTTAACAAAATGGATTCCACTGAGCCACCCTACAGCCAGAAGGAAACGTTAAGGAAACGAGGAAATCGTTAAGGAAGTCAGCACCTACATTAAGAAAATTGGCTACAACCCCGACACAGTAGCATTTGTGCCAATTTCTGGTTGGAATGGTGACAACATGCTGGAGCCAAGTGCTAATATGCCTTGGTTCAAGGGATGGAAAGTCACCCGTAAAGATGGGAATGCCAGTGGAACCACACTGCTTGATGCTCTGGATTGCATTCTGCCACCAACTCGTCCAACTGACAAGCCCTTGCGTCTGCCTCTCCAGGACGTCTACAAAATTGGTGGTATTGGTACTGTCCCTGTGGGCCGAGTGGAGACTGGTGTTCTTAAACCTGGCATGGTGGTCACCTTTGCTCCAGTCAGTATTACAACTGAAGTCAAGTCAGTTGAAATGCACCATGAAGCTTTGAGTGAGGCTCTTCCTGGGAACAATGTGGGCTTCAATGTCAAGAACGTATCTGTAAAAGATGTTCGTTGTGGCAGTGTGGCTGGTGACAGCAAAAATGACCCACCAATGGAAGCAGCTGGCTTCACAGCTCAGGCGATTATCCTAAACTATCCAGGCCAAATTAGTGCTGGATATTCACCTGTGCTGGATTGTCACACAGCTCACATTGCTTGCAAGTTTGCTGAGCTGAAGGAGAAGATAGATCGCCGTTCTGGAAAAAAGCTGGAAGATGGTCCCAAGTTCTTGAAATCTGGTGACGCTGCCATTGTTGATATGGTTCCTGGCAAGCCTATGTGTGTTGAGAGCTTCTCTGACTATCCTCCTCTGGGCCGTTTTGCTGTTCATGACATGAGACAGATGGTTGCTGTGGGTGTCATCAAAGCAGTGGACAAGAAGTCAGCTGGAGCTGGCAAGGTCACCAAATCTGCCCAGAAAGCTCAGAAGGCTAAATGAGTATTATCCCCAATACCTGCCACCCCAGTCTTAATCAGTGGTGGGAGAACGGTCTCAGAACTGTTTCTGTCAATTGGCCATTTAAGTTTAATAGTAAAAGACTGGTTAATGATAACAATGCATTGTAAAACCTTCAGAAGGAAAGGAGAATGTTTTGTGGACCATTTGTTTTTGTGTGTGTGTGTGTGGCAGTTTTAAGTCACTAGTTTTTTACTTTTTAATGGAAACAACTTGACCAAAAATCTGTCACAGAATTTTGAGACCCATTAAAAGTTTAATGAGAAAAAAAAAATTATACAGGGACACCTGGCTGGCTCAGTCAGTAGAACTTGCAACTCTTGATCTTGGGATTGTGAGTTCCAGCCCCTGTTAGGTGTGGAGATTACTTTAAAAATAAAAAATAAAAATCTTTAAAAATTATAGAAATATACACATGCACACATTTGCAAATATAGATTTAAAACTTTATATATACATCAGAATATTAAAAGAGTTATAGGGGCGTCTGGGTGGCGTGGTAGGTTGGGCCTTTGCCTTTGGCTCAGGTCATGGTCCCCAGGGTCCTGGGATTGAGCCTCACGTCAGGCTTTCTGCTCAGTGGGGAGCCTGCTTCCTCCTCTCTCTCTGCCTCTTTCTGCCTGCTTGTGATCTGTCTTTCAAATAAATAAATAAAATCTTTAAAAAAAAAGAATATTAGGAGAATTACAGAGATTGGTGTTGCTTTTTAATTTTGTTTCTTCTTTTAAAAAAACTCAGCATTGAGCACAAGCTTGTTTTTTTAATTAGAAGTAATTAAAAATAACATCTTCATGATTTCTATGACTGTGAAACCTATGATTAGTTTCAGTTCTCATGAAATAAGAATATAGAGGGGCACTTGGCTGGCTCAGATAGAGCATCTGACTCTTGATCTCAGGGTCCTGAGTGTGAGGCCCATGTTGGGTATTGAGATTACTTTAAAAAATTAAAAAAAAATGTAGGATGCTTTTGGTAAGGTTAATATTTTATTATTTATTGGTCATTTTCCCTTAAATTACTATCATCTAGTTCAATTCTTAAAAGTTGAATTTAGTCAATTTGTGCTTAGCATCTATTGTTTCTGACTTATGTATTTGAAAGTCTGGGTTCAGATCTTAATGATACAATTTATTTTGTAAAAAGATTTTATGTATTTGTCAGAGAGAGCACACAAGCAGAGGGAGCAGCAGGCAGAGAGAAAAGCAGACTCCCTGCTGAGCAGGGAGGCTGATGTCGGACTTGATCCCAGGACCCTGAGATCATGACCTGAGCCAAAGGCAGACAACTGACTGAGCCACCCAGGAGTCCCAGTACAGTTTATTTTAAGGACATTAATAGTCCCGAGGGTTTTGTGTTTCTTTAGTTGTTGTTAAACAAGTAGCAACCTACAAGGATATTAACCACAGTTTGTGAGCTATTTCTGGGATTTTCAGACATTTAAACAAGCATTGGAATATAGATGAAAAAAGGATAGAGCTTGACACTAATAGACATCGGTCCAAATCCTAATCCTTTTCTCAACTAGATTCAAAAAAGCAGGCAAGTTAAACTGCCTCGGCTTCTATTTTCTTATTTTTAAAATAGGGAGGGTAATATTAACTCAGAGGGGCCTGAGGATAACCTGAATTAGAGTAGGTCTGTGTAAAGAGACTGTTACATGAAAGATGCTCAAACATTTGGGTTCTCATTGCCCTACCCAACAGAAGCTACATGTACCTGTAGGAAGGATTCACAGGATAATCCAAATTTCATTCTTTGACTTTGGTTGCAACAGTATCAGTTCACTATGAGGTCATTTCTGTTAGAATTCTAGGGAAATTTCCAGTTTCTCAGTTACCACCTCATTACTATCAAAAGTTGTACTTTAGGTAATCAAAATTTCCCCAAATATGGAATCCAATAACAAAACAGTATTAAGGTCCTTACTTAGAGGAAGGAAGGAGAGTAGTGAGTAGTCTGTTGGGTTATTGATAGCTTTTTGAAGTGAACACTAGATGGCAGCATACAGGCAGGATTTTCTATGTCAGACCCAATGGGCTCCCCAGTGCTCTCTTACCCCCAACAAAACAAAAGCCCAGCGATCTTCCTGCTTATCTCGGT
Organism: Meles meles; assembly: GCF_922984935.1. Taxonomy (NCBI): domain Eukaryota; kingdom Metazoa; phylum Chordata; class Mammalia; order Carnivora; family Mustelidae; genus Meles; species Meles meles. Next base: position 63,111,491 of record NC_060076.1, read on the forward strand.
TTGAACAGTAAATGAGGGACAGTATTTGACAGTATTTCCCAGGGACGAAACAAAGAAGTACACTTGGGAGGAGACGGGAATAATAATAAAAGCGTATATAGTATTTACTTGTACCAGACACTATTCTGGTCACTTTTATATATGGTGAAACAGAGAGTAAATAAACATGGGATTTTTTTTTTAAGATTTTATTTATTTGGGGCACCTGGGTGGCTCAGTGGGTTAAAGCCTGTGCCTTCGGCTCAGGTCATGATCTCAGGGTCCTGGGATCAAGCCCCACATCGGGCTCTCAGCTCAGCAGGGAGCCTGCTTCCTCCTCTCTTTCTGCCTGCCTCTCTGCCTACTTGTGATCTCTGTCTGTCAAATAAATAAAATCTTTTTAAAATCTTTTTTTAAAAATAAATAAATCTTAATAAATAAATAAAAAAAATAAATCTTTTTTTAAAAAGATTTTATTTATTTGTGGGGTGCCTGGGTGGCTCAGTGTGTTGAGCCTCTGCCTTCACCTCAGGTCGTGATCTCAGGGTCCTGGGATTGAGCCCCACATCAGCTCTCTGCTCAGCGGGGAGCCTGCTTCCTCCTCTCTTTCTGCCTGCCTGTCTGCCTATTTGTGATCTCTCTCTCACTCTGTCAAATAAATAAATAATCTTAAAAAAAATTTTTTTTTTTTTTTTTTTTTGAGAGTGTGAGAGAGAGATCATGAGCAGGGGGAAGAGTAGAGGGAGAAGCAAATTCCCCACTGAGCAGGGAGCCTGACTCAGGGCTCAGTCCCAGGACCCTGGAGTCATGACTACCATGACTAGGCATCCTAAACTTAGAAATTTCTTAGAAATTAAATTTCTTTCTTTTTCTTTTTTTAAAAGTTTATTTTTATTTGTTTTTATTTGGCAGAGAGAGAGACTGCACAAGCAGGCACAGTAGCAGGGCTGGGGAGAGGGAGAAGCAGGCTCCCTGCTGAGCAGGGAGCCCCATGCAGGGCTCAATCCCAGGACCCTGAAGCGATGACCCCAGCTGAAGGCAAGAGCTTGGCCAACTGAGGCACCCAGGTGCCCCAGAAATTAAATTTCTTAGAAAAAGTAGGGATGCCTGGCTGGCTCAGTCAGTGGAGCATGTGACTCCACATGCTCCCGGAGTTTGAGCTTGAGCCCCACATTGGGGGTAGAGTGTACCTTGGAGTTTGAGTTTGAGCCCCACATTGGGGGTAGAATGTACTTTGAAAAAAAAATTCATAATAGGGATGCCTGGGGGCTCAGTCGGTTAAGTGTCTGCCTTTGGCTCAAGTCCTGATCTCAGGGTCCTGGGATGGAGTCCCACATCAACCTCCTTGCCCAGCAGAGAATCTGCTTATCCCTCTGCTTGCCACTCCCCCTGCTTGTGCACGCTGTCTCTCTTTGAATAAAGAAATAAAATCTTTTAAAAACAAAGAAAAATAATAAATTTTTAAAAATGACAGTTATTTCATTTTTTGTCATAGAATTTTTTTTCATTTTTTTCCTTCTTTACCTTACTTTATTATTCATGCTTTCAACAAAACAAGTATTTTTAAAGCATGTACTGTGTTTGAGATACTGAATGTGTCACTTTGGGTCCATGGGTAGGAAGGTAAAATAATTAATATAAGGTTAAGCTTCTAATTCTCTGTAAACTGAAGAAGAAAGAGGACATATAAGTTAATAGGACAAGGTGAAGTGTGCAATGTGTGCATTTTTTTGTCACAAAAGAGGTTTTATTGAATGGTAAAGGAGGTATGGATTATCTCATAATAGAGTAAGCAGAACAATAGAGAAAGGGAATTACCATGTATTGAAAGTACTATATTCCAGCACCCTGATAGGTACTTTGTATACACCATTTCATGATTTTCATTTCCAAAAATTTATCTTCATGTATTTGGTTGTTAATATTCCCATTTTCAGGTGCAGAAATTGAGTCTTAAGAAGAGTAAGTTGCCTAAAAAAAAAAAAGAAGAGTAAGTTACCTGCCCATAGATACAGACAGGGAGGGGTAGAATAAGGCATCCTGCATGAGTAACAATTACTACTCTTTGTTGCAACTTAAAAAGAGAATACAAATATGTTTTCAGGATATAAAGTGATAGATGTGCATTAGAGAATGGTGGAGTTTTGATAGGACAGATGGAAATAGAAGAGTGGCCTGGGCACAGCATGGACAAAGACACAGACCAGATGGATGTGTACAGTCTGATAGGAATGTGTATAAGACGTACCCTTTTTAAAGTAGAAAAAAAGAGAGTTTAAAAATCTACTCAGAGGTAGAAGATACCAGTGAAGCAGATCACTGAGGACGGGTCTCCATCTTGACCCAACACTGCCCTGTAGTTCAGTCCCTGTTTGTTTTCCTGGCTGCCTTCCACATTCTGATCTTATCCACAGGACTCAGATAGGTGAAGGACATCAAGTTCTGATCTCCCACATATGAACGGTTTTGACTGTAAACCCACTTTACAGCACTGGGCTATAAAGTTAATGTGTATATGCCAGTTATATTGGGTCCTGCCTCGGTCTTTCCCTCCAAATCCCTGTTAAATTGGCCATTACTAGAGGATAGTAGGGGACACGTGGGCCAGTCCCTTTATATTTTCTTGCACATGCAGAGTGGTTAAAGCGCAGATTTTAGAGTCAGACAGGCCCACATTTGATGAAATGTGGGATAAGAGAAAAGTGAAAATCCCAGAAGTAGAACCCATGTTCTAAAGAAGCTAGTGCTCAAATTGACAGCAACTCTGTGCTGATGGCTTTCTCAATCTCTATGTGCTTTTGTATGTAGTTCCATAAATATATGAGCACTGCCATTGGCTGCTGAAGCCCCTGAATGGTCTCTGCCCCTGTGTCTGGAAAGTCTTCAGCTTTTGACTACTGCCTGGTGCCTTTGAACTTGAGCTTCTCTGATCTCAGTCTGCTTTCATAGTGGGTTGATTAACCTAGAGGAGATAGAGAGGAGAGTTGATAGTTAAAAGGAAGACTGTATGCCACAAATAAGGGAGTCATAAAGTAATTGGCAATGAAAATGTTAAGAAGAGCAGGACCCCACAGGGAGTGAATGAAATCAGGCTGCACTGAAGTGGAAATTTTAATTAAAAAGGGAAGATATGAAGGGAAGATATGATCTATAGTGTGCAGGCTTCTGGTTGTCCTTGTCCTCAGGTCAGAGGCTAACATTCATGGTGTTTCTGTAGAGAGAAGACTTGGGGGAGGAGAGTCACCTTTGGGGTCATGAGTGAGTTCCTCTTTTTTTTTTTTTTGGTTTATTTATTCATTTAATTAAGTAATCTCTACATCCAGCATGAGGTTTGAACTCACAACCCTGAGATTACGAGTCACATGCTTTTTCAACTGAGCCTCTCACACACCACATGAGTGAGTTCATTTTAGGACCTGCTTATTGCTCCTCAGAGCCAGAGAAAGAGAACCCAGACCAGGTCCAGTTCTCCTTCAACCCTGCATTTGTGCTTTTGACCCACTGCCTAGTACTGGAAAAGAATGCTAGCTCTGGGGTAAGGTCAGAGGTGCTGGAGACCCAAGGATTCCCAGCTGGAGGTTGATGAGCCAGAATGCCACAGTGGCATGGGCCAGTCTGATTCCATGTAGGGACTGTGGTTAATAAGAAATATATCTGGTCTTTGTCCCTGGTTCTTGGCACAAAGCTCCCAAAACCCTTGGAACTTCCTAAGTGAGGATAGGCTGTTTTTTGTTGTTGTTGCTGTTTTCCTAAGTGAGAGTAGTTTTTAAAACTTTTTTGAAAGTCATTCATAGGGGCTCCTGGGTGGCTCAGTCAGTTAAGCATCTGCCTTTGGCTCAGGTCATGATGCCTGGGTCCTGGGATTGAGTCCCACATCAGGCACCTGCTCAGTGGGGAGCCTGCATCTTTCTGCCCTCTGCCTACCACCCTGCCTAGTTGTGGTCTCTATCTCTCTGTCAAGTAAATAAATAAGTAAAATCTTAAAAAAAAGAAAGTTATTCATAAGATCAATCCCTTCGGGTCCCCTTCCTCCACGGGAGCTTTGTACTATCACTTTGCTATCACTCAATAAACCTTCGTTTCTAGCGTGTGCAGGTTATTCATATTAAGCTCTTTTTTAACGTATCTGAGTTTATGTTGATGAAGTACTTAGGGTGGGGCCCCTAGATAGCCTCAGGATAGGGCAAGTCACCAGAAAGACCAAGTGATTAGAGGATTGGAACTTTAAGCACCCTTCACTGGCCTCGGAGGAAGGGAAAGGTGGGGGGGGGGGCGAGTGGTGCTCTTCAGATTAAGCTCTATGAAAACTCTTGACAAGATTGGATGAGCTTCTGGGTTGGTGAAGACATCCAAGTGCAGGGAGGCTGGCACACCTTAATTCCACAGGGACACAAGCTCCTATATACCTTTTCATCTGGGTGTTCACTGTATCATTTATTATTTTTTTCTTCAAGTTTTTATTTAAATTCTAGTTAGTTAACATATAGTGTAATACTTGTTTCAGGAGTAGAATTTAGTGATTCATCACTTACATCCAGTGTTCAACAGAATGAGTGTACTCCTTACTCATTTAGCCCATCCCCCTGCCCACCTCCCTCTATCAACCCTCAGTTTGTTCTCTATAGTCCTCATGTTTTACTTGCCTCTTTTCCCCCCTTCTTTCGTGTTCATTTGTTATGTTACTTAAATTCCACTCACTGTATCTTTTATAATACCCTTTATAGTAAGATGATAAATGTATGAAAATGTTTCTCTGAGTCCTGTGAGCAGCTCTAGCTAATTAATCAAACCTAGGGGAGGGTAGTGGGAACCTCTAATTTATAGGTGGTCCATCAGTAGCACAGGTTACAATCTGGACTTGTAATTGGCATCTGAAGTCCCGGGGGAAGTCTTGTGGAACTGAGCCCTTAACTTGTATCTGATGCTGTCTCCAGGTAGACATGTCAGAATTGAGTTAAATTTGTAGGACACCACGTTGGTATCACCTGAGAATTGGGGAATTGTTTGGTGGTGTTGGAAAACACTACAGGAGTCGATACACAAGGCTGAGCTGGACAGATAGCTTTGGCAATGACTGACCTCATTCTAGCCCCAAATCCCTCCCCCCATCATCTGCTGCTGCAGGCCTTCACCTACTCCAGAATCTGAGAGTAATCCACTAATCATGTCTCTAAACAGGGAAATACTTAGAAGCTTAGTTTTCCTGTTTAGCCTAGGGTGGGGGGTGGGTGGGTCATTTACTTGGATCTTATTCCCTGTTTCCAGTAAGTGGGATTCTGCCTGAATTTTTAGTAATGGGCACTCTGTATCATTTAGTTACCCTACCACAGAAATTATCTTAAGTTCTAGGTGGATTTTCTATTATCCCAACGTCTCTAGGGCCTCATGGATTCCTTACTGTATTACTTGAGTATTTATTTCATCCACTTCAAGTGGTTGGATCTTGCTTTGGAGGTACTGCTTGCTGAGGCCAAGCTCTGGCTGTGGTGGTAAAAGATTCCCTCCCATTCCCCCATGGCAGTAGCTATTGCTAATAGCTGAACCCCCCAGATTCCAACCTCCTGAAATAGCCTGACTTTCACTCTTATACTACTCTCTGACTCTTATACTACTCTCTGAACTATGAACTAGACCCATGACCCTTCTTTCATCTCGCAGCTCCAAGCGCCTCCTGGGGAGGCACCACAACCACTACCAGGCAGTCTTACCCTGAGAAAGTGAGGAGTTTTCATCTTGTTGGTTTCCATCTCCACTATATTCAGCCTCCTTCCACTCCATTTTTTTTTTAAGATTTTATTTATTTATTTGACAGAGAGAAATCACAAGTAGGCAGAGAGGCAGGCAGAGAGAGAGGGGGAAGCAGGCTCCCTGCTGAGCAGAGAGCCCCATGCGGGACTCGATCCCAAGACCCCAAGATCATGACCTGAGCCAAAGGCAGAGGCTTAGCCCACTGAGCCACCCAGACGCCCCGTTCCACTCCACTTTTTAATGAGAACTATGTTTGTCTAGGCTCCAGCTTCTTCAAATATGTGGATGAGTTGTTCATCTTCTGATGCAGTGTCTCTATGTTTGATGCACTTCCTTTCCCAAAGGGGTAGAGGTTCTATCTGCTATTCCAGAGGTCATTTTGGTATAGATAATGGGATTTGAAAAAAAAAAAAAAAACACTCATGGTTTATTTGCTCTTTTCACAACCTGGGCACTGAATGAACTTTGGAATTGACTCTATGATACCTGTTGGTATAAAACTCTGACCAGAGAGTGCTGGATTATACCACCTTGGCCAGCACCAGCCAGGAAACCCCATGTGAATGTGTCACCCAGTGACCCAAGGGTCAGGGTCTGCCTTCTTTGAAAATTTTCTCTGTCGTTGTTCCCTTAAACCACCATGGTATTTTCCTCCTTTCATCACCCGACATCTACTGAAATATGCTACATCCCTTCCCTCATCCCTCTCAATTCCAGTCCTGCAGGGACAGGCTTTAGACCCTGGGCAGTTGTTCTATCAAAGGCCAAAGGGTTCTCCTCAGTGTGGACTTCTTTGAATCTTTTCCTGTTTCCCTTTCCCTTTCCCTTGACCTGTCTAAGGAATGTGAGCACAACACCCCTACCCACCTAATCCTACTTTTTTCCTTTCTGGTCTCCAGGACTCTAGGCTATCCTATGTCTCGTCTTTATTTCTCAAGACTTTTCCTTGCTTCCCACAGAGGCTTTGCTCACTCTACTCAAATGTGGATGATCCCCAAGGTTTGATCTGATCTGTTTGGTCACATCTCTTCCCAGAGACCTTGCTTGGACACATTATACTAATTCCCCACCACCTGCACTGGAAGTGAATAGCTCTTACTCCCAGATCCCTAGAACTGACCTCTCATCTTAACCCCACATTATCACTGACCTGTTCTGTGCCTTCCCTTGAGTACCCTTCCCCCCTACTTCAAAGTCACATTTTGGGAAGCAAAGTCTTCTTTGCTTCTTACACCCTAAACTCACTCTCCTCCTGGATAGCCCTATTTCCATTATGTGTGCCAATACCCTCCCATTTTCTAGACTCAGAATTTGAGAGTGACCTTTGATTATTCCTTTTCTCTTGTCTTTTACTTATAGTAAGAGTGTTCATTATATCTTATCGTGTCAAGTACTACTTTTGTTTTTTAAAAAGTTTAAAAATATTTTTAGGAGTATATTTCCCCACCATGATATTAGGTGGGAAACATTCATTTCACTAATGTTAGGCTTACTGATATACATTTAATTTATTACTGGGTCAGTGTCTCCTTTTTAAATGATTGAATTATTAGCATTTAAATATAACCATATATACTTATTATTTTGGCTATGAAGGTGTCCAGCTCTTTTCTTGGCTTGCTACAAATACAGAGGCTGTTTCCCAGCGTGCAGTAGTGGCTGTGAGACTAGTCTGACCTATGAGTTACAAGAAGTAGTGCACTGATCCATCTATTAGGTGAGGCTTTGAATATATAATGAGTTGATTTCTTAATCCAATTTCTCTATTTTCTTATTAAAGGGACGGTATCCCCCATGGAGGTCCACAGTTTAACCATGTTTTCAGAGTGATCTACCTCCTGGTTTCTCTGAGGTCAGAGAGACAAAGTACAGCCTGCACATCTCCATGAATTTCTAGGGAGGAAGTGACCAAGCATGGCCCCAGAAGCACAGAAAGCAGATTAGGGGTTATTAAGATACAGAGGTAGGAGTAAGGGGAAATAACTGCTTAATGAGTATGGATTTTCCTTATAGAGTAAGGAAAAGTTTTTGAAACTGGATGGTGATAGGGTTTGAACACATTGTGAATTTACTAAATGCCACTGATTGTTCACTTTTAAATGGTTAATTTTATGTTATGTGAACTTCACCTCAATTTTTAAAAAGTCCCACCAGCAGAAACAACATCCTGTCCCACTTATTCTTCCCAGGAAGAGGGATGAGAATGGTATGGTAGCAGGGGCATGTATATATAGGAATCACAAACTGAGGAAGACCAAGAATTCTGTATCCTCTTTCCTTCTCCTCTTCCATGTTTTTCTTAGAGGTAATGTGAACTGGACTGGACTCACGTCAGACCCTAGAGTAAAGGAAAGAAGTCTATAGTAACTTAAGAAAAGCATGTCATAAAAAACATTTTGATTATTATGAAGGCAGATAAAATACATATGAATAGAGTTAGTTATTAGACACAAAAATTCATTGGTATATAGCTTTTTAAAAAAATTATTGATGTACAGTTCACATACAGTGTTACATTAAGTTTCAGGTGTACAACATAGTGATTCAACAACTCTATATATTCTTCTGTGCTCACTTCAAGTATAGCTACCATCTATCACCATAAACACTATTACAATACCATTGATTATATACCCTATGCTGTACCTTTTATCCCTGTGAGTTATTCTAGCTTTAAAATTATTATTATTAAAAATAAAGTTCCCAGGGGTGCCTGGGTGGCTCAGTGGGTTAAGGCCTCTGCCTTCGGCTCAGGTCATGATCCCGGGGTCCTGGGATTGAGCCCTGCATCGGGCTCTCTGCTCTGCAGGGAGCCTGCTTCCTCCTCTCTCTCTGCCTGCCTCTCTGCCTAGTTGTGATTTCCCTCTGTCAAATAAATAAAATATTAAAAAAAATAAAGTTCCCAAATAATGTTCTGGCTTATGTAATTCTTTTTTTTTTTTTTAAGATTGTTTATTTATTTGACAGCACAAGTAGGTAGAGTGGCAGGCAGAGGGAGAGGAAGAAGCAGGCTTTCCACAGAGCAGGGAGTCTGACAAGGGGCTCAATCCCAGTATCCTAGAATCATGAACTGGCTGAAGGCAGACGCTTAACTGACTAAGCCATCCAGGTGCCCCAAAAGGTGTGTATAATTCCGAGAAAAGAATATTCAGCAATTCAACCAGAAAAATCACTGCTGCGACACCATCAAGACTCTCTGAAGCCCTCACCTTGAATCACTGTAAAGACTCTCAACTGTTCCCCAGCTGCCCTCTATAAATGTTCCTTTTACCAAGAGACGGTAAATATCTCTCCATGCTAAAGGGAAAGTCCTGACTGACCTTAAACTTTTGTGCCTCTTCTCCCTACAGCTGGGATCAGCCGCCCTGTACCTCCAGGCTCAGCCTGGGCTCTCAGTTGCTAGAAAATTCCAAACTTTGGGTAGGTGGCAGAGCTTGCCTGAGATGTACTAGCACCCCACTTATGCTAATAATTTGTAGTTTCTTTTGATTTTTTTTTCAACATTTATTTCATGAGAGTTGTACTGGTGTTTTTAGGTAATGTTTGTTATTCTTTTAATTTTCCCTCAAGGGGGTGGAACCAGTGGGTTTGAACAGACATGTAAGTGGCTCCTTATGAAAACCTGTGTGAAAGGGTGCCCTTGTGCTGGCCCATTTCTGATGGTTTATTCCCCTAGAATTGGTGCTCAGGCCATAGTTGGAGTAGCCTGCCTTGATCTGGATCTTGCATAAGAAATTCAGGGGAACTTAACATCTTGTTCAGAGTTTAAGTAACTTGGCATCAGATTAGGTCTGAGGCGCCTCATCCATGGTATTTAATAATGAAGATATGTATTAGGCCTTGGAGTGGTGACTAAACTAGTCAAATATTCTACCAATGTCTTCCTGCCATTTAGTATCCTGTACCTGACATTACTCTGAACTTATATTTTCAGGTCTTTTGAATGATAGGTCTTTTGTCATTTTGGATCCTGTAGGCACGTCTGACAAGATTTCAGCCCAGTAAATGACCAAAAAGGTCTTGATCCTCTTGCATCATGTTGACTTAACTGAAGTTAGGAAATTGTAATGTAAACAAATAATAGCAATTTCTATAAATATTTGGGATTGTGAACATGAATGCTTTGGCAGAAGGGGAAAGGAATATTTCATTTATTCATAACTGACAATAACTGTATTTTACTAATGAGAAATAGAAACGGAGCAAGGTTAAGATCTGCTAAAACACACTTCCAATAAGTAGCAAGGCAGGACTCAGCCACAAGGATTGCAGTCACATAGCTGAATTTCTGTTCCCCTCTCTCACAGCAAATGCTCATTTGCTTGAGATAGCCCCCTTGCTTACCTAGAACACCAGTATTTTCTGTGTGATTATTTTTTCCTTTACAAAGCACAATGCATTTTAAAAAAAAAGTAAGTTTTGTTTTTTAAAAATTAACTTCAGGAAGAGATAGAACAAGAAAAGTCTATTTCTATTGGACTTATAGAAAGAGCAGTATTTATTATTGATGCAATGAAATTTACATTTTGAGCAAGGCTATCAGAGTTAAAGCAGTTGTGTTGAGCTGGTGGCTAATTCTGCATTGGAATCCTGTTATGCATGCAGGAACAGCCCAGGTCTGGAAGCAACTGCTGCTACCTCACATTGCCTGCCCTTAATAGTAAATTAGTGGTCTTTTGGGTTTTGAATCAATCTTTTGCTTTCTTTCTTTCTTTTTTTTTTTTTTTAAAGATTTTATTTACTTGAGAAAGAGTGAGAGAGAGAGCATGAGAGGGGAGAGAGGGTAAGAGGGAGAAGCATACTGACTCCCTGCTGAGCAGGGAGCCCAATGCGGAACTCAGTCTGGATCAGGACCTGTGTCAAAGGTGGTCTCTTAACCAGCTGAGCCACCCAGAAGCCCCTCAACCTTTTGCTTGCTTGTCTTTCCACACCGTTTTGTGCTGGTCAATGAAAGACACATAAAGGCTGGACCTCTTCCAGTCCATTTTCCATACCGCCCATTTCTACAGTCATCTTTCTGAATCTGCTTCCCTTCTTTAATTGTAATAAATAGAGACATGTATTTACTTCGTGAATTTACTTCATGTATTTACTTCATAAATTTCTTTGGTAAATCCAGGGACTTTAGCTGGACACTTATAGGACCTCAGCTAAGAGCTGAGTGAATTGTCTGTTTAAAGGAGTTCACACTGAGTTGTTAATGAGGCTTGGCATGGCAGAATTGCTTTCAAAGGAGAAACCAGTTAACGCAAATGTATCTCTAATTGGTGTAGTGGGAAGGGATATTTTTGGACAGGGGCCACAAGTAATCCTTTGTTTCCTGCCTTCCCTCACCCTCAGCCCCCAACCCTTAGCCAGGAAAGAAAACTCAGGAACTAAACTTGCATCTAAATCCCTCAAGAATTCTGTTTCTTTCTGAAAATAAAGTATCACCTGAGAGCCAGCCTCCTTGTCTCTCTTACTGGGAATTTTTTTTTTTAAGATTTTATTTATTTATTTGACAGGTAGAGAACACAAGTAGGCAGAGCAGCAGGCAGAGGGAGAGGGAGAAGCAGATTCCTCGCGGAGCAGGGAGCCCGATGTGGGGCTCGATCCAGGACCCTGAGATCATGACCCGAGCCGAAGGCAGCTGCCCAACCAACTGAGCCACCCAGGCGCCCTTCTTACTGGGAATTTAGAGCCTGTGTAACACTTAACACTGTTTTAGGTTAAAAAGCCCATAGGGTTGATAGCATAGCCATAAATCCAGTACTATAACACTGGCATTCACTGAGAATCTTCCTTGCTTCTGGTATCTGACCCTCAAAAAAAAAGAGTAATGTGGCAGCCATTGTAGGACTTGAGATCTAGAAGTTAAATCCTGGCTCCCTCCCTTCTTCCCCTATCTTTGTGACCTTGGACAAGTCATTTTACTGCTCTGGGATTCATTAATGTGTATGAAAGTACTGGACACATAGTAGGCCCTCTATAAATGTTACTTTCTGGCTGTAATTGAGGTCTTCCAGGAAATGCACATTCAATTCAGGGAAGGAACATTTGATGAATCTTTCCCTGTTGAATGCCCCCATGTTCCCCCCATACTCCTCATACACTTCCTCCTATCTTTGCATTGTTGACACACATGTTTATGGGCCAGAATGTTTCTGTGTGGAAGAGATCATTACTTGTCTGTTTTGGTATATATTATCTACCTCTTCATTTATACTGGAACCTAGATTTTTGCCTGAGCACATAGCCATCCCAATACAGTTTACATTTTCTAGCTTTCCCCCTTGCCTCTGAGTGTGGCCACATGACTTATTTCTGGCCACCAAGATGCAATGAAAGTTGTGTGTAGAACAATCCAGAAATGTCCCTAAATGAAGAGGCATTCCCTATTTCTTTCATTCCTCCTTCCTGCTGGATTGAGTGCAGATGTGATACCTGGAACTTTGATAGCTATCTTGGGCCATGAGGTGGGAGGCACATACTGAGGATGAAAGAGCAAAAACAGAAAATTGATTGTTTCCCCACCATACCTACCCTAGACTCTCAAATTGCTAGACCTCATTTAGATGAGAGGAAATAAGCCACTGTTATTTCAGATTTCTTGTTACTTGTGACCTAACCTAATCCTAAATAATAAAGCCTGTATGTTCCAAAGGGCAGGGGTTGGGGGGGTCAGTTCTTTAAAGTAATACAAATAATCTCTTCCAGTTTCCTATGAAACAGGATATTAGATGCTAAGTTGAGGTGCTATATAGTTCTGGTTGCAAAGCAAATCCTCAGCATGGATCCAAGCATATATGTTTGTAGGTCTAAGCATTCTTAGGACTTGAAGGATGTTTACTGAATATTAATTATTTGCTGGACTCTGTGCTAGGCATGTCAAGGATGCTATTTTGCATTTATTCTGTTTTGTGATTTCTGTGGCCTTAAGAACACAAGCGTAATGCAGTAGAAGATGTGGGGAAGAAATAGGTCAAAGAATTTTCCCAGGTGCTTCCCTCTAAGTCCCTTAAAACTAAGCAGTGTACTCCTTTTCTATTTCTACATAGATGCTACCAGGTGACCACAATCTACTACTACTACTACTACTACTACTACTACTTCTGCTTCTCCCTGCTCAGACTGACAAGGGCCTATTTTTGTGGGGATCACACTTCTTTCAAGGTTTCTTCTTCCAATCAAGTGGCTATGGGCACAGAAGTGCTCAGAAGAGACAAATTGTTCTTTGCCCCTACTCTCCAGCCCTTTCCCTCTAGTTCAGTCATACAAAGCACTGCTAAATAAAATCACTTCTGCATTTCTCAGAATATCTTACTCATTATAGGATTTAGTTTCATCAGCTGTTCTATCTACAATATCTCATTTACTTCTCACAGTAATTGTATAAGCTAGGTACTATTTTCATTTCTGCTTTATAGTTGAAAAATCTGGGTTTAAATTCATCCTAAGTCACTAAGCTAATAAGTAGTAGAGGTAGGATTTGATTTTGGGTATTTGACCACTAAGCTATATTATCTTCCTAATGTTTAATTCCTGTTAATATATACCCTTATGTCTAAATCTTACCATATAATTTCATTTGGAAGAACCTAAAGGATGGGGTGCCTGGGTGGCTCAGTGGGTTAAAGCCTCTGCCTTCAGCTCGGGTCATGATCCCAGGGTCCTGGGATGGAGCCACACATCCTGGCTCTCTGCTCAGTGGGGAGCCTGCTTCTCTTCCTCTCTGCCTTCTTGTGATCTCTGTCTGTCAAATAAATAAATGAAATCTTAAAAAAAAAAAAAGAACCTAGAGGATCATGAAATACATGAGATTTGGGGATGAAATATTTTGGGTGAGAGATTGAGAGAGAAATTTTTAGCTCACAGTTTAAAGATATCTTGCTTTTAGGTATGACTGGGTCCAGGTTCTCAACTGATGTCGTTAGAACTGGATATTTTTTTCTTTGTCTGTTTTTGTCCCAATATGGGGCATGAACACACAATCCTGAGATCAAAAACTGAACTGAGATCAAGAGTCAGGCACTCAACCAACTGAGCCACCCAGGTCCATTTCTGTGTGATTAAGCACTTTGGGGGAAGCTACATGCATTGAATCCAATCCTATATGATATGCAACCCCTACTCTTGGGAGTTACAGTGAAAGTTTGAGCTGGCCTGTGGCCTGGAGTATAGTCAACCCATTCAGATACATGGCCTGATAATGTGAGAGAGATGCTTTCCCAAAGGAAGTGATTGTCCACTTAACAGAAGCAAAGAAAGTGCTTCAGGCAGGAGCTTCAGATATTCACAGCAATGCCTCTTACTATATAAAAGCTGTGGGTTAAGGTCTGAACTGGGCAGAAAGTAGCTGCCTAGCACCTGAATTATTGCCTACCTGATCCCCTACATCAGTAAGTTACCCTGAATAAAATTCTATATAAACAATATGGTGTGTCCAGCTTCATTTTTCAGTCTCAAGAGCGCGTTTTCTGCCTGGAGGATAGTTTACTGCCCCTTCACCACCTTATAACTATTGGCAAGCCAGCCAGGAAGCTGAAAACAAAACAAGCATGGAAATGAGGCCATGTCACGAGAAAACCTGTTGTCTGAGAGGGAAACCCCAGATTGGCCAGTCACCTCCATCTGGGGAGATTTGGCCATGTTTTTTGAGCATTTGGGACAAGTGTATGAGTACAGGGATGCCCTCCCAAATGCCCCAGGGATTGTTAGATATCTAAAATGGTGGGGAAAAGGAAATGGAGAAGGGAAAGTGAATAAGCTATTGCAGCAGTAGCTTGGCCATTGATTTGTGCATCAAGAGATGTCACGGAAATGGAGTTACAGGTAAGGAAGAAATTGCAACAGACCAGAGAAGCATTAACTTTGAAAAAGAATGGGCAAGCTGTATGTTTCTCTAACGCAGACATGTCCAAAAGAATCCAACAACAGGAAGAATGATTAGAAAGTATGGCATGTGGGACACCTGGCTGGCTCAGTTGGTAGAGTGTATGACTTTTGATCTTGGGGTCATGAGTTTGAGCCACATGTTGGGTGTAGAGATTACTAAAAAAATAATAAATCTAAAAAATTATGGCATGTAAAGATGCATGGGTGCAGACTACCATGCACTAAAAGGAGAATTACTATATCTCAAGAGAATTAGGACCCTTCAGCATGTCATCTCTGGGATAATGACTCCTCTGATGAAATGGACATTATCATAGAGGAGGAAAATGATTTATAGGCATGTTGTTTGATTCAAATAAAGACCCAGGCCAGCCATGATCAAAATAGCCTCAGTCACTTGCTCAACATGCCTCAAGACAAAGATTGTATGCTACTGGCATGGATGAGAATGGCCAGCACCTAGCTAATTTGATTAATTGGATAAATGCTAGCATTAAGATAGCCGGCCTAAAAAAAAAACGGATGTTCCCTCCCCTCCATTACACTGGACGTCTTGGGAAGAACTACAGGAAATTATACAGGAACTGGGTTTGAAAATGCCATTTACACCTGGCATTTTAGAGGTCCAGATAATGAGTTATTTTCCTCTGGTGTGAAAGGCTGTATCTTAGAGTCAGTCCTAGAGGCAAATTACAGGACCTTAGTATCTGTCCTTGCTCCTACAATTAATCAGCCCCTCCCTATAGTAGCTGCTATGCTGGCTGACTTAAGTGAAATGAAAAAATCTGTTGGGGAACCTAGCTGGCTCAGTTGGTGGAGTGTGGGACTCTAGATCTGAGTCATGAGTTCAAGCCCCACATTGTGAGTGGAGCCCACTTAAAAAATCTGTCACAAGAAAAATAAATGGGTTGAAAAACAGGGAAAAACAAGCTTGGGTAGATGGGAGAAGAAGCCCCTAAGTTCGCCTCATCCCATGTTTGTTTACAACTAGATTTTACTCATGTCCAAGTAAATAAACTAGAGAGTGATTCAAAGACTTGCAGAACAAACTCCACAACAAAATGTAGAAAAGAAGCTGCGCCAAAAAGTTAGGGCAGAGACGGTGTTGTTAGGATCTGCCTGGAGGAGGAAGGTGCTGAGTTGTGGAGAGGGGAAACACCAGGGAGCTCACAAAAGGAAAATGAATTCCCATAATGTTTGGACTTGAAAATCTGAGGGGTTGGGAACATCTGGATGGCTCCGTCAGTTAAGCGTCTGCCTTCGGCTCAGGTCACAATTCCAGTGCCCTGAGATCAAGTCCCACATTGGGCTCTCTGCTCAGTGGGAAGCCTGCTTCTCCCTCTCCCTCTGCTGCTTCTCCTGCTTGTGCTCTCTTTCTCTGACAAATAAAAATAAATAAGATCTTAAAAAAGAAAGAAAGAAGGAAAGAGAGAAAGGAAGGAAGGAAGAAAAAAAAAAAAAAAACAAACCTGAGGGGCTGAATTCCATGAATTTGTATAACCAGTGGGACTTGGAGCTGAGAGTTCTAAAAGTCAGCTGACTCCGCACTGGGTGACCTGGGAGGGCTAAGGATAGATGGGTCCTACCTTTAAAGAGACAACAGCCTGAGGAGGGGCAACATAGAATTGACAATTTGCACAAGGGGAGGGAGATCTATTGATACTGATTTTGGAGTGTGCTAGGGGACTTCTCCAGAAACAAAGGAGCTGGCAGTCTCCATTTTCTTCTCCAGCCCCACAGCGGGAGGCAGCACTGCCTAACCTGCTAGCAGTGTGCCCCAAACACATGTTCTCCTGAGGACTCTCTGACTCCCAAGTCCACTGGCCTCCACCCTAGGCTCAGGGAAATTTTTGTTAACACCACTCATGCTGTACCCCTGGCTGCTGCTGCACTTCAGGAGATGTGGCCTAGGACTAGCAGCTCAGTGCAAATTTTGCTAACATGATGTGAGTGCCCTGGGCAGCCACAGCATGCACAGAAGCAATGAGATCCTGGCCACTGCCGTTGCCATGAGTCATGCCCCAGCAGCAACCAGGCTGTGGGGCATCCAGCCTAGAAGCAGCAGCTCAGTGCAAATTTTGCTAACACCACTGCCCTTTCCCTGAGCCCTTCTATTGTCATGCCATCTCAGAGTCACCCTGCCTGGGTCTCACTAACATCACAAAGAGCAAGCACAGCCCACAACAGGCAGGGAATCAGTGCAGACATCTGGACCAGAAGGAAAAGTGACTCCAACATAATAGCAGGATGCAAACAACCCACATAGGAGACTCCTCTGAAGTGCCACGTTCTGGTGAACAGAGGTCACTGAACTGAAGGGCACTACAGGACCTTTTCTTCATAAAACCACTGCTTTCAAGAGTAGAAGACATAGCTGACTTTCCTAACACAGAGAGACACAGAAAGGTAGACAAAATGAAGAGACAGAGAAATATGTCCCAAATGGAAGTAGAGGACAAAATTAGAGGGAGACCTAAGTAAAACAGAAATAAGTAATATGCCTGATACAGAATTTAAAGTAATGATCATAAAAATACTGAATGGACTTCAGAAAAGGGTGGAGGACATCAGTGAGATCCTTGACAGATTAAAAAAAAAAAAACTTTTCAGAGATGGAGAACTCAATAAATGAAATTAAAAATACAACAGATGGAATAAATAGTAGGTTCAGGAAGCAGAGAAATGTATCAGCAACTTAGAGAATAGAGTCATGGAAAGTAATCAGACTGAAATACTGTATAATGATAATAACTTAGAGAACTCAGTGACACCATCAAGTGTAATAACAGTCATATTATAGAGATCCCAGAAGGAGAAGAGAGAGAAAGGGGGGCAGAAAATATAATTGAAGAACTAATAGCTGAGAACTTCCCAAATCTGGAGAGGGAAACAGAAGACTGTATTTAGGAGGCACAGAGGTCTCCCAACAAATTCAACCCAGGAAGGTCCATACTAAGACATATAGTAATTAAAATAGCACAAAATAGTGATAAAAATTTTTAAAGGTTCCCTTTCAATTTTTTTTTTTTTAATTTTTAAATAAAAGAAATACTTGGGTGACTCAGTCAGTTAAGTGTTCAACTCTTGATTTGGGTTGAAGTCATGATCTCAGGGTCATGTGATAGCCTCTCTATCTGCCCCTTCCCTGCTCTCTCTCTCTCTCTCTCTCCCCTCCTCTCTCTGTTATTCCAACAACAACAACAACAAATTTAAAGGTTGCAAGAGAAAAAATAAACAGTTACATACAAAGGAAACCCCATAAGGTTATCAGGTGATTTTTCGGCAGAAATTTTGCAGGCCAGAAGAGAATGGAATGATGTATTCCAGAGCTGAAAGGGAAAAATCTGCAGCCAAGAATACTCTACCCAGCAAGGCTATCATTCAGACTAGGAGAATTGAAGAGCTGCCCAGACTAGCAACATCAAAAATACTAATGGCCACTAAACCATCCCTACAAAAAAAGATATTAGAAGGGGACTCTGTAAGTGGAATACAAAAACCATAGGTAAATATAAGAAAAATTGGAAACACAAAAGGAAACAAAAATTAACTATATCCCGTAAAAATCAGTCAAGAGAAACACAAAACAAAAGGATATAAAATATGATGCCAAATGTCTGAAATGTGGAAGGGAGAGGAGTAAAAAATGAGTTCAAAATTAAGTGACCATCCATTTAATATAGACTGCTATATGCAGAAGATGTTATGTATGAGCTGAATGGTAACCACAGATCAAAAAACAATAATAATAGATATGCAAATATCTATTAATAATCTAAATAATAGATATGCAAAAAATAGAGAGGAATCCAAGTATATCACTAAAGAAAATGAAAAAAAAAACTATGAAAGAGAAGAAAGGATCAGAGAAAAAATACAAAACAACCACAAAACAAGTAACAAAATGGTAATAAATACATATAATAATTACTTTGAATGGAAATGGATTAAATGCTCCAGTCAAAAGATGTAGTGATAGAGTGGATAAAAAAACAAAATCCGGGGCGCCTGGTGGCTCAGTGGGTTAAAGCCTCTGCCTTCAGCTCAGGTCATGATTTCAAGGTCTTGGGATTGAGCCCGACATCGGGCTCTCTGCTCAGCAGGGAGCCTGCTTCCCTTCCTCTCTCTCTCTGCCTGCCTCTCTGCCTACTTGTGATCTCTGTCAAATAAATAAAATCTTAAAAAACAAAAAAACAAAACAAAACACCCCATCTATATGTTGTCTGTGAGACTCATTTAAGACCTAAAGATTCCTGAAGATTAAAAGTAAGGGGATGGAGAAACATTTCTCATGCAAGTGAATGTTAAAAGAAAGCTGGAATAACAATACTTGTATCAGACAAAATAGACTTTATTTCTTTTTATTATGTTATGTTAGTCACCATACAGTACATTATTAGTTTTTGATGTAGTGTTCCATGATTCATTGTTTGTGTATAACACCCAGTGCTCCATCCAATATGTGCCCTCCTAATACCCATCACCAGGCTCAACCATTCTTCCACCCCTATCACCTCTAAAACCCTCAGTTTGTTTCTCGGAGTCCACAGTCTTTCATGGTTCATCTCCCATTCTGATTCCCAACCCTCTTTAACCTTTCCTTCTCCTAATGTCCTCCATACTATTCCTTATGTTCTGCAAATAAATGAAACCATATGATAATTGACTTTCTCTGCTTGACTTATTTCCCTTAGCATAATCTCCTCCAGTCCCATCCATGTTGATGCAGATGTTGGGTATTCATCCTTTCTGATGGCTGAGTAATATTGCATTGTATATATGGACGACATCTTCTTTATCCATTCATCTGTTGAAGGGCAACTCAGCTCTTTCCACAGTATGGCTACTGTGGACATTAGTGCTACAAACATTGGGGTGCATATGGTCCTTCTTTTCACAACATCTGTGTCTTTGGGGTAAATAACTAGTAGCGCAATTACTGGGTTATATAGCTCTATTTTTATTTTTTTTTGTATTTGACAGAGATCACAAGTATTCAGAGAAGCAGGCAGAGAGAGAGAGGAGGAAGCAGGCTCCCTGCCAAGCAGAGAGCCCGATGCGGGACTCAATCCCAGGACCCTGAGATCATGACCTGAGCCGAAGGGAGAGGCTTGACCCACTGAGCCACCCAGGTGCCCCCTATTTTTAATCTTTTGAGGAATGCCCACACTGTTCTCCAAAGTGGCTGTACCAGTTTGCATTCCCACTAACTGTGTGAGAAGGTTCCCTTTCCTCCACAGCCTCTCCAACATTTGTTGCTTCTTACCTTGTGAATTTTTGCCATTCTAAATGGTGTAAGGTGGTATCTCAATGTGAATTTGATTTGAATTTCCCTGATGGCTAATGATGATGAACATTTTTTCATGTGTCTGTTAGCCCTTTCTATATCTTCTTTTAAGAAGGGTCTGTTTATGTCATCTGCCCCTTTTTGCCTTGATTATTTGTCTTTTGGGTGTTGAGTTCGAGAAATTCTTTATAGATCTTGGATATCAGCCCTTTGTCTGTAGTGTCATTTGCAAATATCTTCTCCCATTCCATGGGTTGCCTCTTAGTTTTGTTGACTGTTTCCTTTGCTGTGCAGAAGCTTTTTATCTGGATGAAGTACCAAAACTCATTTTTGCTTTTGTTTCTCTCGCCTTTGGAGGTGTGTCTTGAAAGAAGTTGCTGTGGTCAGTGTCAAAGAAGTTACTATCTATGTTCTCCTCTAGGATTTTGATGGATTCCTTTCTCACATTGAGGTCTTTCATCCATTTTGAGTTTATCTTTGTGTGTGGTATAAGAGAATGGCCCAGTTTCATTCTTCTGTGTATAGCTGTCCAATTTTCCCAGCACCATTTATTGCAGAGACTGTCTTTTTTCCATTGGATATTATTTCCTGCTTTGTCAAAGATTATTTGGCCATAGAGTTGAGGGTCCATATATGGGCTCTGTGTTCTACTCCACTGGTCTATGTGTGTTTTTGTGTCAGTACCATGCCATCTTGGTGACCACAGCTCTGTAATATAACTTGAAGTCAGGAAATGTGATGCTCCCCAGTGTTGTGTTTCATTTTTAAACATTTCCTTGATGAATCGAGGTCTTTTCTGGATCCATACAAATTTTAAGATTGTTTGTTCCAGCACTTTGAAAAATGCCCTTTGTATTTATATCAGGATGGTGTTGGTGTTGAAAGTAGAGATTCCTCTGGGCAGCATAGACATTTTAACAATGTTTGTTCTTCCAATCCCTCAGCATGGAATGTTTTTCCATCTTTTTGTGTCTTCTTTAATTTCTTTCATGAGTGTTCTGTAGTTCCTTGAGTACAGATCCTTTACCTCTTTGGTTAGGTTTATTCCAAGGTATCTTTTGTGTTTTGGTGCTATTGTCAATGGAACCAATTCTCTAATTTCTCTTTTTACAGTTACATAGTTAGTGTATAAGAAAACAACTGATTTCTGTACACAAAACAGACTTTATTTTTTTAAAAGATTTTGTTTATTTCTTTGACAGAGATCACAAGTAGGCAGAGAGGCAGGCAGAGAGAGAGAGGAGGAAGCAGGCTCCCCACTGAGCAGAGAGCCTGATGTGGGACTCGATCCCAGGACCCTGAGATCATGACCTGAGCCAAAGACAGAGGCTTTAACCCACTGAGCCACCCAGGCGCCCCCAAAAAAGACTTTAAAACAAAGTTTGTAAAAAGAGACAAAGAAGGACACTATATAATAATAAAGGGAAAATCAAACAAGAAAATGTAACAATTGTAAATATTTGTGCACCCAACATGGAAGCATCCAAATAAATAAAATAATAACAAACATAAAGGAACTTTATTGATAATAACACAATAATAGTAGGGGACTTTAATACTCCACTTACACTTATGGACAGATCATCCAAACAGAAAATCAGTAAAGAAACAGTGGCTACCGGGGTGCCTGAGTGGCTCAGTGGGTTAAAGCCTCTACCTTCGGCTCAGATCATGATCTCAGGGTGCTGGGATCAAGTCCCGCATCAGGATCTCTGCTCGGTGGGAAGCCTGCTTCCTCTTCTCTCTGCCTGCCTCTCTGCCTACCTGTGATCTCTGTCTGTCAAGTAATAAATAAAATCTTAAAAAAAAAAAGTGGCTACAAATGACAAACTGGATCAGACAGATTTAATAGATACATTCAGAACATTCCATCCTAAAACAGCAGAATACACATTCTTTTCAAATACACAGGAAATATTCTCCAAAGTAGATCACATATTAGGTCACAGAACAGGCCTCAACAAATATAAAAAGAGCAAAGTCATACCATGGACTTTTTCTGACCACAATGCTAGGAAACTAGAAATCATCCATAATAAAAAAAAATAAAAAATAAATTAAAAGAAGAGATAATACCTTTTCTACTCAAACTATTCCAAAAAATAGAAGAAGAAAAACTTCCAAATTTATTTTATGAAGTCATTATCACCCTGATAACAAAACCAGATTAACAAAACACCACAGAAAAGAGAACCACAGACCAATATCTCTGATGAACATGGATGAAAAAGAACAAAATTCTAGCAAACAGAAACCAACAATATGTTTATTTTTTTTATGAGTGATAATAAAGTTTATTGAATGATAGAATACAAACCACCCAAAGAGAGAGGGGACTCCATAGGGTTGCCCCAGAATCCAACAATTTCTTTTAAAAAATCATTCAGCATGATCAAGTGGGATTTATTCCTGTAATGCGAGGGTGGTTCAATATTCACAAATCAATGTGATATATCACATCCATAAAGAGAAGAGATAAAAACCATATGATCATTTCAGGAGATGCAGAAAAACATTTGACAAAGTAAAACATCCATTAATGATAAAGCCCTAAACAGTGTAGGTTTAGAGAAAACATACCTCAACATAATAAAGGCCAAATAACTGAAGCTAACATCATACTCAATGGTGAAAAACTGAGAGCTTCCCCCCTAAGGCCAAGCACAAGACTAGGGTATCCAGTCTTACCACTTTTATTCAAATTAGTACTGGAAGTCCTAGCCACAGCAATAAAAGGCACCCAAATTGGTAAGAAAGAAAGAAAGAAAGCTTTCACTATCTGCAGATGACATAGTACTATATACAGAAAACCCTACAGACTCCACCAAAAATCTGTTAGAAGTAATAAATAAATGAAGTAAGGTCACAGGACACAAAATCAATGCACAGAAATCTGTTGCATTTCTATATGCTAATAATGAAGTTACAGAAAGAGAAATAAGAAAACAACCCTATTTACAATTGCA
The DNA here is from genome assembly GCF_922984935.1 of Meles meles. Classification (NCBI taxonomy): domain Eukaryota; kingdom Metazoa; phylum Chordata; class Mammalia; order Carnivora; family Mustelidae; genus Meles; species Meles meles. The sequence continues at coordinate 63,134,345 of NC_060076.1, forward strand.
CCAAAAATAAAATACCTAGGAATAGACCTAACCAAAGAAATGAAAGGCTTATACTCTGTAAGCTATAAAACACTAGTGAAAGAAATTGAAGATGACACAAAGAAATGGAAAGACATTTCTTGCTCATGGATTAGAAGAACAAATATTGTTTAAATGTCTGTACTACCCAAAGCAATCTACACATTTAATGTGATTCCTATAAAAATAACAACAACATTTTTAAGAGAACTATAACCAAAAAAATCCTAAAATTTATATGGAACCACAGAAGACCCTGAATAGCCAGAGCAATTTTGAAAAAGAGAAAAGCTGCATGTATCACTATTCCAGGCTTCAAGTTATATTAAAACAAATTGGTAATCAAAACAGTATGGTATTGGCACAAAAGTAGACACATAGATCAATAAAATAGAATAGAAAACAAAGAAATATTCCACAATTATATGATCACTTAATCTTTGACAAAGCAGGAAAAATATTCAATGGGAAAAAGACAGTCTCTTCAACAAATGGTGTTAGGAAAACTAGACAACTACACGCAAAAGAATGAAACTGGAACACTTTTCTCTCACCATACACAAAAGGAAACTGAAAGTGGATTAAAACCTAAATGTGATACCTGCGAGCTCTCCGACTCTCTGACACCCATCAAAAGAAATGAAATCTTGCCATTTGCGACGACGTGGATGGAACTAGAGCATATCATGCTTAGTGAAATAAGTCAATCAGAGAAAGACAACTATCATATGATCTCCCTGATATGAGGACATGGAGAAACAACATGGGGGGTTAGGGGGATAGGAGAAGAATAAATGAAACAAGATGGGATTGGGAGGGAGACAAACCATAAATGACTCTTAATCTCACAAAACAAACTGGGGGTTGCTGGGGGGAGGTGGGATTGGGAGAGGGGGAGGGGGCTATGGACATTGGGGAGGGTATGTGCTATCGTGAGTGCTGTGAAGTGTGTAAACCTGGCGATTCACAGACCTGTACCCCTGGGGTTAAAAATACATTATATGTTTATTAAAAAAAAAAAAATTGGAAGGGGAGGCGAACCATAAGAGACTATGGACTCTGGAAAACAACCTGAGGGTTTTGAAGGGTCAGGGGTGGGAGGTTGGGGGAACAGGTGGTGGGTAATGGGGAGGGCACGTTTTGCATGGAGCACTGGGTGTTGTGCAAAAACAATGAATACTGTTACGCTGAAAAAATAAATAAAATGGGAAAAAAAAGAAAAAAAAAACAGCAAAAAAAAAAAAAAAAAACCTAAATGTGAGACCTGAAACCATAAAAATCCAAGAATAGAGCACAGGCGGCGTGCTCGCTTCGGCAGCACATATACTAAAATTGGAGCACAGGTGGCAATGTCCCTGACATTGGCTATAGCAATATCTTTCCAGATATGTCTCCTGAGGCAAGGAAAATAAAAGCCAAAATAAACTATTGGGATTACATTAAAATATAAATCTTGTGCACAGTGAAGGAAACAGTCAACAAAACTAAAAGGCAACCTACTGAATGGGAGAAGGTATTTGCAAATGACATGTATGATAAAGGGTTAGAATCCAGACTAGTACTGATACAACTCAACACCCAAAAGACAACTAATCCAAGTAAAAAATGGGCAGAAGAAATTAACAGACTTTTCTCCAAAGAAGACAGCCAGATGGCCAACAGACACATGAAAAGATGCTCATCATCACTCATCATCAGGGAAATTCAAATCAAAATCACAAGATATCACTTAACACCTGTCAGAATGCTAAAATCAGGGGTGCCTGGGTGGTTCAGTGAGTTAAAGCCTCTGCCTTTGGCTCAGGTCATGATTCCGGGGTCCTGGGATCGAGCCCCCCCATTGGGCTCTCTGCTTAGCAGGGAGCCTGCTTCCCCCCCCCCCCCCCGCCTGCCTCTCTGCCTACTTGTGATCTCTGTCTGTCAAATAAATAAATAAAATCTTTTTAAAAAATGGCTAAAATCAGAAGCACAAGAAACAACAAGTGTTGCAAGAATATGAAGAAAAAGGAACCCTCTTATAGTGTTGGTGGGAATGCAAACTGATGCAGCCACTATGAAAAACAATATAGAGTTTCCTCAAAAAGTTAAAAATAGAACTATCCTAACATCCAGGAATTACACTACTGGGTATCTACCAAAAAAAGGAAAAAATACAAAAACATTAATACAAAGGGATACATGTATTCCTATGTTTATAGTAGCATTATTTATGGTAGCCAAATTATGGAAGTAGCCCAAGTATCCATTGAAAAAGAAGATATATACATATATATAAATACATATATGTATTTACACATATATATTTATATATTATATTTTATTTACATATATATTTATATGCATATATACATATATATAAATACACACATATATTTATACACACACACACAAAGGAACATTATTCAGCCATAAAAATGAATGAAATCTTGCAATGTGCAATGACGTGGATGGAGCTAGAGAGTATAATGATAAATGAGATAAGTCAATCAGGAAAGACAAATACCATATGGTTTCACTCATATGTGGAATTCATGAAACAAAACAAATGAGCAAAGGAAAAGGGTGGGGGAGAGACACAAACCAAGAAACAGACCTTAACTATAAAAAACAGATGGTTACCAGAGGGAGGTGGGTGGGCAATAGGTGAAATAGGTGATGGGGATTAAGGAGTGCACTTGTGATGAACACTGGATGATGTATAGATTTGAACCACTGTATTGTACACCTGAAACTAGTATTACACTGTATGCTAACTAATTGAAATTAAAAGAAAAAAAGAAAAATGGAGAAAAACAGTGGATACTGTCAACAACAACCAAAAAAAATGGCAGGCAGGGCATCAAAGTCTCTCATAAACAATTTTGGCAAGTCTTAATATTATCTGGGACCCTGAGAGAAAAAATGTGGGCAAAACCAGTTCAGTCTTGCTGATCCTATGGAAGGCATTGCGAAGGGAGGGCAGTTTGCTCCCTGAAGGAAGGCTAAGAAGGGCTGTGTGTATTGCTGAGTGCCCCTCCACTAGCAGAGGAGTTTCAGGGGAAAATACCCCCCTATCCCTAAAGAGTAGGGGTTGGACCAAAGTTGTCCTGTAGTGCATGCAGTGGGGGACAACCAGAAGCCAGATGTTGAATTGGCCGTTGGTTGGTCTCTCAATAACAAACAGACTGTACTAGCTCTAACAGACACTGGAGCTGAGTGCGCATTTGTTTATGGAGGACCTTCAAATGTTTAGAAAGAAGTAAAAGCTATTGGTGATTATGAGGGACAAATTATCAAGGCCATACAGATTCTTCTCTACCTAGATGGGCAGCCTTGCTTTCTGCTCTTTTTTTTTTTTTTAAGTTTATTTATTTGTCAGAGAGAGAGAGAAAGAGCACAAGCAGGCAGAATGGCAGGCAGAGGCAGAAGCAGGCTCCCTGCTACAAAGGAGCCCGATGTGGGACTCGATCCCTGAACACTGGGATCATGACCTGAGCTGAAGGCAGTGGCTTAACCGACTGAGCCACCCAGGCATCCCTTTCATGCTCTTTTTTAGTGTGTATTTCCCCCATTCCTGAGTGTATTTTGGGGCATAGATATTTTTCAAGATCTAGATCTAACCATAACGATGGGCGAATTCAGTTTGCATATTTGAGTAGTGAAACCCATAGTCATGGGTCGTGCAAAATGGGAATCTGTACAACTACCATACCTAAAGAGTAATAAACGTAAAACAGTGTAGCCACTTGGGGGCATAATAAGATTATGACCACAATTAGAGAATTAGAAAAGTTGGGATGATCAGGCCTGCCCAAAGGACATTGAATAGTCTTCTTTGGCCTATAAAGAAATATAATGGGACCTGGGGAATGACAAGATTATAGGGAACTCAATAAAATTATTCTGCCCATCCTAATATGACATTATTATTAGAAAAAAAATTATGGCATCCTTTAAGACATCTCATTATGTACTGGACTTGTCTAACACCTTTTTCAGAATTCCATTAGGATTTGACTCCAAGACAGTCCACCTTCAAATGGAATGGGAGACAATGGACCTTTCAGGCATTGCCCCAAGAGTATGTCCATAGTCCCACAATTTGTCAAAGGAGGGTAGCCAGAGATTTGGAAAAATAGATATTGCCAGAGGAGATGGTGCTTTCTCATTACCTAGATGATGTTAAGTTAACCTGTAATGATTCATCTTCCTTGTCTCAAGCAGATGTCTTTACAGGCATACTTGAAGTCAAAAGGATGGAAGGTAAATACCAACAAGATCCATGGGTCAGATCAATCAGTGTAGTTCCTGGGCTTCAGCTGGTTGGGTAAGACAAAAGTGATGGTAGAAGCAGTCATTGATAAAACGCAAACCTTCCTAATTCCTAAAATGGTAAAGAGATTATAGACTTTGTTGGTTTACTGGGTGACCGGAGACTTTTTATTCCCCATCTAGTACAGATGCCTGGTTAAGAGGAGAAGCCAATGCGACGGGGTGCTAACCAACAAGAGGATTTCTTAAAGGCAAAAATGGTAGTAAAACAAGGCCCTGGGGATATAAATGCCAGGTGTGAGTTGTGAATTAGCGTAAATTCATATCCAGAAGGGTTTGGCTTGGACTTATGGCAATGACAGAATGGGAGACAAATCCCATGAGGATTCTGGTCTCAATTTTGGAAGGGAACAGAAACCAGATATATAGTCTCATCAAGAAACATCATATTAGCTGTGTATTTTACACTGCTGCAACAGGACTGACTGCCTACCTATGTTGATATGAACCTCTCTGCTGGTAGGAGGATGGATTAAGGATATGTTAGGCAAACCCGAGAGTACTTTGTACACAATTAAGCACCTTATAGAAATGCACACTATCTCATGAACTTCACTTGTGAGTAGGGCTGGTCACATACATCAACCCACCCAATTTCCAGAAGTCAAGGACATTATGTCACCTATCCCACAAGTAAAGGAAGGGGGTAGGCATGCCTCCAGTGGACACATGGTACACTGATGGCAGTTGTTGGAGAAACCAGCCTGTCTGGCGTTCCTCTGGCATCTGATCGGATTTTGATGTACTTTGGTTCAAAGAAGAAACTAAACAGAGTAGTGAGGCAGAATTGAGAGTGGTATGAATTGTGTTGATGCATGAGACCATACCTATCCATTTGGCCACTGACAGCTGGACAGTGTGGGAAGTGTTAACAACATGGATATTGCAGCGGCACAAAGAAGTCTGGGTTTTATTAAACAGACCCTGTGGGGAGCAAAACTATGGAAAGATATTTGGAAAATATGCCCCAAGCCTGATGCAGCCATCCAAGTATTGCTTGTGTCTGCTCACTCCCCATTCACACTACCAGGCAATCATAAGGCAAGCATTCTAGCCCAGGCACAAGCTCTTCTGCTAGAGGAAATGTTGACCACATCTGACGCAGCAGAATGTGTCCACTGTAAGTTGGAATACTGAAGTCCCAAAACCACTCAGGAAATAGCAAAAAGATTGCATTTGTCTTTAAAATATTCCAATTAAGAAGCTGCTGACAAGAACTGCTCCCAACACCACCACAGTATGGCTATTGTGCCATATGCTGGGCATAATGGATGGACTAAATGCCCGGTTTCTCATTGGGAAACAGACTATAGAGGCCCTTTGCCAGTATCAGAAGGGCACAAATATCCACTAACCTGTGTGGACTTGTCCACAGGACTTATACAAGCCCTTGCCCATAAAAGAGCTAATCAGGCTGCAACTACCAAGGAATTAACAATGCTCAGATAGGTAGTGACCAAGGGACACATTTTACCAGCCATGAAGTCCAAGAATGGGTCATCCAGTTCACTGCTGCAGGCCTAACTGAAAGGGTGGATGGACTAATAAAAAACACATTAAAGACTGTCACCAGAAGGTTCTCCCAGAGGATGGTCTCTGAGACTAACAGAGGCAATTTGACTCCTTAATGCCATGTCTATAGCAGTACAGACATCCGCATATGAATACCTAACCAACAATATCCTTGCAGCTCTGGTGCTAGGGTTACAGGTATTATCAGGAGGTCTGAGGCCTATCTGGGAAGAAGAACTCGTTGTGCAATTGCCATAAAACCTCCTACCTGATAAGACTTTAGTTCACTGGGAATTGGCTTGGAGTGCCACCCCACACAGGGTGGCTTGGTGTCCTAATCCCTTGGGGCCAAGGGGTCACATCTGGTATTATTCTTAACCCCCAGTTCTACCTTGTCAGGGCCCAATGCATATGCAAATAACCGCTTCTCAATCTCTGCACTTGGTATGGAGGCAGGGTTGTTGGTATGAGAGCCATCTGAGGTGCCTATGTATAATATAGACAAACCCTCTAATAATACTAGGAACAAAATATATGGTATCACTCCCCAGGGAAAATACCTAAGCCAGCAGTAGTATTGACTCATGGAGATCAAACGATTACCATGTTGTTACTAAATGAAGATTTACAATACTTATTGCCTATAAAATATGTCTTATTGCCCCTAGCCTCCTATTGCTGATATGTTTCTTTCTGTCACATCAGGAAACATCTTCCTGTCATATGCCACTACTTACATTGAAGTTCACAATCACTCCAACTGTTGGGTCTGTGGAAAGGCCTCTTTACCATTTATCAGTTGCTGGAGAACCATAATTCTAAGTATTTTCTTTGGTCTGATAGCTATATTAGTATTGTTGCTGTGGCATAGGAATGCAAGTCACCTCCCAGTATCTGACTCTAGGGTCATCATGGAAGAATGGTGTATAAAGATGTTGAGGGTGGAGTGTAGTGTTGTCAGGGGACAACACTGACTCCATCTTTGGCCCTCCATCTTGTTGATGCCCAAGCAATGGCCTCCTTCAGGGTTACATGTTCTGAGCCTTGTGGAGGTTAATGTATGCCCGGACCAGAACGTGGGAAGGCTTGTCCTGATCTTCCCTAAACTGGCACACAGAAGGCTCCACTTTCAGATAACTAGTAGATACCTGGGGCCCAGAAGGTACCACTTTAGATAACTAATAGAGAAAACTGGTGCACAGGTGGGGCCACATTAGATAACTACCCTTTGATCCCCCAATCCCCACCCCTGCACTCTATAAAAGCTGTAGACTAAGGTCTAAACTAGGCAGAGAATAGCTTCTTAGTGCCTGGTCCATTGTCTGCCAAATCTCCCATCCCTCCCCACCTTCCCATCTGAAAATTACCCTGAGTAAAACTCTATGTAAATGGCATGGAGTGGCTTCATTCATTTTTCAGTTGTAAAGTGCCTTCTTAGTCTGGAGGATACTTTTATCATCCCTCCTCCACTTTCTAACAAAATGGCTGTCTTTTAAATTTCTGTACCATGTTAAAAGAAGTTGTAGACACCATAATCTCTCCCTTCATACTAGCCCTAAGTATAGGAACTTTATTCTGGGGTGCTCGATGGCTCAGTCAGTTGAGAAATCTGGATTTTGGCTCTGGTTATGATCTCAGGGTTATGAAATCGAACCCTGTCTCTGCTCCAGTCTGAGTGTGGAGCCTGTTTAAGATTCTCTCTTTCTTTCCCCCTGCCCCCCGACCCCGCTCACATTTTCTCTCTCTAAAAAAAAAAAAAGAAAGAAAAAAAAAGAATTTTGTCTTATGTAACCATTATCACACCCAGAATAATTAACAAAAATTCTTTAGATTTTGCCATGTAATTATGCCAGGTAATACTCATTTTTATCTTTTATATAAAAGCTAGTGTTTTGAGCCAGAACTGAATTAGGATTCTTGTGTATATCACATTGGTGTAACTTTTAAAGTTCTACCATCATCACTCTTTATGTTAAAAAAAAGTCCCAACAATTATTGTTTATTATTTCCAACTATAATTTAGACATGTTTTGGGTGCCTAGATGGCTTGGTTGGTTAAATCTCTGACTCTTCTTCTTCTTTTTTTTTTTTTTTAAGATTTTATTTATTTATTTTACAGAGAGAGAGAGCACAAGTAGGCAGAGTGGCAAGCAGTGGGAGAGGGGCAAGCAGAAGGAGAGGGAGAAACAGGCTCTCTATGGAGCAGGAAGCCTGATATGGGGCTGGATCCTAGGACCCTGGGATTATAACCTGAGCCAAAGACAGACGCTTAACTGACTGAGCCACCCAGGCGCCCCTAAACATCTGGCTCTTGATTTAGGCCCAGGTCATGCTCTCACGGTTGTAAGATAGAGCCCTGCCTTGGGCTCCACGCTCAGCTGGGAGTCTGCTTGAGATTCTCTCCCTCTCCCTCTACCCACCGCCCCCCACCCCTGCTGACTGCAGGTTCTCTCTCTCTCTAAAAATAAAATTTAAAAATTTAGACATTTTTGTAAAGTTCCAATTACTATTGGATTTTTACTAGACTTCAACTAAACCTATACATTATTTTGGGCAGAAGTGAACATTTTTTTTTACTATATTTAGGTTTTCCTTACAGCATCCTCTTTGTTTCAATATTAAAATATTTTCTCTTAGTGAAGCTTTGCTTTTTATAATATAAATTTTGAGTATTTAGGGGTGCCTGGGTGGCTCAGTGGGTTAAAGCCTCTGCCTTCGGCTCAGGTCATGATCTCAGGGTCCTGGGATCGAGCCCCTCATTGGGTTCTCTGCTTGGCGGGGAGCCTGCTTTCCCCTCTCTCTCTCTCTGCCTGCCTCTCGGCCTACTTGTGATCTCTGTCTGTCAAATAAATAAATAAAATCTTAAAAAAAATTTTTTTTGAGTATTTAGTGTTATCATTATCTCCAAGTGTTGTATTATGAATGCAATTTTTCTCATTTTAAGTGATCATTGCTAATGTAAAGGAAAAGCTATTGAAACTCTTTTATTAGTTCAAATTAATTTCAGTTGGTTATTTGTGAACACCTACTTATAAAAATTAAAATAACGAAACTTGACAAGCTTTAATACAGGGCTATGATTTAATACAGGGCTAAGATTTAATATAGGGCTATGATTTCCAAAATAATGTTAAATAAGCATGTTAATTGTGGGCATCCTTACTTGTTTCTAGATTTCTTTTACAATTATTTATGATGTTGACTCCTAATCAGAAATTCTTATGCATGGCACTCCAATGAAGACACCTTTCTTGGTCAAAATACCCCTTTATTTAGCTGATTAGCTTACAGCTATCTCTACATTCCAGTTATGAAAAAAGACTTCACTGATATGTATGTTTCATAGGAATCCTCAATGTATATCATATTTGCACATCATCTATAGCTGAACTCAAGGAAACAACTACACAAAAGAGCACTAACTTGGATCAACATTGAGATATTTTCTTCCAACCATAAGAATGTGACAATCACTGAGGTGAGATAGTTGTAAATGAAAACTATATGCATATTCCTGAGAAACTCTTGTCATATAACTCTACAGTAAATTTTGGTTACTTTCTTTCTTCCAGATTACTGGACATGGAAGATCTCAACCTACAGGCAGGGGCTGTTAGGGTTCAAACAGTTCATCTGTGTGGTTTGTTTGGGATTTTAAAAACTTATCAGAAACTATCAGCTATAAGGAATTACTACCTAAGTCATGGCTGTAATGAGTTTTAGATGTGCTGGCTTAACATGAGAAAGTGTATACATCAGAGGTCAATCAGGAAAACAGAAATCACTCTGGGCATTTCAGGCAGAGGGTTAATATTAGGAATCAGGTGTTTACAACATGAAGAAGAGAAAGTCAGGGGAAGTTACCACCGGTTTCCAGGTTTGAGTTGTTGCTGTGGTCCTGAAAGCAGTGAGTTGTGGCTGTCACACAAGAACTACAGGAACTAGCCACCAATCATTATTGCTATCTTGTTGCATAGAGTGACTAACCGTGAAATACCTGTGGTCATTACAACATTTCCCATCTGCTTCATCCCACATACCTGTCCACTGCTGCAAGAAATGACTTTTGCCTCTTTTCTGCATGACTAACATTGAGTGTATTTGTGGCTGACTGTAAATTGCATCCAAGATCCTGGAAGAAATGTGATCAGAGAACTACAGTTCCAAGACTCTCCAGCATTTGTGATACAGAGAAGAGAATAGATGGGAGTGGAAATGCATTTTGGATAAAGAAAAAGAAGCAGTCTACTTCTTCGGCTACTCAGCAACCATACAGATCTTTCTATATATATTCGAGTTTACAAATAACAGCAGCAAAAATGGCCTGCTTCCTCCTAATGAAATGCAACAATCTCTTATACAAAGGAAAGCATATCCACCATTTCCTCTGGAAGGGGACAGCCAAAGTCTCATCAATCATTATGAATGATATTTCTAGTTCAGCTGTAATCCCCCTTTGATATTCTATACAGAGTGGATTAATTTATAATGTTAACTACCACCAATACAACTTATATGAAGTAATAAAAAGGGGAACAGGAAGAAAGTTTGATAAAGTACATATATAACAGAACAGGGAAAAGTGTACATAGGAACTTCATGCTTGTTTCTGCAACTCATCATTGCACTACAACTTACATTTATAATCTCCTTAATAAACTACCTATATCCTGTCCTCTTTTTTCCTCAGCCAGCACCTTAGCTGGTCATGATTCTCTACCAGTAATGGGATGACCCAAACCTCCACTTCTGAAGGGTCTGAGCCCTTACTGGCCCTGTCTGTCTAGGGTTACTATAGTTTTCCATTACATTTTAGTTATTGGACATGGAAGTACTGTGAACAGTGTGGAAGCAGTAAACCTACTTTCTATTTACAATTATCATCAGTTGCCTCACCTGATAAAGTAGTCCCTTTCTTTGCTTGTTGAGTTAATGGCATGAAAAGTCCCAAATGTCCAGGTGGCAGCCTTAGCTTCCAGTTCAATAGGATCATTGTTGTATTTCGTGAATGAAACATTATTTTCTTTGGACCTAAGTTCTCTAAATCAACAGAGCCAAAAACTAGAATGAGGGTAATCTTGCACTGTTAAGCCCGTATTGAATTCCTTGGACATTTTCAACATGACCTCACTGGGGTGGTTGGGGACAGATTCTCGCTGACATACACAGAGTGGGCAGTCTTGTCCACTTGATTATTGGGAGCCTCACATGCAGTCAGTGCTCTTTGGTGAATGTTCACATGGAAAGCTATTATTTTCTCATTTTGTGACATTCCAAGAGGTCCAAGCAACCTCTCTTCTATTCACTAATCCTCCAGTCTTGTTTTGCAACAGCTCATTATCCATAAACCATTAGCCACTATCCCAGAGTCAGTGAGGTTTGTAGCTCTGGACATCTCTCTTTCCAAATGAATTATTTCAAATTCTGTCCATTTAGAGAATTTCTCTTTCCTGCTGTCCTTCAAGGCACTTCGTGAGTGTGACTATAGTTTTATATAGTAGTTCCATTTGGTTTTTATCAAATATCATGAAGAACCAATTGTGCATCAAGCCTAAATTCTTTCTTTGATGAGACAATACATGTGGACTGAAAAGGAGGAGTAAATGTAGAACACATAAGTGTTACAGGAGTCTAAGCAATTATTTATGAAATTACTAGAACCTTCAGAAACTGGTTGAACCCATCTACTGGATGATAGAATGGATAACACTTCTACTTGAAGTAACTCATTGTAACGTATTCCGTTTCATGGCCTATTATCAGTCGAAGAGTTATTTCTCAAAAAGAGCATTTTGTTGCAGGAAAGGGCATGGCTTTGCTTCAAAACCTATGTGTCTACTCTGTGATTCTCCTATTAGTGCTTACCAGACAGGCCAGCATTGGATTTACACATATGTGCCACAGACAGGCAGTGGATTTACTAGGTCATGAATCCCAAGGGTTAGACAAGATTATATTTCCTCTTTCACTGGCTTCACTAAAAACTGGCAACTTTATAGGTAAATGAGTTGGAGTAGTACACATAAATGTGACATATACAGCCTCCAAAATCCAAACAGACCCACCAAGCATTGTGCCTCTTTTTGAATGGTAATGGGCTTAAGGCTCACAAAACTATCTTTTACTTTGAAGTGAATAGCTCAACATGACTAATACTACTGGAGCTTTAAGAACTTTACTGAGGTAGTGGATTCCTGAATCTTAATGAGGTTTATCTTCCACTCTGTTACATGTCTTACCAAGGACAAACTCCTGCATTCTGCTCACCAGGTCCTTCAAGCATCATGTCCTTCAGGAGGGCAAGACAGTCCAAGATTCTGGCAGATTATAACATGACAAAGTTGAAAAGTTGACACAGCCCTGTGATAGGAAAGGCAAGTATACTGCTTCTGTTGACAGGTGAAATTAAGTGCTTCTGGGGGTCTTTACCAATTTGTATAGCGGAAGAGTAGTTTTCCCAGATTAACAGCCACATACCAGGTGCACAGTACTATGTTAATCTGTTCTAGAAATCAGAAGTAACAGCTTCAATTGGAATTATCATCAGCATAAATTTTCATAATCCATTATCAATCTAAATTTATGTCTTCTGTATAGATCAAACAGAAATGTTAAGAGATATGAGCCAGACTTCTGCTTCTGGAAAAATGTAGTATTAATTATAACTAATTATAACTCAAATCCCTGGTTGAAATACATAAGGCACCTATCAGAAGAGTCTGAAAGGTAGATGGGGCGCCTGGGTGGCTCAGTGGGTTAAAGCCTCTGCCTTCGGCTCAGGTCATGATCCCAGGGTCCTGGGATTGAGCCCCACATCGGGCTCTCTTCTCCGCGGGGAGCCTGCTTCCTCCTCTCTCTCTGCCTGCCTCTCTGCCTAGTTGTGATTTCTCTCTGTCAAATAAATAAAATATTTAAAAAAAAAAAAAGAGTCTGAAAGGTGGAGAAAAGGAGGTGGCCTAGGCGCTTTAGGACTTGAAAAATGACCCAGCAGTGAGATTCCTGAGGTTTTTATTTTGCCTCATGTGTATTCAGGCTTTGGGACAGGGGAAACCTGCCCTCACTAGTCAAAAGAATGAGAAAATGGTGACTCTGAAGGATAAAACATGTTTGACTATATCTGTCCTACTCCAGGTAGACACCATGAAAAAAGCCAAACCCATCCCCCTCATAGCTGGGTCTGGCCAAGATTGTGGGATGGAGCCTTGCTGGCCATCCCTGCCCTGCACTAACAGAGGCAGCACTCCTTGAACCGAGCTCTATAGAGACATAAGATTGGACACTTTTGACCGTTGCTGCATTAAGAATGCCATTCCAGCTCAACTCTCTAGTTGAGAATTAGAAAAGGGAACTGGAAAATAAGAATTCTCTGGATGAGAATTAGGAAAGGGAACTGGAAAATGGGATTCTTTAAATCTGTGTATGAAGTTGTGAGCAGACCTTGGAGTGGACAATGCATGAAACTGACCATAATCAACACAGCACATGGAACTGTGTGGACTACTGCCCAGGTTTTAAATTGGTCTGGGATGTACCCAAGTGGGGCAGACCAGAATAGCACTGCAAAGGGTTTGAAAACTAATTGACATCTCAAATACAGCCCACAGAAATGGGCCAGGTTATGCATTCTAAACCTCAACAGTTTGCCTTATAAAATGGAAGATTTATTTTTCTTTAAATGGAAGATTTAAATAGGAACCATAGTCTCATAATATTCAAAATGTCCTGGATAAAATACAAAGTTACTAATCATAACTTAATGAGAAACATAAAGAGGAATTAAATAGAAATTTTAGAACTGAAAAATACAATAAATAAATAGAAAGTAAATCGATGGCTGGAGTTTACACAGGATGGAAAGGACAGAGGAAAGAACCAGTGGACTTGAAAGTAGAACAGTAAAGATTACCCAATCTGAGCAACAAAGAGTAAATAGGAGGGGAAAAAATGAACAAAGCTTCAGAAACAGGGCGCCTGGGTGGCTCAGTGGGTTAAGCCGCTGCCTTCGGCTCAGGTCATGATCTCAGGGTCCTGGGATCGAGTCCCGCATCGGGCTCTCTGCTCAGCAGCGAGCCTGCTTCCCTCTCTCTCTCTCTGCCTGCCTCTCTGTCTACTTGTGATCTCTCTCTGTCAAATAAATAAATAAAATCTTTTAAAAAAAAAGCTTCAGAAACATATGAAAATATAATAAAAGGTCTAGCATTCATGTTTTTGAAGTCCCAGAAGGAGAGGAGAAAAGATAAAAGGGCTGAAGAAAAAAGTAATGTTTGAAAATTTCCTATATTTGGTAAAAAATATAAACCTACATCTTTTTTTAAAAGATTTTATTTATTTGACAAAGAGAGAGAGATCACAAGTAGGCAGAGCAGCACACAGGGTGGGCGGATAGGGAGGGAGCCGGCTCCCTGTTGAGCAGAGAGCCCTATGTGGGGCTTGATCCCAGGACCCTGAGATCATGACCTGAGCCAAAGGCAGAGGCTTAACCCACTGAGCCACCCAAGCACCCCCAAACCTACATCTTTAAGAAGCTGAGTGCTAGGGACTGAGTTGTACTCCTCACCACAATTCATATATTGAAGCCCTAACCCCAGTGTGATTGTTTTTGGGGATAGGGGCTTTAAGAGGTAACTAATGGTTAAATGAGATCCTAAGGGTTGGGGAACTAGTCCAATAGGATTGGTGGCCTTATAAGAAGAGGAAGATTTCTTTCTTTTGTCTTTCTTTCTCTCTCCAGAGCCCTAACCCCTCCCTTTTCTTATGTACACACCAAAGAAAGGCCATGTGAGCACCTAGCAGGAAGGTATCCATCCATAAAGCAGGAAGAGAGCTATCACCAGGAACTGAATTGGACTTTCTAGCTTCCAGAACTGTGAGACATAAACTTCTGTTGTTTCTACCCACTCTATGGTATTTCATTATGGCAGCCTAAGTTGACAAAGACACTGAAAAATCTCAAACAAGATAACCACTTTCCCTAAAAATGATAAATCCAAAAAAGTTCATGCCAAGACATATCATAGTCAAATTGCTAAATACTAAAGACAAAGGTAAATGCTGAAAGAAGCAAAAATAACACCTTATCTAAAGGAAAAAAAAGTCTTTGAATGCTAACAAATTTTTTATCAGAAACCATGGAGGACAGAAACACATGGCATATGTTTTTCAAGTGCTAAAAGAAAGGAAGAGTTGTCCTAGAATCCTTTGTCTTCTGAAAGACCTTTCATGAATGAAAGGGAAATAAAATTATTCCAGCAAAAGGAAAACTAAGAATTAGAAGCTAGCCTTTTAAAAAAATAACTGAAGGACATTCCCTAAACAAAAAGAAAATGATTTAACAAAACACTCTTGGAACATCAGGAAGAGAAAGACCAAAGGAAAGAGCAGAGATTTAGGTAATTTTTGCTAGCTATGAATTCTCTCAGTTTTCATCTGAGGAGGTCTTTATTTCTTTATTTCTTGTTCACTTTTTTGTTGTTTTTTTTATATAGTTTCAAGTTTTTATTTAAATTCCAGTTAGTCAACATACAGTGCAACATTAGTATCAGACGTAGAATTTAGTGATTTATCACTTACAACACCCAGTAGTCATCACAGTAGGTGCCCTCCTTAATACCCATCACCCATTTAACCCATCCCCCACCCATCTCCCTCCATCAACCCTCAGTTTGTTCTCTACAGTTAAAAGTCTGTTTCCAGGTTTGCTTCTCTCTCCCACCCCCAACCCCATGTTCATCTGTTTTGTTTCTTAAATTCCATATATGAGTGAAATCCTATGGTATTTGTCTTTTTCTGAATAATATATTTCAATTGGCATTATACACTTCTAGCTCCATCTTGTTCACTTTTGTGGGTTTTTTAAAAAAAAGATTTTTATTTATTTATTCCTCAGAGAGAGGGAGACCAAAAGCAAGGAAGAGTGGCAAGCAGAGGGAGAAACAGGCTCCCTGCTGAGCAAGGAGCCTGATGTGGGACTCAATCCCAGAACCCTAGGATCTTGATTGAGCTGAAAGAAGACCCTTAACTGACTGAGCTACCAAGGTGTCACTTTTGTTCACTTTTGAAGGATAATTTCACTGCATAGGATTCTAGGGTGGTATTTTTTTTAATAGCTTAAGTATTTCACTCTAATCTTTTCTTATTTGCATATTTTTATTTATAAGAAATCTGCTGTAATTCTTATTTTTGTTCCCCTAAAGGTAAGGTGTTTTTCCCTCTGGCTTTTTAAAAATATTTATTTATTATGTTCAATTAGCCAAGATATAATTTTTGATATCGTGTTCTACAATTCATTAGTCGCATATAACACACAGTGCTCATCACAACATATGCCCTGCTTAATACCCATCACCCAGTTACCCCATCTCCCAAACCCCCTCTCCTCTGCAACCCTCAGTTTGTTTGCCAGAGTCCAGAGTCTCTCATGGTTTGTCTCCTCTCTGATTTCTTCCTATTCAGTTTCCCCTATCTTTATGTCATTCCTTATATTCCACATATGAGTGAAACCATATGATAATTGTATTTTTCTGTTTGGCTTATTTCACTTAGCATAATCCCTTCCAGTTTCATCCATGTCGATGGAAATAGTAGATATTTATCCTTTCTGATGGCTAAGTAATATTCCATTTTATATATATGAACCACATGGGTTTTTTTTTTAAGGTTTATTTATTTAAGAGTTGGGGGAGATATGACCCTGCAATTGCACTGCTGGGTATTTACCCCAAAGATACAGATGTAGTGAAAAGAAGAGCCATCTGTACCCCAATGTTTATAGCAGCAATGGCCACGGTCGCCAAACTGTGGAAAGAACCAAGATGCCCTTTCAACGGACGAATGGATAAGGAAGATGTGGTACATATACACGATGGAGTATTATGCCTCCATCAGAAAGGATGAATACCCAACTTTTGTAGCAACATGGACGGGACCGGAAGAGATTATGCTGAGCGAAATAAGTCAAGCAGAGAGAGTCAAGTATCATATGGTTTCACTTATTTGTGGGGCATAACAAATACCATGGAGGACATGGGGAGAAGGGAGTTGAGGGAAATTGGAAGGGGAGATGAACTATGAGAGACTATGGACTCTGAAAAATAACCTGAGGGTTTTGAAGGGGCAGGGCTGGGAGGTTGGGGAACCAGGTGGAGGGTATTAGAGAGGGCACGTATTGCATGGAGCACTGGGTGTGGTGCAAAAACAATGAATACTGTTATGCTGAAAACAAACAAACAAACAAATAAATAAATAGTAAAAAAAAAAGTTGGGGGAGAGGACTGAGCAGAGGAGCAGCAGGCAGAGGCAGAGGAGAAGTAGACTCCCCACTGAGCAGGGAGCTTGATGGGCTCAATCCCAGGACCCTGGGATCATGACCTGAGCTGAAGGCAGACGCTCAATTGACTGACCCACCCAGTCTCCCCTGAATTTTATCTTCTTTATCCATTCATCTGTTGAAGGACATCTTAACTCCTTCCACACTTTGGCTATTGTGGATATTACTGCTGTGAACTTGGGGTGCATGTGGCCCTTCTTTTCACTACATCTGTATCTTTGGGATAATTACCTAGCAGTGCAATTGCTCTGTCATAGGGTAACTCCATTTTTAATGTCTTGAGGATCCTCTATACTGTTTTCCAGAGTGGCTGTATCAGTTTGTATTCCCACCAACAGTGTAAGAGGATTACCCTTTCTCCACAGCCTCTCCAACATTTGTTGTTTCCCATCTTGTTAGTTTTTGCCATTCTAACTAGTGTAAGATGGTATCTCATTGTGGTTTTGACTTGCATTTCCCTGATGGCTAATGATGTTGAATATGTGTGTGTTAGCCATTTGTATGTCTTCTTTGGAGAAGTGTCTGTTCATGTCTTCTGCCCATTTCTTGACTTAATTATTTGGTTTTTGGGTACTGAGTTTGAGAAGTTCTTTATAGATCTTGGATATCAGCCCTTTACCTTTAATGTCATTTGCAAATATCTTCACCCATCCTGTCGGTTGCCTCTTAGTTTTGTTGACTGTTTTCTTCACTGTGCAGAGCTTTTCAGCTGGATGAAGTCAGAAAAGTTCATTTTTTGCTTTTGTTTCCCTTGCCTTTAGAGATGTGTTTTGAAAGAAGTTGCTGTGTCCAAGGTTGAAGGTACTGTTGCCTATGTTCTTCTCTAGGCGTTTGATGGATTCCTGTCTCACATTGAGGTCTTTCATCCATTTTGAGTTTATCTTTGTGTATGGTGTAAGAGAACAGTCCAGTTTCATTTTTCTGCATATAACTGTCCAATTTTCCCAGCACCGTTTATTGAAGAGAATTTTCCCCATTGGATATTCTTCCCTGCTTTGTCAAAGATTAGTTAAATATAGAGTTGGGTCCATTTCTGGGCTCCCTGTGCTGTTCCATTGATGTATGTATCTCTTTTTGTGCCAATATCATGCTGTCTTGATGATCACACTTTTGTAATACAGTTTGGAGTCAGACATTGTGATGCCCCAGCTTTGGTTTTCTTTTTCAACATTCTCCTGGTGATTCGAGGTCTTTTCTGGTTCCATACAAATTTTAGAATTGTTTGTTCCAGCTCTGTGAAAAATCTCGGTGGATTTTGGTGGGGACTGCATTGAATGTGTAGATTATTCTGGGTAGCACAGACATTTCAACAACATTTATTCTTCCAACCCATGAGCATGAAATCTTTTCCCATCTTTTTCTGTCTTTCTCAGTTTATTTCATAAGTGTTCTGTTGTTTCCAGAGTGTAGATCCTTTACCTTTTTGGTTAGGTTTGTTCCTAGGTATCCTCTTTTTTTTCTGTTATTGTATATAGAATTGATTCCTATTTCTTCTACTTTAGTCACATTGTTAGTCTTTAGAAATGCAACTGATTTCTGTGCACTGATTTTGTACGCTGCCAATTTGCTGAATTGCTATATGAGTTCTTGTAATTTGGGGTGGAGTCTTTGGAGTTTTCCACATAAAGTATCATGTCATCTGCAAAGAGAGAGAGTTTGACTTCTATTTTGCCAACTTGAGTGCCTTTTGTATCTTTTTGTTGTGTGACTGCTGAGACTAGGATTTCTAGTGCTATGTTGAACAATAGTGGTGAGAGTGGGCATCCCTGTCATGTTCCTCACCTTAAGGGAAAAGGTCTCAGTTTTCCCCCATTGAGAATGATACTCGCTGTGGGCTTTTCATAGATGACTTTAATGATATTGAGTTATGTTCTTTCTATCCATATACTTTGAAGAGTTTTAATAAGAAAAGGATGCTGTATTTTGCCAAATGCTTTTTCTGCATCAATTGAGAGGATAATATAGTTCTCATCTCTTTTGTTAATGTGATCTATCATGTTGATTGATTTGCAAATGTTGAAACATGCTTGCATCTAGGAATAAATCCCATCTGCTCCTGGTGAATAATGCTTTTAATGTACTGTTGAATCTTATTGGCTAGGATCTTGTTGAGTATTTTGTCATCCATGTTCATCAGGGATATTGGCCTATAATTCTCCTTTTTAATGGGGTCCTTGTCTGGTTTTGAGATCAAGGTAATGCTAGCCTCATAGAATGAGTTTGGAAGTTTTCCTTCCATTTCTCTTTTTTGAAACAGCTTCAGTAGAATAGGTATTATTTCTTCTTTAAATGTTTGGTAGAATTCCCCTAGGAAGCCATCTGGCCCTGGGCTCTTGTTTTTTGGGGGGATTTTTAAAAAAAGATTTTATTTATTTATTTGACAGAGATCACAAGTAGGCAGAGAGGCAGGCAGAGAGTGGAGGAAGCAGGCTCCATGCTGAGCAGAGAGCCTGATGTGAGGCTCGATCCCAGGACCCTGGGACCATGACCCGAGCTGAAGGCAGTGGCCTCAACCCCTGAGCTACCCAGGTGCTCCCTGGGGGATTTTTGATTACTGATTCAATTTCCTTGCTGGTTATTGGTCTGTTCAGATTGTCTATTTCTTCCTGTTTCAGTTTTGGTAGTTTGTAAGTTTGCAGGAATGCATCCATTTCTTACAGATTGCCTGATTTGTTGGCTTATAGCTGCTAGTAATAAGTTCTAATAATTGTCTCCATTTCCTTCTTATTAGTTGTGATTTCTCCCCTTTCATTCATGATTTTATTAATGTGGGTCCTTTCTCTTTTCTTTTGGATAAGTATGGCCAGAGGTTTATTGATCTTATTAATTCTTTCAAAGAAGCAGCTTCTAGTTTCATTGATCGGTTCTACTGTTCTTCCAGTTTCTATTTCATTGATTTCTGCTCTAATCTTTATTAATTCTCTTCTGCTGCTGGTTTAGGATTTATTTGATGTTCTTTCTTCAGGTTCTTTATATGTTAGGTTACCTTGTGCATTTGGGCTTTTTCTAATTTTTTGAGAAGGGCTTGGATGGCTATGTATTTCCCTCTTAGAACCACCTTTCAGTATTCCATAGGTTTTGAACTGATATGTTTTCATTTTCCTTGGCTTGCATGAATTGTTTAAATTCTTTAATTTCCTGGTTGACCCAATCATTCTTTAGCAAGATGCTATTTAACTTTCAAGTGTTTGAATTCCTTCCAGATTTCTTATTTTGGTTGAGTTCCAGTTTCACAGCATTGTGGTCTGAAAATACACAGGAAATAATCTCAATCTTTTGGTTTTGGTTGAGACCAGATTTGTGACCCAGTATATGATCTATTCTGGAGAAAGTTTTGTGTACACGCAAGAAGAATGAGTGTTCTGTTGTTTTAGGCTGGAATGTCCTGTAAAAATCTTATGAAGTCCATCTGGTCCAATGTGTCATTCAAAGCTCTTGTTTGTTTGTTGATCTTCTGCTTAGATGATCTGCCATTACTATGAATGGAGTGCTGAAGTCTCCTACTATTAATGTCTTATTATCAATATGTTACTTTATTTTGGTTGTTCCTTGGTTTATATAATTGCCTACTCCCATGTTGGGGGTATAGATAATTATAATTGTTAGATTTTCTTAACAGAGGGACCCTTTAGGTGTGATATAGTGTCCCTCTACATCTCTGACCTCAGTCTTTGCTTTAAAATCTGATTTTTCTGATATGAGGATTGCTACCCCAGCTTTCTTTTGAGGCCCATTGGGGAGATAAATAGCTCTTCATCCCCTCACTTTCAATCTGGAGATGTCTTAAGTTTCAAATTGAGTCTCTTGTAGACAGCATATGGATGGGACCTGCTTTTTTTGATTGAAACATTCAGCCCATTTACATTCAGAGTAATTATTGAAAGATATGGATTTAGTGCCCTTGTATTGCCTATAAAGTTCCTGTTTCTGTAGACTGCCTCTGTTTCTTTCTGGTATATATTACTCTTGGGCTCTCTCTCTCTCTCTCTATCTCTCTCTTTTTTTTTTAATTTCTTTTCAGCGTAACAGTATTCATTGTTTTCGCACCACACCCAGTGCTCCATGCAATACATGCCCTCCCCAATACCTACCACCTGGTTTCTCCAACCTCCCACTCCCCGCCTCTTCAAAACCCTCAGGTTGTTTTTCAGTGTCCATAGTCTCTCATGGTTCACCTCCCCTTCCAATTTCCCTCAATTCCCTTCTCCTCTCCATCTCCCCATGTCCTCCATGTTATTTGTTATGCTCCACAAATAAGTGAAACCATATGACAATTGGCTCTCTCTGCTTGACTTATTTCGCTCAGCATAATTTCTTCCAGTCCCATCTATGTTGCTACAAAAATTGGGTATTCATCCTTTCTGATGGAGGCATAATTCCATCATGTATATGGACCACATCTTCCTTATCCATTCATCCATTGAAGGGCATCTTGGTTCTTTCCACAGTTTGGTGACCGTGGCCATTGTTGCTATAAACACTGGGGTACCGATAGCCCTTCTTTTCACTACATCTGTATCTTTGGGGTAAATACCCAGTAGTACAATTGCAGGGTCATAGGGAATCTCTATTTTTAATTTCTTGAGGAACATCCACATGTTCTCCAAAGTGGCTGCACCAACTTGCATTCCCACCAACAATGTAAGAGGGTTCCCCTTTCTCCACAACCTCTCCAACACACGTTGTTTCCTGTCTTGCTAATTTTGGACATTCAAACAGTGTAAGGTGATATCTCAATGTGGTTTTTTTTTTTTAAAAGATTTTATTTTTATTTATTTGACACAGAGAGATCACAAGTAGGCAGAGAGGCAGGCAGAGAGAGAGAGGAGGAAGCAGGGTCCCCGCGGAGCAGAGAGCCTGATGCAGGGCTCGATCCCAGGACCCTGAGATCATGACCTGAGCCGAAGGCAGCGGCTTAATCCACTGAGCCACCCAGGCGCCCCTCAATGTGGTTTTAATTTGAATCTCCTTAATGGCTAGTGATGATGAACATTTTTTCATGTGTCTGATAGCCATTTGTTTGTCTTCATTGGAGAAGTGTCTGTTCATATCTTCTGCCCATTTTTTTTTATATGATTATCAGTTGTGTGTGTGTTGAGTTTGAGGAGTTCTTTATAGATCCTGGATATCAACCTTTTGTCTGTACTGTCATTTGCAAATATCTCCTCCCATTCTGTGGGTTGCCTCTTTGTTTTGTTAACTGTTTCCTTTGTAGTGCAGAAGCTTTTGATCTTAATGAAGTTCTTGGGGTCTCTCTTCACTTACAGAATCTCTCTTAATATTTCTTGCAGGCCTGGCTTGATGGTCACATGTTCTTTCAGTTTCTGTCAGTCCTTGAAGCTCTTTATCTCTCTGTCCACTCTGAATGAGAGCCTTCCTGGGTAAAGTGTTCTTGGCTGCATGTTATTCTCATTTAGTAACCTGAATACATCCTGCCAGCCCTTCCTGGCTTGCTTGAGTCTCTGTGGATAGATCTGATGTTATTCTGATGTTCCTCCCTCCATATGTAAGGAATCTCCTCTCCCTAGCTGTTCTCAGGATGTTTTCTTTGGCTCTAAGATTTGCAAGCTTCCTTATTATATGTCGGGGTGTTGATCTGTTTTAATTGATTTTGGGAGGGGTCCTCTCTGCCTCTTGGATGTGAATGCTTGTTTCCTTCCCCAGATTAGGGAAGGTCTCAGCTATGATTTGCTCAAATATACCTTCTAGCTCTCTCTCTCTCCACCCCCTTGGGGGTCCCAATAATTCTGACACTGGAATGTTTCATGGCATCACTAATCTCTCTAAGTCTTTTTTCATGGGCTGCTAGCTGCCTATCTCTGTCTTCTCAACTTCCTTCCTTTCCATCAGTTTGTCTTCAAGATCACTTATTTTCTCTTCTGTATCATTGACCCTAGCTATTAGAGTATCAAGTTTATACTGAATCTCATTCATAGCATTTTTATGATCAGCCTGACTGGATCTCATTCTGCCCTTATGCTCTTTTCAGGCCTAGTTATTAACTATATAATTGCTATCCTGAAGTCTATCTGTGACATCTTACTTATATCCATATTGATTAGCTTTGTGGCAGAGAACACTACCTTGGTTCTTTTTTGTGTGAGTTCCTCCTTCTTGTCATTCTGTCCAGGGAATGATGGTTGGGTGAATGAACAGAGTCCAAAATATCAACCATGACCCAAGCAAGATACACCCTAGCAAAATATGGCATGATTGGAAGCCATCACAGAAAAACAAAGCCAAAATGAAACACAAGAATAAAATTTTTTGAAAAGGGAGTAGGGGAAGAGGGACTATAATCTTGCAGTGTGGACAAAGCAGGGTGTTGCACTTGCTTCCTGGGTGAATTTTGTTCTGTGTGTTTGAAGACACTAAATCCCAAAACTGAAAGGAAAGTAAAACATATATATTACAAATATATATAATAAATATATATAATGTATAATATATAATATATAGACTATTATACATAATAGCATATATTATATATTTATAATATATAATGTATAATATATAATAATAAATAATATATATTTATAATATAATACATATATATGTATATACATACATATATATAGTTGAATAGAGTGAAAAAGGGACTAAAATGAAGCATGTATCTATAAATAAATAAAATGTGAAAAAGTACAGGTTAAAAAGTGACCATGAAATACAAGTTAGTATAATAAGCAACTAGTTGAAATGAGAAAAAGGTAAAAGAAAAAAAAAGGGAAAAAGCATAAGAAAAAGAGAAAAAAAAGAAAAGGAAAATTCTTCTGAAAAATAATGAGTTGTGAAGCAACACCTGGATCTCAATATACTCTTTCCCCTGTTGTTGGAATTTTATAGTCCTGTGGGATCCATAGACTTGTCATCCACCTATTTTTTCAGACTGTCTTCTGGGGGAGGGCCCTGCTGCATTGTTGCTCAGGTATCCCTGCCCGGGTGGAGATGTCCCATCCCCTATCAGGGGAATGGGCTCAACACAAACTTGGTCCTCTGTGTGGCTTTTGTTCCCTGGAAGCTTTCTGTGCCTCTCCAGAGGATCAGAACAAACATGGCTGCAGCCAAACCTCTGGGCCAGAACAGAAAGATCACTGTCTGCCCTCTTTAATAAACCCTTCAGGACAAACAGTCTGCACTTCTGTATGAGCCAAAAACTGCAGCCTCCTGCAGTGAGTGCTGCTGCAACTCCCTCAGAGGTAGTCCCAGGGGCCTGGGAGTGCCACTGCCCTTTGTAAATCTAAAACCAGGAATGGGGGCACCTGGGTGGCTCAGTGGGTTAAAGCCTATGCCTTAGGCTTGGGTCGTGATCCCAGGGTCCTGGGATCGAGCCCTGCATCGGGCTCTCAGCTCAGCAGGGATCCTGCTTCCTTCTCTCTCTCTCTCTGCCTGCCTATGATCTCTGTCTGTCAAATAAATAGATAAAATCTTAAAAAAAATAAAATAAAACCAGGAGTGGCTGGCTGCAGGCTTGCAGTCCTAGATCATGGCTGGGTGCTGACCTAATGTCCTTTCTGGGCCACTACCACCCTGCAAGCTTTTACCTGGTGGTGGGTGCAGGCTCCAGTCTTTCTTAGGCTGCTCAGGAAAAGAGGGATTACTGCCCTGCCAGGCTCATGGTTTATGGCACCCTCCTGGGCTCACTGACCATAACCTGCTTGCCAGCTCCACTGCTAGGGCACTGTACCGGTTCAAGCATCCCTGTTCACTCTGTGACTCATCGGATCCCCAGACCACAATGCCCTATCTAGAATTCTGTCTTTTCACTTCCAGAGTCCCTTTCAGAAAGGGATGTCTTCTCTAGAGCAGATTTCTAAGGGTTCTGATTTTGCACTCCAGTGTTATATCACTGTCCAGGAGCCAACATATGGAGGCTCCTTCCCCCTTCCGTTTATCTTCTGATACCTCCCCACAGATTCATGACTCTGCATGTTCTATCTTGCAAAAAGCAGTCGCTTTCCTGCTTGTAGAGATCCAGATATATATTCTTACATCTCAGGCTGATTTGTGTGTTCAAAATGATTTGACAGATATCCAGCTAAATTCTGGGGACCAGTTGAAATGGGGTCTCCTACCCCCCAATCTTGCCTCCCTCTCCCTCTGGCTTTTAAAAAGATTTTATCTCTTGGGGCACCTGGCTCACTCTGTGGGTAGAGCATGTGACTGTTGATCTTGCGGTTGTAATTCTGAGCCCCACATTGGGAAGTGATTATTTTAAAATAAAATCTTTTTTTTCAAAGATTGATTGATTGATTGATTGATTTACTTTTGAAAGAGAGAGCACACATGCAAGTGAGCGGGAGGGGCAGAGGGAGAGGCAGAGAATCCCAAGCAGACTCCAGCCTGGATTGCAGAGCCCAATGTGAGACTCAGTCTCATGACTGAGATCATGATCTGAGCCAAATCCAAGAGTTGGTTGCTTAACCAACTGAGCCACACAAGTGCCCCAACAATAAAATCTTTAAAAAATATTTTCATTTTTTTCCTCGGTTTTCTTTAGTCTGAATATGGTATGCCTAAGTGTTGTTGTATTTCTCTTGCATAGTGTGTTCTCTGATCTTCCTGTGATTTTTGTGTTTAATTTTTGAAAGTTTTCTTATTATTACTTCAAAAATTTCCTTTACTTTCTCTTTTTCCTCCTCCTAATATTCTAGTTATGCACCTTTTGAAATTCTCCCATAGTGCTTGGATGTTCTGATCTTGTTTTTGTTTTTGTTTTTGTTTTTGCTTTTTCATTCTGTTTTCTTCTTCTGAATTTCAGTTTGGGAGAGCTCTATTGACTTATGTTTGCATTCACTAATTCTTTCCTCAGCTGTGTCAAGTCTACTCATCATCACTTAGAAGGCATTCTTCATGTCTGTTATAGTGTTTTGATTTCTATCATTTCCTTTTGATAATTTCTTGGAGTTTCCATCTCTCTGCTTACATTGCCCATCTGTTCCTACAAATCATCTAGTTTTTCTACCAGAGTTTTTAACACGTTAATCATAATTATTTTAAATTCCTTGTCTGATGATTTCTACATCTGTATCATATGTGAGTTTGATTCTGATGATTTATGTCTCTTCAAACTGCTTTTTTCTTGACATTTTGCATGTCTTGTAATTTTTTTGTTGAAAGCTGAACATGATTTTTGTGTGATAAGAACTGAGGTAAATAGGGTTTTAGTGTGAAGACTGATGCTAGTTTGGCTAGGGTTGTATTGTGTTTAATGTTTGCTGTAGCTATAGTGACAGAGGCTTCCAGTTCCTCTAGTGTCCTTGTTTATCTTTCCCCCGTTGCTTGTAGGATTCCATAGTAGTCTTCTTCAGAGACAGCCTGTGTCTGGCAGCAATTTTAGTTGTTTCATTGGAGTCCTATTTATGTGGTGGTGTGTTGTGGTAGAGAAGTGGTTTCTAATGTTCCAGTTAAGTATAGGCCTATGTCTTGGGCTGTGAACCTCCAACTGTATCTTCCATGATATAGCTCTCTCACCCCCACCCCACCTCATACTCCTTTCCTTGGCTGCAGGGTTCCCAATCTATTCCCTCGAAGCACTAAACCTAGTTGAATTTTTTTCCTCCACTATGTGAGATAAGGAGGCTGGAGGAGGCTGGAGTGGGA
The DNA here is from genome assembly GCF_922984935.1 of Meles meles. Taxonomy (NCBI): domain Eukaryota; kingdom Metazoa; phylum Chordata; class Mammalia; order Carnivora; family Mustelidae; genus Meles; species Meles meles. Next base: position 63,161,115 of record NC_060076.1, read on the forward strand.
GGAATTCCCTTCCCTAGCTTAGATAAACTCGGGAAGTCCTTTTCTTTGGAGAATAATTCTTTGTTGTGAAGATGGCTGCTCTGGACATATTTCACAGTGATTATTCTTTTCCTTTTCCTACCAGTGCTAGGGGTGGATATTTCTTGGATTTTTACCCTCACTGTGGTGGAGCTCCTAGAGGTAAAGTCCATGAAAGTGTGGACCCCACTAAAACTGTAGCTCCCAGAAGTTTCTCCCTCTCAAGTTAGTCCACAGTCAGCACCCAATGATCCATCATAATTATCATTACATATTCCTACCAGTTTCTAACTCTAGCAGCTTCTGCTCTAGGCAAGCAAATCTTGGCTATGTCTCTTTGGATGAGCCTGTCTTACCAGATTTCAAGGTGGCATTTTGTCCTGCAATGTCAGTTTTCAGAGGTGTCCCAAAGTCGTTGATTTTTAGTTTATCCAGCTTTTTCTTGTTGTAAATACAGAAGTGATGACATTCATGCTCTTTACGTATTGGAACTGAAGGCAGAAGTTCTAAATCTCCATTTATAATCAAACTTCCATAACATCCCACTACAATTAATGGACCAGAGTAGTTTGTTCTGGATCTGCAGAATTTAGCATTATCTTGGAACCAGGTTCTAGTAACTGCCCAAAGTTTGGGTATTTTCCTTTCCTTGGAGTATTAGTCAGTGTTCTCCAGAAAAACAGAATCAATACTATATATATAGATATAGATATCTATATATACATATAGATTTATATATATCTCAAAAGAAGTTTTAAGAAAATGGCTCCTGTTGGGACACTTGGGTGGTTCAGTCAGATAAGTGGCTGCCTTTGGCTCAGGTCATGGTCCTAGGATCCTGGAATTAAGTTCCATGTCCGGCTCCCTGCTCAGGAGGGAGTCTACTTCTCTCTCTGTCTGCCACTCCCGCTGCTTGTGTGCTCTCCCTCTCTCTGACAAATAAATAAATAAAATCTTTAAAAGAAAGAAAGAAAGAAATTAATTGAGGCTGCCAAGTCCAAAATCTGCATTAGCATGCTAGCAGGCTGGAGACATAGAGAAGAGCTAATGCTATAGTTCATGTCTAAAGATTATTACGGAAGAGCCAGTATTAAATCCAAAGGCTGCCTGTTGCAGAATTTCCCCTTGCTTAGGGGAGATCAGTTTTTTGTTCTGTTCAGACCTTCAGCTAATTGGATAAGGCTCACCCACTTTTGGAGGAGGTCAATCTGCTTTCCTCAAAGTCCACTGATTCAAATGTTAATGTCAACCAAAAGCATTTTCACGGGAACACCAGAATAAGGTTTGACTCTACATATCTGGGCATTGTGGCCGTTTAACCATCACACTTGATAAATGGCCACAGGTATCTTTAGGGGAGTTTAGGAAGAGGATTTTTAGTGTATATGTATAGCAGAGTTATAAGATCTTTTCTCAGGTGTTCTTTTTTAAGATTTCCTTCATTTGGGAGGCTCTGGGTCTATAAACTGGCTAAAGAAAACTACTTGAGAGGCTGTGTCTTTATTTGGGTGACATATCAAATTTTGGTTCACCAGATTAAGGAAGATTTTCTTGGGTTAGTCATTAATTAGCACCAAAGATCCTTGTGGATCAAGCCTGACTAGTTACTACTCTGACTCCGCTGCCCTTTACAGCAAACTTGCCTGCTTTTCTCTGTTTTCTAGTACTGCCACTGGCCCTACCACTCTGGGACTCTATCATTACCACTGAAAACAAGGAGCGCATTTCAACAGTGGTATCTTCTACCATCATCTCATATATGCAGACACAGAAAATACGGGTTGTTTTTTTTTAAGAATACTACTACTGTATTTAAGAATACAACTAGGGTTGAAGAGTACATTGCACATGATGAAACCCCAAGAGGGACATTCTGACAACTAGAGGAAATGTAGGAAGAGTTGTGTGGAAGGATCCAGTCCCTCTTGGCTTCTGGTTTGGGTGTGATTTGTAAATACCTTGTCCCTGCAGCTAAAGAAGTTAAGAGACTTTTTTTAGAGTGGTTGAGCTCTCTAGTTCTCCGAATTATCATTTTATCCTGTAAATTCTCTAGGGCACCTGGAAGCCACAGGCCCTCCCTATAGTCCTTGTAGATATTATTCACACCACAAAGGTCTATGGCAACTAGTTCATCTAACAAAGACGTCTCTTCAATAGTTACTTAATTCCCCATGATATGGGGAATTAAGTAACTGTTTCCATTTCATGACAAGACTATCATTATCTAATTTTCCACTAGCGACAGTGTTATCATGTACTTCAAACAGAACCAGGTCAGACAGTTAATCACAGATTCCTGTCTTTGAGGCTTAATTTCTTAAAGCTACTTTTTGTCTCTGTTACAGGCTCTCCTAAGATTTATTTAGAAAACATGGAGTATTTCAAACAGAGGAGGATTAAAATGCCAGGAATAGGTGGATATAAAACCAGTGAAAGAACTGCAAGAGCAAAAAACAGAGTAGATAGACCACCACTATCTTCAGGTAAACCACTGAAGTTCAATGAGAAATTTCTGCTGCCTCCTATGTTGGAAAACCAAAGGACATTTCCACTGAGGGACACAGCTGCCCTGCTGTACCAGCGTGGGTGGCTGGTAAGAAAGCACTCCATGTCTGCTGTCAGAGAAATAAGAAAATGATTTCTGCTATCCCATTTTCTAGTCCTCACAAAAGTCTATCTTGTTGATAGAAGATTAATAATACCCAGAACCCTGGAGCCAAAGGAATCTGGTAATTATAGTTCTCTGCCTTCTAGTCCCTGTGATACACAGAGTGTACTAGACAGGAATAGGGATGGGATCCCACACTGAGGGTATCTCTCAACTTTTATGAAGGCTGTAATTTCCATTCCAAATGAATGAAAACCTCAAAGACATTCAAACCAGCCCTTCTAGCTCACCACTGTCCCTGCTTGCCAGATGCACACATTTTGCTTACTGTTTTGTTTTATAGTTTCCGCCTCTTTGCCTAGTCTATGTGCCTGTCAGCTACAGAACCGAGAATGTACAGAGGATGATTGAAGGAGGAAGCTTAGAGGAGAAAAGAACAGGTTCTACTTATCTGTAGTCTAAGTGATGTTCTGATGACTTTTGGCCAGTCTTATTTTCCTTATATTAGGACAATCGAAAGTTCATTCTTTGTTGTTGTTTTTTTTTTAAGATTTTATTTTTCAGTAATCACCACACTCAGCGCTGGCTAGAACTCACAACCCTGAGATCAAGAGTCAGATGCTGTACAGACTGAGCCAGCCAGGTGCCAGAAAGCTCACTTTTTAAAAAAGATTTATTTATCTATTTTGGAGAGAAAGTGTATGAGGCTGGTGGAGGGAGGGTGCAGTGGGAGGGAGAGAGAAACTTTAGCAGACTCAGCGCTCAGCGCCAGCTGAAGTGGGGCTCCATCTCACCCTGAGATCAGACCTAGGCTGAAAGCAAGAGTAGCCTCTTGACTAACTGCATCACCCGGGTGTCCCTTCAAAGTTCATTCCTTTTTTTTTTTAAGACTCTACCTATTTGACACAGAGAGATCACAAGTAGGCAGAGGGGCAGGAGGGGGTGGGGGGAAGCAGGCACCCCGCTGAGCAGAGAGCCTGATGCAGGGGCTGGATCCCAGGACGCTGGGATCATGACCTGAGCTGAAGGCAGAGGCTTTAACCCACTGAGCCACCCAGGCACCCCTTCAAAGTTCATTCTTGATAAAAATGTCAAGAGATAGTTGGAGAACTTAGAGGTACACAATTTTCTAACTAAGATGATAGTGCAAAATATATACCTCAATATCTTTTGCATTCCCTCCCTCCCCACCTTATGTATGGGGAGAGATAGAGAAAGAGAGAGAAGTGATTCAAGCCTACTGTTGGGACAGTTCTTTCAATGCATAATCTCTTTAAACCCATCCAGCTGTGAGTTGAAAAAACCTGAAGCTCAGAGGTTGAGTAACTTGCCCACAATCATAACTATAAAAAAAACTTTCATCTGCCCATATGGATTTCCATGAAATATAGGAACGAGACCCTAAAATTAATTAATGGAAACTAATTATTTGAGCCTTGCTTCTCTATCAGAATCATCTTTCATTTCAGCTGAGTTCCCCAAGCACTTCGCCCACAGCTGTGCAGCCGGATCCCGCGCCAGTGCGGTCCCAGACCTTAACCCCAAGCGCATGGATCGCCCTGGTCTTCGCGTGAGCCAGAGACGGAGTAAGAGTGACTGAGGATGGCAGGCTCTGGGCCAGGAGCAAGACTGCCAAGGGCCGGAGACATGAGTAGGGGAGGGGGCGGGACGGCTTGTGCCCCGCCCCTGCCCCTCTGTCCACTCCCATTGGCAGAGCCTTTCCTGGCCCCATCCCACCGCCCGCCTGCAGGGCAACGCTTAAAGTGTGCGGAGCAGGTGCCTCGCGTGGAGCAACAACTTTGCGCGCGTGTTCAGGCTGAGCGCTGCGTCCATTCACTGCCCGCGAGCGTGCATCCGTCTCTTCAGCCGGTGGCCCAACGAGAAGGGGCTCCAGGCAGAAGGCAGCAGCCACCTGGCTGCGACCAGAAGAGGCCGACAGCGCGGCTGACCCTCGCGGGCCGAGGCAGGGGACTGTGGCCGCGACCATGCAGACATGCGCCAGGGCCTGGGGGCTGCGTTTGGGCTGTGGAGTCGGGGGCGGCCGCCGCCTGGCTGGAGGCAAGGGACTGCTCTGGGTGCCGCGGGGCCGTGACAGCAGTAGCTGCGGCGGGGAGAGCAGCAGGGCTGGGGACTCGCGCCTCCTCGAGCGCCTTCTGCCCAGACACGACGACTTCGCTCGGAGGCACATCGGCCCTGGGGACAAAGACCAGAGGGAGATGCTACAGGCCCTGGGGCTGGCGGTAAGGACCCCACCCGGCCTTCTAGGGCCTCCTCCCATCCTGCCCTGTTTCTGTCAGCGGGGCCTCTCGGCCCCGCCCGGAACTCTGCTTTGCTCCGCGTGGGACGGGCTCCCGGGTCTGGGGCCCTGGCATGGAAGCGAGCCCGCGAGTTCGGTACCTGTGCCCCAGCCTTCTCTCACCCATTTACTTTCTCCGCCCGCTCTTCGCGCCTCAGAACCTTACGTTTTTCAACCCAACTCGCCCTACTGATGAACCCTAACTTTGCAAAAGGAGGACCTCCTGGTTTATCCTATTATCTCCGGTTGCTGGCTGAAATCAAACCTGGAGTGGTCGAATCACTAACCGAATTCATTTGCTTTCCTCCAAGTGATTTCTGGTTTGCTCAGTTGCTCTTTTCTCTTAAAAAAAGAAACCGTAATTAGGCGATTTAAATGAGGTTCCCACAAGCCTTTGTAGATGCAAAACACAGAGGTGACTCTTTTTAACTCCCGAAGCACTTTCCTCTCCCTTTAGTGTTCATGAACTTCTGTTTTAATTTTAGAGCATTGATGAACTGATTGAGAAGACGGTCCCCGCCAGCATCCGCTTGAAAAGACCCTTGAAAATGGAAGACCCTGTTTGTAAGTTGCCGGGAAGACTCCCTTAGACTCCGCTTGCTTTGACCTATTTGTCTTCTATGGTCTCTGAAAATACAGCTCTGGGTTAGGATTGCCCAGGACTGGAAATATGTTTATTAAAATAAAACAGCGGCAGGAGACGGTGGAATATTTAGTTCCTGGAGCAGTCAGTTTTGTACCCTAGGTTGGAGTCCATGGCTCGCCTTTCTAGGTTTTTATCTAGGCGCCGCAAACTTCCCATCGGAAGGCAGTGCCCAAACGCGTATGCAGGACTCCCCACTTCCCAGGCAACCATCCCACACCTCGGTTCTCATATCCTTTGGGTTGAGAAGTGTCATCACCTCTGTGCAAGTCAGGATACTCTGAAGGGAAAAAGGAACTGCCAATATCATAGAACTACGGAAGTGGCAAAAACGGGAGGAGATGTAAACTGTCCTCCTAGCCCAATTTTCTTTATAGGACTGCAGTTTCACATTGTTTACTTATCTCAGGTCCAGTTTCATTATTTATGCATAGTTTAAGGCAGCAAGGTAAAATGATTTTTGTAGAGAAACATGCAAATAAGATTTGTGCTTGGTTGAAAAAGCTTAGTTTGCTTATAGAATTAGAATTTTGGTATACATTTAAATCTCTTTAATAATCTGAAGACTAACTTTCAGAGGTATTATTTAAAGATTTTATTTACTAAGTGAGAGCGTGAGAGTGAAAGTGAGAGCGAGCGAGCAAGGGAGAGAAAGCAGGCATGAAAGTCAGGGAGGGCCAGAGGGAGAAGCAGACTCCCTGCAGAGCAGGCAGTTCTTCATCCTGGGACTTGAGGATCATGACCTGAGCTGAAGACAGTCACTTAACCAACTGAGCCACCCAGTCACCCATTATTTTTATGTGAGCACTTGACTTTCATGGACTTAGGCATGAGTTCATATGTCAAAGGATTAGTCAGGCAGAGCTGAAGAGCACTCTCCCTCTCTCTCAACAGGAAAGAATTCTTTTGGGGGTTATCTGGTTGTGAATCATAGAGATGCTGTCTCTTACACTTTTATTGGAGTCAGGTGAAGAGAGGGTACTTTGTTTTGTTTTAGGTTTTAGGACAGAAAGGATATATAGATGGCAGACTTCATTTTTCTAAAGATTTTATTTATTTGTTTGTTTATTTAAGAGGGGGGCGCATTGCGTGCAATCCAAGAGAGGAGCAGAGGGAGAGGGACAGGCAGACTCTGCTCTGAGTGCAGAACCCAGCTGGGGGTTGGATCCTGCAACCCTGAGAGGAACCTGAGTGGAAATCAAGAGTCAGTTGCTTAACTGACTCAGCCACTCAAGTGGCCCAAACTTTATTTTGTTTTAAAATAGACAACTTGAGGGGTGCCTGGGTGGCTCAGTGAGTTAAGTGTCTGACTTTTGATTTCCACTCAGGTCACAGTCTCAGGGCCTTTGAGATCAAGCCCTGAGTCAGGGTCCCGACCTGGGTGTGGACTCTGCTTAAGATTCTCTCTCCCTCCGCCCCTTCCCCCCTCCAAAAAAAGGGGCAAAGAAACAACTTGAGATATGAAGCCAGTCCAACTCCAGTGGTCTAATGTAACTCAAGCTATTATGAGGAGTGCTTCCCTGATTGGTTTCAAATCTGAACCATTTCTTCTGCCAACAGGGATCTTGCCTTTCAAATAAAATCTGCACATTTTGTTCAGTTGAACTGATTGAGACCTAGGGATAGTTGGAAGCTTTATCTGTTTCAATTTTAGGAAATGATAATACTAATTTGCTGGACATTTAAAAAGTGAAGAGTTATATATGTTTTTTTTTTTTTTAAAGATTTGTTTATTTATTTTAGGGAGGAAGGGGCAAAGGAAGAGAGAGAAAGAGAGAAACTCAAGCAGACTCCATAACATAGGGCTTGGTCTGACAACCCTGAGGTCACAACCTGAGCTGAAACCAAGAGTTTGTTGCTTAACCATTATACCACCCAGGTGCCTCAAGAGTTTTACATATATATACGCATTAGATTTATTTATTTATTTATTTATTTATTTATTTTTTATTTATTTATTTTTTATTTATTTATTTTTGAGAGAGAGTGAGTGAGCAGGGAGAGGGGCAGAGGGAAAGAAACTCAAGCAGACTGAGTGGGGAGCCCAACTTGAGGCTTGATCCCACAATGCTGAGATCCTGACCTGAACTAGAATTAAAAGCCAGATGCTTAACCCACTGAGCCACCCAGGCACCCCCCCCCCCCAAATTGTATATATACTTAATATTTTTAAAATTCATTTATTTGACAGACAGAGATCACAAGTAGGCAGTAAGGCAGGCAGAGAGGGAGAGGGGGAAGCAGGCTCTCCGCTGAGCAGAGAGCTGGACAGGGTGCTCAATCTTTGGACCCTGAGATCATGACCCGAGCCAAAGGCAGAGGCTTAACCCACTGAGCCACCCAGGTGCCCCTCCAAATTGTATATTTTTAAAGCAAGCATTAGGTAATGCCTTTCTGAGACTTTCAAAAGTCAGAAAATGTTTAGGTCAGCCCTTTTCACAGTCTACTCTAAAATAGATGTTCTTTAAGAGCATTAGCGCCTAAGAGACTTGTCAAAATTGTCTGTCTAAAAAAAAAAGTTCATCTACTCATTTCCAGCTGAATAATGTGAACTTCGGGGGATTCCATTTTTCCTTTCTCATTGGAACCAAGCTCCTGATAAGTAATATGCAGCTTACTTATAAACTTTAAACCCAGTGGCTTCTGTGAGTTTTGGGGCTGGGTCCCTCCAGTTATTCTGAGGTGACTTAGAGAAAATATTGCACAGTCAGGAGGTCTCCCTGCCACCAACCCTGCCACTTCCTTGCCTTGAGTGGACTGGCTCTCCAACAAGGCTTGCTTCTTGCAAGAGTGAGGTCTGGTTGGGGTAAGTACAGAATGTGTCAGAAAGGCATCAATGTTTTACCAAAGTGTGCACGTGTCATAGTTAATGAATGTTCTCCACATGGAGAGAACAAATTGGTCCATGTAACTTCTCGTAGTAGTATTTCTGTAGCAGAGCCGCATTATCCAAATGGTTTAATGTTGAATGCTTGTGTTCTGTTGTAGTTAGAGAGGAATTCTGGATCTAATATTTGTTCACTGTATACACAGGAAACTGGGAAGAGCTAGTTAGTTACATGAGTCTTAAATGCCCTCATTGCTGAGTAAAAAGAAGACTGAGAGCTGTAAGTACCATGGAGATACTTGGATTAGTTCTTACACATAATTTAATAATCTCAAACATTTATGCAGGGCTTACCCTGTACTGGGCACTTTTAAGCGTGCCTTTTTTCTTTCTTTCTTTTTTTTAAAAAGATTTTATTTATTTATTTGACAGACAGAGATCACAAGTAGGCAGAGAGGCAGGACCCTGGGATCATGACCAGAGCCCAAGGCAGAGGCTTTAACCCACTGAGAACCCAGGCGCCTCAAGCGTGCTTTTTCATGTGTTAATTTAGTCCTAAGTGCAACTTTTTGAGGTAAATACCATTTTCTGTTCTAAAGATAAAGATATCATGGCATACAGAGGATATGTTATGACTTGCAGTGGAGACAGAATTTGACCCAGGCAGCCTAACTCCACTGTCCACCCTCCAACCACTAGTTTAAACCACTGTCTTCATTGTTTACAGTTATGCACAAACCCAGTTATACCAGATTCCCCCTGCCATTACCAACAGCTCTGGTGGAAATGCAGTGGCATGCAGAGAGCACAGATGTGGGAATAGCCAGCCACAAGCAGGGAGAGGGAAGAGGTCACAGGTGCAGGACTAGGGTTTGGGTATTGAAGGATGAGTAATGATGCTCTGCTGGGCAAGGCTGGTGGAAGGTGCTACAGGTAAAGGGACCATTACGTACAGGACAATGACATGACAGAATCAAGAAAGTACAGATGATTCATCTATCATGAAGATGCTCCCCTCCCCTAGGACATTTAAGTGCTTTGAAAGAATACCTTATAAGTTGGCTTCTCAGCAAATCATGCTTCAAAGAAATAAGGAAAGCTACTCGATTCAAAACCCTGTTGTCATCCTGTTCAAGTGAATCCACCCTCTCTCACCCACATACAGACATAAAAAAAAAAGAAAGAGAAAAAAGGAGCATTTATTTCCCTGGATGGGCCATGTTGCTTGATTTTAGCTTTCTTTTTTTATTACCTTTTCCTAGATTTTCTACAATGACTATATATTTATTTTGTAATTACTACCAAATTTAAAAGTACTTTATGAACCAACTCAGTCACTTTTAGCTATGGTATGCCTTAAACTGTGTAGTATTTTCAGTGAAGTCATCTCAAGCTAACTAGACTGAATTAGCTCATAACTTCACAGAAGCTGCAGGGTTTAAAGTTTACACAAAATTGCACGTTGCTTATTGTGAGAGTGCTTAGGTAGAGAGAGGAGAAACTTACTCCTCTAACATTCAGATTATTCAGCCAGAACCAAGCAGCTGAGCTGTCACAATGAAACTTCTGATGAACTTGTGGGAACTTAATGTTCGCCACATCGTTTAGAGTGGTGTTTAATAAATGGTTAATAAAGGGGACGTTGTGTAATGTAGCTGCAGGTGGTGATTATGTCATCTAAGTTGGGTTGGGCACTCTCCTGCACTGACCCCAAGTACACCTAAACAAAACAGCTGTTCCCCAGACTGTGGATGTCAGGTGTCTTTCGGCTGAATGGTATCTATCCTTGGGTTTTGCGTGTAGACTCTTCTAAGTTTGTTACAAGGCTTTCCCTTGGCTTATTCCTGACCAGGTTTCTGGCTTAATATTAATTATTTTGTCTTTAGGATAATACCAATGGATTTTCCTTATATGTTTTCCTTACATATGAAAATAAATGAAAACCAGCCAAAAGAGAAAAGTTAAGACTATTTATTCTGAACTTATTGTATGAAGGGAGTCAGACTTTTGTTTTGGCAGAGGAATGAGAAAGCCTTATAGTGAAATAAAGGAAGGACTTCAGAAATGCCCATGCATGCCTATTGGCATGCAGAAGATGTGGGGGTGGGGCGCAAGTAGAAACAGGGGATCCTGTGTGATTGGTTAAGGATGCATATTTAGGGGCTCCTGGGTGGCTCAGTGGTTTAAGCCTCTGCCTTCTGCTCAGGACATGATCTCAGGGTTCTGGGAGCGAGTCCCACATCGGGCTCTCTGCTCAGCAGGGAGCCTGCTCCCCTTACCCCGCCCCTGCCTGCCTCTCTGCCTACTTGTGATCTCTCTTTGTCTGTCAAATAAATAAAATCTTTTTTTCAAAAAGGATACATATTTGGCTTTATATGGTTGGTCCTATATTGGAAGCCAAGGCCAAACTTCAGCAAGCTGTCAATTATTAATCAAGTCCTGGCCAATAATTTTTTTTAATATTTTATTTATTTATTTGACAGAGAGAGAGGTCACAAGTAGGCAGAGAGGCAGGCAGAGAGAGAGGGAGAAACAGGCTCCCCACTGAGCAGAGAGCCCGACGCGGGGCTCGATCCCAGGACCCTGAGCCCATGACCTGAGCCGAAGGCAGAGGCTTAAACCACTGAGCCACCCAGGCGCCCCCCTGGCCAATAATTTTGGTCCACTACTATATATGTTATTGTGCTGGATTGTCACTGAAGATAGCAATTTGGCGTTCTGCAAGTCTAACTTAAGCAGGCTGGCTTCTGGTATTTTAGAAAGAAGTGTTGGTTTCTTGAGCAGGTTGCTGCAGGTTGTGGGTGAAAGTTACATGGTAATAATATGGTCTAGCCATTGTCTGTTTGTGTATTCAGTCTCACAATAGAATCTGTCTTGTCCTTAGATTTTTGTCATTAATTCTTTTTAGGTAGACAGCTGCTAATCTGAGTGATATCTTGGACAGTGGGTCTATTGCCTGAATTGCTAAATGTTCATTGACCATCTAGTATGTGCAAAGCACTGTGAGGAAAAATAGGTGAATAAACATAATCACCATCCTTGAGAAGCTTATGTCAGAAAGTTTAAAAGTCCCAGGTGCTGTAAGAACTATGGATAAATGCTGAGTGCTCAGAAATGTGAAGTTGGGAGAGAAATAGGGTTTCTGAAACAATGTAAAGAGTTAGAAGCAAAAGCAATTATCTTTACATTGACTGTTTTTTTGGTGTGTATATAAGGAAAAAATGCAAAGAAATAAAGATAGTATCTTCACAGGGAAAAAAAGGCAAATACAACATGACAAGCACAATTAGGGAAGTATTTTAGTATTGTTGGCATCTCATCATTGATGGAATCTTATCAGAATACTTACACTGTCATCATTTGGGGATTCTGGTGTATGTTCAGTTCAATCAACAAAGCAATTCTTCAACCAGGTGTTTTACAAATTCAACTCAATTCTGACACTATCTACCTGGAGATAGCATCAGATCCTACAGGGTAAGGGCTTGGTTCCATGAAACTGTCCCCTCTTTAGATGCCAATCCCAAGTCCACCTGTGCTTCTGACCGACAAGCTATATTTTGGAGGTTTCCACAACCCCATCCTTGAGTCTGATTAATTTGCTAGAGCAGCTCACAGAGCTCAGAAACATTTCCATGTTTGTCAGTTTATTTTAAAGGATGTTATAAAAGATACAGATGAATCACCAGATGAAGAGGTACATAAGGTGAGGTTCATAAGGGTTTTGAGCACAGGAGCTTCTTTCCTGTGGGACTTGGGGTTCACCACCCTCCTGGCATGTGGATGCATTAGCCATCCCAGAAGATCATCAAATCTTGTTGTTCAAGAGTTTTTATAGAGCATAATCTGTATTTTCCCATCCCAACCTGTTTCCTTCCCAGAGGTCTGTGGGGTGAGGCCAACAAAGTTCCAACCCTCTAATTAGTAGGTTTTTCTTGGTCTTTCTAGCCAGCCCTATCCTGAGGCTATGTAGGGCACCACTCTAAATCACTTCATTAGCATAAGACCAGGTGTGATCAGAAAGGCTTTAAAAAAAATTATTTATTTGAAAGAGAGAAAGAGTGCACCCCTCAAAGGGCTTCTTATGAATAACAAAAGAATCCTACTGTTCAAATTCCAAAGACCATATATATATATAATATATTTTTTACTATACCACAGTGACATTTCAGTTAAATGGTGGAGGCATATCCCAATAGAAGTGGAGAAATGAAAACAATAATCTTAAAAGATGCACCCTTGGAGTGCCTGGGTGGCTCAGTGGGTTAAAGCCTCTGCCTTTGGCTCAGGTCATGATCCCAGGGTCCTGGGATCGAGCCCCTCATTGCGCTGTCTGCTCAGCGGGGAGCCTGCTTCCCCCTCTCTCTGCCTGACTCTCTGCCTACTTGTGATCTCTCTCTCTGTCCAATAAACAAATAAAATCTTAAAAAAAAAAGATGGTACCCTAAAATAATCATTTTTCCCTTCTTTTTAAAGTAAGAATTCAAACTTGGTATCTCAGTCTTTATAAGTTATCATTTTTAGCATTGAAATGTTTTGGGGGTGCCTGGGTGTCTCAGTCAGTTAAGTGTCTGACTCTTTATTTTAGCTGAGGTCATGATCTCAGGGTTGTAAGATTGAGCCCCACGTTGGGCTCTGTGCTTGGTGTGGAGTCTGCTTGAAATTTTCTCTCCCTCTCTTTCTGCTCTTGCTATCTCTCTCTGTGTGTGTGTGTCTTTCTTTCAAATAAGTAAATAAATCTTTAAGATTTTAAATAAATCTTTAAGAAATAATAAAATGTTTTAGACTTCCTTCTTTTTTGACATATGAAGGATACAAACATGTAAACATAGTGAACAAATAAAATAGGTCCTGTGATGGGGACAAAGAACATGAAATGTAAAACCAACTTTCCCCCTCTCCATCTTGATTCCAAAGGATCATGGAATTTATCCAGTATCATCAAATACATTTTATATAAATGAGGTTACTTCTTTAATATTAATTTAAAAACTGACTTTTCTGGGGGGAGGAAGCTATTTTATCTATTATCTCTTGTTGTATAAGAAATTAACTGCAACATTCTGTGACTTAAAACAACCCTGAACATTTATAATCCTCACCATTTCTGTGGGTCAGGAATCCAGGAGCAGCCAAGCAGGATGGTTCTGGCTCAGAGTCTTTTGTAATATTGTGGTCACATTGGTGGATGCTCATCTGGGTCTGGAGGAGCCACTTCAAGGTGGCTCACTCACAACAGCTGTTGGGGGAGGTCTTAGTGCCTCCTCACGTGGGTCTCTCCTTCAGCTGCAGCTGGATTCCCTTAGAGCCAGTGATTCAAGAGAGGGAAAGAAAGCCAGGAAAAGCTACCCTTTTTATGACCTACCTGTGGAATTCCTTTAGCATCACTTAACACCACTTTCTATTGATTAGAGTGACTCATTAAGTCCGGCCTGAATTCAAAGGAAAGGGAATTAACTTTCACTTAAAAAAATTTTTATGCTTGAATATAGTTGGAACACAATGTTACATTAGTTTCAGATGTACAATATGGTGATTTGACAAGTTTATGCCTTTTCTGTGCTGACCACAAGGGTAGCTACCATCTGTCACCATAGAATGCTCTTATTATATCATTGACTGTTTTCCTTGTACTGTGCCTTTTATTCTCATGGCTTATTCATTCCTCAACTGGAAGCCTGTATTTCCCTTCACCCATCTTGCCCATTTCCCCACCCTTCCTCCCCTCTGGCAATGATCAATCAAATTCTCTATATTTATAGTTCTGATTTTATTTTTTGTTTGTTTTGTTTTTTAGATTCCACCTATGAGTGGAATCATATGGAGTCTGTCTTTCTCAGTCTGACTTCACTTAGCATAATATATCCAAAATATATAAAGAACTTATACAATTCAACACTAAAAAAAAAAATCTGATTTAAAAATTGGCAGAGGGCATGAATAGATATTTTTCCAAGGAAGATATGCAAATGGCTAATGGACACATGAAAAAATATTCAACATCACTAATCATCAGGGAAGTACAAATAAAACCACAACAAGTTATCACTTTATACCCATTGAAATGGCTAAGATAAAAATAAGAAATAACAAATGTTGATAAAGAGGTAGAAAAAGGATCACTTGTACCTTGTTGGTGGGAATGTAAATTGGTACAGCCACTGTGGAAAACAGTATGGAGGTTCCAAAAAAAGTTAAAAAAAGAGATAACATATGATCCAATAATTCCACTACTGGATATTTAACCAAAGAAAATGAAAACACGAATTCAAAAAGATATATGCCCCCCTATGTTTATTGTAGCATTATTTATAATAACTAAGATATGGAAGGAGCTGGGAGATTGTTGGAGAGTTTAGAGGTGGTATTTGAAATGTGCATTAGTTCAGGTCCACCAAAATGTACTCACCAGGATGACATTAGATATGCAAAAAATTTATTGGAAGTGGAAACAGGAGAAGGCAGGGGGTCTTTAGACTGCCTTGGAGTTCTGACCCTGGTGGAAAGGGAGAGAGATAGAAGGGGAGGAATGGCTAGAAAAATCTTAGGCTGCAAGCACAGATCTAAGAAAGTTTTGATCAGTCCAAATGGGAGTACTTGAGCCAAAGTCACCCACATCTTGCATGAATGGTTCTGTATTAGTTCTCTTGATGTTCTTAGTAACTGGCTGTGAGCAGCCTATGGGAATTATGGTTTTAGTATAAACATGGTGTTGATCCAGAGGGGCAACAGGTGGGCTGTTAGTTTCTAGATTGAGTGTCTGGAGGTGATGGTAATGTCATCAACAGGAAACGGAGAAGCAGAGGGTCCTGGAGGAAGGAGAGATCATGAATGTTTGAGCAGAATTAGAATTGTTTGAGGTATTCATGGAACATGCATTTGGAAGTGTTGAAGCAATAGTTGGAAATAATGCGTCTAGAACTCAAAATAGAGATGAGAGATGGGGTTCCAGATTTAGTGAGTATTCTATTTTTTTTTTTAGATTTTTATTTATTTATTTGACAGAGAGAGATCACAAGTAGGCAGATAGGCAGGCAGAGAGAGTGAGAGGAAAGCAGGCTCCCTTCAGAGCAGAGAGCCGGACGCGGGACTCGATCCCAGGACCCCGAGATCATGACCCGAGCCGAAGGCAGCGGCTTAAACCACTGAGCCACCCAGGCGCCCCTTTAGTGAGTATTCTAAACAAATTCATGGGAAGTGAGATGTCCTGGGGATGGAATATGGGGAGCAATTAGAAGTCAGGATGTTGGGAAACAGAGCATGTAAAAGGAGGCAGAGCTCTCTGAAGTGAAGTAATTAAAGAGGTTGGAGGATAAAATTTCAGTCAGGGGTTGTGGACCCCACTGGCATATTCTGGACTTTTCTTAGACAGAAGAAGGAATAAAGTCCACCTGAGGATATAAGGACACTCTGAAGTAAGAAGAGTTGAAGGGTTGCCTGTCTGATGATCTGAGTGAGGGACGGAAAACGTGAGACTGAATGTTAAAGAAAAATGGGTTAAGGTTCAGAATAGCTATTGTGAGCATCCAAGTGGAAAGAAACCTGGTATTTTTACAAAAAAAAAGTATTTTTGATATGCCCATATCATCAACATAAATTTAACAATGAGGAAATACAATTTCTAAGATTCTGAAATTAGTTGCATTAATTAATACACAGTGTTATTTCACAGAACTTAATAGCTATGGTTTTCCATCCATAAATGTCTCTCTGAAGCCCATACTTTTAGGGATGCAGTTGAACTAAACACGAAAACAGTTTGTGTATTGCTTTGTCATCATGAGATTTTGTGATGGGTGATTATGGTGAATATTTGAGCTAGCTATATGTGGGAATTTAGGCAAGTTTTTATTGCAATGCTTTGATTCATCTGTATTTTCTGAGCACCTGCTTTGTGCCTAGCACCCTGCTATGCTCCTGCTCACAAAGAGATTCTAATTTAGTGGGTGAGATTCTGGGTTGGACTATAACTTTCTCCTTATGCCTATTTCTTTGGTCTATAAAAAATTATCTCTTTCTTGCAAGCATGTTAGATTGTTTGAGTTGGACTCCTAGAACATATCCTTCCCTTCTTGTTTTTGCTCTGCTGGCTATAACAATGTCCCCACAGGGCAGCAAAGAGGAAAAAAAATATTCCAGGACTTCCACCCTGATTCTCATTTCAAACTCACCATTTGGCCTGATTATATAGGTAAATGGGTATACCAGATAGATGTGAATTGCAGTTTCTCTGTAAATTTCTTTTAAAAATGTTCATATATTAAATGAAGAGAGGTGGTAGAGGAGGCCTCCCACAGAAAGTAGTGTGACCCAAGACCAAGGAGAAAGTGACATATATGGTGCCTCTTGTCCCCACTTCCCCACTGTGGGATGTTCTTGTCTTCTTACAGTTAGTATTAAGATCTCAAACCTGTATTTTGGGTGAATGGGAAGGGCTGTAGGGACTGCTCACTCCTATGGAGACGAGGGACCAAGGAGCCATCACAAACACAGGTTGGACCTGCCTCAGCTCCTTTTGGCTTTGGAGGTGTCCGCTGGAGGGCTTTAACCCCTGGGGGTAATGAGGGGCTGGGTGCAGTGGAATGTTAATTAACTGAGCAATAAGATGGGAAAGAATCTGGCAGGATTAGGGCCAGGTGGATCAGAGCCCCAGTCAGGCCTGCATGGTCCTGTCCCAAGCATATCTTGTCACAGGTTTCCCTCTGTGAGTATCAAAGAGTGTTCAATTTAAAGAGTTGCTGTGTCCCTATTCTAAATGACACAGAGCTTACAGATTGGTTTACCTTTCTGGAATGGAGAAATTCTGTGATTC
The DNA here is from genome assembly GCF_922984935.1 of Meles meles. Taxonomy (NCBI): domain Eukaryota; kingdom Metazoa; phylum Chordata; class Mammalia; order Carnivora; family Mustelidae; genus Meles; species Meles meles. The sequence continues at coordinate 63,178,319 of NC_060076.1, forward strand.
ACAGACTTTGTTTGTGAAACTGTTCTTTGTTGGGGGAGGAAATTTAACACATAAGAGGGAGTAGCATTTATGGGTTCGGTAAGTGAGTTTAAGTCAGGCGGTTATGGGGGAGGAGTGGGGTGCTGCAAATGATTAGGCGATGATACAGAAAGGCTACACATTACAGTGGAATTTGTACGCAAATTCCAGGTTCAACTCAGAAAATCAGAAAATATCCTGACAAGGGCTATCATTCATGGTCTGTTTATCTTGATTGAGACCCTTGACCCCACCCCATGGTTTTCTAAGCAGCTTTGAAGTCAAGGATCTGCAGGTTGGCAAGAAAAATATGCTAAGGCAGTCTCTGTCCTAACATTCTGGCCCCAGCTTTCCCCTTCAGCCTCTGGCAGAAAAAGGCCTTTCTGGGCAAATTCAAATATGATTGTGTTGGTTTTCAGTCCTGATGATTTCCTTGGAGATCTTTTCTGAGTATCTTGCCAAGTACACGAAGGGCAGGGAGTGGGAAGGAGGCTCTGACATTGGCTGAGTGGCTGTTCTGTGCTGGGTGCTGCTGGACTTCCCGGAAAATGCCCTGTGGACCTTTGGCCACTGTGGGGACTGAAAGGTGTCTGCACTCATATATTTCACAAGGAGGATTTTGTTCTGCACATAACATTTTAATTGAATTTTTAATTTTTGGATAACATAGGCATATTGTCCAAAATTTTAAAACACAGGAAGATATGTAGGAAAAAGCAAGACTCCTTCAGTCTTATCCTGTCAGTTTCTTGAGAATCAGTCCCAAGATATTCTGTTACTATGTAGCATATGCATATGTATTTATTCTTTTTTTTTTAAGATTTTATTTATTTATTTGACACAGAGAGATCACAAGTAGACAGAGAAGCAGGCAGAGAGAGAGGGGGAAGCAGTCTCCCTGCTGAGCAGAGAGCCCGATGTGGGGCTCTATCCCAGGACCCTGAGATCATGACCTGAGCCGAAGGCAGTGGCTTAAATCCACTGAGCCACCCAGACGCCCCTTATTCTTTTTTTAAATATAAATGGCAGAATCCTTTCTTTTCTCTCCTTGGAAACTTTGACCTAAGATTTTAAGATTGCCAAGAAACAAAATAAAGCATGGGTACATTTTTTCATATAATTGACACAAAAAGTAATCATAGCGTTATGTGTTAGGGATAACGACTCAAGGGTGGGGAACAATGTGTGTATGCATGTGTGTTTCAGTATAGCAGGAACATTGACCATTACAGCCTGCCTGTCTATTCTAACGATATTTTTTTCCAGTTCTGGTCAAAATTCACATACATGGAAAATTAAGACCTGGGTGTATAGTACATGGAGTATTTAATACCTAATTGGCTTGATCCTGTTAGGAAGTATTTGTTTGGTGTAGTGGTCAGTACAAAGCCCCCCGTGGTATTTTGGGTGCTGGTGACAAGGGAGTTGCTATTGGAATTATGTTAAGGAGGAAGCATTCATTCTGAATTCTGCGAAGAGGAACAGCATGGAGATCCACCTGCAGATTCTTAAGAGAGTGGTGCCCAGGTCACTGAACTCTGTTCTTGGTACATTAGAACCAGGGCATTATGCAATGCTCAGAGGCAGAGGAATAAACAAGGTCAGAAACAGGCATTCATTCCATAAGAAAAGAACATATTGCTTGAATTCCTGAAGGACTACTAGAGGACTTTTGTGACCGAGGTGGCACAATAATGCACAGTGACAGACTGTAGGCAGGAACTTGGATAGTGACACATTGTTTCCAAGTGTTTCTTTCTTTTTTTTTTTCCAAGTGTTTCTTAATGGACACTCCCTTTCTCTTTCTGTCTCCTTTCCCCCTGGTCAGTTTCAAAGCCATTCATAAGAAAGATAGTTACTGGAATTGGGCCTGTTTACAGGAGGAAGCTGTTTTTGTCAGATTGGATGGAAGAGTGAGAAGAATGTGCACGGCTGTGGGGTTTGCTGTGGAGTAAAATGGGAAGCATTTCAGCAGCATGGCCAAGAACCTACACTACTCTTGATGACTCAGGAGTGTCCATTACCTTGGTGTACAGATGTCTGCTCATTTGTTTAACTCACTTTGTTCCGAAAGAAGGTAAATAAGAAAAAGTCAAGCTTGAGAAGCAAGGCTTGTTGATCCTATAATCTTCTGTCCTCATATGGTGTTCTCCTCATATGTGTAGCTCTGCATCCAAATTTCCCTTTTCTTATATGGACGGCAGTCACTGAATTAGGACCAACCCTAATATAGTATGAGTTCATCTTAACTTGATTACGTCATTAAAACCCTATTTCCAAATAGTATCATGTTCACCTGGGGTTAGGACTTTAACATATCTTTTTAGAGAACACAGTTCAATTCACGGCACTCCTCTGCCCATCTCCCTTCTGGACTAATGTACAAGCTTCTTACAATATCTCCATGTTTCTAGGGTCTCCCCTCTGACCTAGCCACCTTATCAGTAATTATCTTTCTGTAACATAGAAAAGATATTATTCATTACTCTGTTATTCCTAAAGGATAAACTCTTTAAAAAAAAAAAAAAGATTTATTTATTTATTTATTTATTTATTTATTTATTTATTTGACAGAAAGAGACACAGTGAGAGAGGGAACACTAGCAGGGGGAAATGGAAAAGCAGGCTTCCCACCAAGCAGAGAGCCCGATGGGGGACTCGATCCCTGGACTCTGGGATCATGACCTGAGCAAAGGCAGACTTAATGACTGAGCCACCCAGGTGCCCCCACCTAAAGGTTAAACTCTTGATTTGGCAGATAAAGCTCTTCACAGACCATTCTCATTTGGGAGCTAGACCTTTTGTCCTCATGACATAATACGGAACAGGGATCTGTCCTTCTTGCACAAGATCTTAATTGAAGCTGGCCTTGCTGAATTGTGTGCCTACCAGGCACTGCTAGTCAATCCCAACTCGAAATGGGTTCTCAATCACCCTCTCCTAAGAAAGCTTTGGGAAGTGAATGAATTTCTTTCATGACTGCTTCTAAAGATGCTGCACTTGCATAACTCCTCAGATATTGGTTTATTGAACTTTCACTTATATTTCCTAAACTTTCAATGGAAAAAGGTAAAATTGTCTATCATAAGGCAGTTGGATGATATTTACTCATGGAACTGATAACCTAGAAAACTGTCTTCTCTTTCCTTAACCTAGACTGGCAAAATGACACATCTCTTGTGAATTTACTTTTTGTGAAAGCATGTGGGGTGGGAGGGTGGGATGGAGGGTAAAAGTGTTTTCGTTGAGGATAAAGAAGGATTAATGAGAGCAATAGTCACAGAGTACAGTAGGATTAAAACAAAGTGAAGCATCCTCTTATCTAGTTTGCCATTTTAGAGACTGCTGTATATAGATTTTTCTCTGACATAGTAACAATAAAATCAGACAATTCTAAAATTTAAGTGACTGAATCCCTGAGAAGATCTTAGAGGAGCCAGATATTTGCCCAAGTAGTTAAATTTTTACTGCAATAATGTATCTATAGGCAGAGGGGCAGAAAAAGAACCATGTAAGTTCATTTGTATCTAGAAACTATCTTTTAGTCTAAGCGCTATGCCTGAAGCTGGTTTGTACCTGGCCTGCTGGGGAGAGTGTAAAATCTGGAGTCAGACAGACTGGGTTGTAACCATTCAATTGAAAGCCATGTAGCCTTGGGCAAGTGATCCTATACATGCCTGATTCCTAAGGTGCATGAAAAGCATTTGGTATGATTCCTGGCAAAGAGTAATGCTCAGAGGTCAGATTTTGTTGTTACTATATGAATGACCCCAAATAGGGTCTCACCTGCATCCAAGAACTTTTATAATTCTTTCTTAATTATCGAAGTGTCCTAATGGGAATGCTGGTTAAAACTGCATCTTCTATTACAGCTGTTACTTTACACTGTTGGGTGAAGGACTTTTTATAAGTAGCCCTGTAAGTGACACAAAGGAAAAAGCATCAGAGTTAGTAGAGGAGTTTTAGAGAAAAATATAGGTCATGTGTTATTTAAGACTTATATCAATATTGGTATTATAAGGCAATTTAAGAAGGAAAACAGTATTTTACTAAGAGAAAGCAGAATTTACTTTTTAAAAAAATTTTAACATATAATGTATTATTTGTTTCAGGGGTACAGGTCTGTGAATCATCAGTCTTATGCAATTCACAGCACTCACCATAGCACATACCCTCCCTAATGTACATCACCCACTCCCCATCCCTCCCACTGTCTTCCACTCCAGCAACCCTCAGTTTGTTTTCTGAAATTGAGTCTCTTACGGTTTATCTCCTTCTCTGATTTCATCTTGTTTCATTTTCCCTCTCTTCCTCTATGATCCTCTGTCTTGTTTCTCAAATTCTTCATATCAGTGAGATCATATAATTATCTTTTTCTGAGTGACTTACTTCACTTAGCATAATACCCGAATTCCATCCATGTTGTTGGAAATGACAAGGTTTCATTTATTTGATGGCTGCATAATATTCCTGTGTGTGTGTGTGTGTGTGTGTGTAACTGATACTTTTATATACACTTTGTATATATATGTATACACACTACATCTTCTTTATCCATTCATCTTGGATGGACATCTAGGTTCTCCGGAGTTTGGCTATTGCGGACATTGCGGCTATAAACATTGGGGTGTACATGCCCCTTTGGTTCACTGCATTTGTATCTTTAGGGTAAATACCTAGTAGTGCAATCACTAGGTCATAGGGTAGCTCTATTTTCAACTTTTTGAGGTACCTCCATACCGTTTTTCAGAGTGCCTTCACCAGCTTACATTCCCACCAGCAGTATAGGAGGGCTCCCCTGAGAAAGGTGAGGTTTTAAAAAATATTTTATTTATTTAGTGGGGGGTGGGAAGGAAATGAGAGATGGGGAGGGAAAGGGACAAACATGCTATACTGAAGAGAGAGCCCAGCATAGGGCTCAATCTCACAACTCTGAGATCATGACCTGAGCTGAAATCAAGAGTCCAACACTTAACCAACTGAGCCACCCAGGTGTCCCAAGAAAGTAGAAAGTGTAAATACCATAGGAATGTAAAGGGAACAGTAGAAACTCAGAATGAGGCAAATATTAAAATTGGGCAAGTCTAACAAAGCCAAAAAAAGAAGAGCCAAAAAAAAAATTATGGGAAACCATACTGGAGGGGTAATTGAGTGATGTTTTGGGATTTTTTAAAATTTCTGCATGCACTACGTAGTATTGTTGGGGGATTGACTCTTATATTTTTCATATAACTGTTTTCATATATATATTCAAAGAAAACAAAGCTCTTAAACTATAGTTAGAGTTCTCTTTTGAGATGTTTTTCTGCTTATAATATTTCTCTCTTTTTTATAATCAGGTGAAAATGAAATCCTTACAACTCTGCATGCTATTTCCAGCAAAAACAAGATCTGGAGATCGTATATGGGCATGGGCTATTATAACTGCTCTGTGCCACAGACGATTTTGCGGAATTTACTGGAGAATGCAGGATGGTAATGTATTACTAGATTGAAAACAGGAGTACTGTGTTTTGATCTGCGTGAGTTTCCCCATTTCCCCACATAAGCTTGTTTTTCCCCATTTCCCCACATAAGCTGGTTTCTGTGTGTTTGAGTCTGTGAGGAGTTGATGTTGTGTTTGGTCATCAATACACGCTGTCCTCCTCTGCTGCCTCAAGTCCAGACCTGCAGTTCTGAGGCACAAAGCATTTGTCTAGGCTAGGGCAGAGGTTAGCCTGGATGGATGAGAAGCACAGCACCTTTGTATCTTTTTCTGCTTTGAATAGCAAAGCAGTCCTGGTTCATCAGAGTGCTTTGTCCTGGATGAAGTCGCTCATGTCCCATCATTAGAGGAGCCAAATTTATTGGCCTAATCACTCCCGCCTCCTGGCCAGAGCTTTTGGTTTCAATATGCTCCATTTCTTCATTAGTAGGAGAACAGGAAAGAACCATCAAAGAACTAGGTGCATTTTGTTTTTGTTTTTGCTTTTTTTTGCTTTTACTGTGTGTGTGAATAATTTGCACTGCGGAGGTTTCTTTTCCACTGTGGTATTGACAAAAGTTTGCATGGTTGAACTCCAAGTTTGATTTCAAAAGCAAATGGCCTGTCTTTCCCCTTACAAAATAAGCCTCAAAAGTACATGAATGAGCTGCAGCATTTTAGCTCTCTGAATACTGGCCAGAGGCCTTCACTCTTGGTGGCCATAGAGAATATTCACCATATTGCTTCCTGGCTGTGAGTGGATGTTTTAATTTACTTTAGGAGCTGCCAGCATTTTGAGAGGGAAACAATGTTGTTTTGCTTTTTCAGTCCTGGTTTTTGGGCACATTTTAAATGCTGTTGCTTTCCATTCACTGAAAGTCGATTTGAATCTCAGAGAGTAATACTGTACTTCACCAGCACTGATAGAGAGGGCTGTGCACATGAGGGTGAGGAGATTTCACAGTATCACCCTTCTGAATGGTTTCCATAGAGACAGAACCAACAAATTCCGGTGACGTGAGGTGAAAATAAATGGACAACATAGCTTCAAAAGAATACAAACATTTGGGCTCTTACTAGAAAATTTACATCAGGTCCAGAATTTTATTTTATGGGGTCCACTGCTAAAACAAATCTTTCACTGCTGATAACATCAGTAACTAATAGAAAAAGACTTATATTTTCCTTGTGGCTGTTTCTGTTCTGTGTAACTTTGGCGCTGGGATTTAAAGGAGAAAATCTCATGAATGTTTGTCCTACTGCACTACCTCCTTCTTTCCCAATCCTACAAGAATGTCACAGCCCAAAATCGTAGAAAATACTGATTATTTTGGGATAAATGTTAATGCCATGTTAAATATATCAAGCATCTTGTTTGAGCCAGATAAAATGCTTTCTTGGATGTGCAGATGCTTTAAAAATACATTAAAATACATCTAGAAGCAGAAATGAATTGAGTTAGTCAGTTGAAGTAAAGAAAATGTAGGGATGGGTGGCTGCCTCTGTCGGTAGAGAATGAGACTCTTGATCTCAGTGTGGGGAGTTTGAGCCTCATGCTGGGTGTAGAGATTATTTAAAAATAAAATCTTTAAACAGAAGAAGAAATAGAAAATGTAGGTCACAGACACCCCATCTTAATCACCACATTTTGCCTAATTGAGTCAGCAAAACCTTTGTATAGATGACAGCAGGCCCGTGTTAGCATTTTTCTCCTGAAATGAGGGTTTATTAGTGTCCTTGGGCCTCAGACTCACTGTCCTGAGTTTTTTAATAGAGGCTTGTTAAGACCTTTAATACCTGTTATTATAGTCCAGAAAATGTGTAGACCAAAAGAAGTTCACAAATAAAAGAAGTGGGATCATATATTTATTTTTGCAAGAAAACAATTGTAAAACTCTCTACCTTTAGCAGGATTAATTACCTTCAGTCTAAGTTTGGCTTATTAGAGTGTTGAGCAAAGTGAGAAAAGCTGGCAAGAGAAGAAAATATTGAATCTCAAAGTCTGTTATCAAACGAACAGTGTGGTTTCAGGTATGGAGGACTGTACTTGGGACATCTGGGTTTTTTTCCTGCAGGTAATGGGGAGCCATCTCCATTTAAAAAGGGAAGTCAAATACTACACACTTCGGCACAACAGATTTTCAGTAAGTTCCTCTTTTAAGCACAGCATTAGGGCAGTAAGACAACAAAGGGCACGTTGTGGATATGGGGCATTGGAAGGAAGATTAATGGGAATTGATCATGATTTGGGCTCAGAAAACCTGCAGCTTCTACCTTGAGAACTGGCACAACACCTTTGAAAGAATAAGAATATTCAGGAAGAGAAACTAGTGTATTTGGGAATCTAGTTGGAAGAAGAATAGGCAATGTGAAGCTGACTAAGATGTGATAAATTTTCAGAAAAAAACCTTTCCAAATAGGAATACCTAATAATATCTGAGCAGAATTATGAGTAAATCCTCTTAAAGATCAAAATAAAGGAAAAAAAAACCTTTTTAAGACAACTAATATTTGGGCAGGATTTTACCATTTCCAAATGCTTTATATGTATTAACCTCCTTTGAATGCTAAGAACATAACGATATAGGTGATGTTATCTTCATTGATCACCAAGAGAAATTGGGAGAGAGAGATTTGGTTACTTGTCCCAATTCATAGGTAGTACGTTAAAGAATTAAGGCTGAAACCTAGGGCTTCTTAATCATAATAATGATCATAATAATCATAATATCATAATAGTATCATAATAATGCAGGGAAATGTGTGAATCACTATACTACTAAATAGAGTACAGAAGGGTATGATCTTTCTGGAGAGGAACATGGCAATATGTACTGAGAACCTTAAAATTAATTATCGATATCGTATATCGTATAGTTCAAAATTCTACTTTTAGCAATTTATCTGAAGGAAATAAGACAGGGTACTTAATTTGAGGGTACTTAAATAAATTATGATAAATAAGATGATTTAATGCTACATAACAGTTAAAATTATATCATTGAACAATATTAAAGTTATTAGAAATTATTCATGGGATAATGTTAATAAATAAAACAGGGCATAAAACTTTACACAGAGCATAATCTTATTTTAAATATAAATATGATTATGATGTAGAAAGAGTAAATTAATTAGCTTGATTGTGGTAATCATCTATCAGAATATGTTTATCAAATCATTATATTATATATTTTATTTTTTCTTATTTTATTTTATTAAGTAGGCTCCACACCCAGTGTGGGGCTTGAACTGACCACCCTGAAATTAGGAGTTGGACCTTCTACTGACTGAGCCAGCCAGGTGCCCCTGTACACTTTAAATATATACCATTTTCTTGATTATCTCAATAAAGCTGGAGACAAAAGAATTATAAAGAAAAGTCACAAGTAAACCGGGGGCAGATAGAACAACAGAAAAATGGGCAACATACTTGAGTGTGCCTGTCATAAAAGAGAAAAAGAAAAAACATTGAAAAGAAATGCATTTAAATGATGACTGTTGTTATCTTGGGAGTTTTCAGATAATGGGTGATTTTATTTTCTCATCTGAGTTTTCCAAATTTTTATAATAAAAAGGTGTAAGATAATCAGAAAAAGGTAAAATTTACAAAAATGGGATCATGATAGTTGACACTTGCACTTTAAATACATATATCAGAAGCATCTTCATGTCAGGAATTATTCTTTTACGCATTTTCAATAAATGTGTAGTATTATGTATGCATAATTCTCTTTTCAATGAACGCTTAATTTTGTTGCTTTTTGTTGTTGTTATTACTCCTTTTTCAATATTCAGTGCTGTGATGTATTCTTTGGAACATTGCTATCTCTATTCCTATTGTATATGCTGTGTCCATGGGTATTCTGAATCTTTCCTATTTATTGGATGGACCAGCTAATTTGTGTATGCTCACATGTGTGCCTGAGCAAGTTTGTGTGTCTGTCTATATGTAAAATAACAACTCTGAATAAAATGAAAGTTTCAGATAGCCAGGCAATCTAAGCACGTCTTTGTGGTGGCAGGCTATGCTGTGTGTGAAAGTCTTATCGGATGTGAGGTCACAATTGTTTCTTGTCTTTGCCTTTTGTGTGACCCCATTTCTACTCAGATTCCTTTTCTACTTTGTCTGCAACATGTATTGTGTGCCTCATTCATTCCAGTTCACCACCCACTTAGAATTTGGCAAACTGATTTACAGTTGCTAAGCCAGTCTGTTCAAGGAGTTAACTGGAGCAAAAATGTGCTCTGCTATACACCTACACACACACACACACACACACACACACACACACACACACAACTGTGCCAGTTAAAAGTTCTAAAATTATTTCAAACTCTTGACGTTGGACTGCTTGGTTAGGCAAGTTCCCCCACCCACTCCCCCTCAAACACAAGAAGTATTGATTTCAAAGCCTTCAGAAAGGAAAGAAAAAGGATGGAAATATCCTGCACATGATTACCAGAGCAAGACAGAAAGGGATAGGGCTTAAAAAAATACTTTTTTTCCCCTAATACTTTTCTGGCTTAGGAGAACAAAAACAATAGAATTATAAAACAATGTCAATCCCACGTGGGAGCATGGACCCCAATCTGACCCACTTTGGTGGTAGAGTGAATGGATTCTAGGTGAAAAGATAGCAACTGTGTCACGAGTCCTCAGTCACCCTCTATCATATCACCTGATTTTATTTTCTTAAAAAAAATTTATCACTCTGAAATGATTTCATTTATTTATTGTCTCTTTTCCCCCCATGACAGCATGTTATTTAGATCAGGGACTGTTATCCATTTTTTTATAATGTATCATGAGCAGAACATAGCTTAGTTCTTGGTGCTTACAGGCATGTAGTGAAGTTTGTAGGATGAGTGAAGTAATGAAAAAAAGGATGAAGGTACAAAATGGATTAGCTCAAATGCCTGAAGAAATACTTCTGGCTAATAACTAGAGGATATAAGACCAAAACTCTTGCTGTGCTGTCTTCTAACCATTTATATCCTTGAATTTTGATAGCTGCAGAGTTAACTTCTCCAGACTCTTAATAACTGAATAGTCAGGATTCTTAAATAGACCTCTCTTAATTTCCTAGGAGCACATAGAATTTCTACTGCTTAGTATAGAAACAAAGATCCCATAAAACAACACTTTTATGGGGCACCTGGGAGGCTCAGTGGGTTAAGCGACTGCTTTCAGCTCAGGTCATGATCCTGGAGTCCCAGGATTGAGTCCTGTATCGGGCTCCTGGCTCAACAGGGAGTCTGCTTCTCCCACTGACCTTTCTCCACTCATGCTCTCTCTCTCAAATAAATAAATAAAATCTTTAAAAAAAAAAAACCAACCATTTTTGAGTATAGATAGTAAATTCTTAGATGCTTTCCGGTTGTGGACTGTGATTGAGATAGGCTTTTAGCTAGAAGAAAGATACAGGAAGTAAAACTTCTGTTTATATTACTGTAGGTAAACTCACGTGGATTTAAGAACCGGGTTACAATAAAACACATACATATGATAAGATTATTAATACAGATATGTAATATTAAAAAGTAACTTAAAAAGATAGAAATGTAAGTACTGAATATGCCCAAACTGAAGATAATATTGTTACTGTGATTTAAGTCTAAGCATCCCTACTGATACACAATTCTCAAAGAAGGCAAACTTAATTCCAGTTACTGAATTCCAAAATGAACACATCCTGTGCACTTTTCTGATGTGAAGTCACAGTTTGGACATGACCTTTGTGTCTTTCACAGGATCACCCAGTATACTCCGTACCAGCCAGAAGTGTCTCAGGGGAGACTGGAGAGTTTACTAAACTACCAGACCATGGTGTGCGACATCACTGGCATGGACATGGCCAACGCATCCCTGCTGGATGAGGCCACAGCAGCCGCAGAGGCGATGCAGCTATGCCACAGGTGAGAGGCCCATGGACCGAGGGCTATTCTCCAGTGTCTTCGGCTGTGCAGGTAGAGCTGGCCCTGTTGGTGTCCAGTGACTCACTCACACACACACACACAGAGTAGCATTATACCAGTCAGCTGAGAGAACTAAAAAATCTGCAATAGTAGCAGCTTTAGAAAAGTGGCTTTTTAAAGCCGCTGTTGCTTACCATTTAACATGAGAAAACATTTGGCTCCTCTCATCCATTGTGTTGGCTCTGGTCATCCCTAGTGTTAAGTTCAGGGATGTTACAGCAGCTCTGAGATAGCAAGCTCCCTCTCTGTGCCATCTTCAGTGTGAAGCCTTTGTCCTCATGGTCACAAGATGACTGGTGGGGCTTTAACCATGACCTCTGCACCCAGGAAGGAGGAAAGGGGCAAGGGTGCTGCTAGCTAAATAAGGTCTCTTGAAAGAGTTTGTTGGAAAGTTGCATTCAGCAACTTCATGCTTTATTGACGACCCGTACCTATGTGACCTGGGGGAATGCAGCTTTTATTAGATGGGCGCACTGCTGCCCCCTGCGTTCTGGAGTTCTGTTCCTGTTGGTAAAGGGGAGAACGGTTATAGGGTAGGAACTGGTGATCTGTATTGTTCAAATACCATTTTCTTTCAGGAAGCATATTGTTTTAGGTTGTACTTAAATGTTGTATACCTTGTTTTCTTGTATTTAACAATACATTGTGAGAAGATTTGCTTTAGTCAGCTATCTAGGACATGGCTTTTATTGTCTACCTGGTATTACTCACTTGCATGAAAGTACCATAATTTATGTAACCTCATCTCTTTTGTTACACATTTACTTTGATACCATCTTTTACTGTTACAGATGCTATTGTTCTACATCTTTAGAATAAATTTTGTCAAGAGTTCTGATTGCGGGGCACCTGGGTGGCTCAGTGGGTTAAAGCTTCTGCCTTTGGCTCTGGTCCTGGGATTGAGCCCCACATCAGGCTCTCTGCTTGGCAGGGAGGCTGCTTCCCTTCCTTTCTCTCTGCCTGACTCTCTGCCTACTTGAGATCTCTGTCTGTCAAATAAATAAATAAAATCTTAAAAAAAAAAAGTTCTGATTGCATGGAGCACTGGGTGTGGTGCATCAACTATGAATCCTGGAACACTGAAAAAATAACAACTTTTTAAAAGAAACCTTTAAAAAAATTTTTTAATTCTGATTTTTTTAATATTTTATATTTTATAATTTTAAATGAAAAATTTTTTAAAAGTTCTGATTATTTCCTGAAGATGCTTTTCTAGAAATAGAACTGTTGGGTCATGGTATAGAGTTAACAGTTGCTTTCCAGTTCCTCACCTTCCTTTGTTCTTGGCTTTGTGAGTACTTTTGAGCTTACCTTCCTGGTAGAATTCTCCCATAGATGTCATCTGGTTGGGAAATCTGCCCATATTCATGGTATGTCTGAGATTTTGTGCCTCTGGCTCTGAATGCCCATGTAACTCTCTTTCTTGGCTTCCAGATGGTTAAATTGGTTCTGGTACCAATTCTAATATGTGCATGGAGGTTTTCCCCACACCAACAAACGATTCTTTGAAAACAGCAGGGTGTCTAAGAATACCTCTCAATTCTGACACTATCTAGAGATAGCATGGGATTCCAGGGCTTAAGGGTTCAGTCTCACAAGATTGCCCTGCCCCCTCACCACTCTCCACCCCACCCCACTTCATATGCCCATGGCAAGCCCATGTTATTTCCTTTGCTTCTGAGTGCCTGGCTATAAACAAGAGGTTCCCAGGACACCCTTAGTTAATTTGCTAGAGCGACTCACAAAACTCAGAGAACTCAGAGAAACATTACTTACTCGATCACTGGTTTATTATTAAGGAAAAAAACAGGAATAGCCAAATGGGAGAGATACATAAGACAAGTTATGTGGGAAAGGTGTGGAGCATCCATGCTCACTCTCAGCATACACCATTCTCCTCCAAAATTGCCACATATTCATTGACCTAAAGTTCTCCAAACATTTGGGTTTGATAAAGGCTTCATTACATAAGCAGAATTGATTAAATCATTGGCAGTTGGGTATTGATTTGACCTCCAGTCCCTGTTCCTTCTGAGGTCAGGGAGTAGGACTAAAATTTCCACCCCTCTAATCACATAGTTGATTCCATTGGCAACCAAACCCCATCCGTGGACATTTTCCAAATTTAATTAACATTAAAAAAGACATCTTTGTGTTCTCCACAGTTAGGAAGTTTGGGGAGCTATGAGCCAAGAACTGTGGATGAAGGCTAAATATAAATGAAAGTATGAAATATTTGGTATTCGATATATTAGAAACTTGGTCATGACCAAATATATATTTCTTATAAATCACAACATTGCAGTAGTGAACCCCAAACAAACTTGCTTAGCGGGTATGGAAAGCTCTAAATTTCCAGCCACAGGTTATTCTGCTTCCCGAGCAGCAGAGGTGGGTTCAGACTCTTCCACCTGATCCTGGGTGGACAGCCAGAAAGAATGCTTCTCTGTTCTCAGCTGTTCACATTTTCATCTTATCTCATCCTTATCCCCCTTCTTGCTGCTGCTTCATCTCCCTCTGCCTCTTTTTCTAAGCTTCCATTTCATACTTGGAGAACCTGAGGCCTTTCTGGTTGATGGTTCAGGGATTCGGTCCTGAACTGATTTGAATTAATGAGCTACAGCTCTGCAAATCCTCGATTTACTTCATCTCTCTTAATTCTCATACCTTCGGGCCTATGTTTAATTTGACCCTCGAAAAGTAGCTTTGTGGTTTTTATCTTTAGAAAAGATAAATAAAATAATAATAATAATAATAAATAAAAGTTAAAATAGCAGTATTTTTGTTTCCAAAAACAGATGGCTCTTTTCTCCCAGTTTAGATTCACACTGTAAAGAGCATTTTGCTTTGGATAATTAATCACTTTTGTATCTACCCAACTCTACTTAATCCTCTATTAAATTTATGTTAATTATAAAAATACCTGTCCAGAGGGGAAAATTATGTAAACAGTAGAGAATATAATGAAGTGAACCTACTGTTTCTCAGTCCTGTTCCACTGAGAAAGCTGTTGTTAACTGGTCAGTGTGTATCTTTCTGGGAAATTTAATGAATGTACATGTCGTGTTCCCCATCCTTTCTACCCAGATGTGCTCATGGTACATGCACTGTTATATATACTATTAAAAAAACAAAATTCAACTGAACATATCTGAAGCATATCTGAATTGGCTTTATTATTAAACAGTTCACAAATTGGGCAGCATTCTACCTAGCAGGTAGAAAGGCTCCCTGGGGAGTTGTACAAATGAAAGCTTTTTTTTTTTTTTTTTTTTAATAGGAAGGAGGGTGAGGCAAGAATGTGATAGGCAAGATCACCTTCCCTTAGGGGGAATGACTGGGTGTCTTATTATGCAGATGACCGCTTATAGCCTTTGGTCAATGGAGAAAGCCCACGTGACAGATTACCTCCTTTGTGCTTATCAGAAAATTCCTGACTCAGGGTTAAGACTACATTTCTGGAGGAGGTTGCGAAACTGCAATTAGTTTAGGTATTAAGCCCTGGTTTGGTGACTGGGCCTGGTGCAAGAAACACCATTTTGGGCCTCTGGTTTTCTTTTTTTCCCCTTTTTTTCCTTTTCTTATTTGACAGAGAGACAGTGAGAGAGGGAACACAAGCAGGGGGGGTGGGAGAGGGAGAAGCAGTCTTCCGGCAGAGCAGGGAGACATTGGGGGGGTGGGGGGGTGGGAGAATTCATCCCAGGACCCTGGATCATGACCTGAGCGGAAAGCAGATGCCCAAAGACCAAGCCAGGGTGATGCCCCACCCCTTCAAAAAAATTTTTGGTTTTCTTTTTAACAATCCCCATCAATTTTGGGGGCTTACCACGGAAGGGAATGGCTCCCTAGTGGTTTGCATAGGGGCCACTTGGAATCTTGTTGGTCCCTCACGGAGACATACTTCACAGGGAGAGTGTGGATGTGTGGTCGGTGACTCTGCCCCCCAGATGCTGAGGTGCATGAATCCCTGGCGCGGGTCATTACTGAGCTGTAGTTGGAGTAGGCTGTACCTTTTCAAGCGGTATCTATTTACAATGAAGTTGCAGTCTCCAGAATTCCAGTCACTGTTCACAGAAGGATTGAAGAGTCTGACAGAGTTATTTGTCAACAATCTCCATCAATTTTGTTTCCTGAAATCATGAACTTTTAGAAAACTCCCAGGATTTAGGTCCTTTGGTAGCTGTAAGGTACTGCCCAGGTCACTTCTCTGAGCCCTTTTCATGAATGAGGACATTTGGTTTAGATAATCTCCAAATGCTTCTTTGGCAGTAAAATTCTCAGATGTTTTTATTTCAACCTTTTTTTTATTTCTACTTGTACCCAGTCATTATCCTGTTTTTATTTCTTTTAACTCTTAACATATTTAAAAATTTAAGCAAGTTTAAGATTGATTTTGCTAAATAGGGTTGGAATAGTGTTTAAAAAAAAAAAAAAAAACCCAAATTCAACTGAGCAAATTTGAAGATCTAACTGGCTTTATTAAACGATTCATGCATTAGGCAGCATCCCCTCAAGCAAATAGAAAAGAGTGATAAAGGGCTACAGAAAGGGAAAGGTATTTTTAAAAAACATCTGATGATTTAATTTCTTTTTTCAAATTTTTATTTAAATTCTAGTTAGTTAAAGTGTAGTATTAGTTTCAGGTATAAAATTTAGTGATTCATCACTTTTATATAAAATACCCAATACTCATCACAAGTACCCTTCTTAAAATCTTTTTTGTTGTTGTTGTTGTTTTAAAAGATTTTATTTATTTATTTGAGAGAGAGAGAGAGAAAGAAAGAGAGTATGAGAGAGAAGCAAACTCCCTGCTGAGCAGGGAGCCTGATGGTGGGACTTGATCCCAGGACTCCAGGATCATGACCTGAGCCAAAGGCAGTTGCTTAAACAACCAAGCCATCCAGGCACCCAACAAGTGCCCTTCTTAATACCCATCATCTCTATTCAGCCCATTCTCCACCGATTGCCCTTCCACAACTCTCAGTTTGTTCTCTGTGGTTAGGAGCCTGTTTCCTGGCTTTCCTCTCTTTTTTTTTTTTTTTTCTCCTACATTCATCTGTTTTGTTTCTTAAATTCCACATATGAGTGAAATCATATGGTCTTTCTCTGATTGACTTATTTGGCATAACATAATACTCCCTAGCTTTATCCACATCGCTGCAAATGGCAAGATTTCATTCTTTCTTTATGATCAAGTAATATTCCATTGTGTGTGTGTGTGTGTCTGTGTGTGTGTGTGTGTGTGTGTGTGTGTGTATCTTCTTGATCCATTCATCAGGCAATGGACACTTGAGCTGTTTCCATAATTTGGCTATTGTTAATGTTGCTATAAATACTGGGGTGCATGTATCCTTTTGAACCAGTATTTTTGTATCCTTTGGGTAAATACCTAGTAATGCAATTGTTAGATTTTAGGGCAGTTCTGTTAACTTTTTGAGGAGCCTCCATACTGTTTTCCAGAGTGGCTGTACCAGTTTGCATTCCCACCAACAGTGTAAAAGGGTTCCTCTTTCTCTACATGCTTGCCAAGACCTTTTGTTTCCTGTGTTGTTGATTTTAGCTATTCTGACATGTGTGAAATGATATCTCATTATAGTTTTGATTTGTATTTCCCTGATGATGAGTGATGTTGAGTATCTTTAGTCATCTGGATGTCTTCTTTGGAAAAATGTCTATTCATGTCTTCTGCCCATTTTTTAACTGGATTATTTGCTTTTGGGGTGTTGAGTTTTATAAGTCCTTTATATATTTTGGATGCTAACCCTTTATCAGATATGTCATTTGCAAATGTCTTCTCCCAGTAGATTCTTCAGTAGATTGCCTTTTAGTTCTGTTGATTGTTTCCTTCCCTGTGCAGAAGTTTTTTATCTTGATGAAGATCTAGTAGTTCATTTCTGCTTTTGTTTCCCTTGCCTCAGTTGACATATCTAATAAGAAGTTGCTTTGGCCAATGTCAAAGACATTACTGCCTGTGTTCTTCAGGATTGTTGTGGTTTCAGGTCTCATATGTAGGTCTTTTATTCATTTTGAACTTATTTTTGTGTATGATGTAAGAAAGTGGTTCAGTTTCATTCTTTTACATGTTGCTATCCAGTTTGAAAGAGAAAGGTTTTTATTTTTTTATTTTATTTTATTTTTTAAGGATTTTCTTTATCTATTTGAGAGAGAGAGGGAGAGAGCATGAGCAGGGGGAGGGAGTAGATTCTCCACTGTGCAGAAAGCCCAACCATGGAGCTTGATCCCAGGACTCTGGGATCATGACCTGAGCCAAAGGCAGACACTTAACAGACTGAGCCACCCAACTGCCCTGAAAGGAAAAAGGTTTTTAAGGAAGTTACAAACAAAAGAGGGATTACTTAGAGCAATGTCACTTTCCTTTGGAGGACAAAAAGGGTCTTATTAGGTGAATTACCACCTCACTGGTGCTTACCAGGAAATTCTAGGCTGACCAATTAATATTGTATTACTGGGGATGTTTGAAACTATAATCAGGTATGTATTAAGCCCCAGTTTGGTGACATGAACCTAGCACAAGTGACTCTATTTTGGGCCTTTGGTTTTTTAAGAATAGAAATTGGATTTCAGTAGAATTCTGATCAGTAGAATTAATGACTCATTTTTTACATTGCATTCAGAGTTTCCCTAAGTACCACCTTTGCTTTGCATTCTTAGAAGCCACTTTGATTTCTTTAATGTTCATGTTTGAATGTGATTTTCCTTTTCAACAGATACAACAAGAGGAAGAGATTTTTTGTTGACCCCCGTTGCCACCCACAGACAATAGCTGTCGTCCAGACTCGAGCCAAGTAATTAATTTCAATCATATTTTGAACTCAGGGATAATATATATCATACTCATCTCTGTTGTTTCTCTCTGTTACTTTCAAACTGATTGGAGGTGAACCTGGTTTACATTGAGGTTGTTCAGTTTTACTTTCCCTCCCATTGTCTTCCTGAGATCTTGCCTTGTAAGTAAAATGTGTCAGAATGGAGAATATAGAAGTGGCTTTAGTTGCCTTTGCTTTATATTGAGTAACCATGTTGGTTGTTTTCTTTTTTAAAAAAGAAAATTAAAAATACTAAAATAATTTCAGCAATGTTCTGGAAAGCTTGAAAAGTAGGGGGGAAATGGAATTCTCACACAATTGTTAGAATTTAGTGTATACTACTGCAAACATAGTTTATAGGGAATCCAAGTAAAACCTAGGTGTGGTATGATATAGACAAAAACAAGCATACTATATTAGTTTATTGCGGTAATCAGATAAACACAACACAACTGTCCCTGGCCGGTGTATTTGTTTGCTTTTTTCTTGTAAGAACTGGGCAATATTATATTCCCCAACCCCAAACCACCATCCCTTCAGAAAGGTTGTTCTCACATAGGATTGGAACTGGATGGTTAAGAAAGGTCTTTCTCTTTGTCTTATTGATGGTTTTCCATTCACCTAAAACTGATCCCAGGTGAAAGTGGTGACTGCTGTCTGAAGTTGAGTTCTTTAGTCCTAGGAAGCCATGTTCCTGACCCTTTCAGGAGCAGGTTCTAGCAGGAAAGGAGGAATGAGAGTGGTAAGGGTGGAAGAGAGAAACAGAAGCCAAGCTGTTGGAAGCACTTGAGATGGTGTGAAGCTCTGTTAACAATGAAAGGTCAGGTGTGAGATGGGCATATGCATGTGTGTGTGTGCGTGCGCCTGTATGTGTGTGTGTGTCAGGATGAGGTGGGGTGGGGGACAATGAGGAAGGACATGGAATATGAACACTATATCACTGAAAATAAATAAATAAAATAAAGGGATTTTTATTTTCTCTTGAAAATCAAAAGCATGATTGCTCTTTGTCTTCTGTCTTTCCAGATACAATGGCGTTCTCATTGAGCTGAAGTTACCCCATGAAATGGACTTCAGTGGAAAAGATGTTAGTGGAGTGCTCTTCCAGTATCCAGACACTGAGGGGAAGGTGGAAGATTTCACAGAGCTTGTGGAGAGGGCCCATCAGACTGGGGTAGGCAAATCTCTCCTTGTGGGGGTCCACGGAGGTGTATCCCAACTTTGAATTAATGATTTTAATGCATCTTAGTTTCTATACCTGTATGGCCTAGAATGTTAAATTCTATCCTTCCTGCCTTTTTTCAAGTTTATTTTGTTCATTAATTCCTGGCACTCAGTAATTTTTTTTTTTTTAAGATTTTATTTATCTGAGAGAGAGAGAGAGCATCCGCATGAGGAGGGGGAGGGGCAGAATGAGAGGGATAAGCAAGCCCCCTGCTGAGGGAGGAACTCAATGTGAGGCTTGATCCCAGGACCCTGAGATCATGACCTGAGCTGAAGTCAGATGCTTAACCGACTGAGCCACCCAGGTGCCCCTTTGTAAATATTTTTGAATGAATCAGTGAGTAAATGGAATTCACTGGGTATGAAACAGCCCTGTCTGTCTGCTTATATTGAACATAATTTACTACTCTCCAACTGCTCTCAGGGGAAGGTGACAATTAACCACCACTTTCTCTCTTGTGTCCTTTCTAGAGCCTGGCCTGCTGTGCTACTGACCTTTTAGCTCTGTGTATCTTGAGGCCTCCTGGAGAGTTTGGGGTGGACATTGCTCTAGGTAGCTCACAGAGGTTTGGAGTGCCACTGGGCTATGGTGGACCGCATGCGGCCTTTTTTGCTGTTAGAGAAAGCTTGGTGAGGATGATGCCCGGGAGAATGGTGGGGGTAACAAGGTAACACAGCTCATGTTTCTCCACGTTTTGATTGTGCTTATTGTTTTCCCTGTCTCGTCTGATTACAAAAGTTGTTGATTTTTCTCTGAATTTAATCGGGCCATGCACGATAATTTACAGCATATTGGTATTGAGTCATATAAGTTAATTTAATTAGGTTGACAAAAGCATTGAAAGACTGGACATTTTAGGTGTATTTTATATCTAACCACTTTTATTCTCAAAAGCATTACCATGCCACACAGTTAGGTAAAAGCCATGCACAGTGAGAGATTACCATGTACACACTGTTATCTACATTATTTCATAGAGGCCTGCTACTTGTTTTTTCTGGTAATTTCTAAATGTATTCTCTCTAGTGCTTCTCATTGATATACTTCATCAGATTAAGAATTTAGATGAATGTTATGATTAGACCTTTCATTGAAGTTGGACTTATTAGCCTAAGTGAATAGTCTATATTAGTGAATAATTTGAATTTTTGAAAAGCAGCTTACCACATAATAGCAAGAAGCACCTCGATTTTTAGTGTAAGAATAGTTTCTTCAAGTATTCTTTTTTTTTTTAAGATTTTATTTATTTATTTGACAGAGATCACAAGTAGGCAGAGAGGCAGTCAGAGAGAGAGAGAGGGAAGCAGGCTCCCTGCTGAGCAGAGAGCCCGATGCAGGACTCGATCCTAGGACCCTAAGATCATGACCTGAGCCAAAGGCAGCAGCTTAACCCAATGAGCCACCCAGGTGCCCTCTTTTTTTTTTTTTTTAAGATTTTATTTATTTATTCAACAGAGATCACAAGTAGGCAGAGAGGCAGTCAGAGAGAGAGAGAGGGGGAAGCAG
Organism: Meles meles; assembly: GCF_922984935.1. Classification (NCBI taxonomy): domain Eukaryota; kingdom Metazoa; phylum Chordata; class Mammalia; order Carnivora; family Mustelidae; genus Meles; species Meles meles. The sequence goes on from NC_060076.1 coordinate 63,199,338, forward strand.
GCTCCCTGCTGAACAGAGAGCCTGATGCGGGGCTCAATCCAAGGACCCTGAGATCATGACCTGAGCTGAAGGTAGTGGCTCAACTCACTGACCCACCCAGGTGCCCCAATTTCTTCAAGTATTCTTACATTTGCTTCTTTCAGTGATGTATCTTCACCAGGCAAAATGAGGCAGAAAATTTTCTAATTAAAAAGAATTTAATATATTGTTGTCTGCTGATTTTTTTTAAAGATTGTATTTATTGGGACGCCTGGGTGGCTCAGTTGGTTGGATGACTGCCTTTGGCTCAGGTCATGATCCTGGAGTCCGGGGATCGAGTCCCGCATTCGGCTCCCAGCTCCACGGGGAGTCTGCTTCTCTCTCTGACCTTCTCCTCGCTCATGCTCTCTGTCACTGTTTCTCTCAAATAAAGAAATAAAATCTTAAAAAAAAATATTGTATTTATTTGTCTGGGAGAGAGAGCACAAGCAGTGGGAGAGGCAGGCAGATGGAGAGCAGGCTCCCCACTGAGCAAGGAGCCGGATGTGGGGCTTGATACCAAGACTCTGGATCATGATCTGAACTGAAGGCAGATGTCTAACTGACTGAGCCTCCCAGGCATCCCATCTGCTGACTTTTTTTTTTTTTTTAAGATTTAATTTATTTATTTGACAGCACAAGCATGGGGAGCAGCAGGCAGAGGAGGGAGAGAAGCAGGCTCCTTACTCAGTGGGAAGCTTAATGTGGGGTTCCATCTCAGGACCCTGGGATCATCCATGACCTGAGTTGAAGGCAGCCACTTAACTGACTGAACCACCCAGGACCTCCTGTCTGCTGATTTTTAAAAAATTTTTTTATTTTAGTTATTTATTTGACAGAGATAAAGAGAGAACACAAACGGGGAGCAGCAGGCAGAGGGAGAGGGAGAAACAGGTTCACCGCTGAGCAGGGAGCCAGTTGCGGGGGTCATGACCTGAGCTGAAGGCAGACACTTAACGGCTAAGCCACCCAGGTGCCCCATATCTGCTGATTTTTGTATTGAATTTCTTATCTCTCTGAAAAATGAAGCTTGATGACCCCAGAGCTTGATGAAATAAAGGATAGGACTGTTGAATCTTTCTTTTTTTTTAATTTTTAAATTATGTTATTTTTAAGATTTATTTATTTGTCAGAAAGAGAAGAGAGAAGAGAGCACAAGCAGGGGGAGTGGCAGGCAGAGGGAGAAGCAGGCTCTCCACTAAGCAAGGAGTCCAACTCCAAACTCCATCTCAGGACTCTTTATTAAAGATTTATTTATTCGGGCGCCTGGGTGGCTCAGTGGGTTAAGCTGCTGCCTTCGGCTCAGGTCATGATCTCAGGGTCCTGGGATCGAGCCCCACATCGGGCTCTCTGCTCAGCAGGGAGTCTGCTTCCCTCTCTCTCTCTCTCTCTCTCTCTCTCTGCCTGCCTCTCTATTTACTTGTGATCTCTCTCTGTCAAATAAATAAATAAAAATATTAAAAAAAAAAGATTTATTTATTTATTTGAGAGAGAGAGAAACATGAGTGGGAAGGACAGAGGGAGAGCGAGAGAGAATCTCAAGTAGATTGAGTGAGGAGCCCTACTCAGGGCTTGATCCCACAACCCTAAGATTGTGACCTGAGCAAAAACGAAGAGTCAGTTGCTTAACCAACTGCACTACCCAGGTGCCTCTATCCAAATTCTTAATTATAGTAGGAAAGAAGGAAAATTTTTCTTAGAGATAAGTGGTAAGATTATTAATATTCTTTTTTTAAGTTCTTAAAATCCAGGTAATATACAGTGTAATACTAGTTTCAGTTGTACAACTTATTGATTCACCACATTCTTTTTCTTTGTAGCAGTGCAGTTGCTTTAGGTTCTAGTGCAGAAGTTGATTCCTTTATCAGATATTTCCCTTTTTTTCTGTGTCTGCCAAGATGCTTAAAGTGAAATTTAATTTTCTCTAAATTTAATTTTAAATTGAATTCTCATTCACCATCATTATATTAGTCTGGGTAATTCCTGGGAAGTTTCCTTTCAAGGTTGCTAGTCTTATTGTACATATCTCAGTTCCTCCCTCAGAGTATATACTAAAAATTATTAGTCCTATTCAAAACAGGATGGCTTAGGAATTGTTTCTTTATGGCCTTGCAGCCAAATACATTTTCTGGGTTCCTTTCAAGCTGGGAAGGAAAGAAATAGGTCCATTTGTGACCACGCTTGGTGCTATGATCATATGTATTAACTAAGTATTTTATTCCCGGACCAGAGATGCCACTGGAAAAGAAGTGTATCGTCTTGCTCTTCAAACCAGGGAACAACACATCCGGAGAGACAAGGCTACTAGCAACATCTGTACAGCTCAGGTAGATCACATGCCTGCCTTGCCCACTGAATCGTTTAGAATCTACAGAAATGAGCTGCTCATGCGTTCACTCAATTGTTCTTTCATCCATTTACCACCTACTGGCCAGTGTTTGCATCAGAAATGGTGTGATCTTACTGGTAGAGAAGCCCTGTGGTCTTGTCAGAACCAAAATATAATGTATTTTCCTGGAGCTCTGTGTACGAATATTTGATACTTCAGTGTTTCTAGCATTCTTGGCCATTGGGCCAGGTCCATTATGGGTGGCGTGCGATTGGGCACTTTCCTTAGGGTTGAAATGGAAGCCCTCTAGGAATGTGGTGAGGAAGGCAACATGACTATGCTTGAGGGGTAATGAAGATTGACTGTTTGGTGGTGGTCATGGGGTACTCTTGCTGGGGACTCAGGATAAGCATTCCTGAAAGGATGGAATAAAAGAGGAGTAGCTTCCTAAGTTCCTGATGATTTTGGAAGTTACCCAGGGTTCATGTGAGAGGGAGTAGTGTTTGAGACCAGGCCAGTTTCTGGGCTTAGGTGGAGGATTCTTCTGGGCAACCAGTCCATTCTAGATCCATCTTCTCCTTCAGGGTGAGAGAAAGAGCTCTCTTCGACACCTCAGTGGGCAATACAGTGTTTTTTTCTCTTAGGGCGTTGGCTCAAAGCAACACCACAAGGTTTTAGAAAGACTCTCCAGGGGCAGTAGGTGATAAGATCTTATATTTGGTTCTATAGCCTTTGGTCTTTGGTCTAGTTTCCTCAGTAGGTTTTCTTGTTGTATTGCCTCAAAAAGGCGGCTGCTGCTTTTTAGATAGTTAAGAGCTCTTCTGTTATCACAGGAAGGAGCCAGCTGTCAAGAGTTTTTCCTCTGTTGATAACAAATTGAACTTTATATGATGCTATTACTTTCTGTAGTTTATCCCTCATTTGTTGAATTCCCTGCTTGCATATTTCCCCTTCCTTTGAAACTACTTATTGTTCCTCATTGTTCTGCTCATGTACTTGCAAAAGATATCTGTCTGGTTATAAATGCATTAAGGGGTTTTCTGCCTCAACGTTTGACATTAATTTTACAGGTGAACTTGGGCTGAACAAAGGTCTCCATCTTTTTCAGTGATTATTAAAGTGATGTTTGCCTTGGAAATAGCCCAACTCTGTCTTCTTTGATTTTTTTTTTGAAGATTTTATTTGCTTGTTTATTTATTCATTTATTTATTTAACAGAGATTGAGAGAGAGAAAGAGACAGTGAGAGAGGGAACACAAGCAGGGGAGTGGGCGAGGGAGAAACAGGCTTCCTGCAGAGCAGGGAGCCTCATGTGGGGCCTGATTTGAGGACCCTGGGATCATGACCTGAGCAGAAGGCAGATGCTTAACAACTGAGCCACCCAGGTGCCCCTTCTCTGATTTTTTTTTTAAAGACTTATTTATTTATTTTGGGGAAAGAGTGGGGCGGGGGCAAAGGAGTAGAGGAAGACAGGAGAGAGAATCCCAAGTAGACTCCACCACAGTGGGTGTGGAACCTGACGTGCTGCTCAATCCCAGGACCCTGGGGTCACGATCTGAGCTGAAAGCAAGAGTTGGACACTAACTGACTATGCCACCCAGGTGCCCCTGTCTTCTCTGATTTTTATCTTCTCATTCTGGAGAGCTTCTAGCTATCCATTGTCTATTTCATTTCATGAATTTCTTTTCATAATTGGTTGCATAAAGCAGTTGCTCATAATTCCAGTGTCATTTTCTGTAAGCATGTAATTAATTTTTTTGTTAGGAGGTGACTGATAATCTTTTGAGATGCTCTTTGAGCACTATTGCCTTTAACTCCAGCTCTCTGCTTCTTTAGCAACTGCTCTGTGTTCTCGTGACTGCCCCTTTCCTCTTGAGAATAGGCTCCACGCTGGAGTTGTCTTAGTTGTGCACTGTTGGAAGTACAAAGCCTTTTTTTTTTTTAAATCTCAAAGTGTGTTTTTGAATTCTTTTTTAAAATTCTTTCTATAAACTTGTGATACTTCACAGACATCTGACTTTGCATCATGTCCTGTTCTTTATGTCTTTTTTTTTCTTGGGTTCTACTACCACAAGCAATTTTTTCCACTAGCTTTTTCTAAAGTCATTGTGTTGAGGTATAATTTACATTTCATTAACTCTTTCAGTGAGCTATAACTCTTCATAAAATTTGCCCATGTGAAGAATACAGTTCAGTGGTTTTTAGTATTTTTGTGAACATTGTCATCACCTCAAAAAGAAACCAGTTTATGAAGCAATCATGCCCCATCCTTCTCCCCTCCCTGCAGCCCCTGAGAACTACTAATCTACTTTCTTCCTATATGTAGTTGCCTATTCTGGACATTTCATATAAATGGAATTTTTACAGTATGTGGCCTTTTGTGCCTAGCTTCCTTCACTTAGTATAATGATTTCAGGGTTCATCCATATTGTGGTATGAATCAGTACTTATTTTTTTTAATGGCTGAATATTATCCCATTGTATGGACATGCCATATTTTGTTTATCCATTTATCAAGTGATGGATATTTGGGTTGTTTCCACTTTTAGGTATTTTGAATAAAGCTGCTATGCACATTCACGTACAAGAGTTTATGGGGTCGTATGTTTTCAGTTCTCTTAGGTATATACCCAGGAGTAGAATTACTACACTATTTTATTTACCTACATTGAACTTTTTGAAAAACTTCCAGACTGTTTTCCAAAGGGGCTTCACCATTTTTTATTCCCTCCACCAGGGAATATTTTATTTGAGGGCTGTAATTTCTCCACATTTTCGCCAGTGCTTATTATTGCCTGTCTTTTCAGTTATAGCCATCCTAGTGAGTGTGAAGTATTATCTCATTGTGGTTTGAATATGCATTTCCCTTATAACTAATGATTCTGAGCATTTCCTTTATAACTAATGATTCTAAACTAATTATGAAGTTTTGATTATACTTTTTTATTACTTTATTTAAGTATATTAGTTATGTTAAGTTTGTCCAGGTTATCCAGGAAATTTGAATTTTCTTGGTCTTTATTTCTTTGAACTTTGGAGTTCTAAAGCCTTTCTAAGATTTCTAAAAGTGATTTTATATTTGTTGTCAATTTGTTGGCCAGTCACTTGATACAGTTTCCTCTTTGTGGAAAAGAACCATCTCTACATTATGCAAGATTGTTGTGATAAGAGGATTCCAGAGAATTCTGTGAATATCAGTCCTGAGTTTCTATTCCTCAGAAGTAGTCATAAGCATTTGGATATGTAGTGTCATGGGTTGTTGACTTGCCCTTTCCATGACTAGAAAGTATTGTAGTGCTTCTATATTTATTTCTAATTGTTATACAGAGTCCACAGAGCTTCTGTACTCTCTTGGGGGAATTTTTGTAAGAAAGTCTATTTCTGTGTTCTCAGATATCTTCTTCTTTTATAGAAAGGGAAAGAGAGGGAGAGGGAGAAAGGGACTCTTAAGCAGGCTCTATGCCTAGTGCGTAGGCAACGTGGGGCTTGATCTCAAAATCCCAAGATCATTACCTGAGCCAAAATTAAGAGTTACGATGCTTAAGAGTTAAGATACTTAACCAACTGAGCCACCCACGTGCTCCAGATGTCATCCTTTCCTTTGCATGTTGGCTTCACTTTTTGGCATCTTTTTTATTTTTATTTTTTTGCTAGAGAGAGAGTGAGAGAGAGAGAGCACAAGTAGGGGAAGTGACAGGCAGAGAGAGAAGCAGGATCCCCACTGAGCAAGGAGCCAATGTGGAATTCGATCCCAGGATACTGGGAACATGACCTGAGCTAAAGGCAGATGCTTAACTGACTGAAACAGCCAGGTGTCCCTTTCTGGCATCTTTTGAGAACTGTTTCTTGTTTTGCAGTGGTCCCGTGGATTCCTTCTGGCAGCCTCGCTGAGAAAATCATACCTAACAAAATCATACCTAACAAAATCAATCCAGTATTGAATATCATCCAACTTTAAAGCACTATGTTTCTCAGGTTCCCTTCCTACTCCATGGTGATTGGCTGTGAAGATGACTTGAACTAACTACTGACCTACTTACTATCTTAGGAGAAAAGTCACGAATGGGACTGAAACCTTCAGGGTTTATAGTGCTTACCTAGTAAAATGGGTGTGGCAGTGGGAGAATAGAGTAGGCTGGGCAGGGTAGGAATCTGAGACCTGAGTTGGGACCAGTTTCCTAGGGGGCCGGGATGGTATTGCATGGTTAGAAGATTGCTAATTGGCTGGATCTAGGGTGATAACGGAAATGAGGGATGGGACCAGGAAGAAGAGAAAAGCACGAGGTGGGCCTCCATCAATTTTTGCCACATTGTAACTCCTGTTGGTCTCTTATCCTAGCTATCTTATTTTATCCTCTTCCCTGACTCAACATACCATCACAGTGGGTCCTTTTCCTTGTTTCCCATGCAAGACTTTCTCACTGAACCATCCTTGAGCTGACTGTGCCCCTTACTCTGAGAAATTCCAGTGCCATTCCTTTCTGTTTTTCATCACACAAAACACAGGCTTCCCTGTAATGTTTTTGTGAAACCTCAATCCCGTGGTCAAGGAGATATCTTTGCCTGAGAAAGTGACCTTGCTGTGAACAGGGAACAGCCAATAGGTGCTGATTTTCTCTTTCTAATGTATGTCCTGCCAATTGATTGTGGCTTTATTCCCCTATGTCTTGCATTTTCATTTTCGGTAGTCCTTTTTCACACAATCTCTTCATCCGTTGTTTGGCTGAAATTCAGCTTCTAGCACTTTATTTAAGTTTTCAGGAGAATTGTGTTCTCTGAGTTCTTGTGTATTTGAAAATTGCTTGTTGCTTTTATCTTTGAACTGTTTGAGTATAAAATTCTTAGATCTCACTTTTTTTTTTCCTGATACCTTTATTACTCCATTGTCTTCCTATATGAAATACTACTTCTCAGTGTTTAATGACAGCCCCACCCCCCCTTATGGGTGATATGATTATAAAGTTTCATCCTCCTCCTTTATGGTGGTCAAATTTGAAGGTTTAGTGTCATGACTCCAGGGTGTCTTGGATGCTGTGTTTGCCCCTGAGATAGGCAGATTATAAATGGTCCCCCACTATCATAGAGAATGCAGGCAATCTGATCATTTTTTTGATCCCTGTTTTCAATTTGGCATTTCAAGTCAAAATAATATTTCTTCTCATAATTGTCTTCATCACATTGTTGAGCATGATTCCTTAAATGTTCTTATTGTTTTAGGCTCTCTTGGCAAACATGGCTGCAATGTTTGCAATCTACCATGGTTCCCGTGGGCTGGAGCATATTGCTAGGAGGGTACATAATGCCACTTTGCTTTTGTCTGAAGGTGAGTCACTTACCTGTTTAAAACTTTGGGACATAATAAGACTGATAAACTTGAGTAGGTAAAATAGAAAAATTGTGTCCAATACTGTATACAAAATTGGAAGTCAAATAAAGTATTTCAACATTTCTGGGACGCCTGGGTGGCTCAGTTGGTTAGGCCGCTGCCTTTGGCTTGGGTCATGATCCCAGTGTCCTGCGATCGAGTCTCACATCAGGCTTCTTGCTTGGCAGGGAGTCTTCTTCTCTTTCTGCCTCTGCCTGCCACTCTGCCTGCTTGTGCATGGTCTCTCTCTCTCTCTCTGACAAATAAATAAAATCTTAAAAAAAAAAACCCAAAACTATTTCAACATTTCTGATAGACTGGGTGTTAAAAATTTTAATATGGAGATCTCTTACTTGGCTCCCCAACACCATAAACATCTGAGGAATGATCACTCAGAGAAAAATGGGCAAAGGACATTATGTGTAATTTTATTGTTTACTTTTTCTTTTAAGATTTATTTCTTTTATTTTAGGGAGAGAGAGAACCAGGGGGAGGTGCAGAGGGAACAGGAGAGTCTTAAAGCACAGAGCCTGATGCAGGGCTCAGTCTCACAACCCTGAGATCACAGTCTGAGCTGAAACAGAGTCAGACGCTTAACTACGTCACCCAGGAGCCTAAATGTAATTTTTTTTTAAAGATTTTATTCATTTACTTGACAGACAGAGATCACAAGCAGGCAGAGAGGCAGGCAGAGAGAGAGGAAGGGAAGCAGGCTCCATGTTGAGCAGAGAGCCCGATGCGGGGCTCGATCCCAGGACCCTGAGATCATGACCTGAGCTGAAGGCAGAGGCTTTAACCCACCGAGCTACCCAGGTGCCCCCTAAATGTAATTTTAAAAAAAGCAAATATACAAATAAATGACCAATAAACATAAAACTTCAACCTTACTGTTAGGGAAATGTAAATTGAATCAATAGTGTTTCTCCCATTACTTGGTAAAGATTAAAAAGAATGCTGTTGTTGGTATAACTTTTTTTAAAGATTTTTATTTATTTATTAGAGAAGGAGGGAGAATACAGACAGAGAGAGATGGGGAGAAGCAGACTCCTCACTGAACAGGGAGTCTGACAACACGGGACTCTATCCTACCAGGACCCTAAATCATGACCTGAGCTGAAGGCAGATGCTTAACTGACTGAGCCACCCAGACACCCATGCTGGTATAACTTTTATGAGGGCATGTAAGCAGTACATTATCAAAAGCTTTAAAAATGTGCCTAAGTTTGAATAAAAAATTCTATTTCTTGGGGCGCCTGGGTGGCTCAGTGGGTTGAGCCGCTGCCTTCGGCTCAGGTCATGATCTCAGGGTCCTGGGATCGAGCCCTGCATCGGGCTCTCTGCTCGGCAGGGAGCCTGCTTCCCTCTCTCTCTCTCTCTCTCTGCCTGCCTCTCTATTTACTTGTGATCTCTCTCTGTCAAATAAATAAATAAAATATTTAAAAAAAAAATTCTATTTCTTACTTCAAGTAAGGATGTAAAGGATATCCACTGAAGCATTGTTTGTAATACCACAATCTTAGAAACAGCCTTAATGTTCAATAGTAAGTGATTAAACTTAAAAAGATGACATAGATATTGAGCTATAGAAAAACAAAATGTTCTTTATGTATTACAAATGTTTTAAAATGTAAAGAACCGTATGTGATATATCACACACACACACACACACACACACACATACACACACCCCAATTCTAGAGTAATATACAACAAATTGTAATCAGCAAGTATTTCTGGATGGTGATTATGGTGATTTTTCTTTTTTTTAATATGTATTTATTTTATAATATTCTATAGCATAGTAATAAGCATTTAATTTCTTAAAAAAAAAAAAAAAGCAGCTATCTAAACACTGGCTAAGACCAGGAACAGACTATAGGTAAAATTTACCTCTTGGGTCCCCTGGGTGGCTCAGTCAGTTAAGTATCCTACTCTTGATTTCAGCTCAGGTCATGATCTCAGGATCCTCAGGGCTCAGCGCAGAGTCTGCTGATCCCTCCCCTTCCCTTTGCTTGTGCTCTCTTTCTAAAATAAATAAATAAATAAAATCTTAATTAAAAAAAAAAAAAAGAGTTTACCTCTTTACTTCTCTGTGAAAGGTCAGGGGCTGCCGAACAGATTTCTGTTGGGGATTCATGGCTCTCCTGTCTTGTCTAGGTCTCAAGCGAGCAGGGCATCAACTCCAGCATGACTTGTTCTTTGACACTTTGAAGATTCAGTGTGGCTGCTCAGTGAAAGAGGTCTTGGACCGGGCCGCTCAGCGGCAAATCAATTTTCGGCTCTTTGAGGATGGCACAGTTGAGTAAAACTTAACCGCTTTTTTAAACTGCTTCAAAATTTCCTGACTTTTCTTATTAAAAATTTTCTTCTTAAAAAAATAAGCATTGGAATTTTGGGCACAATCTATGTTTTTTAAACAATCTTCATTTCCCACTAGAACATTGTGACTTTTAAATAAAGGATAATTCATTCTTAGCTTTACTGGAGGCTTTGTGTTTTCATGTATGGGACTCTAAGCCACATATTTTCTCATAATACCCTTCACCATATGACTGTTGAAGGTAAAACATGATAAGTGATATAATATATTAAGGAAAGGAAAGGGTAAGTGAATTTAGTGTCAATAGAGGTGACCTACAGGCACCAGACTGTTAGAGCCTGGAGGTGGCTCCGAAAACTCTAAACTTTGTGAAGCCTCAGACTCATCTAGTCATGGGCCAACTTGGATACAGTGGCACCCAGATATTTTGGAATAACTGAGGGTTTTATCCAGCATCTTCCTCCCTTTGACCTCTCTTGGGGTTTCTCCACTGGTCTTGGTGTTTAGGGCTGATGTTTGCCTTTTCATTTTCATTTCTGTAGCTTGGGATTTCTCTTGATGAAACAGTCAATGAAAAAGATTTGGATGACTTGTTGTGGATCTTTGGCTGTGAGTCATCTGCAGTAAGTAAATTAAGAAGGTGCATTTCTCATAATAACTGTTTGAGATGTTGTCAAAGATGACTTGGCCTCTTGTTCCATGTGTGACATTGGGTGCCTGCGTCTTAAAATTATGCCACTGACCATCCCTGATAGCTGACGGTCACTGCTGTGGGCCCTAGCTAGTACCTTGCAGCCAGGCTACATGGGAGGCTTGTTAATGGTGTTTAATTGAAACTACCCTAATATGGAGAATCATGACATTGGTGTCTTGGTTATGTCAGTTTTGGGAAAATACTCATTCATGTAACATTCATGTAACATTGAACACCTAAAACGTGGCAGTCCTGAGGCCCTGAGGATGGTGGTGAGTTAGACATGATTCCTGCCCTGACAGGGACTCAGACATGCACAAGATTAAAATCCAGGTGATAGGTCACACTAGGTGATGTCTGAAGATGCTCTGTGAGGAGGAGCTTCTCCCCAAGAGTTGGAGAAATTGTCCTAAGCTGAGTTCTGAATGATGATGGGTAGGAGTTATCCGATCGGAGATGGCACAATTGAAGAACAAGGTGGTTGGGGCCAGAGGTGTTCCGGACACTGGGTAGAACAATAATAAATGCTTAGAGGAGAAAGATTACAATGTGAACTAGGGGCAGTTCAGTGTACCGAGTTGGTTTCTAAAGCAGTGAAATAGCAGGGCCATGTGAGGAGAAAGGAATGAAGATGATAGAGAGAGCAGTCAGTAGCTACCTAAACCCGTGGCGAGATGTTAATCACAACACTCTACAGGACCGGGTGCACAGGAAGCACTCAGTAAACACTGTTGAATGCATCAGTGGAAGGAAACGTTTCCTATACAAGTAGAAATAGGTTCCAGAGTGCTGAACAGTGCCATCCTGGTCCTCTCTGTATTGTTTAAGAGAGGATTTCAGTACCAGATAACAGTTGTAAACCATCAAAGAGATAGCACACTGTTCTTTTTTAAGCCTTAGTTAATGAATCAGGAGTGAATAAGCTATCTTCTCCCTAGAACTCTGCATTTAATTTAACCCCAGTTTCCATGCATTTAAGGAATATTTATGGAGCACCCACCAAGGGCTCTAGATAGCTGTACTATTAGCCTGCAGCAGAATGAGGAACAAGACATGCATTTATATAATCTGGATATTAAACCCTTATCAGATACAATATGCAAACATTTCTCCCATTCTGTGGGTTGTCTCTTAATTCTTGATAGTGTCCTTTGAGATGCAAAAGTTTTTAAATTTAATTGAAGTCCACTTTATTTACTTTTTCTTTTGTTACTCATGCTTTTGATGTCCTATTTGAAAAACCAAAATCCAAATCCAAGATCATGCAGATTTGTGCCAGTGTTTTCCTCTGGGAGTTTTATACTTTTGGCTTTTAAATTTAGGTACTTAATTCACTTTGAGTTAATTTTTGTATATGGTATACGGTATAAGGTAAGGGTCCAACTTCATTCTTTTGTATCTGGATACCCACTTTTCTCAGCATTGTTTGTTGTAGGGATTATCCTTTTGCCCACTGAATTGTCTTGGCACATGTATTTTATTAGAATTGTTTTCACAAATGAAATCACTGACAAGGGAGAATACTTATGTGAGTGTTGTCATCATAACTTTTTTTTTTTTTAATTTACTTATTTGAGAGAGAGAGCGTGAACAAGAGCATGCACGGAATTGGGAGGCAGACAGAGAGGGAAAGAGAATCTCAAGCAGACTCCCCGCTGAGAGTGGAGCCAGAAGCAGGACCCTGAGGTGGTGACCTGAGCCAAAATCAGAGTTGGCTGCTTAACTGACTGAGCCACCCAGGCGCCCCCATCATAACTTTTCTGATAGCCCTTTAAAAGAATTTACTAGAACTTGCTTCATTACTCAAGGAACATGCAGGAGAAGTCTTACTGGGAGTTGGGGGAGGCAATAAAAATTGTAATTTTTCCTCTTTTCCTGTGGCAAATGTCGATAGAACTTAAAAATGATGCTCTGGAGAATTGCCACAATACAGGACTCCTGATACCTGTTACCTCACCATGCCAGATGCCAGGGGGCTGGGCAGTGGTAGTAGATCTCTAGTACTTTGTTGGGGTACATGCCGACCAGAAGCCTGGATCTCCACAGGTGGTTCCAGGCATGCTTTCCACTGTCTAGTCTGTGGTCTCTCCACATAGGAGCTGGTTGCTGAAAGCATGGGCGAGGAGCGGAGAGGTATTCCAGGGACTGCTTTCAAGAGAACTAGCTCTTTCCTCACACATCAAGTGTTCAACAGGTTTGTGTGGTTATGTGCACTGTGTGCTATGGCTTGGGAGTATAATGGAGAGTGGCTCCTTAATTTGTTTTAAAGATTTATTTATTTGAGAAAGAGAGCAAGTGAGAGTGTGCAAGTTGGGGGAGGGGCAGAGGGAGAGCATCTCAAGCAGACTTCCCACTAAGCATGGAGCCCGACATGGGGCTTGATCTCACAACCTATGAGATTATGACCTGAGCCAAAACAAAGAGTGGGAGACTTAACCAACAGAGCCATTCAGGCACCCATAGAGAGTAGCTTCTGGATCTAACCATGATACGCTCAGGTTATTGTAGCTCAGCCATGGATGGCTCTCTAATAAACCATCTCCATAAGGATTCTGTTCCTGATTTGGGCAAAGCTACCTCTTGGTGGCTCTGCTCCATTGGCAGTGTAACCCCGAATCCCACTTGTCAGGAAGAGAGGACTGTGGATACCCAGGAACTCAATGTACTCTTCTTCCCAACCGTCCCTCCTGCCCACAGAAGCTTCTTGTCCTACTGCATCCCCTGAGGTTCGTGGGGGTTCTGTGTCTTTCCTTCCCTCTGATGCTTTTGTTGGCATGTTGCCTATGGCTCAATTTGATCTGTATTTTGAAGGTGCATCTGTGTGTCTTAACTTTCAGGAGGATGTGTATAGACTCTTACCTCATAATAATGCCCCAAATCATGTGTTTTGTGTTCACAGCTATCACTCAGAAACAAATATTGTGCGATACATGAAGAAATTGGAAAACAAAGACATTTCCCTTGTTCACAGCATGATTCCACTGGTAATTGTTGTCTTTATTCCTACTTCTAACCCTAATCCTGGTCCCATCTCTTTGGATTATATCTGATATGCTGCAAGAGGGATGAAGGGATGGCCATGTGGGGAGATCAAAGGGTCAAGAGGAAATCACTAATGTAATACATTTTGGATATGCTTCTTAAAGGGGTCCTGTACCATGAAGCTCAACAGCTCATCTGAACTCGCAGTAAGTAGGATACTTCTCTTAAGAGGGAACTTAGTAGGAGCAGTGTTTTACCTTGTACATAATTAGGTAACTAGAGAAAGCTACTGGGATTGTGATTTAATAACTACCTGAATAATTCTTTACCTTGCTTCTCTTTTTTTTTTTTTTAAGATTTTATTTATTTGTTCGAGTGAAATAGAGAAGGAGCTCGAGTGGGCAGGGAGGGACAGAAGGAGGGGGGAAGCAGGCTCCCCACTGATCAGGGAATCTGATGCAGGGCTCAATCCCAGGACCCTGGGATCATGACCTGAACTGAAGGCAGACGCTTAATTAACTGAGCTACCCAGGCATCCCATCTTTACCTTACTATTCAACAATTTTAGGAGAAACCCCAATTTTATTGCAACTTGATCATTTAAATTTGAGTAAAATTATCTGAAATTAATACTCTATGTGAATTAATTGAATTTAAATTAAAATGGTTAAATATTATAATATTCATGCCTTACTACCCCCTATTTATTTATTTGTAGATTTTATTTTTAAGTAATCTCCATACTGAATGTGGGGCTTGAACTCACAGTCCTGAGACCCAAGAGTCACATGTCTACTGACTAAGCCAGCCACTTGCCCCTCCTATTCCCCCTTTTAAACCTGCAATGCTTTTATCAACTTGTAGTTGTTAAGCTCAGTAGAATTCAGAACCTTAAGTCTTCTTTCTAGAAATCCATTCACAGTGCCAGAAGGATAGAGACTGCAGGTTGTGATTTATTTCTTGTATCACCAGAAGATTTGTGTAACTTGCTCTTGTGGTTGATAACACAAATGTGGTTGACATCTCTCCTAGGCTAGGATCCATTTTAGAGCTGTCTTCTTCCTTTTTTTCCATAGGATTATTCTGATATGACAAACACATCAGACAAGAAAACCATTTTGTATTGTGATTGGAAGCATTTTCCCCATTTGCTTTTGTTTGTGTCTTGTTCTGCTCAGCGAAGAGTGGATAAATATATGTGCCATAAACCATACCGGAAACAACTCATTGGGTTTCATGGATATAAATCTATTTCGGGGACTTTTTGTTCCCGAAAAGATAGAAAAAGTTTATATTTTTGTGTAAGTTCCCTTTCTAGGCCTTTCTGACACACTTACAAAATGAAGGTAGTAAGAGTACTTATCTGGTAAGACTGTGGTGAGATTTAATGAATTAATGTATTTAAAGTGCTTAAAACAATGCCTGGCACATAGTAAACAGTCTTTGTGCTAGCTGCTGCTATACTCATTATTGTCATCATTATTAAAGTTAGTATTGTTCTTACTATTACAGTTGTACATATGCATGGGTTTTCTCCCCTGTTGCTCTTTAGCCTATCACATGGAAAGAATTTGCAAACATTCACCCATTTGTGCCTCTGGACCAAGCTCAAGGGTATCAGCAACTTTTCCAAGAGCTTGAGAAAGACTTATGTGAACTCACGGGCTATGACCGATTCTCCTTCCAACCTAACAGGTAAGAGATTTCTTCTGTCTTTTCCGCTATCTCTTTTGGTATATTACCCCCCCCCCCCCAAAAAAAAAACTTTGAGACTTGAAACAACAATTTCGTATCATTCTGAGAGTTGAGTAGACAGTTAACTCCAATGGGGTGGATGGCTAGAAGGTCCAGCTAGTAGCCACATTCACATAGATGGCAAGTTAATGATGGGCTGTTGACTGAGAGCTCAGTGGAGGATGTTGCCCTGGGCCTTGGTTCTTGTTCATGTAGACTTCTCCATGTGGTTGCTTGAGGCTCATTCATCCTGGAATGATGTCTAGGTTCAAAGTGGTGTGTTCCATGATGGAAGAATGTGGAGGCTGCAAAACCCCTTAAGGCTCAGCCTCTGGAGTTTCACAGCATGACTTCCAGAGAATTCTGTCTATTACAGCAAGTGACAGGGCTAGCCCAGTTTGAATGCAGGAGAGGACAACACATAGGTATGAATGTCCAGAGTTGTGTTTCATTGTGGGCCATCTTTGAAAACCAGTTACTATATCCATCAATGACATAGCATTAGAATTAGAATCAAGTACACATGTTAACTCCTAGCAAGCAGCAATGTCTCAATCCAGTAGGGTCAGGAGAACCTAGATCCTGGTTTGTGCTATCACTAATAACTTTGAAAGTTCCTGCCCCAATCCCGGCCTCTTTCTTTATCTGTAAAGTAAAAACTCTGAAGAACAGTGAGTTTGTTTTTTTTTTTTTTTTAAAGCAGAGGGCTCTAGCACCATTTTTGGGGTACTTAATAAAATACAAATGTCTGTGTCCCACTGTAGCCCTACTGATCATAATCTCCAGGAGTTAGGACTAAGACACCTTATTTTTAAGAAGCAAACAAATGATTCTGATATACATCCAATTTGGAATCCAGTTGGTTGTGATCTGTCTTCAAGGGAAAAGAGAGAGAGATGGGTAGACACTTTTATCAGCATGAATTCACATTTTAGGTATCTTCAGAAGAGTTGCGTTTCTGTGGCTGGATTCGCCACCTTCCGCTACTTGAAGTATAATAATTCTCCACCAGCAACCTCAGCATTTACATCACTCGGGAGCTTGTTAGAAATGCAGACTTCAAGATACAAAAATCAAGGGGAAAATAATACATTATATGTTGATAAAAATAATTTTAAAAATATACAAAAATGAATGTCTTTTTAAAAAGATTTATTTATTTGTAGGGGGTAGTAGCAGAGGGAGAATCTTCAAGCAGACTTCCCGCCAAGTGAGAAGTCTGACAGGGGGCTTGATCTCACAACCCTGAGATCATGACATGAGCCCAAACCAAGTGTTGGAGGCTTAACCAACTATACCACCCAGGCACCCCAAAAATCAAATGATTATAAAACTGAAACATTTATTGTCTCACTCTCTGAAATAGAAAATAATTAGATCTTAGCTACAATCAAGCCCTACCTCCTATTTGGTAACATAAGCTCTACAGCAAAGTCATGCACTTTGTAAAAACATACATCCTATAGAATACAAACCCTTTAGGAAGGGGGCATATGGCAAATGAAAGGACACAGAGCTCTTTTAATAATAGCTTCTCAAATCCTGATTTTATAAATAGGAAGGAATGACATACATGAAAGTCAGGCTTCATACCTTCATTAAAACATCATCCGTCAGCCCCTCCCCCTTTTCAAAGGAATAGAGGAACCTGAGTGAATTATTAATCTGTGGCAATAATACTTGAATGAAATGTTGAAAATGAAGAAACTTCGCCCTCTAGTGATGGAATATGATTACATCTTCTGTGTCCTATGGGAGAGTAATTGTTCAGGACTATTTTAAGTCTTAAGCCCTTAGCTTTTGCAGCTCAATGAGGGCCCAACTGGGGTCCTGAAAGATGGGACCTAAGGACAAGGAAGCTTGCCTTCCCTTAAAGCAATGGTTCCCAACCCTGGCTGGAAATTGGGAGTCATGTGGTGAGTTTATAAAAAGATTCTGGTGTCCAGATCTCAGTCCCAGATGGAATTGTAATCTTAATAGAGAAGGGCAAGGTAAGGGACACAGGAATGAGTGTTTCTATAAAGCTTCCCAGGTGATTCCAGTTTGAAGGCAAGGGTAAGAACCACTGTGGTAGAAGTTTCTCTTGTTTTTCTTATTATGTCTCTGTCCTGCTCTCCTCACTGGCAGTGAGATTCAGTACCCTGTCTCAGTTTTGTAGGAGGGAAGGAGATCGTTATTAGGATGTCCTTTCTGTCAGTGATGCCTTCTCCACCTTCACAGATTCCCAGATGTAACCCTCATTTCTAAGAGCTGATTTGAAAGTGACATGAGCCGTGCCGAAAGTTGAGGCTTATTGAGGGATATTTCTGGTTCTTAGCAGAGGCTGCTATGACAGATGAGGAAATGCCCTACTCTTTTGTTGGGAAAATCATGCTTCCAGAGATTAAAGTTTGGGGGAAAGAGGAAGAGGAAGGGATACACCATTTATTCTCTATGTGAGGATTTTATTTTTATCTTGTTAGAATCCTCTTGGTTTATTTGTGCTGATCTTCTCTCCACAAGTGAATTATATATCCAGGTCACATTATATTCTAAGTATTATAATTAGTCTACCCACAGGGCTAACTATTTATTGGTTAATTCATCATAATTTACTGCTGGCTATTGACCACTCCAATCCAAGGTATTGATGTAGCCTTCATATTTATTGTAAGAAGAAATATAAGTTTTCCTAGGTATTCTGTATTGAGGGAGAATTTACTATATTGTGTCAGCCACTGAAATTATACTTCTAAAATATGGGGTGAAGTTGTAATTATCATCAGGAGACTATTTCTTGGTGTTTTCATTTATACCTAATTGGAGTTGGTCAGTATATCCGTAGCGTTCTAGAGCCTAGTCACTGAAAAGTTTTCCATCTAAAATTTCTTTTCCTTTTTTGTTATCCTATGATTTTTATGATATAAACATGATATGTCATATTTATATTTATTATGGCAAAAT
Source organism: Meles meles (assembly GCF_922984935.1). Classification (NCBI taxonomy): domain Eukaryota; kingdom Metazoa; phylum Chordata; class Mammalia; order Carnivora; family Mustelidae; genus Meles; species Meles meles. The sequence goes on from NC_060076.1 coordinate 63,217,722, forward strand.
TTTAAAGAAGTAGCATTAGAATATTTTGCAACTCTAAAATTTTTTATTGTGGTAAAATACACATGACATGAAAATTTAGCATTTTAACCATTTTTTTTAAAGAATTTATTTATTTGACAGAGATCACAAGTAGGCAGAGAGGCAGGCAGAGAGAGAGGAGGAAGCAGGCTCCCTGGTGAGCAGAGAGCCTGACGTGGGACTCGATCCCAGGACCCTGAAATCATGACCTGAGCCGAAGGCAGAGGCTCAACCCACTGAGCCACCCAGGTGCCCCATTTTAACCATTTATTATTAACCATCTATTAAGAATTCAATAGCATGAATTCACATTGTTTTGCAACCATCAGCACCATCCATCTCCAGAACTTTATCTTCCCAAATCAAAGCTCTATATCAGTTAAACAACAACTCCTCATTTCTGTCTTACCTCAACCTCTGGCAACCATGATTTTATTTTTTTGCTGCTATTAAGTTGACTACTAGGTATGTCATGTAGGTGGAACTATATAATATTTGTCTTTTTCTGTCTGGTTTATTTCATAATGTCTTTATCCATGTTGTAGCATATGTCAGCATTTCCTTTTTAAGGCTGAATAATATTTCCCTGTATGTGTGGCCCCACATTTTGCTTATCTCTGCCCATTGATGGACATTGGGTTCTTTCCACCTTTTAGCTGTTGTGAATAATGTTACCATGAAAATTGGTATACAAATACCTGAGTCCCTGGTTTTAATTATTTTGGGTATATACTCAGATGTTTTTTTGAGGCATGGCCATACTGATTTATATATTAATGCAGAGGTGTAGGTGGGAAGAGGTATATGAAAAGAAGGACAGTTAGTTTTCTCAAGGTGGTGGAACTTCAGTGCTTTTTGTCCTTTTTTAAATTTTTTTTTTTTATCTTGGTTTTCCCCTTCCCTGTCCTTATGCTTTGGTAAATTACTAAAAACTTTTTTAACCATGATAAATGTTAGTATATAATCTAAAAAGAAGTTAATTTTATTGTGGGGAGTATGCACACTATGAAACAATTAAACACAATGTAAGATGCTTACAGATTCATTTCTACCCTGGGTCTTCTGATCTCAGAGCATTTCTCTGTCAGCTGATGGCTTGATGAAGCTGGCTTTGACACCTGCCCTGGGTTTCGTTCCAAACCATATACTACCTCAGTCTTAGCAGCAACATAGTATTCAAACATAAAGTGAGAAAGTCTTGCAGCAAGGGCATAGGAAACAAGCTCTGCAGAACAGAATGAAATTTAACACCAAGTGGACTCGTAACACAGCTCTCTGGTTCTAAGATGATTGTGTAGGAGAACAGTTTTCAGGCATGAACCTGAGTGTTCGGCACGTGGTCCTGACTGCTCCGCCTCGTCTTTGCTGCTGGGCCTTTCTGATCTGATCCAGTAGAGTTCCACATTATGCTCACAGACGGCTTTTGGTCTTTCCATAATAGTTCCTGCCTAGGTATATACTGCCACAGGATCTTTCCCTTCAGTGGATTTTTTTTTTTTTTTTCTGAAAGGGAATTCAGTAACTCAAAAGAAGGGTTAACACCCAGAAAATGTGATACCTCCAAAGGACTTCCTCCTTAGACATAATGTAGGTTTCTACATTATGAAGAAGCAAGAAGGCACATGCTGTTATTGATCTGACTGAAACTTAATTGAAGAATGGCTGATGATTATGGTTGATAAAGGATTTTATTATGATCAACTGTGGCATGAAATCTTTAACTCATATGGCTAAACTTTTACTTGCTCCATTTCCTGGGACTGTTAGATTCCAAAGGTGTTTAAGACTTGAAACAAAAATGTTAAGAAGCTTGTCCCCATTTCTCGTATTTATTGCTGCATCCACAAACCTGGAGAGCATTTCCAGTTTGGTGAAGAAAGTAACCAGATCGAATTTCATTATCTTTCCATTTTCTACTGTGCCCAGCATGGCTTGCATTGGCTTTTTCCCCCAAAACACTGTGACACACTTAAAATAATTCAGCAGCACACAGGTACACTCCAGAAATTGCTGGGTTAGAGTTACGATGTAACGTTTAAGGCAGACAGAAACCGTAATTAACACCTTTCACTGATATCTAAAATGAAAGACAAACCGGGATTATTATTAGCTCCCTTGGCTTATAATAAGAGTAAGGAAGTTGTTTTCATCTTTAAAAACAGCAAACTATGATCATGAATATAGAGCTGTCAGTTAGTTTCCCAGAATCTCCACCTGGAAGGTTCTTAAACAAAGGTATAAACAGAATAATCTATAGATCTCAAACTTTATTGTGTGGGAGAATCACCTATGGGGCTTGTTAAATTGCTAAACTTCTCTGTCAGAGTTCCTGATTCAGTAAGACTGGATTGGGGCCTAAGAAACTGCATTTCTAGCAAATTTCTGGATGATATTAATATGCTGGTTTGGCCACCATACTGTGAAAAACACTGGAGTTGCAGGCATTCACAGTCCTGGCTGCTTATTAGAATTAGTTGGAGAGCCTGTGGAGAATTCTGATGCTCTCCCTACCCTACAAACTAGTATCAGAATCCCCCCCCCCGGGGGGGGGGCGGTTCAGGAGTCATGGTTTTTAATACCCAACCCAGGTGATTCTAATGTGCATCATTGTTCTGGAGAGCATGTTGCCCTGAACAAACACCAAAGGGGTAAGCTTAGTTAGATTAGTTAGTTAGAATATCTTCCAGTGATCTGAACTTTGAAAGTGCCCTTTGAAGACTAAATCACAACCGTCATGTGCCTATCAGGAGATAGAGCAAGGAGAACCAAACACCTGATAGTTGCTACCTCCCACAACCCCATCCTTGAGCTCATGATTGATGTCACTAATAGCTCTTTTTTTTTTTTAAAGATTTTATTTATTTATTTGACAGAGAGAGATACAAGTAGGCAGAGAGGCAGGCAGAGAGAGTGAGAGGGAAGCAGGCTCCCTGCCGAGCAGAGAGCCCGATGCGGGACTCGATCCCAGGACCCTGAGATCATGACCTGAGCCGAAGGCAGCGGCTTAAACCACTGAGCCACCCAGGCGCCCCACTAATAGCTCTTAACAGGACTCATACCATTGATAATCTCTGATCATACTTCCATGGAGGCTGGTGCAACTCCATAACCTCTCTCTCAGAACTCTGGGAGGCTAGGTAGCAGAGACCCTCCTCTGGTTAGAGACTGATTTTCCAGAATCCCAGGAAGAAGAGAATGGTGAAGGATGAAGAGAGGCATCTTGGGGTGCATGGGTGTCTCAGTCCTTAAGCATCTGCCTTCAGCTCAGGTCATGATCCTGGGATCCTGGGATCCTGGGATCAAGCCCTACATCAGGCTTCTGTCTCAGTGGGAAGCCTGCTTCTCCCTCTCCCACTTCCCATGGTTGTATTCCCTCTCTCACTGTCTCTCTCTCTGTGTCAAATAAATAAAAAATCTTAGAAAAAAAAAAAAAAGAGCACCATCTTTGAAGACATAGAACACAGTAAGGAGAAGATCTCCCCTTCCCCGATTTCCTTAACTCTCAAAAGTATATTTTGATTTTTGAAGTTTGTAGGGTTTGGACAATGGTTTTCTCACTTGGTCACACCCAAAAGATTTTTTTTTTTCCTAAAGATTTTATTTATTTGTCAGAGCACAAGTAGGCAGAGTGGCAGGTTAAGCAGGCTTAGGGAGAAGCAGGCTCTCCGATGAGTGAGGAGTCCGATGCTGGACTTGATCCCAGGACCCTAAGATAATGACCTGGGCCTTTGGCAGCTGCTGAGCCAACTGAGCCACCCAGGCATCCCCCCACAGGATTTTCTGATTCAGTAATTGAGAACTTGAATTTCTACCAGGTTCACAGGTGAGGCTGATGCTTTGTTTGGGAACTTAAGTTTGAGAACCCCTGCTCGAGGGTACTCTTCAGATATCAGAATGGTTAGAGCAACTGGATCTCTTCAGATGTTTCTTGACCATAATTTGAAGGTTAAGTATAAAATTCAGTTTATGTCAAATTAGATAAATATTGGTAAGAAAATTCCAGAATGATCTTTTGAGAGGTTTTTATTATATCCTCATTGGAAAGGAGATCCAGGCAGCTTTTGGGTGGGTACTTGAGGTAAGCAACAGCATTAGACTGATTAAATCCTATTGCTTCCAAAGTATGTGTATTGGAAAAGTGTCAGTTAACCCTGTTTATTCCATTCATAAGATAGGGATCAGTGCCATTTTTTTTAACCTTATTTTCTTAGGAGTGTCTGATGATGTTGCCATGGATTGAAAACTGGGATCAGTTTCACCATGTCAGTTCCTTAGCTAATGTTTCACTTGGATCACTTAGTCACTTCCTGAGCACTTGATGGTGGTATTTTTAAAATAAAAAAGTTTTTGGATGAGGGGAGTTTGACACCAAAATGTGCAACATCAAAAGAAATCATTAATTGGGTTTCCTTCTGGAGAGTGGGACTGGTAAAATAGGAGGGAGTTGCTTGTTTTACTGACACATATTTTTAAATCACATGAATGCATGATTTTTTAATAACAATAACAATAATAATATAATATAATATAATATAATATATAGTAGCATAATATAAACTTAAATCCACATATGAATTAGGTGGCAAGACCAAGGGAGACTGGCAGCAGAGATCAGGATTATTCCAGGGGAAGAGTCACCACTACCACTGGAAAATCTGTGATTGTCCCATTCCTTGTGTCACTCTTTCCAGATTGATAAAGTCCCAGGCTACTGGAGTATCCTATGGTTGGGAGTGGGTCATGTGTCCAACACTTTGTTAATGGGTAGTGATGGAATGTCTGGTCCCTTCCTGCTTCTACGGGTGGCTTTAGGACCCTGCCTTTCTCCTAGGCTCACACAAAATGGGAAATTCCCCTAATTAGTAAGGGGACTAAAAAACTTTGCATTCCCACATACACATAAAAACAGCAACAATGGGGGCGCCTGGGTTGCTCAGCGGGTTAAAGCCTCTGCCTTCGGCTCAGGTCATAATCCCAGGGTCCTGGGATCGAGCCCCGCATCGGGCTCTCTGCTTGGCTGGGAGCCTGCTTCCTCCTCTCTCTCTCTGCCTGCCTCTCTGCCTACTTGTAATCTCTATCTGTCAAATAAATAAATCTTTAAAAAAAAAAAAAAAACAGCAACAATGAATACCCAGTGAATCTCCAGCATCCTAATGGAAACCTTTCTCAGTATTTTTTTTTTTAAGATATATTTATTTGTCAGACAAAGGGGCATGAGGAATATACAAGCAGGGGGAGTGGCAGGGAGAGGGCGAGGGAGAGGCAGGCTCCCTGCTGAACAAGCAACCAGATGTAGGACTTGATCTTAGGACCCTGGGATCATGACCTGAGCCAAAGGCAGATGCTTAATCGACTGAGCCATCCAGATGACCCTTCTTTAGGATTTCTAAGTGCATTTCCATGTTGGATCATCACAGCACCATTTTCTACTTGGGCTGTCTTTGATGTCTTTACTGTTTATTTGATAAGTAGTTTGCAAATATTTTCTCCCACTTCGTAGCTTGTCTTTTTGCCATTTTAAAAAGGTCTTTTGCAGAGCAAAAGTAATTATGGTGAAGTGTAATTTATCAATTTTCCTTTTATGAATTGTGCTTTTGGTTTCAAGTCTGAGAACTCTTTGTTTAGTCCTAGATCCCAAAGATTTTTTCCATTTATTTCTAAAAGTTTTATAGCTTTATATTTTACATTTAAATCCATGATCTACTTTGAGATGATTTTTTTATAAGGGTGAAAGTCTTAGGTGGACCTACACGTGTCTAACTGCTCTAGCACTACTTGTTGAAAAGGCTACTGTTCCTCCACTGCATTGCTTTTGCAACTTTGTAAAAAATCAGTTTGGTTTATTTTTTGTGAATTGATTTCTGGTTTCTGTATTCTAACCCATTAATCTACGTGTCTGTTCCTCCCCCAGTAACACACAATCTTGATTCCTGTAGGTATATAATAAGTCTTGGCATCAGATAGACTGATTCCTCCCACTTTCTTCTTTTTCAAAGTGTAACTATTCTAGTTACTTTGCCTTGCATATGAATTTTTGAATAAACTTGTTTATATCTATAGAAATCTTATTTTTTTAATCTTATTCTTTAATAATGATATATATTCTAGCTTCCAGATGTTACAATACATACAATGAGCTAGAAGCTAGTTGTTAGATATTATAGATGAAGGGAAACAATTCACTTCATATTTAAATGTATAATTTATCATTCATAAAAGAATGATTTCTCAGGAAGAATGTCTTTTTAAATGTAATAGCTAAAAAAATACAAAAGGAAACTTATCAGGAAATTCAAATATTATTAAAAATAAAATAGGTTCAGGGCGCCTGGGTGGCTCAGATGGTTAAGCCTCCAACTTTTGGTTTCAGCTTAGCTCATGATCGCAAGGTCGTGAGATTGAGCCCCATGTCAGGCTCTGTGCTCACTGAGAAGTCTGCTTGAGATTCTCTCCCCTGCCCCCTCCTACTTTCTCTCTTTCTTTCAAATAAATAAATAAATCTTTATTTTTTTTCTTTTTTAAAAAGATTTCATCTATTTATTTGAGATAGCACAAGCAGAGAGAACTGCAGGCAGAGGGAGAAGCAGGCTCCCTTCTGAGCAGGAAGCCCAATGCATAACTCAATCCCAGGATTCTGGACCATGACCTGAGCTGAAGGCAGATGCTTACCTGACTGAGCCACCCAAGAGTCCCAATAAATAAATCTTTAAAAAAAAAATAAAATAGGCCTACTGACTTATAAGCAGCATAAAAGAGAACTTCTCTTAAGTCACACACTAAATGTGGCCATCAGTGTGCAAAAAATAATAATGGGAATAAAAATGGAAAATTATTTCCATAAGAATATCTAGAGAAAATTAATATAGGAACAGATCTGGTAAATCTAGGTACTTGATAATTCAAAAAAAAAGTATGAATCTTAAATTACTGACACCAAATTTTAAAATGGCAGAATCCATAACGTGATCATTTTCTTGAGAGCACATTTTTAGCTGCTTTTGATTTGTATAAATACAGTATCCTCCTAGAGAACACAAAGACTGTTTTCTTAGTACAGTTGCAGTATAATTCAGCAGGACTTCTGGTGACTACTGGGGTCACCTTAAATCATGAATTATCATATTCTGCAGTCTTGTAAAATGTGTTCTATGTATAAATATAAAAACCATGACATATTTCTTTTAAAAATAGTAGCTTTAGGGGTGCCTGGGTGGCTCAGTGGATTAAGCCTCTGCCTTCTGCTCAGGTCATGATCTCAGGGTCCTGGGATAGAGTCCTGCATGGGACTCTCTGCTCAGCAGGGGGCCTGCATCCTCCTCTTACTCTCTCTGCCTGCCTCTCTGCCTACTTGTGATCTCTGTCAAATAAATAAATAAAATCTTTAAAAATAACAGCTTTAATAATGTCTCTAAATATTCCAAAACAGCGAAATCCTGAGGAATTTCTATGGTGTCTATAATGTTAGCCACCATATTCTTTTTTTTTTTTAAGATTTTGTTTATTTATTTGACAGAGAGATCACAAGTAGGCAGAGAGACAGGCAGAGAGAGAGGAGGAAGCAGGCTCCCTGCGGAGCAGAGAGCCTGATGGGGGCTCCATCCCAGGACCCTGGGATCATGACCTGAGCTGAAGGCAGAGGCTTAACCCACTGAGCCACCCAGGCGCCCCCAGCCACCATATTCTTTAAGCAGATTGAGGAGTTTTTCCATGTCTCGTCAAAGATAACTTCTGTAATCAGTGATAAATATACACAGTAACTGACCAAAATTCCTTCTTTACAGGATGCAGTTCATTCATAATCTTAATCCATCATAGTTCTATGCTTAGGAAGTGCTCAGCTTTCTACCTGTGACCACTGGCCATGCATGTTCTGCACAGTCTGTAAGAGCATGCCATGTTCCTTCATCATATATAGACTGATCATCTGCTGTCATATTTCTAACATCTAGCAGAAGTCTCTAACTTTCCCTTGGGATTGATCTTGTGTAAGGGTCCAATAAAAATTTGTTCCAATATCTAAAAATGTAACCCTTCCAGGTATAACTAAGCTTTAGTATTTCTAAATTCCAACCTTTTTGCCCAGGGTTTTTAGCAAAGATAAAGGTAAAGTGATAAAAATCTTTGACGTTTATTGTGTCCTTAAACTCTTGTTTAGTCTTGGCAAAAGAGCTGAACCTTGGCCCTGTCAGATCATCTTCAGATTCCCCCTCCCCCTTCCCCTTTTTGATATTCACATTGAGTAGCTGCCTGAAATTATCTTGAGGATGCTGCACTGATACTAATAGAGTCCATGTTAAATCATTAAAAAACTGTGGAATTCAATCAACTCCATCTTATTTTCTCCCTGTGGGACTTCTGGTCTCTAGAGTGAGTCTGGGTTTTGCAGGAAGTCATCTGCTAGATTTCACTCATTCTGTGTTAAGCAGTATAATATGTAGCAGTCTGAATAAATACCAAAGTCTTTTACCAGTCTGAATAAATACCATGACTGGAGGACTTTGTTTTTCTAAGATAGTTTAAGCCTGTGATCTGTGGGTCTGAGTCTCCCCACCCACTGTTGTCCTCCTTTCTGTTGCCAGCTCTGCAGGTCCAAGCCACCAACGACTTCCGATTTAAAAGATGTCAGAAAACCACTATCCTTGCAGCTACTCCACGTGTAGTTTTCTGATAGACTTTCAATCTGGGTTATGGAGCCAAGCAGTTATTTTTCATAATACTTTTCCACCAACAGGTGGCACTAACAATTCCCCTTACTTTATTTTTCTTCTTCTTTTTTAAAAAAATTCCCCTTACTTTAATAGAACCGCAGTAATAAGGTTTATGTGGCCTTTAGAACATATATTTTGCACTTTTTGAGTTGCTTCATCCAGCATTTATGATGAAGTCTTTAGCGTATTTCCTTTCTCTTGGATTGCCAGCTCATAGTTCCAGTCTCTTTCATTCTTGGTCTGAATACTTTGGCTCTCCAACAAAACAAGATGAACAGAAATTGTGAGAAAAACACATGGCCATTCGTTGAGGCCCCTTTCCATGGAAGAAAGGATGACAGTGCTGACTGCCTGGGCTGGAGATGAAAACTCAATTTTGAACAAATTTATTCAGCATTTATTGCAGAGCTACTCCATGCAGAGTACTGTTCTATGTATTCTGAGACTTAGATCCTACTCTCAAAGCTTACACTCTGAGACAAGACAGGCACACAAAGTAAATGTGAGCTCTATAACCATTTTCAATGTACAGTACATGTTTAGGATTGTATTAACAGAAGAGTGAGCAAAATACTCTTGAGTGCATATGGGTGCAATTTATTATCCCTGTTTTAAAGATGAGAATACAGAGGCACAGAATGGCTAAGTAACTAGGAGTGTGGGTGGTTTGCTGAAGCATATTCATTTTTCTACTCCCAAAATAAAAACATCATGTGAACTACAACTATTTCTCCAAAGCCCAGAAAGTGGAAGACTGGTGTCTGCCTCACTCCCTAGAAGAGAGCAGAGAAGAGTTTTTTATTAAAACTAAGCAATGAGGAACTGGGTGCCTCAGTCTTACAGGGACAGGTCTTCTTTTATGTGTAGTTAAACCTCCTCATTCTATCACTCAGATAGGGGTTCTGTGAAGGAAAACCGTAACTCTGACTCCTTTGGGAAGCACAGCATACTCAGAGGAGTAGCACAGCTTACCTGGGAATCATCAGCCTCCTTGAGAGGCTAAGTGGTATGAAGTGTAAAATCTGCCACTGTGGGCCATTGGGCATGTAATACTCAGACCTCAGTTTCTTTTCATGCAAAATAGGAGCAATGGTACCTACTTCATGGGAGTATTGGAACGATTAAATAAGATAATGAAAAATGCTTGGTGGCAACCACCACAAGGGCTACCATTTCCCAGTGCTTCCTTTGTGCACTGTTCCTGGTAACTAGGACATGCTTGGTTAATGGAGCAGTTTATACTTATTACTGTTACTTAGCTCATCTACTCAATTTTATGGCTCTGCAAATCACCACTTCCCTTCTCTTTCTCCAGCCACACTCTAAGCCTTTCACCCCAGACGCTTCCCTGTTCTATGTCCTCCCCTAAGTCCTCAATGATCCTGTCTCCTGACACCAGATGATCAGTGTTCCACAGTAGTTTGCAAACATTTCAAATCCAACTAGTTCGATCCTTGTGTTCTCTTGAAAAATATTCCAGTACTCAAAATTTTAGCTTTTGGTTTATAAATAAAAGTTTATCTAGTTTGTCCTTAAGCCTTGTGCTTTTAGAGTATGATCTCAATATTGTGGGGTGATTAGAAAGGATGAATGCCAAAACCACTGGGCTTTCTACAGAGTTAAAGAATAGTATAATTTTGTGAAATAGAGGAAATAAGCATTTGAATGGGATTTAAAAACCTATTACTCACTTCCCTTTCTTTCCTGCAGAGATTACTGAGAACATTAAGTAACAGTTTATGATTGAGTCAGCACCACTCACTGGACTGTTAGTCATTAAGTGTGCTCTGAAAGTAGTGCCTTCCAGTACTGCTTAGTTGGGTATGGCGGGCCTAGCAACCACATGGATGTGGGGCCTGGGAAAGCTCACCCAAGAGACTAAAGGGAATGTTGACACATTCAAAGTGCATAGTTCCTTTGGGGTAATCTGATCACTGACTAAAAATGCGGTGGTCTTGAGAAATTGTGGTTTTAGGTGTAATACTTGTAGTTACCTATATATATTTTTGAAAAATTTTATTTTTATTTTTTATTTATTTTTATTTTTTAAAGATTTTATTTATTTGACAGAGAGAGAGAGAAAGAGAGAATGAGCACATAAGCAACGGGAGTGGCAGGCAGAGGGAGAGGAAGAAGCAGGCTCCCCACTGAGCGGGAAGCCTGATGCAGGGCTGGATCCCAGGACTCTGGGATCAGTGACCTGAACTGAAGGCAGACACTTAACTGACTGACCAAGCCACCCTATTATTTTAATTTTTAAATTTAAATCCAATTAATTTACATATAGTGTATTACTAGTTTCAGAGGTAGAGGTCAGTAATTCATCAGTCTTATATAATACCCAGTGCTCATTACATCACATGCCCTTCTTTATTTTAGAGAGAAAGTGAGAGAGAGAGAGAGAAAGAGAGAGAGCATGCATGTGGAGGGGAGGGACAGAACGAGAGGGAGAGAGAAACCCAAGCAGACTCTATGCTGAGCATGAAGCCCAGTGGCGGGTTTGCTCTCACAACCCTGAGGTGAGACCTGAGCTGAAACCAAGAGTTGGATGCCCAACTGACTGTGCTACCCAGATGCCCCTGTAGCTATATTTTAAAACACAGTTGTTATCTTTGAAAGATAAACAGTGAAGTTTGAATTGATAAAATGATATGATGCTTGAATTTTGCCTCAAAATAACATGGTTCAGGGTTGCCAGGCTGGCTTAGTCCATAGAGCAAGGAACTCTTGGTCTCAGGGTTGTGAGTTCAAGCTCAGTGATGGGCATGGAGCCTACTTAAATAATAATCTAGTTCAGAGTAAGGGGGTTAGTGAGGGATATGGTTGGAAAAAGATTGACCATATCTGAGAATTGTTAAAGCTGGGTGATAGGTACATGGCAGCTCCTTATATTCTTCTATTTTTGTATAATTTTGAAATTTTCTATGATAAATGAAATCTTAGGTGCATGGTCCCAAGCAGGGCTTGAAAGGCACTGAGTAGCAGTGGTTAAGCTTTACTACAAAGACCAAGAGCCATTCTGTGGTTGTTCAAGAACTTTTAGGCTGGTGCAGCGATCCTCGGTAAGCTTTCAATGGTATCAGGTAGTGTCTTTAGGTTGCATGTTGGTGAACATGCCACCCATGCCCAGTGAATATTGAATGAGTAAATGAAAGCAAAGAGCTCTGACCCTCTTCTTATCTTTACAGCGGAGCCCAGGGGGAGTATGCTGGGCTGGCCACTATCCGAGCTTACTTTGACGGGAAAGGAGAGGAACACAGGACAGTGAGTATGGACAAGTTGTGGTTGCTTACCACTGGCTGGCGGTGGGTCCCAACTCTCAGCATCCTCTTTGTTCTGTGGTAAACTTCCTCTGAGCCTTCTTGTAAGCAGCTAGGGAACATACAATCAAGAAACAGATGTCTTTGAACTGGCCATTGCGGTCCTTACCCCAGGACATTTCATGGGACCATTTTAAGGGAAAACATTTGGAGATAAAGGTTTTTGCTCAAACCCAGTGTGTAAAAGTCAGCCAGTTTTTAGATTCTTCATTGCAAAATACAGGCAACTAACTAGCCATAAACAATCTTCTCATTTTAATAAAACCAGAAATGGGGCGCCTGGGTGGCTCAGTGGTTTAAGCCACTGCCTTCGGCTCAGGTCATGATCTCAGGGTCCTGGGATCGAGTCCCGCATCGGGCTCTCTGCTCCACGGGGAGCCTGCTTCCCTCTCATTCTCTCTCTGCCTGCCTTTCTGCCTACTTGTGATCTCTCTCTGTCAAATAAATAAATAAAATCTTTAAAAAAAAACAAACAAAACAGAGGTGAGCCTAAGACTTGCTCATTTAAAAAAACAAACAAACAAACAAACAAACAAACAAACAAACAAAAAAAAACAAACCAGAAATGGACTGAGGTTGGGCCACCACCTACTGTACCCACTTACTTGGGCAGCCAGAACAAGCCTGACACCCTTTTCTCTAACTCTCCTGGAAGCAAAGGAAGGAAAAGACAGGAATGTTACAATTCCAGGTCTTGGGTCTGGACAAAGAGCAGAGACCAACCTTTAATTGTTCTGTAACTCCTACTGTGACTAGGCACAATTCTACTTTCTGTATGCTGAGAAAATTCTTATCAAGGGGTGCCTGGCTGGCTCAGTTGATGGAGCATGTGACTCTTTTTTTTTTTTTTTTTTTTAGGATTTTATTTATTTATTTGACAGAGACAGAGGGGGAACACAAGCAGGAGGAGTGGGAGAGGGAGAAGAAGACTTCCCACTGAGCAGGGAGCCCAATGCGGGGCTCAATCCCAGGACCCTGGGACCATGACCCGAGCCAAAGGCAAATGCTTAACTGACCAAGCCACCCAGGCGCCCCGGAGCATGTGACTCTTAATCTCAGAGTTGTGAGTTCGAGCCCCATGTTGGATGTAGACATTGCTTTTAAAAAGTTTAGGGAGGGGCACCTGGGTGGCTCAGTGGTTTAAAGCCTCTGCCTTCAGCTCAGGTCATGATCCCAGGGTCCTGGGATCAAGCCCCACATCGGGCTCTCTGCTCAGCGGGGAGCCTGCTTCCTCCTCTCTCTCTCTGCCTGCTTCTCTGCCTACTTGTGATCTCCATCTGTCAAATAAATAAATAAATAAATCTTTAAAAAAAATGTATAGGGAGAGGGAGAGAGAGAATCCTGAACAGGTTACCTGTCCAGCACGGAACCCAATGTGGCACTCAATCCCTTGACCCCAAGATCATGACCTGAGCCGAAATTTAACTGACCGACCCACCCAAGCACCTCATAAATAAATTTTTAATAAAATATTTACTGAATAAGTAAATTCCCTATTGAAAATTGTCATCTCTAAGCAGCAGAAGAAGTCATGGAGCAGAATTCATGGTTCTGCTTCAGTTTTTGCTTGGAGTATGAGAGTCTAGTCTCTAGGGACCAGATTGCTCTTGGAGCCTATATAGGGACTGGCAGAGGTGCTAGTGGGCTTGACTGGACTCCAGTAATGCCCAGAGGCAGTGCTTGTAGCAGTTATACAAACTTTGCTTCCAAGTGTGGTGAAAGGGACTGTGTTTTAGGGAGGTCTTCATTTTGGTGATGACCAGCACTAAGCTAGAACTTCCACTGAGTTGTAGACATGGGCTGTCCACATGAGCTGTAGACTGAGCTCCCTCTTAGACCGAGCAATGGATAGGTGTTGGGAGCAGGACAAAAGTGACTGCCCATCCCAGGAGAGCTAAAGAAAAGGGTGCCAGGCTTGTTCTGGCTGCCCAAGTAAGTGGGATACAGTAGATAGTAGCCCAATGTCAGCCCATTTCTGTTTTTTATTAAAACTAGATTATTCATGGCTAGTTGCCTGTATTTTGCAATGAAGGATCTAAAAGGCATTTCACCTCTCTTTCAAAAAGGAGGGAAGAAAGAACATTTTCTTCCTCCTTCTGTTCATTTATCCTGATTCCACAGGTGTGTTTTCCCAGGACTTTACCCTAGTTGGGCAGTAAGTAGAACTGATTTTCAAAGAATTTTGAAAAAGAGGACATTCATTACAGTAATTATTCAATACTGGTCATACACAAGGTACTGTTTGTACCAGTCCAGAGTTACATCAAGTCATAACTCAGATAGACACAGTCCCTGATACACCAGTTTGGTTTTTTTCACTTGGGTTCTCTAGTGGATTTGAATTCTTTCATTTTCTTTTTTTCTTCTTTCTTTCTTTCTTTTTTTTTTTTAAGATTTTATTTATTTATTTGACAGGGAGAGAGCATAATCGGGGGAATGGGATAGGGAGAAGCAGGGAGCCTGATGTGGGACTCAATCCAAGATCCTGGGAAGGCAAACGCTTAACCTACTGAGCCACCCAGGCACCCTGAATTCTTTAATTTTCTAAGGAAGGGTTAGTTTAGAACTACTATTATTCTTTAGCATCATAAAGGAAATACTGAAGCTCCTGTTGTTCAGGGAAAGGATGCCATGTGACTGACATTAAAAGTCCCCCATCTGTTTTTCCTCTGTGGCTTCCTCAGACTGAGATAGCCACTAGAACTTCCCCTTGTTATACTTTTCAACGACAAGGTATCTGAGAATCCTGGGAAGGGATCCATTCATCCAATGTGACCACGTTGCCTCCTTTGCCTCAGCCCCCTCCTTCCCAGAGGCTTTATAGAGAGGCCTCAGAGATCTACACTCTGGTGCTTATGGAAGGCAAGCGATGAGCCTACCTTCTAATAACTAAAAGCCAGCTAACATACACTTTCTGTCTACTCCGTGATGCTTCCCACCCCTCATTGTTTCCTAGTTCTCCAGTGTGATACCAGGAAGTATCTGTGAATGTTCAGGAGTTGGGGACCAAACCAGAAAGGTCAAGGAGAAAGGATGAAAAAACTTTTGATTGCACCTGAGCGGAGATCTCAGACTCATAGATTTCTTTCTTGCGCCTTTCCCCTCTATGTGTTTTTCAGTCCTTCCTTCTCTCTCTGTCCCCTGTGTGTGACATTTCCTCTCTCACCATTGTCTACACTGTTATCATCACTTGTCCTTGTTCATTCTGAAGGACAGAGGGGAGCTAGGTGCAGCAGTGTGGGGAGGGCTCTGGAAAGGAGAGGCAGGGAAGGCCACTCAGAGCTTATAGAAATACAGAATTCTTAAGTTTGGAGATGTTAGCATCCTTTCTAGATTAAAGATTTTAATTAAAGCCAATGTTTTCAGTTGGAGAACAAGAAAATGACTTATTGCTCAAATAATCAAGGATTTTTCCACATCAGAGAAGTCCAAGGCAGCTGCTACTGCACAATAGACTCTAATGGAATCCAGTAAAATATATCCTTTTTTTTTTTTTGAAAAGGAGTGTGGGGAAATCATGTGCCTCAGAACCTCCCAGGTTCCTGATGGTTCTCTTATTTCAAGCTGTTGGGTAGTTATTTTCACACTTGCTCTTAGGTTAAATTTCAGAGGTTCCTAAAATGCAACAGCCAAGTTCCTGATTTACCAGTTTAATTTGGGGGAATATAAATTTATTTAACAAATACTTTCCAAGCACTCTCCAAAGCCCTTTATAATTAATAATTCAACTTGCTAGTCAAATATTAACTTAGATTTGCTGATCAGAGATGAGATTCTTATACAAAGAGAAAACATTAACCCCTAGAAAACACCAAAAACCACTCACTACCCACAAATGTATATGGGAATATTTTCGCTTCCCACCTGCCTGAGATGAAATAGTAGACTTTGGTTGTTAGATTTTATTAGTGATAAGAAATTTATTTCCCTTACAAAGGAACATTGCTCCTTAATCCCTCACTCATTCAGCAAGTGTTAGAGGATGAGCTCTAGGTTGGGTCTATGCCAGGTACACTGGGGAGTTGGAAAAACATAGCATCCACCTAAATGGGCATGAATGCACCAAAGAGGAATGTTTTATATAAACTAAAGCAACAAATCTGGGTCCTACTATTCCTATGTTCCTTGTGACCCCATAATTTTAAAGTGAGAGAAAATTACCATTAAAAAGTCCCCCCCAAATTATTAAAAATAAAGTTTCCTATTTCCACATAGAAAATCAGAAATATATAACAGCAACATATAAATGATCATTGACAAAACTGCCGAGACTTTTTTCTTTCTGCTGCCTTATGTCAGGATATGTATTAGTTTCCTGTGGCAGCTGTAACAAATCCTCATAAACTTAGTGACTTGAAAAAAACAAAAAATTATTTTCTGACAGAGTCCAGGAGACTAAAATTGGATTTCCCTTGGCTGAAGTCAAGGTGTTGGCAAGGCTACCTCCTTCTGGAGGATTCAGGAGAGAATCTGTTTCTTTGCCTCTCTAGAGGCCTCCTGCATTCCTTGGCTTGGGGCCCCTTCCTGCCATCTCTCCATCCTCCCATTCATTCATGAAATTTTCTACTTACTTCATAGTCAAACCTCCCTCTGCTTCCCTCTGCTGAGAATACTGGGGAATATATTTAGGGCCCAACTGGTAACCCAGATTTCAAGATCCATAATTTCTCCTCTGAAGAACCTGATTTAATCAGTCACAAAGTCCATTTTGCCCTGAGATAACATCCACAGATTCTGGGGATCAGGTATGGACATTTTAGGGGATACATTATTCAGCTTACCACAGGACAGTTGACATTTTTAGCTTGAATGCTTTTTTCTTTTTTTTCAGCAGAACTTCACTGGTACAAATTCTAACCAATATTTTATATTTATTCAAAAATTTTTAACTTGAATAAGTTGACTATATTAATTTTTCATATTTGCCTTTTCCTTCTTGATCAATGTTCTGCCCAGAAGATGTCCTTTTATCCAAAGATTCTGTGATAGAATAAAAATACTTCATAGGAATGGACAGGTGACTTTGGTTGAGAAGTTAAAGAAAGTCAATACAGTAGGGAATCATTTAAGCTAGAAAAAGGATTTGAGGACACCCTGCATAATCAGCATGAGACCAGTAACCATTCAAAAGAGGCACAAATGTTCTGTCAACAGAAAAGTGACAGTTTGCCTTGTGTACGCACGTTTTTCTTCAGTAGACAGCTTTGATGTTTTTGAGGAAACAGCTGTAAGCCAAGTTTCCCCTTCATAAGCCTGTTTCTGTAATGCCCATCCATTTCTCTTCAAGGGGTTGCAGTGATGGTTCTGGGATTTAGAAATAGGAGGATTATTTTCAGGGTGATCATTGCTTCTCCTGCTGCTTTCTGTTGGGAAAAACTCTTTGATGCACTTTCCTGTAGTGCAGCGTCATCACATCTACCCAAGGATATGCGTTTGCTTGCGACCATGTGATTTGTAGGAGGAAATGAAAATGATTTAAATCTGGGAATTCTAAAATTGTACTCACCATCCACCTTCTGTAAGAATTCAGCTCATCTCTTTTTTTTTTAAAGATTTTATTTATTTATTTATTTATTTTTTTTCCATTTTATTTATTTTTTCAGCGTAACAGTATTCATTCTTTTTGCACAACACCCAGTGCTCCGTGCAAAACGTGCCCTCCCCATTACCCACCACCTGTTCCCCCAACCTCCCACCCTTGACCCTTCAAAACCCTCAGGTTGACAGAGAGAGATCACAGAGAGGCAGGCAGAGAGAGAGAGAGGGAAGCAGGCTCGCTTCTGAGCAGAGAGCCCGATGTGGGACTCGATCCCAGGACCCTGAGATCATGACCTGAGCCGAAGGCAGCGGCTTAACCCACTGAGCCACCCAGGTGCCCGAATTCAGCTCATCTTTAAAGGATAGCTTGGGCTCTAGCTCTGGAAACCCTTTCCCTTTCCCTCTTCCGCTTGAAGTGACACCCCCTTATTCTGAGTTCCTGGGGCCCCTGTTTATACATTTGCTAACATTGTCCATGAACACATGGCATGCTTTCCTTCTCACCTTATGATTTGTGTGACAACTAACAATTCATTGCACAGGTTAAGCATCCAGTAAATGCTGACATAACTGATGTATCAGCCCTGGAAGACCTTGGAATTATGTCTGCCATTGCCATCTCTCCTGGATCTCAGCAAAGCCATGCTGAGCACTGAAGCTGTGATTTGGGCACTTGGGTCCTAGGGTTTAACTTCCAACCTCATGTTCTTATAAGATGCCTTCTTTCTACATGTTGTAACTGTGATAAGGTCACAGTAAACCTGGGTCTGGTTTTTGCTATGCTGAGATAAGGGAGGAGAGTACTAATATTACATGAGTCTTTAAAGAGCAATATTTGTGGATTCAAAGGCAGACTCCTTTCGGACATTGTTTTACACTAGAGTAATACCGAAATAATAGCAGATTTTAAGGCAGTAGTGACTAATAAACTAATAGTTTAAATAGTTTAAATAAAGCATATGGTGCCGATTTAATCTGTATTCCAAGCATTTGTAGGACTTTTCTGCCATGAGTAGCCGGGTGATGATTTTTTCTCCTTTTCATTCCTAAGGTTTGCCTTATTCCAAAATCAGCACATGGGACCAATCCCGCAAGTGCTCACATGGCAGGCATGAAGATTCAGCCTGTGGAGGTGGATAAATACGGGAATATTGACACAGCTCACCTCAAGGCCATGGTACCCGTCTTCCACTAAACAGATGGGCGAGGTCTGGGTTGGGAAGAGGTAGTGGGGAGAAGGGACTGGATGGTTTATATCAATTCTATCTTTCTTTGCATTCTAATTAAGAGACTGCAGTTCCTCCTCTGAATGGGGCTGGGTAAAATGGTGTAAAATCAGAAAACCTAACCATCTCCATTAGAAAAATAAAAAGCAACAGTCACGTTTTTGGTCCATAATAAAACTGAACATAGTCTACTTTCTTCACTAACCGGGAGAAGGTCCTTTAAACTGAAATCTCATCCTCTTAATGCATATGTAAGAAACTGAATGAATTATTCATGGTCATAGTAAGGCGACTCCTTGCAGGGCCTGCCTGCCTCCTCCTTTCTGCCCATCCTTCCCCCGTTTTCCCCATTAATAATCAAACTAGCGGTCACAGTTTATTCTCAATCTTTGTGTTGGGAATTAAAACATAAATGTAGATTTTGCAAATGTGTGTGACTGTCCCAGTTGTTACCTGCTGAAATTCAGGCAGCATTCCATCTCCTTCCTGCAACATCAACCCCCACTCCCAACCTCCCAACCTCCAGGAAGAGGTTGCCTAGCAACTGTATCTGCTTTCCACTGGTGGACTGGAGGCTGCATCTTTAAGAGAGAAGGAAATCAGTTGAATAGCAATGTGATTTTGTCAGGATTACTAGGCATGGAGACTGAGAACTTCATGTAACTGCCTTCAAAGGAAGCTGAAAACATACAGCACTGCTTGTCTCTCCCATACATCCCCCCTTCCGGAGCCCCACAAAGTTTATACCATCAGATATTTTGGGGTAGTAGTTGTAATTACTAAGTTTCCCCAATATAGGATATGACCTTTAAAAAAATTTTTTTTTCATTTCCACATAAGCGTGCTCTGACTCACTGGCCAGAACAACAGGAATGTGCTTTTTATATATGTTTGCTTTCTGTGAAAAGGAAATGTGAGGGAGATTTCTTTTTATCAGAGCAGAACACTCCTTATGGGAATTCTAATTTCAACAGAATGAGAGGGAAATGGAATAGTGGTGGATATGGCAAGATGAGCAGAGAGAGATTAACTGTGAGAATAGACATGTCTGGAACCAAAAAGATCTGAAATAATTATTCAGATGACTAAAACCAAGGAAAACCTTGGGGAGTTGAGCCTAAAATACCCAAAAATCTTTTTTAAAAAATATTTTATTTATTTATTTGAGAGAGAGAGAGAGAGAGAGAGCGAGCATGAGAAGGAGGGTCAGAGGGAGAAGCAGACCCCCTGCCAAGTCCCTGATATGGGACTCAATCCCGGAACTCCAGGATCATGACCTGAGCTGGAGGCAGTTGCTTAACCAACTGAGCCACCCAGCCGCCCCCCCCCCCCCAATCTTTCCAATAGTCTTTTAGGTCTTGATCTTGGAGACCTAACCTTAAAGGCATTTTGTTATTTCTTTGGAATGACTTAAGAAAAGACTAATGGCTGTGAATTGTATTGCCATGGTACTTTGAGAAAATTCCAGAAATGGAAAGTCCAAGATTTCATCTTTCCTAATTCTGTAAAGTAAAAAGAAAGGGTTTGGCCAATAAACATATCCTCCTTTGTCTCCCTCTGCTCTTTTCTATCCAACAGGTGGATAAACACAAGGAGAACCTGGCAGCAATCATGATTACATACCCATCCACCAATGGAGTGTTTGAAGAGAACATTGGTGACGTGTGTGACCTGATCCACCAACACGGAGGACAGGTCTATCTAGATGGGGCAAATATGAATGCACAGGTAGGCAACACAAAGAGGGACTCCCTGGGAAAATGGTTAAGTCAGAAAAAGATTTCTCCTCTGACTGCTTGACAGTTGTCTTAAAACATGATACTGAATTTAGAACTGTGGTTGACTTTGTTTATTGCCAATTTCAAGCAAAGTGCTTCAATTTCTCGGAGGTTAGATTTGAAGGAGGTGATAGTGGAGGTTGGGGAGGAGATAAAGAGAACAACAGGATATAGGGAATGAACTGAGTGTCCTTAGTTCATCAGAAGTTGGGATCTCTCTCGGGGTGCTACTGGTAAGAAGGTCACTTGACTCCCTGCCTATGGGAGTTCAGACCCAAGTTCTGGCCACTCTGGATGTTGATCTCTCACAGTATCCCTTGACAATGAACAAGCCATTAATCTGGCTTCAACTTTTTCAGTGTAAAGTGGCTGAATAGTTCTGTCCCTGAAGAGCCAATCCTGATTACTTACATGGTGTGTGTGTGTGTGTGTGTGTGTGTGTGTGTGTGTGTGTGTGTGTTAGAGTGAGAGAGGGAGGGAGGGTTGGATAGGGTTCTGTGTAATATACAACCCTGAGCAAATGCTATAGGGGCATTAGAGCAGAGGATGTCATGATCTTTCAGAGTTTTCCTAACTTCTTGGTGATTGTTTGTTGTTATGATCGTGGGTTGGTTTTGTTTTTTGTTCATTTTTGGTTTCGGTTTGTTTTACTTAGCCATTTCAAATTCTTCCTGCTTTTCTTTACTTCTGTCTGATTGTTTCTATAAGTGTGGTCCAGGAATTGTCTGTTGCTTCACTAGCATTAATGCACGCTTCATCTTTGGCTACATTGAAAATTAGTCCTAATGCCGAAGTGACAGGAAGGCCTGTTGAATGTTGTGGCTGGTGTTAGGGTGGTCTCAGGAAAACTGTCAGTCTCCCTCCCTTCCTTGGCTCAGCATCCTCTCAGGTGGCCTTTCATCCCCTTCCACTGGTGTGCCCGAAGTACATGATACTCAAAGCCAACCACACAGGAGGAGGTAACGTTGCTAGGGTGAAAGTAATCTCTCTGTGCAGCAAGGAGGTACTTCCCTTTCTTTTGCTTAGGGTGCTTCCTCTCCTCCCTCTTGTGGTGGAAAATTAGGAATTGACTGTATATTCAAATCTGCATTTTAAAATCTAAATTAGGCTAAATGGTCAGTTGCTGTTTCCATAGAAACTATAAGCCAGGCTGCCTGTGGGATGTGAGGTTTTGACTGCAGAACTTGGCCAGTATTGAGAAAATTTCTGTGAACAGCTCTGCCTGCCTTTTCCTCTAAAGGGAGAGGCTGCAGTAAATAGGATGGCTACCTTTCCAGAGCACCATTTCAAGCTCTTGACTTTTGATTTTGGCTCTTTCCTTTTGTGGTAGGTGGGAATCTGTCGTCCTGGAGATTTTGGGTCTGATGTCTCACACCTAAATCTTCACAAGACCTTCTGCATTCCCCATGGAGGAGGCGGCCCTGGCATGGGGCCCATTGGCGTGTGAGTTCTGGGCTGCTTGTTTCAGGAAGGTTTTAGAGACTAAAAATGAAAGAATGCCCCTAAATTTGCTGTTCTTCTCATCAAGGTCTTCAAGTGTCATGGACACCTTCATATCTAGTGTGCTTGTAGGGGCTGGGAGAGAAGCAGTGAGAAGGGTGATTAAGGGGATGCTCAAAGAGGAGCATAAGTAGATTTTATTAACCATAGTGCTCGATTGGCTGCACTAAGCTCCTAGTCATGTGTAGACAGAGCCGTTTATTAGCAGAGCAATGAATAGGGAGTTCACTGAGGCATTACGTATCTGAACTGGAATATTAGCACCTGCAAGTGTCCCTTAGACTTTAATAGATTTCCAAGAAGCTTTTCTTTTTATTCATTCTTTTTAAGAAAGAAATCAGCTGATGGTTATGTTGAAAGTGAATTATCTATCAATAACAGAAAGAACTCATAGGAAAAAATTGCTTGCCAGGAGCTGGGGAGCTGGGGGTGGGGATGAGTGGGGAGAGGTTGGTAAAGGGTATAAACTTTAAGTTATGAGATGTGTAACATGTAAAACATGTTGATTACTATTGATAACACTGTATTGTATATTTGACATTTGCTAAGAGAGTAGAAATTAGATGTTCTCAACAAAGAAAGAAAAAGAAAGAAGTGAGTTGCATGTAAAGTGTTAAACACTTTGCAGGCTGGATTCTTACTATATCTGAGAGAAGTCAGAAGGAAACAGACCTTAATACTAGAAATAATTAGATGAGGTCAGAATAGCACTAAAGGAGTGTCTCATAGCTGTTGATAACTTTTTACACTGTGAAGTTGAATCATCTTGTGAAAATGATGCTGAGTAGCCATTTCCTGAGTTTCTTCATTTTTTCAAAAATGGACCAAAGGTCCCAGACTTCAGGTTGCTGGGAACCTGTCCCTCTTGGTTTTTCCTGTTTTTCTTTTTGATTATTATTATTTGTAACTAGTGGGGTCACCTCAGTACCTCAGCTGTGGGGAGGTGGGACAGTAATGTTCAGTGCTGGCCTCTGATGTTTAGGCCCATAGGGCTCCCTCTCAGCAGCACTTTCTGTCCCTTAGATGCCTCGGGAAAGAATATGGGGCGTGAGGCTGGGAGGTCCCCACATCCTGGTGAGTTCATTGCAAGCTATTTCACAGCTGCCTATCTGCCAAGTCATCTGCCATAGTTCTCTGGTGAGCCACTGGGACACTGATGACTTGTGAAGAGGAGGAAGGAAGGAATATTTCCTGAACATCTGTTTCTTAGCAAGTGTCGGGTCCTCTCCACTCTGAGTTCCTCTACTAGGAATAGAGCTTTTGGAGAGGGCTTAGCACTTGCCTATTTGTTTGGTCTGGATCTTTTCATTATATCTTCTGAATTTGTGTTTAAAAATAACAGGAAGAAGCATCTTGCCCCTTTCCTGCCCAGTCATCCCATCATCTCGGTAAAGCCAAGTGAGGATGACCGACCTGTGGGTACTGTTAGTGCAGCCCCATGGGGCTCTAGTTCCATCTTGCCCATTTCGTGGGCCTATATTAAGGTAAGGCCTGTGACTGTGTTAGGCAGGCAGGGAATGTGATATGTGGGTGGGAAACTAAGACTTTCTCCTTGACTTAAAAATGAAGAAATCCAGGGGTGCCTGGGTAGCTCAGTTGCTTAAGTGTCCAACTCTTGGTTTCAGCTCAGGTCATGATCTTGTGGTTATGAGATCGAGTCCCACATGGGGCTCTGCACTCAGCTCAGAGTCTGCTACAGATTGTCTCTTCCTTTGCCACTCCTCCCATCTCTCTTTCTCTCTCTCTCTCTCTCCCTCTCTGCACTCAGTCAGAGTCTGCTACAGATTGTCTCTCCCTCTGCTCCTCCCCCACCCAAATAAATAAATAGATAAAATCTTTAAAAAAGAAGAAGAAGAAATCCATGACCTGAGATGTGGTTCAGTGAAGATTGCTGACTTAGGTGGAAGAAACCTTCTTAAAGAGATGAGATAAATTTTATTTCATCTCTTCTCACAGTGCTATTTCCTTTGGTTTTTCATAGTGGGTTTAACATCACAGAAACTAGACATGCCAGATATGTTTTTCCAGACCAAGTTAAGTTCCATGAGTCATATGCATGTTCTGGCTACGTCATTTTAGTTTCCTGTAGGATTTGTATAGCCTCTTGTAAGTGAAAAACAGTGCATGTACTAATTATTATACTTGGTTGAAATCCTGAGGTAAATCTTTAGGAATAAATCTCATGTTGCTTTTTATTTCTTAGGTACCTTGAAGATAAGACTAAAAAATAGCAGAAATTTGCTTATGTGGTAGTTTCCCAAAGCTCTTTGCCCTTTAGAGCCTGTGGAACTATAACTCTATGGAGTAATTAGACTTTGTTAGAGAACAGCTTTCCTTTCTTTGTGTTTCTCCAAAAAACTCTAGAGCCAGAGTTTATTTCATACAGCTCTTGTTCAAATGGGCCTGCCCACCTCCTGTGCATTGGATAGGAACACTTGTTCAGCAGCTAATTAAGCAGCATTCCCAAACTGGCTTCCCTCCTTAAAGGAAGAGTGGCTTCTAGTGAAATAAGACTCCAAAACTCAGCTATTCAAGTCATGCTGAATGGCTCTCTGGGGCTGGCTATTACTCTGAAACAGTGCGGCATTTATGATTCTTAATGAAAACTTTCTGGGAAGCTGAAACAACAATTCTGTACCTCAGAGACTAAGACCTCCTTTTAAAAGTGATATTCGAGGGGTGCCTGGGTGGCTCAGTGGGTTAAGCCTCTGCCTTTGGCTCAGGTCATGATCCCAGGGTCCTGGGATCGAGCTCCGCATCCGGCTCTCTGCTCGTCGGGGAGCCTGCTTCCTCCTCTCTCTGTCTGCCTCTCTGCCTACTTGTGATCTCTGTCAAATAGATAAATTTTTAAAAATCTTAAAAAATAAAAAAATAAAATTTTTTTAAAAAAAGTGATATTCGAGTTGTTTTACAAATAGTAACAACAAAAACAATCATAGTAAAGGTCTGCTTCTTTACAAACAGAATCTTATTCTCAGGTTCCTTTTGGTTCTGAGATCCTATAAACCTGGATTATTTATTATGGTTATTTTTGAGTTAGAGAGTATTTCCCACATAGCAGAAAATAATGTCCCAAGTCTCGTTTGGCCATATGCCAGGAATACCAGACATTTATAATCTCCACTATAAATGAAATAAATAAAATAGGTTTTAAACTACCCCCCTCTCTTTATTTCAGGCTGTTGCCTGGGTTCTAGAACTACCTTCTTCCCTGCTTCAGTCCATCTTGGACACTCTGTAGTATAGCAGGATTCCCCTAAAGGCCCAGATTATCTTCTAGTTTCCTTTTGCCTTTTCTGCTCAGTCTTATTAGCCTACACAGAGTCCTTAGGGGATTCTTCGCAAAATGCACATGCCTAGGCCCCATCCCAGAGGGAATCAAATTCAGCATGTGGGAGGTGGGGGTTGGGTCATCAAACTTTCCAGGTGACCCCTGAGTTGAGAGCCATTGACTGGCTGAGCCAAATCCAAGTTCTTCATAGCAAAGGTTTGAATCTTATAAGAGGATTGTCACAGCCCACCACCTCGACAGTAACCCCCAGACTGCAGCCCTGTGCCTTCACTTCCACGCTGCCATGGTTTTTGTCATTCTTATCACCTGGAGCTCCTTCCCCTTTCTTTTTGCCTCTCCAAATTCCACCCATTTTTAGATTTCCACTCAAGTTCTGACTCATACTCTGGTAACCCTTCTTTGTCCAGCTTGGCAAGATATGTCCTCTCCTTACTTTGGACATTGGTGTCACTGTTTTATTTGATGCTTTCTCATGTGCTTGATACTAATTATGTATTTAATATATGCCAAGCCTCCATCATACATGAGGTATTCTGGAAAGAATGTCAACAATAAAAATTGGTGCAATCTTGATTTTAAGCTCTTTGCTGGTGATAATGTTCACCCTGTGTAACCACAGGGATTTAGAAAGTATCAGAAAAGGATAATATCAACTCTGGCTGTTGTTAAACATATAAATGACCCTGAGTATGGACAACTGTAAGACAAACCACACAGAATTGATTCGGGGGGATTTGGGTCAAGATCGCATGAGATTTCTGGCAATTACCAAGACATTTCAAATTCACAGTAATTCACAAACACAAATTCACAGTAAATTCACAAACATAAGCTCTCCCAAGTGCATGTAATCTAAGATGCTTTTTCCTCTTTTTTTTCTTTTTTTAAAGTTTAAATTCAGTTAGTTAACATATATTTTTTGTTTCAGAGGTATAGGTCTGTGACTCATCAGTCTTATATAACACCCAGTGCTCATTACAACATATACCCTCCCAATGTCCTTCACCCAGTTACCCATCCCTCCACCTTCCTTTCCTCCAGCAACTCTCAGTTAATTTCTTGTGATCAAGAGTCTCTTATTCTGGGGTGCCTGGGTGGCTCAGTGGGTTAAAGCCTCTGCCTTCGGCTCAGGTCATGATCCCAGGATCCTAGGATCAAGCCCTGCATGGGGCTCTCTACTCAGCGGGGAGCCTGCTTCCCCTCTCTTTCTCTCTGCCTGCCTCTCCACCTACTTGTGATCTCTGTCTGTCAAATAAATAAATAATAAATCTTAAAAAAAAAAGAGTCTTATTTTTTTTCTTCCTTGGATAAAACACAGCCAGCAACCAATTTTACCCTGTTGTAAACTTTGTTACTTTGTTCCTTATTGTTACTTTGTTACTACTTTGTTATTTTTATAAGAAATATAAAGTTATGTTCCAAGGAGAAAACTAAAATTAATTTCAGACTTAGAAAAGACTGGCAGACCTCCTTGTTGGGATTTTATACCCATCTGTAATCCAGAGTGATAGTGGGATGACTCCCTTTGTAAATCAGATTTATTTGGGTGTGTCTTTGATTGGTGTCCATTAGTTTTACTTATTCTGTGGTTGATGACTCTTTCTCTCTCTGTTGCAGATGATGGGAGGCAAGGGTCTTAAACAGGCCACAGAAATTGCTATATTAAATGCCAACTACATGGCCAAGCGTTTAGAAAAACACTATAGAGTCCTTTTCCGGGGTGCAAGAGGCAAGTATCAACCTTAATTTACCATCACCTTGGTTTTTTTCTTGACCAAGTTTGACCTAATGGTTTTCTACAGTGGGTAGGAAACTTCCGTTTCTTAGCATATACCAGAGGAAAGCATAGATTTTTTGGAAATAATTTCTATTTAGTGAACAGTTTAGGAGTATTAGTATTAGTATTTGGAAGGCTGTGTAATGCCATTAGTGTACACAGCCCAGGTCAACAAGGAGCCACACCCACTGAGAGATGCATACATAAATATTGAGAGCTTATTACCTCACAAAGTGCTATGGGAATGCCTCTTGAAGAGTGGAGTAATTCAGACTGGACAGAGGAGGGGCAGAATAATTGGGAGAGACTTCTGGCAGGAGCCCCTTGAGATGAACCTGGATGAGAGAGGAGCAGACCCCAGTAAACAGAGACTGCAGCAAGCCAGAGTTGTCTAGGTGGTGGGAGGCTTTGGCCGGGGTTGATGGATGGGATAGGAGGAAGGGAAAGAGATGAAGAATGAAGTTGGAGAGGCAGCTTGGGGCCTTGAAGGTCTCAGAAGGCTCTTAGCTTTACCCTTGAGTCAGATGACAGCCATGAAATGTTTTTTTGATCAGAGGAATGACAGGATTAGGAGAATGATAAAGTCATTAAGAAAATTTGCAGGGGATGAACATCCTATTAGAAGTAGAATCAATAGGACTTAGTTACTGATTATTTGAGAGTGAAGAGAATTTCTGTGTAAGCCTCTTAACTCTGATAATAGAGGTACAATAGTTGGAATAATAGAAAGGGGAACAAAGTCACCCTGGAAGATGGGGAGGGGATGGAGCCAGACATATCTGCAGAAATTTAGCTTTGGGCACAGACTCTACAAGCAGACTCTTAGAAATGGTGAAACCCAAGAAAAGAGTTTTGAGAAACTAGAGCAAAACCCGTCAAGCAGATGGTTCCATTAACAGAGATGAGCAGGAAAGGGGCACCTGGTGAGGGAGGATTCCATGCTTGAGGCAGCCTTAGGGCCTCTGCATTTGTCACAGTACCTCTCCCAAGAAAAGCCCCTGCTTGTCCTGTGTGTCTCTGTTCTGGCTTCACCTCCCCCCTGAAGCCCTATTTTCCTGGCAAAGAGAACTACTCCTTCCCTTGTTCCCTCCATGACTGAAGATTTCTCCCTCTCCGTTTCTTATCTGGCTCTCTCCATCTGACCTTGACTCCTGCAGGATAAAGACTGTCTGCTTCCACTCTCTAGCACCTATACCTGTCAGTCATGCCTGGCCCACCATAATGGATATACCAGGATCTAGGTATGCAGTGTTGCACAGCAGAAACAGACTGGTCTTATGACATGAGTCTTAAAAAGAACCTTGCCTTTAACAATTATGAACATTTTGGTCACCTTTGAAAGAATTAGGACAAAAATGATAAGGCAGATGCCAAATGGAAGTGAGCTGAGAAATGGACTGAGGGTGGGGAAAAGAAGGGAGAGGCATTCATGGTTTGGGGGAGTTTGGTGGTGAAGGCAGGGGACAGGTGGAAGCTGCTCCAATAGGACGCAGTTTTGTTTTGAAATAAGAAAAGAACATGATTTTAAACTGCCAGAGAAAAGGAATTGAAGAGGGGAAAGCGAAGCTACAACAGAAGGAATAATAGATGGGTGAACAAAGTCATCCTGGAGGTGATAGGAGGAGAGGGTGCTAAGAGCCAGGTAGATAGGCAGCACGTTGGTTGTGGGCACAGAATCAGAGACAGGGAGGGATGGGGACTTGAAGCTTGGAGCAGAGAGACGACAGTCAATAAGCAGCATGGGCCACAAGAAGGAGGCCATTCTGACTCTGTTTCTCCAGCTCAGGTGGAGTAATATCTACATCTGGGATCTTGCCTTAAAAATATGTATTGAAAGGGTTAGTTCTGGAGTTTGAAAATAGAAAAGAGCTAAATAACTAGAAGCTCTGGTTAGGAATGCTCCCCAGAGATTAGGGAAGAAAATTGTGGACCATACGTCTCTAAGCAATACAGTAAAATGCTTCTGAGGTGGGTATTGAAGAATCTACAAAAGCTACTAATTAATTTATTCAAACAGAGCTCCATGCATCCTGCTTATGTATTGACCTTCAGGATTGATTTAAGTATTTGTTTCGTCAGCGTATGTAAGTAATTTGTGTATACTGAACAAAAAATTTGGGAAGATAAAAACCATGAGGAAAGAAATATAAATGATCTATGGTTTCGTTGAGCAGACATAACCACAATTAATATTTTGCTATATTTTTTCTTGAAATCACATTACAAATACAGTTTGTGTACTGTTTTTTAAACTTATCTTATATTGTGATCATTTCCCCTTGTCATTAAATGTTCTTTGAAAGTAGCTATGTTGATTCTATTATATGGATATACCAGGATCTAGGTAATCCTATAATGTTTTCCCCCTCGTTGTTTGCTTTACATTTGTAACAATGCTGTGACAAATCTCTTTTTTATTTAGATTTCTAAAAAACATTTCTGATTATTTCCTGAGTTTAGAGCTATAGAAGAAAAATTGTTATCTCAGAGAATGAATGCATTTAAGCTCTTTGTATGTGTGGCCTGGTTGTCCCCACAGAGACTTTGTACCAATTTATTTCATGCTATTAGCATATGAAGTAACCATCACATGAGGGCCTAGTGAATACCAGGAGCCAGGCTGAAAAGACACCACCAACAAAAACAAAGTTATCTTTGCCATTCTGGTGGTTGAAAAAATGATCTTTTTGCTTTTTTTTTAAAAAAGATTTTATTTTTTTTATTCGACAGACAGAGATCACAAGTAGGCAGAGAGGCAGTCCGAGAGAGAGGTGGAAGCAGACTCCCTGCTGAGCAGAGAACCCAATATGGGGCTCGATCCCAGGACCCTGAGATCATGACCTGAGCTGAAGGCAGAGGCCTAACCCACTGAACCACTCAGGCACCCCCTGACCTTTTTGCTTTAATTGACAAGCTTTAGGGGTTTTTTTCTGTTCATTTTTTTAAGGTATTTGAAATTTACTTATGATTAACTTTATTTGAAAACTTCATTGAGGCAGAATTCACATACTATACAAATGACCCACTTTAAATGTACGAGTCACAATTTTTAGTGTTCACACAGTTGTGCTGTCTGAAGTTTAGTTTTTTAAAGCAAGAATGCATGTAATCCAAAAAAAAAAAAAAAAAAAAAAGAATGCAAGTATCTGGATTGCATGGGGGGGTACAATGGCAGCCTAGCAGAGAAAGTAAACAAGCGTCTCTCAGGTGCCCACCATGAGCTTAGCATTTGAGTGACTGCTTTAAGCAGAGACGGTCTCAGTCCTAGGGTATTTGCAGCACAAAATGATAGATGCAATTTCCATTTGTTTTGACATTTCATCCCAGAATTAAATAATAAATTGTATTTCTCATCCCACGCAGAGATATATTGGTGATTACAGATTTTACTACATAATCCCAAAGTTCATGAAATAAAAAATTGTCTCATGTTTGGTCTGGTAAACACATTCCTTATATAATTTGAAGCTGAGTATTCTAGGGCCTAGAAAAGAATTGTCACCATACCTCCCGAGGGCCCAAAATAGAAATGTTCTTAATAAACACATTGCATTCCAACATGTCTAATGGCAATGTTAAAAGACCATTATTCATCTTAATCATATTTACTAGTTCTATATAAAGGACTTTGGAATTACAGATGACTATGAGGCAATAATTTTAATGAACTCCAGGCTTCATAAATATAATGAACTCCTGGTTCATAAAGGAACCAGGATCAATGGTTCCTTTATGAACCATTTCTTTGAGAGATTTGAAAATACCAGCTAAACCACTGAGGCTTATGGTTTTCTGAAGTAAGGAAGTGACAAGCAAGAATTGGGTTGGGGAAAAAGCAGTAGTATTTAGAATGAGGAAAGAAAGGAATTACCTCAGGTAGAATGGTATCTTTTTTTTGTTTGTTTGTTTTAATGATAAATTCTTATTTATTGAAGAACAGGGGCTCCTGGGTGGCTCAGTGGGTTAAAGCCTCTGCCTTTAGCTCAGGTCATGATCCCAGGGTCCTGGGATCCAGCCCTGCACCGGGCTCTCTGCTCCGTGGGGAGTCTGCTTCCCCTCTCTCTCTGCCTGCCTCTCTGCCTACTTGTGTTCTCTGTCAAATAAATAAGTAAAAAAATCTTAAAAAAAAAAAAAAGAAAGAAAGAAAGAAAAGAAAAACATCCAGTTGAGTGTTTTTTGTTTTAAGATGGTACCTTTTTTAAAAGGAGGAATTAAAAAAATTCATAGATGTCTACTCTTGTGGGAGGCTAAGCTTACGGATCTAAATGGAGTTTTTGTCAGTGGAGTAAGCAACTTTATTAGTATCCCAAAGTTTTATTTAGGTTTTAATTTCTTAAATGCCTATCCCTTTTTTTACCTCAGACAAACCTAACACTGCCTGGAAATTCCTGTTCCTCAGTTGGTTTCCCAGTGGCCTTTATGGGCAGACATGGGCCTCAGGGGATGGGCCTACACATCCCAGGCCAGGAAGTGACCCTCCTGAGGCCAGAGGCCCCACCTACCCGACCTCATTTCCAAGGAAACATTCAGTTTTGCAGTTTTGATTCTATTAGTTATGGTCCCTGGATTGCAACTGAAAAGCTTGACCAAGCCCTGATTGCCCTCCTAATAAGCTTTATGAGCAATTAGTCAGTGAGTTCCATTTATTTTTTAGGTAGTCACTCTGAGGATGCGGAGCTTAGAGCCAAGCCACTTTTATTCTGGTTTTCCATCATGCCACCCTCCCCTCCTTGGTCCTTTAACTTGTTATCTTTTCAGACTCTCAGCTATAGTCATGGTTAGGCCCAGCAGGAACATCAACTCCAGAGAAAACTAAAACTTGTGCTGATCAGTTTATGTAATTTCTACTTCAAGTTGCCCTGACTCACCATATGCCATAGAAGGTTTGTGTATCTTTTCTCTTTAAAAAATATAAACAAAGATGAACATCTTGGGTTCTGGCCTCTAACAGCCACCAAGAATCAGTTTCACCCCCTTCAGGGCTCAAGTACAGAGAGAGAGAGAGAGATACACTGAAATTACACTGTTTCCATTTGAACACCTTAGGATATGGATTTAGAAAATAACATCTGAACCTTATTTTGAAAATGGAGCTCTTTCCAAACCGCCTGGCTGTGGTGGGGGACTTGTGTAACAATACCGGGCGGGGCTCTGTGAGACTGAACTTCTCTTTGGAAGACTGCCCTCTGCCTGCCGGCGGGAGTGACTCCTTCCCTTCATCATGTGTCCCTCTTCCCCTTTAGCCCACTGAGCATCCTTCAGAGCAGTGAGCTCTGTTAGCCTTCTTTCTTGGGTCAGTGTCACAGTGGTGGGGTAGCTGCCAGAGGCTCAGGGAAGAACGGTTAAAGGTTGAGGCTGGGCTACCAAAATGGGGTAGGGACAATTTTGTATTTAGGATTTCTAGACTTACATGATCTCACCATTCCCACTCTCCTTGGCCACCCCCAGCCCCCTGCCCCACCCAGCACTCCCAACTGGTCACTCCTTCTAGGTACCTTTTCCTCCCTGACTACCTACCTAGGAATACAGCCTTGTACTTTGGAATCCCACTTCCTACAAATTTAATCCCCATCATTGTTAGGAAGAATATTTTAAAAATATTTAAATATAAATAGTTAAATATTTAAATATATTTTATTATATTAATTATAAATATAATATAAATTATATATATATAATATAAATATATATAAATTATATATTATAAATATAAATTATTTATATTATAAATTATTTATATTATTATATAATTAATATTATATATTATATTATTATATATAATATTAATTATATAATAATATAGTATATATTATATATATAATATTAATTATATAATAATATAGTATATATTATATATATAATATTATATATTATATATATTATATAATATATAATATATAACTGTTTTCAGTTCCTGAAAACAGTGTCAGTGTATCTTTAGCTCTAGAAATAATTTTGTAATAAAAGAGTCAGGCCCATGATGATATGTTTAACTGTTGGAATTATTATAAATTATTTATATTATAAATATAAATTATAAATATTAATATATTTTTAAAAATTTAAATATAAATATTTAAAAATATCAGTGACAGTATATTTAAAGCTTCAGGTTCTCATACTTTCGTTTTCTAACAAAACCAGTCCCTTCTCACCTAGTCATTACATAAGAAGCAGAGCAGTTACAGATGGTCTCAGGAGCTAGTAATGACTGGAGCTGTTCTCAGGCTTGAGGAATTATGTCCACTCTGTATTTATAAGTAAGATTCATTGTTTGCTGAGATTCAGGAAAAGTAGGTTAAGACGAAGGTGTACATTATTATCTCAGGAGCAGATACTTTCTTAGAAGGAAACTCGTCAGTTGTGTGGACCAGGGAATTTGGATTCCCCCAGAAATGTTGTTCTATTTATGAAAATGCTGACTTAGTTGATGACTTATTCCTGCTGACGGGTGGGTGATCAAATAGCTCATGCTGAGGAGATAGCAGCCTGGGCCTGGAGGGCCATTAGTGCAAGGACTAGAGCAAAGTGAACTGACTTCCAGAGCCTTTGGCTTCTTCAGCTTCTTGCCACTTGTGGTGTGGTGTTTGACAGCCCCAATTTCTGATTCTCAGCTTGAAGCCTGAAACCAAAATCCCAAGAGCCCCTTTGAAGAATCACATACGATTACATATGTGCCCTACAGATACAGGTTTACTATATATTACATAGACTCAGAAGAAAGTTATTTGATGCTGGGAGCAGAGTTCCTTAAAACAGTGTCAGTGTATCTTTAGCTCTAGAAATAATTTTGTAATAAAAGAGTCAGGCCCATGATGATATGTTTAACTGTTGGAAGTAGATTTTATAACCACAGAGGAGAAGAAATCTCATCCCTAGGAACCTCTAGGCAAATCCTGCAGCAGTACATCGGCACCTGAGTCCCAGCTCCATCAGCCTCTTGGCTCAGGGGTGTGTTTTGCACTGAGGATTGGACACACTGACCTGATGTGTTAAAAACATCTTTATTTTTACAATTATTTTTATATTTTATATTTGATAAAGTGGACGAGGTCTTTGTTGCCAGCAATAAGTTTGGCAAGTGACCATGGCTTCTTGGTACTTTGTTGATATGTGTTAAAAAGCTGATTTATTTGTTCATTTGGTTGGGTAAAACAAACTGATGCTAATCTTGAGCTGAAACAATTTTCCAGGTTATGTGGCTCATGAATTTATTTTGGATACAAGGCCCTTCAAAAAGTCTGCAAATATTGAAGCTGTGGATGTGGCCAAGAGGCTTCAGGATTATGGTGAGTGAACTTGTGGGAGCAACTCCTTTTAGGGCAACTCAGGTTTTTGACATTCATGCAGTTTTCCATGCTGGCTGTGGGCCCCTTCCTCAAGGCACTAACCACATGTGCAGGAACCATAATAAACCGACCATTGGCTAAACGGTGAGCACTGGGTTCTAGGCAACCTTCAAAATGATGAGGAAACACTTTCCCTATGACTGCATTGGTAATACCCTTCAAAAGATATTGAATCATATATTCTGAATCGATTGGCATCCTAGAAAAGAAGTCTTTGTAGTTAACATAATTAAAAACCCCAGAGAAAATGGCTGCTATTTCCTATATTTCTTTATTTTTTTACATTTTTTTTTTAAAGATTTATTTATTTGACAGATAGAGATTACAAGTAGGCAGAGAGGCAGGCAGAGAGAGAGAGAGGAGGAAGCAGGCTCCCAGCCAAGCAGAGAGCCCGATGCGGGGCTCGATCCCAGGACCCTGGGATCATGACCTGAGCTGAAGGCAGAGGCTTTAACCCGCTGAGCCACCCAGGCGCCCCCATTTTTTTACATTTTTAATTAAGTTTTTAATTTAAATTCCATTACAGTTAACATACAGTATTTGTCAGTTTCAAGTGTACTATGTAGTGATTCAACATTTCCATATATTACTCAGTGCTTATCACGGTATAAGTGTACATTCCCAGCACCTATTTCACACATCCCCCCCACATCCCCTCTGGTCACCATCAGTTTGATCTCTGTAGTTAAGAATCTGTTTCTTGGGGGGCGCCTGGGTGGCTCAGTGGGTTAAGCTGCTGCCTTCGGCTCAGGTCATGATCTCAGGGTCCTGGGATCGAGTCCCACATCGGGCTCTCAGCTCAGCGGGGAGCCTGCTTCCCTTCCTCTCTCTCTGCCTGCCTCTCTTGTGATTTCTCTCGTAAAAAAAAAAAAAAAAAAAAAAAAAAAAATCTGTTTCTTGGTTTGCCTATCCCTCTTTTTTCCCCTCTTTGCTCATTTGTGTTGTTTCTTAAATTCCACATATGGGTGAAATCATCTGATATTTGTTTTTCTGTGACTAATTTATTTTGCTTAGCATTATACTCTCTAACTCCCATCTATGTTGTTGCAAATGGCAAGATTTTAATCTTTTTTTATGGCAGAATAATACTTCATGTACAACATCTTCTTTATCCATTCTGCAGTTGGTGGACATTTGGGCTCTTACCATAATTGGCTATTGCTGATAGTGCTGCTCTAAATACTGGTGCACTTGTCCCTTTGAATCAGTAGTTTTGTGTCCTTTAGGTAAATACCTACTAGTGCAATTGCTGGGTCATAGGGTAGCTCTATTTTTAACTTTTTGAGGACGCTCCATGCTGTGTTCCAGAGTGGCTGCACCAGCTTGCATTTCCACCTACAGTGCAAGGGAGCTCCTTTTTGTCCACATCATCGCCAACGCTTGTTGTTTTTTGTGGTTTTTAATTTAGCCATTCTGACAGTTATGAGGTAATATTTTAGAGTTTTGATTTGCATTTTCCTGATAATGAGTGATGTCAAACATCTTTTTTATGTATCTTGTGGCCATTTGGATGTCCTTTTTGCAGAAATGTCTGTTCATGTCTTCTGCCTTCTTTTAATTGGATTATTTGGTTTTTTGTATGTGTGTGTTGTCTTGCTTATGTTTCTGGTAAATTCTTACTCCTTTTCCTCTCTTGGTAAACAAAGGAGTCCATAAAGAGATAAGTTGATGGAATGGTGAGGAAGTAGAGCAGGTAATGAATGTAAGTGTTCGAGACCAATGAATGGCATTTGAGTGTTACAAGCACCTCAGTTGTGGCATAGCTGTTTTAGCTGTTTCTATAGATGAAGGAGTAGGCTTCCTTCACCTTATGAAGAATTTCTTCCACCATAGGAATATGGTTTCATAAAGACAGTGCAGTTTTCTGGGAAGAATTTTGAAAGACACAGGCCCTTCGTGAATTAGTGGATGTTCATTCAGCACAGTCCTTATTGAAATATATGTTTTAGTGCCATTATCAATAATATCAAAGACACTTCTATTCTCAGGCTAAGGTGGGGAGAACTTTGCCTTTCAGTGGGTGTGGAGTTCTATCTGAATTTTAATAATTTGAATAACTTCTCTTAATAAGGAAAGTGAAAGCTTCAAAAATTTAATAGTTTCACTAGTGCATCATAATGGGAGTCCCACATGTGTGGCTCATTCCTCTCCTGAATGCATGATCTTATTATGCAGAGTTATACTGATAATAAATGGGAAAGCCAGAGAAAGTTTTCATTAATGAAATTAGCAGTTACTCCCTCAAAATCTCTTGGTTGCTCCTGTAACCTGACGTGGCCTTCTGGCTAATGATGAGTGATGGGCGGATTCACGCAGGCTATAGCTGCACCTCTGAGCTTTCTTGTCTGCCTTACATGTCTGGCAGCAGCAGCATCTGCAGAGAGGGACAGGGCAGGTGAGGAGGAAGTTGTAACTGAAGTTATGACCCAGTACTTCCAAGTCTTGGTCTATCTCCAACCTTGACATTATTTTGACATTTGATAGGGTGATTGCCATACTTGCCCCAAGTCTAGGTTGTACACGTGCCTTTGTAAACACCTCAGAACGTACGTGTTTAATAAGTGAGAGAATGAGATGCCTGGCTAGCTGGCTGTGGAGCATGCAACTCTTGACCGTGGGGTCGTGAGTTCGAGCTCCACACTGGGTGTAGAGATTACTTAAATAAATAAACTTTAAAAAAAATGTGAGAGAATGAGTGAATAGCTAAGTAAAATAAACAAACAAAAAACCCATTAAAAAACCCCAAAACAGCAATTGAGAATGACAACACAGATTCTTAATCACACCTACTGGATCAGAGTTTCCAGGTAACCTGTATATTTAACAAGTACCCCACAGATGAGTACCCCACAGCCCAAAGATGGAGCACGCTGCCTTGGGGGAGAAGTTTCCAAACTTAGTAATAAAAGTCACCAGGGAGTTTTTAAGACTCATAGATTTCTGAGCCTTACTTTGGACTTCCTGAATCAGGGCGAAGATACAAGAATCTGTGTTCCTAAGATAATTCTGATGGTGTTAAGATACGGGAACCGCTATAGCAGAATATATTGGGCTGAATTTGCTCACACATGAAATTGAGGTTGGACTTAATGGGTAATGAGATTAGCTTGTTTTTAAAAAAAATACATGTTTTTCTGGTTTGAGTGACATAGTTATATGTCTTTGTGAAAACTTAACTAAATAATTTCAGATTTGTGCATTTTACTTTATGCAAATTTTATCACAAATACATGTGAACAAATACTAAATTCTAGTTCATAATATGCATGCTGGAGTATTTAAAAGAACAGTGCACTGATGACTGAAGCATACTTTGAAATGCATCAAAACTAAGGTGGAGGGGCGCCTGGGTGGCTCAGTGGGTTAAAGCCTCTGCCTTCGGCTCAGGTCATGATCTCAGGGTCCTGGGATCAAGCCCTTTGTCGGGCTCTCTGCTCGGCAGGGAGCCTGCTTCCTCTTCTCTCTCTCTCTCTGCCTGCCTCTCTGCCTACTTGTGATCTGTCAAATAAATAAATAAAATCTTAAACCCCAAAACTAAGATGGAAGAATGAATACATACGTGATTAAGCAAACAGCATCATTTTAGAATCTAGGTGAATGGTATATGGGTATTCATTCACTCTGTAGTCTTCTCAACTTACTGTTTGAAAATGTTTATAACATGTTGAGGACACAGTCCCTTCAAGCACATAAGCATGACCCTAAAATACCCCATGTGATTTATGCAGATCAGAATTTGGGAACTATTTAAATTTAACTGACAGGTATATCAGCTTTGGGGCTGTTCATCATCTTTTAACAGTTTCATAGAAGAAGGTAAGAAATGGGAAAAGGTGTTTTTTGGCCTTTGTCCAAGAACTCTCTCTGAAGCCTGTGTCTTGTTGATTCATTTTACATATGAAAACTTTTGGAAACAGAAATACCTTCAGCTTCTATTCAGTGTAAAGACAAAAGGCTTTCTGTGTACTGGTCAAACCTCAGTTTCTTCATCTTTGGCTGTTAAGACTCATCTGTGGGGGGTGACTGGGTGGCTCAGTCATTAAGCATCTGCCTTTGACGCAGGTTGTGATCCCAGGGTCCTGGAATCGAGCCCTACATCAGGCTCCCTGTTCAGCAGGAAGCCTACTTCTCCCTCTTCCACTCCCCCTGTTTGTATTCCCTTTCTCGCTGTGTCTTTCTCTGTCAAATAAGGAAATAAAATCTTAAAAAAAAGACTCACCTGTGGGATGCTTATTAAATACACAGGTTACCTGGAAACTCTGATCCAGTAGGTGTGATTAAGAATCTGTGTTGTCATTCTCAGTTGTTATTTTGAAGTGAGTCATACTCACTTCAGGCTTATGGTTGCTATATTGTTATTTAACTTGTGACAGGCTATGATATTTTAATTTCTCTTAATTACCTGTAATACATAAGCATTGTAGATTCTGAAACAAAACCAAAGGAAATAAAAATAGTTTATATTTTGGTGATAACCCCTATTAAAATTCTAGTATTTATTCTTCAAGGTGTCTTCCTTCGTAATAAATACTTTGTCACTTTTTTTTAATAAAAATGGAATATCATTATTATGTAGCTTGCTTTTTTTGACTTCATATTTTTTAATGTTTACCCAATTTACAAATACAAATTTACTTACATTTGAATGGCTGCATATTTATTGTTTGGATACCCTGTAAAACTTAGTTAACTGATCGTCTATTGTTGGATGTTTATTTCCCCTGTTTTTCTTTTTTCTTGCATACACAGTGCTGAGATGAATCCATATACATATGCAAATTATATATGTAAGCACATTTATCCAGTGATTTCCTTAGGGTAAATTATAAGACAGAGAAGGTCTCTTCTAAATTGGGGAGGTCAAAGTTAATGACACAAATTCCCCTATTTCCTTTGCAGGCTTTCATGCCCCTACCATGTCCTGGCCGGTGGCAGGGACTCTCATGGTTGAGCCTACTGAGTCAGAAGACAAGGCAGAGCTGGATAGATTCTGTGATGCCATGATCAGCATTCGTCAGGAAATTGCTGACATTGAGGAGGGCCGCATTGACCCCAGGGTCAATCCACTGAAGGTGAGTAGGCACTGGTACTTTATCCAAAATGTTCCATAGAGAAGATTGGGTATGACAGTGTGCCAGCAACTCCTGAACTCCCATCAGAAGATGAGATTATTCTTGCCTAGAATAAGATGATTCTTCTGAAAAAGTTCATTACTTGCAAATTTAAATCTTCTTGAACAACGTAGTAGCAGTTACTCAAGCAAATGTGGATGTTTTGAGATATGTTTAAATTTTGTTTATGTAGTTGTTTTGTCATTGTGGGAGGTATATCTCCCACATGCACCCGACTGGTTGCCAAAGGAGGGAGCAGAGGCTGAAGAACTATGTAGTTGGGGAGTCTTACTATTCTGTGTCTCTTTGATACACTCCAGTGAGATTATTTACCTCACAAACTCTGGATAAAGACAAGTTCTTATATAGGAGCAGTTATCGCTTAGAACAACTAATTGGTACTTGGCCTTTTATAATGTTATAGCCTATTTTGGAGAAATCTGAAACATGTTTGTTGTGAGCTTGTGAGCCGTAAGTCTCTTTTTAGGTCCAGACATTAAGCTGGGGGTGGGGGGTCATGAATTGAAAATACTGTGAAGACTGTGGTTGTGCTATTATGGTCCCAAGTCAGAGAACAAGTCTGAGATGATTGGGGAAGCTCAGTCAAGTTCCAGAGTGTCCAGCTGAGGGTAGAGTACCTGGGCCAAAGGCTGGCAGGAGAAGGGATCTTGCTTATTATTACTTCTCTTTTCTGTGGATACTGCTGATTCTAAGGACTTAGGCCATTTTTAAAAATGGCAGTAGAAATCTAAAGAACATAATACCAAATTACAAAAACAAGTGGGGAATAATATTCACAGGATGATAATTAAGATTTTAAAATGTGCCCAACTGTGCTATATGCTATTTATGCATATATGCAGTAATAATATAAAAACAACCAGCATGGTGAACACCAAATTCAACACAGTGGTTATCACCGGGGGAGTAGGGTTAAAGATGAGATGGATGGGATATATAGGCAGCCTCAACTGTATCTGCAAGTTTTTTTTTTATTTGACACAGAAAAGGAGAGCACAAGCAGGGGAAGGGGCGGGCAGAGGGAGAAGCAGCCTCCCCACTGAGTGGGGAGCCCTATGAGGGGCTTGATTCTAGGACCTATGGTTCATGACCTGAGCTGAAGGCAACTGCTCGACCAACTGAGCCACCCAGGTGCCCCTGTTTATTTTTTTAAAGACTTCTTTATTTTGAGATAGTGAGTGAGCACATGTGGGGATGGGCAGGGGCCGAGGGACAGGGAGAATTCAAGCTGACTCCCAGCTAAGCATGGAGCCTGACACAGGGCTTAGTCTCAGGACCCTGAGATCATGATCTGAACCAAAACCAAGAGTTGGATACTTACCTAAAGGAGCCAGCCACCCAGGTGCTCGTCTGCAATGATTATTCTAAAAAGTTAAGCAAATATGACAAAATGTTGATTTATGTTGGTTGGGTGGTAGATGTTCTAATATATTACCATAACTTTCTGACATTTGAAATGTTTCACAATAAAAAGTATCCTATCAATTTTTTCCCCCTTAAGTTGAAATTAAACAAAACAACAGCCCTGTGTCCCTGGGCTTCCATCAGCTAGCTCACTGGCTGAAACAAAGCACAGGAGGAGAAGGCATGTTCTAGTCTGATCCCTTTCCCATCTGTGTGTCTGTTTCAGATGTCTCCACACTCCCTGACCTGCGTCACATCCTCACACTGGGATCGGCCTTATTCCAGAGAAGTGGCAGCATTCCCACTTGTAAGTTCTCCTCTAAAGCTGCACGCACCAGCTGATAGTGTTCATATGTGTATGAAGGGCCATCGCTGATCCAGTGGGGCTCCCATCCTTGCAGCTGCATTATAGTAACTATATGTGGGATGCTTTTTTTTTTAATATAAAGATTTTATTTATTTATTTGAGTGCAAGAGGGAGAGAGAGTAGGGGGTGGGGAGGAACAGAGAGAGAGGTACAAGCAGACTCCATGGTGAGCACAGAGTCCAATGTGGGGCTCAGTCTCAGACCTTGAGACCATGACTTGAGCTGAAATCAAGAGTTGGATGCTTAACTGACTGAGCTGCCCAGGCGCCCCTATATGGCACACTTTCTTAAATGGGTCATGACAAGTGATGCAGAGCACAGACATTGGCTTTGAGAGGTCTGAGGTCAGAGTGTCAGCCATAGGTTTGGGAATCCACCAGGTACACGGGGGAGGAAGACCAAATAGGAAGGAGTCCCTGCCAAATTTCTACTGTCATCCAACAGGGAGATAGCTCCAAATGCACTAAATATAGTCTTTGTTTCATTTCTGATTCTTATATGTAAAAGATGCTCTATAGTCTGTTTGGCAGGGTGGAGATAAGAGTCAAAAGTTGGGATTTTGTGATAAGCCATTGGCCACACTAATCCAAAAGAAAGAGAGAAAGCCCAAATTAATAAAATTATGAATGAAAAGGGAGAGATCATAACTAACACCAAGGAAATAGAAACAATCAGAAATTATTATCAACATTTATATGCTAATAAGCTAAGCAACCTAGATGAAATGGATGCATTCCTGGAAAACTATAAACTCCCAAAATTGAACCAAGAAGAAATCGACAACCTGAATAGACCGATATCTAGTAACGAGATTGAAGCAGTGATCCAAAACCTCCCAAAAAACAAGAGCCCAGGACCTGAAGGATTCCCTGGGAAATTCTACCAAACTTTCAAAGAAAAAATAACACCAATTCTTCTGAAGCTCTTCCAAAAAATTGAAGCAGAAGGAAAACTTCCAGACTCTTTTTATGAAGCCAGCATTACGCTGATCCCCAAACCAGGCAAAGACCCTACCAAAAAGGAGAATTTCAGACCAATATCACTGATGAATATGCATGCTAAGATTCTCAAGAAGATCCTAGCAAACAGGATCCAGCAGCACATTAAAAAGATTATCCACCATGACCACATGGGATTCATCCCTGGGTTACAAGGATGGTTCAACATTCGCAAATCAATCAGTGTGATAGAACAAATCAATAAGAGAAGAGAGAAGAACCACATGGTCCTCTCAATTGATGCAGAAAAAGCATTTGACAAAATCCAGCATCCGTTCCTGATGAAAACGCTTCAAAGTATAGGGATGGAGGGAACCTTCCTGAACTTCATAAAATCTATCTATGAAAGACCCACAGCAAATATCATCCTCAATGGGAAAAAGCTTGCAGCCTTCCCGTTGAGATCAGGAACACGACAAGGATGCCCACTCTCACCACTCTTGTTCAACATAGTATTAGAAGTCCTAGCAGCGGCAATCAGACAACAAAGAGAAATAAAAGGTATCCAAATTGGCAAGGAAGCAGTCAAACTCTCTCTCTTCACAGATGACATGATACTTTATATGGAAAACCCCAAAGACTCCACCCCCAAACTACTAGAACTCATACAGCAATTCAGTAACATGGCAGGATACAAAGTCAATGTACAGAAATCAGTGACTTTCTTATACATTAACAATGAAAATACAGAAAGGGAAATTAGAGAATCGATTCCATTTACTATAGCTCCAAGAACCATAAGATACCTGGGAATAAACCTAACCAAAGAGGTAAAGGACCTGTACTCGAGGAACTACAGAACACTCATGAAAGAAATTGAAGAAGACACAAAAAGATGGAAGACCGTTCCATGCTCTTGGATCAGAAGAAAAAAACATTGTTAAAATGTCTATACTGCCTAGAGCAATCTATACTTTTAATACCATTCCAATCAAAATTCCACCGGTATTTTTCAAAGAGCTGGAGCAAATAATCCTAAAATTTGTATGGAATCAGAAGAGACCCCGAATTGCTAAGGAAATGTTGAAAAACAAAAACAAAACTGGCGGCATCACGTTACCCGATTTCAAGCTTTACTACAAAGCTGTGACACCAAGACAGCGTGGTACTGGCATAAAAACAGACACATTGACCAGTGGAACAGAGTGGAGAGCCCAGATATGGACCCGCAACTCTAGGGTCAAATAATCTTCGACAAAACAGGAAAAAATATACAATGGAAAAAAGACAGTCTCTTCAATAAATGGTGCTGGGAAAATTGGACAGCGATATGTAGAAGAATGAAACTCGACCATTCTCTTACACCGTACACAAAGATAAACTCGAAATGGATAAAAGACCTCAACGTGAGACAGGAATCCATCAGAATCCTAGAGGAGAACATAGGCAGTAACCTCTTTGATATCAGCCACAGCAACTTCTTTCAAGATATGTCTCCAAAGGCCAAGGAAACAAAAGCGAAAATGAACTTTTGGGACTTCATCAAGATCAAAAGCTTCTGCACAGCAAAGGAAACAGTCAACAAAGCAAAAAGGCAACCCACGGAATGGGAGAAGATATTGGCAAATGACAGTACAGACAAAAGATTGATATCCAGGATCTATAAAGAACTCCTCAAACTCAACACACACAAAACAGATAATCATATCAAAAAATGGGCAGAAGATATGAACAGACCCTTCTCCCATGAAGACATACAAATGGCTATCAGACATGAAAAAATGTTCATCATCACTAGCCATCAAGGAGATTCAAATTAAAACCACATTGAGATACCACCTGGCACCAGTTAGAATGGCCAAAATTAGCAAGACAGGAAACAATGTGTGTGGAGAAAGGGGAACCCTCTTACACTGTTGGTGGGAATGCAAGTTGGTGCAGCCACTTTGGAGAACAGTGTGGAGATTCCTCAAGAAATTAAAAATAGAGCTTCCCTATGACCCTGCAATTGCACTGCTGGGTATTTACCCCAAAGATACAGATATAGTGAAAAGAAGAGCCATCTGCACCCCAATGTTTATAGCAGCGATGGCCACGGTCGCCAAACTGTGGAAAGAACCAAGATGCCCTTCAACGGACGAATGGATAAGGAAGATGTGGTCCATATACACGATGGAGTATTATGCCTCCATCAGAAAGGATGAATACCCAACTTTTGTAGCAACATGTACGGGACTGGAAGAGATTATGCTGAGTGAAATAAGTCAAGCAGAGAGAATCAATTATCATATGGTTTCACTTATTTGTGGAGAATAACAAAGAACATGGAGGACATGGGGAGATGCAGAGGAGAAGGGAGTTGAGGGAAATTGGAAGGGGAGATGAACCATGAGAG
Organism: Meles meles; assembly: GCF_922984935.1. Lineage (NCBI taxonomy): Eukaryota > Metazoa > Chordata > Mammalia > Carnivora > Mustelidae > Meles > Meles meles. Next base: position 63,262,464 of record NC_060076.1, read on the forward strand.
ACTATGGACTCTGAAAAACAACCTGAGGGTTTTGAAGGGGCGGAGGGTGGGAGGTTGGGGGAACCAGGTGGTGGGTAATAGGGAGGGCACGTATTGCATGGAGCACTGGGTGTGGTGCAAAAACAATGAATACTGTTACACTGAAAATAAATAAATAAATAAAATTTTTAAAAAAGTATACCAAAAAAAGTATACAAAGATACGTGAAAAAGAAGTTGGGATTTTGGGGGACAGTAACAAAGGGGTTGTTTTTAGCTTTTTTTGTATTGGAATATAGTTGACAATGTTCCCTTAGTTTCAGGTATACCGTATAGTGATTTGACAACTTGGTACATTGTGCTGTGTTCACCACAATTGTAACTGTCATCTGTCACCACACAAAATGCTCTTATAATACTCTTGACTCTGTTTCCTGGGTTGTATGTTTTATCTCCCTGACTTATTCATTCCATACCTGGAAGTATGTACCTCCCAATCCCCTTCACCCATTTTGTCCATTCCCCTTCACCCATTTTGTCCATTCCCCACACCCTCCCCTCTGTCAGCTGTCAGTTCTCTGTGTTTATGGTTCTGTTTCTTTTTTGTTTTTTAGATACATGTAAGTGAAATCATATGATACTTGTTTTTCTCTGATGTATTTCACTTAGCATAATACTCTCTAGGTCCATCCATGTTGTTATAAATGGCAAACTCTCATTCTTTTTCATGGCTGAGTAACATTCCTGTGTGTGTGTGTGTGTGTGCGCGCGCGCGCACGTGCCCGTGTGCACCTGCATTCACCCACATACATATACATACACAATGTCTTTATCATCTGTTGGACACTTGGGTTGCTTCCATATTTTGGCTACCAAAATTATGCTGCAATAAAAATAGGAGTGTGGGTTTTACCTTCTTATACTTTTGGGCACTTATTGGGGGTTAGGCTATGGGGACATCACTCTATCTCTTCTTTCCCCAAGAGAAATGTTTCATAATACCCCAGAACATTTCCATCTTTTGTCCCTTGCAGCCCTTTGTGAAACCAGAGAACAAATTCTGGCCAACCATTGCCCGGATTGATGACATCTATGGAGATCAGCACCTGGTTTGCACCTGCCCACCCATGGAAGTTTATGAGTCCCCATTTTCTGAACAGAAGAGGGCCTCTTCTTAGTCCTGTCTCCCTAAGTTCAAGCAACTGACTTGATGTCTTACTCTGGAGCATTTGATGAGCAAGAACTGTATAATTCTCCATCCCAGACTCAACTTGGGGTTTTGTATACTGTGTATATTTTTGTAATCTCTGTCAAGGTAAATGTAAATACCATTAGCACAGTGAGTGGAAACTCATTGGAAGCCTGATATGCCTCAGTGGCTGCTTCCATATGTAGTAGTTGATGTTCAAGTTGCCTTGATTGGGGGCCATTTAGTTTTTTGCATAGAAAATTTTGGGTGTGCTAGGAACTTTAACTTTCAATGTAGGAAGTTCAGAGACATGATAGAGATTATACTTTAAACTCTGATAGATTCTTGTTCCAAATAAGTCCTCGTGGACTGTGCCATCTGTGAGGAATCCCAGGGCAAATGTTTACATTTTATATACACTGAAGAAAATTTTTCTCTAATTTGCCTAATCTATAGTAGCATTTCTGAGTGTTTTCAGTTTCCCAGGTGTGTGGTTTGCATTTATCTGCAATTATTAGTATTCTAATAAAAGCATTTCAGTTTGAAGAATGCCTTCTTGGTCTGTCTTTTCGATCTTATTTCCACATAGCCCAGGTTCGGAGAGATTTGAAGGGCAATGAGAATACCCAACCCAATAGCCATTTTTTTTTTTTTTTAAGATTTTATTTATTTATTTGACAGAGAGAGAGCACAAGTAGGCAGAGAGGCAGGCAGAGAGAGAGGAGGAAGCAGGCTCCCTGCGGAGCAGAGAGCCCGATGTGGGGCTCGATCCCAGGACCCTGAGATCATGACCTGAGCTGAAGGCAGCGGCTTAATCCACTGAGCCACCCAGGTTCCCCCCCAATAGCCATTTTTACATGAACAGTTTTGTCTAGCACTTTTTCCTCATTAGACACTAACACAAAGATAATAAGCCAAGGTCTAGTGTTCTTCAGTCTTCCTGTGCCTTCCTTTGCATGTTGTCATCATCCTCATGGTCTTCAGATGGCTGCTGCATAATGACATCACATAACCATTCTAGATAGGAAAAAGGGAGGAAAACAAAAGGCAAATTCCATCCACATTAACTTCTTTTGAAATGCTTTCTCAGAGGTTCCACCCAGTAACTTCTGCTTGCTTTTACCTGGCCAGAATTGTTTCACATTGCCGCTTCTAGCTGCAAGGTAGTATGAGGAGGTGTTTTACCTGGCTATGTTAGTGCCCCAAAGAAAATCAGGAGTTTGTTAGATAAATTAAAGGGAGGAAATGGGTTTTAGGTACAAAACAGCACACCTGCCACAAAATAACTTTCCCCTAGAAACAGCAAATATTTCAGAGTTTCTTCCCTGAGTCCCCATTGTTCGATTCCTGATTCCTGATTACTTTGCAGCTTACTCTATCGACTGTTATTCAAGCTATTACGATAGTCATCAGAAGAAAGATCTTAGGCTCTATTGAATACTCTGCAAGTGGACCACTTATTCACACACTTAAACATTTGTAGAATAATTTATTACAGCCTAACTAAGCAATAGAGAAGTGATGAGATCCATGTGTGGGTTTTTTTTTTTTTTAACATTATAATTAAATGGTTAATATTTACTGAGTTCTCTGGGGTCAGGTAGTATTCTCAGCGTTTAAGTTGTATTATCTCATTGGAGCCTCACAACAGTCCACTTTTACACAAGAGGGTATGGTGTAATGCCTAAGGTCACACAGCTGATTAGAGGGAGAACTTGAATTTGAACCCAGGCTGCACAACTCCAGTGGCAGCTGGTCAAAACAGGTTACCACACTACCACGGTCACTGCATATCTGGAGACTGTCCTTCCTGAGCTGGAAACCAGGCTGTCAACACAGACTAGCCATCAGGGTATGGAAAAGCCACTCTGGAGGAAGGACAGGATATGAAAACAAATCACCGAAATGAACAGCAGCTCTTTTCTTACCACTGTAAAGTATATCAGAGGTGCAGGTGAGCAAATATTCAAATTGTCCTTGACTGTTAAGTCGCTCATATATTCACATGATGCTTGTACCCATCTTTCCCGCCCCTGGGTCTCTCCCTGAGTGGTGTCCTCCACCTGGAGCACTCTCCCCTCCTACCTTTGCTTTACCAGCTCCTGTTAGTTCATCTTAGCATTTCCTTAGGAAGATTTTCCATAGTCTGCTCCCCACCCCTGGAGTAGCTATGAGAAAGCAGAACCAGGTTTCATACATGTGGCCAGCCAAACCGGTGTTCTTGGCCTGCTTCAGAGAATGGGTCAGCTATAGGGAGGAGCCTACCGCAGGAACCAAGGTGAGCCCAGGCCAGTTATGTCACCTCAGAAACATGGGCTGCCCTGCCACTTCCGGCTTCTTCCTGGACTTGGAGGCCAGGCTGATCCTGTTCAAAAACCTATAGATTCGTAGGCCCAGGAGGGTATTTGTCATTTTTCGTAGTGCTGTCGTGTTCTTGAAAATGACTTAATGCCAGTAAAGAGCTTTGTCCTTGGTAGATGGTTAAGAAAGATCACTTTTCCTCTCTCATCTTATTTGCTTATCCTAAAACCTATAGTTAGCAGGATGAGTGGTAGTTTAGTCCCATTTTCCAGATAAAGAAACTGAGGCCCCTTGATCAAATGACCTGTTGTCCTAGGTCTAGAGTCTGCAGCATCTTTGGAAGAATGCCATGGATCTCTTTTTATGCTTTGTTGTTTACTGCATCGCCTCTCCCTGCCCCCCTCCCCCCGCAACAAGCATGTTTAAGAATATCCTAGATCTAACTGAGCCCTGGGTGGTTCAGTTGGTTAAGCAGCTGCCTTTGGCTCAGGTCATGATCTCAGGGTCCCTGCTCAGTGACTTAGCAGGGAGTCTGCTTCTACCTGTTCCTCTAATCCTCATCCTTTCATGTGCTGTCTCAAATAAATGGGTAAAATCTTAAAAACAAAAACAAAAACAAAAAAAACCCCCACCACCCTGGATCTAAGTAGAAGAGGAGCTTCAGGAAAGAACAACACCTGAATAGTTTAGGGATGAGGATTGGTGGGAATCAACTTCTGAACCCTCCTAGGGGCTAATTGGTTCACACCAAAACCTGCCCTACTTTGAATAGGAAGAGACTGTTATGCATAGGTATTGTGTGGAGAAATAAAGAATTCACTTAGGGAAAAAAAAAAAAAAGGTCTTCCACACATCTGTGAAATGTGCTATGATTTTGTATCTTGGCACTCAGCTTGCTTTTCTTTACCCTTAGCACAAGTAATTACCCTGTTTACTTGGTTTTCTTCTACCCCAGCAGACTAAGTTCCCTGAGAGCAGGGACCGTAAATCTCATTCATCATTAGATTCCCAATGCTGAGCCAGGGTCTTCCACATAGTATACACTTGCTCAACAGCAAGAAATAGGAATTGAGTAAAGGAATGATTTTTTTTTTAAGGTTTTATTTATTTATGACAGAGTGAGAGAGGGAACACAAGCAGGGGGAGCAGCAGGCAGATATAGAAGCAGGTTCCCCGCTGAGTAGGGAGCCCAATGTGGGACTCAATCCCAGGATGCTGGGATCATGACCTGAGGCCAAGGCAGATGCTTAACAACTGAGCCACCCAGGCGCCCCTGATCTTTTGTCTTAAAGAGGGACACTCTTATGGAAACCAGTATTTCCAGTGCCTGCTGCAAGTAGTTGTTCAAGTACAAAATGCCAGGCCTTAAAGACAAAGCCTCTAGATAGGCTTTGTATAGGATGCTCCCCTGTCCCCACCTTTTTTTTTTATTGTGGTATAGTATACATAAAATTTACCATTTTAAATTATTAAATTCAGTAGCATTAAGTACTTATACAGTGTTGTGTCGAATGCACCTTTTCAGCAGATTTGAAGATGAGGATCTGAGGTAGACATGCACATGCTTCGTATAAATGGGGCATTCCCCTCTGCCCTCTACCAGCCCTTGGAACAGGAGGCCACTGTTGGAGCAATCCTTGCCTTGCTGCTGTGAATGATAGAGGGCAAGGACCCAGTGTGGAAACCTCACGAAACCACTCTGTAAACATAGGGGTCAAGTGTTCCAATGACAAAACTGGTGCCCATCATCCAAATAAAGGATGGAGGTGCCACTTTGGGGTATAAGAAGCCATCTGGGACAAGTCGTTTGGGAGCTGAGATGTTGGCACTTTCGGAGGGTCAGAGGACTCTGGGTCAGAATGCGTAGGGTTTTTAATTGGTCAGGGATGTGTCCTAAGGCAGTGATTTTTAAACCTTAGCATGCATAGACCACTAGGAGGGCTTGTGAGTCCCTGGCCTCAGTTTGATACAGTTCTTGGGCAGGACCAGAGAATCTGCATTTCTAACATGCTCCAGGTAGTATTTCTCAGCCTTCTTTGTTCACATTTCAGACTTTAAAGGATGGGTTTTGAGAGGCTGAAGGTGGGTAAGAGGCTGGATTTAGTCAGCCTTGCATTTTTTTGTGCAAATCTTACCATTTTGAGAAAAATGCCTCTTTCCCCTGCTGTCATCGAGGATCCTAAGGCAGGAGAAGGCTTTTCAGGAGTGGAAGCAAGCAGGGCTTTGGCCACGTTCTCTGATCTAGTAGGCTTGCTCCTACCAACGTGGTATCAAGGAATTTTTCTCTTTCTCTCTTTCTCCCTTTCTTTCTTCTTTCTCTTTCTTTCTTTCTTTTTTTGAGTTCAAAATAATCAGCTTTATTACTAATAAAGCTGATTGGTAAATGGTGTTTTTAGTTGAATCAGAAGGGCTTGCTCTCCATTTTTGTCACTCTGATGATTCTCCAATCTAAGCCTGGGATAGCCACTCAGAGAGACAGTTTGGGTTTATGGAGCAGATGCACCGGTGCAGAAGTGCCGCCCCATGCTGATCCCAGGTGAACAGGGGAGATACCAAGGGGTCTCCCCTTACTAGTGGAGCACCATGGATGAATGGATGTGATCATCAGTTGTCTCCTCGACGGACAGCAGTGAAAAGTAGGTCAAGAGGCAGGACTGTCCCATTACCTGAGATCATTCCATGAAGAAAACAAAACCCAGGAAGCAGGACTTAGTGCCCAACACACAGTATTCCACTCTTCTTTCTGAGAGTAGTGCAGGATGGCAATTAGAGTACTTGCTCCAGAGTCAGATCTTAGCTTCCCCATATCCCAGCTGGATGACCTTAGGATAAATAGCATCTCTCAGCCTCAGTCTTCTTACCTGTAAAATGATATTACCTACCACTCCTAGGTGAAGTGTCAATATATTGCTCCAAACAGTGCCTGACACAACATAAGTGTTTATTAAGTTAGCTTACTTTCATCTTCATTTAGGATCTTGTGTCCTATACTGTAAATCCCTGCACTCTCTTCTCCAGGAGTGGGATGCTGACCCCAATTGGACCTACCTTGCAATCAGATCCATTTCCTTTGCTTTCCTTTCCATTTCCTCTGGATGGCCAGAGAAAGTAGAAGGAACATGGGCTGAGACTTCATACAGATCTAGATTAAATTCTCAGATATGCCAATTTTTTTGAGACAAAAGGCAAATTCACTTATCCCTTCTGCATTTGAGTTTGTTAAGGTTTAAAATAGCAATAATATAGTACTTATTTTAATTAGTCTTGTTCTAAAGATTAAATGAGATAACACAAAGTGAGCACCTAGCATAGTGTTCATAGAAATCATGAACATATTCTGCGAATTCTGACCGAGCCATTTTGTACCAGCACAATTCTAAATGACACCTCTTTCATGGTGCACCAATGCTAGATGTACAAAGAGACAACACATCAATCAAGACTTCAGTGTTAAATATTCCTTAGAAAACAAAAATCGAATGGTATGTATGGGGGATTTGGAACCTTTTCACACTGGGTGGGTAGGAAAGGATTCTCTGAGGAGGTGATTGTTCAACTAAAATCTAAAGAAAAAAAGAAGCCAGCCATAACTAGATGTGGGGAAGGGGTAGGGGAGTGTTCAGGAATAGAGAGAAGCATGTTTGAAGCACGTTAGTATCTCCATTGCAGCACTTGGTGATTTTCATATGTAAAGGTTGAATCCCTGGGAAATATGGAGAGAGAGAAGATGAGGAATAAAAGCTGAGGCTGGGGAGATGTGTGGGACTCCTTCCAGGAGTTATGAGTGGTGAGGAGGGGTTTTAGCCTAGAGTCAAGATCACAGGGAATGAAAATAGGGTCCAGAGAAGAAAGGGACACTGATTCAGGTGAAGAGTTTTGAGGAAAAGGAAAAGGAGAAAAGAAATGGGGTGGATGGAGGTCCTTGGGTCGGGAAGAGAGGGAAGGATCTATAATCGGGGACAAGAAGGGAGAGAGTAGGATAGAAAGTGGGAGAAATATGCAAGAAGGAAATGGTTGAGGAGGTAGAGAAGGGCCTCTGGTAGGGATGGGGACAAGGAAGGGATTAAGATGTGGAAAGAGGAAGAACATCATCAGCTCAATGACTAGACAGAAGAGTCAGGAAGTGCTGGGGTAGGAGAGATGGGAGAAGGCTCTCACAGTGGGAAGTAAGAGAAGGGAGTCAAGAGCACGAGAATGCATGGATCAAAAAGTGAGAGACGACTCTGTCAAATTAGGAAGAGGACAGGGAACAAGATGAGAATGGGAAGGGTGATGGTTAATAAATATGCTGAGTGCAAAAGTCTGGGAGGGTCATTGGTCAACTGCAGGCGGCCTCTTAGTAAAGGGGTAGAGAGAGAAGCCCGTGATTGGAAGGGAAAGGTGTGTGAGAGGGGAGGACCCTGAGAGAAGAGAGGAGGTAAATCTTTTTTGGAAACCAACTAGGCAGCGAGATTGTTGAGGTGAGGGAGCCTAAACCTGAGGCCAGAGGTAAGGAAGCAGAAGGCAGGGAAGGGAATGCCCTAGGGTTAGAATGTCTGCAAAATTGAAATCTGAGCCCAGGTTGCAGCAAAGTCCTGAATATAAGGCTGGTGGAAACTTCCCAGGACTATTGCAGTAACCCAGAATGAGAGGCTGAGGTGCTGGAAGACCCACTTGCTCATTACCAACTTTATACATATACAGGTGCCCTGATATGCATGATTTGTGTAGTGTGTTTATATATATCAGAGTATGATGTGCTTTTCCTACTGCTGCCTTTTTCTTCCTGCTCCTGTTCATACACAATTCTCATTGCTTGCTTCACTGAATACTCTATCTTACCCTCTTCCCCTCCTCCTCATGTCCTCCAGTCCTTCCGTTCAGGGGTGCTTCCAAACTGTTGCTTTACCTTGCCAAGCTTTAGCCATCCAATTTTGTATACATTGTTCCTTTCATCTAGTGATTTCCCCATAGCTCCCACCTCTCATACATACAACTCACTGGGGATGGAGGTAAGTCTCTGATATTAAAGAAGTTACAATTTGTGCTCCTGGCTCACCCATGCCCAAATTTGGAGAAATTTAGTTGTTTTGGGACAGGGATGGACTCTGGGGCCTGGGATTGGCAAGGGATACCTTTTCCATAAAAGCAGTTTTGCTAAATTATGGTTTAATAGGCTTCTATACATTAACCTGGGAACCTACCCTTTTCCTCTGTATCATTGTTCCTATAGGTAATATTTGTACAAATTCATACAAATGAGATTATTACATTTTCAACCTACATCGAGTCAAAGATCATGGCCTTCATTCTTTTACAAATTAACTTCTAAAATGCAAGTTGAAAATTGCCTGAAATTTCTTCTAAATTCAACAGAATTGATGGAGGGTTGAAAAAAATGAAGTACAAATTTTTTTAATGAACCGATCTATCTGACTCTCTGGGTGTCTGGACCTCTCTTATTTTCAGAACCAAAGCAAGAGAAATCTTAGTGTACTTTTGATCTGTTTGTGGCACTGTATTTTAACCTTGCCAATAAAGTGTTATCATTCAGGGTGTGGCAGATCATTTGGGAAAAAAAAAGAAAACATAAAACTTGGTGAGATTTCAAGATTTAAGGGCTTTAAGTAGCAGCCAAAGTTATAAATTCCCGGAAAAAAGGGTGTAATCCAAAAGCACCAGGAGCAATGTCAGTCATCCTAAAAATATGCAGACTTTCCCCCCAATAGTGCTGCCACTGGGAACTTGATCCAAAACTGCTACTCACTGCAGTATGAGCAGCCAAAGCAGAATTAGATGCAAACAGATCCTTTCTTTAAAGTCTGGGCATAAAGAATGGAAAGAAAAAAATAACATGTTCAAGACATTCTATCCAATGTGAACTACAGACGAATATTAAAGCTCCCCAAAATATAAGAACTAGATGTTTTTATTGGTTAAAAGAAGCTGCTTCAAATGCATTCCAAAAGACTATGAGGAAAATAGTCACCTTGGAAAGAGACTGCTGGGTACACTGTTATATAAACTCGCAAATAGCAAAGGAGTGAGTATAGTAAGTGGTGCTGGCCATGCTGGGAGGGAGGGGTGGACGGTGGGGGGTAGCGCCATTTCTGTGGTTTGTCAAAGACAGGCTTTAGCTTGGGACGTATCTGCCATTCAGAAAATTGCTGTTAATCTGCAGACTAACGGTCCTAAGCAGGAGGTAGTTCTGGGAGGAGATGCTAAAAGGTGCCACAGGCAAACAGGCTCAGTACAGTTCTTAAGACAATTTTAGGATCTCCCAGAAATTAGTTGCCTTTAAGAATGAAACCAGGGTTTTTAAGAGTATGAAAATGAGAAGAGCCTTTAAAAGAAATATGCACCAGGCAATAACCATTTGGATATTTTGAGATGAAATTAAGTCAGGTTGCACATGAGTTCCCTTTAAGATAGTGTGCAAACCTGGTTTTCAAAAGCAGAAGGCTGTAGTATAAATTTAAAGTAAATACTGTAGTAAATAACACACTGAAGCAGAAAAAGTAGCAGAAAGTAACACATAGCCTTTTAATTAAAATTAAAATTAAATTTAAGTTTAAATTCTATCTGCTGCCAACTACCTGTGACTTGGAGTGAGTAACTCTCTGAAATCACTTTACCTTGTCTGTAAAATGGACATAATACTATTTACCTCACAGAGTGTGTATGAGAAGTGAAATAATGTTGAAAAATGCTCATAACACTCTTCTTTTTGGACACAGACTCCACAGATGTGAGAACTATTGCCATCCCTGCTGCAAATGAACATGTTGGGAAAATACTTCTTCCTCCCAATTAAACAAACAAACAAACAAACAAACAAAAACCAGGAAAATAAGAACTGGTTATTGAGGAAGAAAAGGAAAACTCCAGGTGGCAGTATTGAAGAGGGAACCCATAGGGCCTGAAACTACCTGGGCCATGAGGAGGCTGGACTAGATGTGTGTCTTATGATTGGGGTTTCAATGATGCCAGGGAACGAATGTTAGAATTTAAAGCTGTATTTATAATAGATAATAAGGAGCAGAAATGAGGCATGTTCAAAACTGGGAAAGCTCTATTCCAAGAGAACTGAACTGTCATTATTCTACTAGCCCAAGGTCACAGCAGGAATCAAGCTTTCTATGTGAGGCCACAGATGAAAACAAATTCAATAAAATTCACATAACAACTGGTTCAGTTTTAGGAAACCTCTAAAGGGCCCTAGAAGAAACAAATCTAAAAATTTCTCCAAAGGAAGTGACTACACACAAAAATAAGCCATAAGGAAAACTCTCTGAGAAGAAAATGCCACAGAAGATGAGCTCACAAATTTATAAAACATAATGAAGTTCAACGTTAAGCACCAACAAATGGCAGAATTCTTACTTAAGGAACCGGAAATGACAGAAAACAACTTTGAAATAAGTATGTTTTAAATGCTCAAGGAGAAAACAGGATTAACATCCATAAACGAGAACAGGAGATTATGAAACAAGAACAGATAAATGTGACTACAAAATTAGAAGAAAACAGTTGTTAAAATAAAATATAACATTAGATGGTTAAACAGTAGGCTAGACTAAAAAAGAAAATTCAGTGAATTATAAGATATGAGGAATCAGTTCACCTGGGTGGCTCAGTGGGTTAAAGCCTCTGCCTTTGGCTCAGGTCATGATCCCAGGGTCCTGGGATGGAGCCCCGCATCAGGCTCTCTGCTCAGCAGAGCCTGCTTCCTCCTCTCTCTCTGCCTGCTTTTCTGCCTAGTTGTGATCTCTGTCTCTCAAATAAATAAATAAAATCTTAAAAAAAAAAAAAGATATGAGGAATCACCTAGAATATAGCACAGAGTGGGTAAAGAGATGAAAAATGTAAGAGATGTTAAGGTAAAGCAGATCAAGAAGACGACAGAGGAAACAGTAAAAGTTCATTGTTTTTAGGAGAAAGTAAAAAATTGCCAAAATGAAGACATGCATTCCCAATTCAAAGGCATACAATGAGTTCCAATACAAGCAAATAAAAACTAATCCACACCTAGGTGGATTTCAGTGAAACTCCAGAGCTATTAGAGAAGCTACATCCTTCAAAAAAAAAAAAAAAAATGACAAATTGACACCCAACATTTCAGTAACAAGAGATGTCAGAACAGAATGGAATGTCTATAAGGAGCTGAACAAAGATAACTAGCAACCTAGATCTAATCCAAACCAATTTTTCTAACAGTGTGAAAAATAAAGACATTTCCAGACATGCAAGATTGAGAAAATTTATTGAAAACAGACATTCACTGGACGGTCTATGGTACAAAAACATCTTTAAATATTCAACAAGAAATAGTGAACAAGGAAATAGACAAAACTTGTCAGTAAATCAGTAAGTCACACATTTTAAAAAACAACTCAGGTTTTAAAGCGTGAGATACTTAGGAAAAAACAGAGACAATGGCCATTTTATAAATATTTATATGCTCCAAAGTATAGGTATGTTAAAAACTTAAGAATGAGTACAAAATTGGGGTGGCTCGGTGGCTCAGTTGGTTGAGTGTCCAACTTGACTTCAGCTCAGGTCATAATCTCAGGGTCCTGGAATGGAGCCCTGCTTTGGCTTCTTGCTCAGTGGGGAGTCTGCTTCTCTCCCTTTCCCTCTGCTGCTCCCCCTGCTCTCTCAAATAAAAAATAAAATTATAAAAGAGTAAAAAATAATAACTGATTTAATATGTGAATAACTTTTGGTCCAGTGCAAGAGAAAGAGGGTAGGTTCAACCCTTTTTAGAGGTAAGGACAAGAAGGAAAGTTAAGACAGGAATTACTCCTGCCCTTTTCATAATAAAGACAAATAGAAAACAAAATGCAATGAGAGGAATAAGTCTAAATATTTCAGTATCATAACAAATTTACCTTTTTAAAAGAGAAAATTAAACCAAAGCACAAAGTTGGTAAAAAAGTGAATTGCAGAGTACATACAATATACCATTTACATAAAACTTAATACTTGAATACTATATTTTATGAATACTTATAAATATGAATACATAATAAAAAGTAAACTGAGAAGGCATCACTAAATTCAGGATAATTTCTTGGGGTGGAGGGAAATATGGACAGGATGACAAAGTTGTCAACTTCATTTGTAGTTATTTTGTTCTTTATTTAAAAAAATATGTTAACAATGATTGATACTGAGTAGTCTATATGCAAGGTGTTTGTTACAATTTCTTTGTAGTTTTTCGTACTTTAAAAACAAGCAGGCAGGGATGCCTGGGTGGCTCAGCTGGTTCAACAACTGACTCTGATTTTGGCTCAGGTGTGATCTCAGGTTCAGGAGATTGAGCATCTGGCTGGAGTTTGGGCTCAGGTACTCAGTGGGGAATCTGCTTCTCTCCCTCTGCCCCTCTCCATATTCACAAACTCTAATAAATAAATCTTAAAAAGAAAAAAAAAAAAAAAGCAAAACCCCCACAGGCATAGAAGTTACTTTCCTTCCCCTGGCTAGAGTGTGTTTTATAATAGAAGGAAATGATCTTCTTGGTTTGTTGGAAATTTTTAATATTACTTAGTATAGTGTCTGATACCTAAGTGCTTAATGTCAGTTTCCTCTCAAATAGAGTTCTTTTAATGTTAAACATGCTTTAGTTTCTCAGTAGGTAAAAATCTGTTTTTGAAAGGCTATTTGGGGAACTTCAAGTTTCACACAAGATGAAGTAAGTATATTCCACTCTATCCCTGCCGCTAAATATAACTAAAAACCCTGGAGGAAATACATAAAGCAACAATTAAGACCCTGAAAGGTGGAAAAAATGAAGGTAGCCTGGGGCTAGGCATTTTGGAACTTGAGGAATGATCTGGCAGTAAAGTTTCCTGGGGGTTTTCTTTTCTGCCTTCTTTTTACCTTCTTTGCTTGGGTGCAAGGGAAGTTACAACCTGAAAACATCATGGGCACAGCCACCCTGCTCCTGCTCCTCCCCCGACTCCTCCCAACAAAGCCTTATTTCAAAGCCAAAGGAATGGGAAAAGGGTGACCTGTAGGAAAAACCCAGTTGATTTTACCTGCCCCACTCCTGGTGAACAACCATCTCCCTACTCACTGATGTGGCCAGGCCTATGGGGAGAAGCCTTGCAGACCATCCCTAAGTGACCAGCTGCAAAGAGGCAGCACCTTAACTATCTCTACTGGAGACCGAGGGAGGATTAAGAAGGGAGCTGGGGCGCCTGGGTGGCTCAGTGGGTTAAGCCGCTGCCTTCAGCTCAGGTCATGATCTCAGGATCCTGGGATCGAGTCCCACATCGGGCTCTCTGCTCGGCGGAGAGCCTGCTTCCCTTCCTCTCTCTCTGCCTGCCTCTCTTGTGATTTCTCTCTGTCAAATAAATAAATAAAATCTTAAAAAAAAAAAAAAAAAAAAAAATCTACCTGTCATGGGTATAGAGTTTGGGGCGCCTGGGTGGCTCAGTGGATTGAGCCGCTGCCTTCGGCTCAGGTCATGATCTCAGGGTCCTGGGATCGAGCCCCGCATCGGGCTCTCTGCTCCGCAGGGAGCCTGCTTCCTCCTCTCTCTCTACCTGCCTCTCTGCCTACTTGTGATCTCTGTCTGTCAAATAAATAAACTCTTAAAAAAAAAAAAAAAAAAAAAAAGAAGGGAGCTGGAGAAAGGGTTCCTTTAAATCTGTATATGAAGTCCTGGGGAATTCCCAAGCAGACCATGCATGAAATAAACCATAATCAACACAGCAAAATGAACTGTGTGGACTATTGCCCAGGTTTCAGATTTCTGGGTAAGACCCAAGTGGATGCAGACCAGAATGGCAAAGCAAAAGTTTAGAAAATTAAATTGACAAGGACCCACATAAGTGGAACAGAATATGCATTCTGAACCTAAGTGGTTTGACTATCATATAAAATAGAAGATTTAAATAGGAACAAGAGTTTCTAATACTCAAAATGTCCAGGATACAATAATTACTCATCATATCAAGACCAGGAAAATCCGAATTTGAACAAGAGATATACAGAAGACCCAAACAAAAATTTTATTTTTTAAAAGATTTTATTTGAGAGAGAGAGAGCACAAGTAAGGTAGAGCAGTAGGTAGAGGGAGAAGCAGGCTCCCCACTGAGCTGGGAGCCTGACATGGGACTCGATCCCAGGACCCTGGGATCACGACCCAAGCTGAAGGCAGACGCTTAACCTACTGAGCTACCCAGGTGTCCTCCGAAGAGAAATTTGCTATGCTTTCCACCAGTATCATTTCTCATCTATGGCACTTCACCAGAGATTTTTTTTTTTTTTTAATATTTTTTATTTATTTGACAGAGAGAAATCACAACTAGGCAGAGAGGCAGGCGGAGAGAGAGGAAACAGGCTTCCTGCAGAGCAGAAAGCCCCATGCAGGGCTCGATCCCAGGACCCTGGGATCATGACCTGAGCCGAAGGCAGAGGCCTCAACCCACTGAGCCACCCAGGCGCCCCCACCAGAGATTTTTAAAATACCTATATTTTCTCAAGGAGAGAATGCTATTGAGTTAAATTCTTGGGTATGAGGGAAAGAATACTTTCAGAAACAAAGTGAATTCAGGGTTAGGTCATTAGAGATCTTTTTTTTTTTTTTTTAAAGTAAGCTTCACACCCAATACAGAGCCCAGTGTGGGGCTCAAATTCATGACCATGAGATCAAGACCTGAGCTGAGATTGAGACCAATGCTCAACTGACTGAGCCACCCAGGTGTTCCAGTCATTAGAGATTTTTTTCAAGACTTATGTATTAGAGAGAGAGAGAGAGAGAGAGAGGCGAGGCAGAGGGAAATACAGATTCCATGCTGAGCACGGAGACATGGAGCTTGGTCCCACACCAGTCATTAGAGACCTCCCCTGAGCCTATCAATTACCTAAACTGGGGCACTTTATTTTTTAAAAAGATTTTATTTGGGGGTGCCTGGGTAGCTCATTCGTTGAGCATCTGCCTTTGGCTCAGGTCATGATCTTAGGGTCATGGGTTGAGCCCTAATTCAGGTTCCCTGCTCTGTGGGGAGCCTGCTTCTCCCTCTCCCTGCAGTTCCCCTTTCTTGTACTGTCAAATAAAGAAATAAAATCTTTAAAAAAAAAAAGATTTTGCTTAGAGAGTTCAAGAACAAGTATGCGAGTGGGGTAAGGAGCACAGGGAGTGAATCTCAAGCAGACTCCCTGCTGAGTGTGGAGCCCGACATGGAGCTCAATTCCATGACCCTGAGATCACGACCTGAGCAGAAATCAAAAGTAAGATGCTTAACCAACTGAGCCACCCAGGGATGCCTAAACAGGGGCACTTTATATATTTTTAGATTTTATTTAAATTCTAGTTAACATATAGGGCATTATTAGTTTCAGGGGTAGTATTTAGTGATTCATCAGTTGCATATGCAACATCCAGTGCTGATTACATCAAGTGCCCTCCTTCATGCACATCACCCAGTTACCCCATCCCCCACACACCTCCCCTCCAGCAACACTCAGTTTGTTTCCTAGAGTTAAGAGTCTCTTATGGCTTGCCTCTCTGTTTTGATCTTATTTTCCCTTTCCTTCCCCTATGTTCATCTTTTTTGTTTCTTAAGTTCCACAGGAATTAAATGATTCAATTAAACTTGAAAGACAAAAGATATTTGTCTTTCTCTGACTTATTTTGCTCAGCACAATACCCTCTAGTTCTATCCATGTCGTTGCAAATAACAAGATCTCATTCTTTTTGATGGCTGAGTAATATTCCTGTGTCTGTGTGTGGTGTGTGTGGATACATACATCTTCTTTATCCATTCATCTGTGTTCCTTCCATGTTTTGGCTATTATGGACATTGGGGCTATACACTTTAGGGGTGCATGTGCTCCTCTGAATCACTGTTTTGTAGCCTTTGGGTAAATCCCTATTAGTGCAATTGCTAGATCACAGGGTAGTTCTTTTTAACTTTGTTTTTAACTTTGTTACTAAAGTTACTAAAAACTTTTATAAAGTTTTTAACTTTGAGGAACCTCCAAACTGTTTTCCAGAGTGGCTGTACCAGTTTGCATTCCCACCAATAGTGAATGAGGGTTTTCCTTTTTGACATCCTCACCAACACCTGTTGTTTCTTGTGATGTTGATTTTAGCCATTCTGACAGGTGTGTGGTGACATCTGATTGTAGTTTTTATTATGATTTCCCTGGGAACCAGTGATGTTGTTTTTCATGAGTATGTTAGCCATTTTTATGTCTTTGGAGAAATGTCTGTTCATGTCTTTTTTTTTTTTTTTAAGTATATGCACTGCCGAAGTGAGCACTCTTCTGCCCATTTCTTGACTGTGGATTTTTGTTTTTTTCTTAGGTGTTGAGTTTGAGAAAGCTCTTTACGGGGGCGCCTGGGTGGCTCAGTGGATTGAGCCGCTGCCTTCGGCTCGGGTCATGATCTCGGGGTCCTGGGATCGAGCCCCGCGTCGGGCTCTCTGCTCTGTGGGGAGCCTGCTTCTCTCTCTCTCTGCCTGCTTCTCTGCCTACTTGTGCTCTCTCTCTGTCAAATAAATAGAATAAAATCTTAAAAAAAAAAAAAAAAAAAAAGCTCTTTACGGATCTTGGATAGTAGCCCTTCATCTGATAAGACATTTGTAAATATCTTCTCCCATTCTTTCAGTTGTCTTTTGGTTTTGTCAACAATATCCTTTGCTATCCAAAAGCTTTTAATCTTGATGAAGTCCCAATAGTTCATTTTTGCTTGTTTCCCTTGCCTCTGGAGATGTGTCAAGAAGTTGCTGCAGCCATGGTCAAAGAGGCTCTTGACTGTGTTCTCCTGTAGGATTTTGATGGATTGCTGTCTCACATTTAGGTCTTTCATCCATTTGAGTTTATTTTTGTGCATGGTGTACGAAAATGGTCCCGGGGTGACTGAGTGGCTCAGTCAGTTGAGCATCTGACTTCGCCTCAGGTCATGATCTCAGGGTCCTGGGATCAAGCCCCACACAGAGCTTCCTGCTCAGCAGGGAATCTGCTTGAGATTCCCTCTCCCTCTACCCTTCCCCCACTTTCTCTCAAATAAATAATATCTTTTAAAAAACAATAAAGATTTTATTTGAAAGAGAGAGCACACATGGACCCATAAGTGGGGTTGCCGGCGGAGGGAGGGTAAAGAAGGAGAAGCAGATTCCCCACTTAGCAGGGAGTCTGGTGTAGGGCTCAATCCTAGGACCTTCAGATCATGACCTGAGTCAAAGGCAGATGCTGAAACAACTGAGCCACCCAGGTGTCCCAAATAAAATCTTAAAAAAAAAAAGTGGTCCAGTACTATTCTTCTGTATATGACTGTCCAATTTTCCCAACACTATTTGTTAAAGAGAAGGTCTTTTCTCCTTTGGATATTCTTTCCTGCTTTGTTGAAGATTAGTTGACTATACTACTGAGGGTCAATTTCTGGGCTCTCTAATTCTGTTTCACTGAGTCTGTTTTTGTGCCAGTACCACACTGTCTTGATGATTACAGCTTTGTAATACAGCTTGAA
This sequence comes from Meles meles, assembly GCF_922984935.1. Classification (NCBI taxonomy): domain Eukaryota; kingdom Metazoa; phylum Chordata; class Mammalia; order Carnivora; family Mustelidae; genus Meles; species Meles meles. Next base: position 63,280,393 of record NC_060076.1, read on the forward strand.
GTCCGAGATTGTGATGCCACCTGCTTTGGTTTTCTTTTTCAACATTCCTCTGCCTATTCAGGGTCTTTTCTGGTTCCACAGAAATTTCAGAATTGTTTGTTCCAGTTCTGTGAAAAATGCTGGTATTATTTTGAGAGGGATTGCTGGGACACTTTACAAGAGGAGAAGTGAATTGTATTCATAATCATGCAGGGACAACAAATACAAGTTGGGTTTGTCCTGGGCAAACTGACACTTAAGGCTACCCTATCTGTAGTAGTCACATATTGCTACATAACAGATTACCCCAAAGTTTAGTAATTAAAACAACATTCCTTATCGCAGTTTCTGCGGGTCTGGAATCCAGCAACAGCTGAGCTGGCGCCTCTGGCTCAGGGTGTCTCGGTTAGAATGAACAGTGAAGTCATCTCAAAGCTCAACTGGGGAAGAATCCACTTCCAAGCTCACTCCTATGGCTTAGGACCTTTTAAGCCACTGGTTGGAGACAAGTTTCTTGCCACATGAGCCTCTCCATAAGGTAGCTCAAAACACAGGAGATAGCTCTCTTAAGTGAAAAAGAGAGGGTACCCAAAGTGGAAGTCACATTAGTTTTAACCTAACTTTGGAAGTGATATCCCATCACTTTGACTACATCCTATTTATTACAAAAATAAGTTCAGGGGTGCCTGGGCAATGCAGTCAGTTAAAGCATCCAACTCTTGGTTTCAGTTCAGGTCATGATCTCAGTGTCATGAGACTGAGCCTCACAATGGGCTCCATGCTTAGCACAGAGTCTGCTTAAGACTCTCCCTCTTGGGACGCCTGGGTGGCTCCGTTGGTTAAGCATCTGCCTTTCGCTCAGGTCATGATCCCAGGGTACTGGGACTGAGTCCCACATCAGGTTCCTTCCTCGGCAAGGAGCCTGCTTCTCCCTCTGCCTGCTGCTCGCCCCACTTGTGCTCATACTCTGACAAATAAAATCTCAAACAAAAAAACCCAACCAACTCTAGACGGTGATGAAACACTCTGACTAGACGTGACACACAGCATTTATTAAATAACTCACTGATTAACTGGTCATATGACCCTAGCCAACCACAAGGAGGCTAAGATGTACAATCCTAACATATGGACTTGAGAGCCAGAAATACCAGAACAGTATTGATGACTACCTGTCATTCTGGTCACTAAATATTCTGGTCACTACAGAAACTACACATCCTCCAGAATGGTTACAGTGAAGAGGACCAAAACAAAGTGTTAGTGAGAACTCTCATACACGACTGAAAGGAGTATAAAATGGTATAAACCACTTAGAGCATCTCTTCATTTGAGTAAAAACTAATGAAATTGACAGGTTTTGAACATATTTCATAGGAAACTTTCAAGCTATTTCCCAAAGACTTCATAGCAGCTATTAATAGCAAAATCCTGGAAACTCAAATATCCATCACCAGATGAATAAACTGTGGAATATCCATATATAATGGAATACCTACTAATACATTCAGACTTTGTCCACTGTTTTATTATTTTGTCTTCAATCATGTATTTCCAAGAATTCTAATCTCAAAATACTTTTCATACAGTACCTTATTGTTTAGTAATGCAATGTAGTTTTATACTTGAGGATATAGTATAAAATTCATTCTTTCATTTTTTTTTTAATAGTTGTTACTTGGTCTGCCTGCCTGGTCCCTCTAGCTAGTTCTTGATGTTTTGTGTTTGGTGTTTAATTTTCTTCTTTGTACTGTCTGATTAATCCAGGTTACTAAATAATCAGTTCTTTCAGGGATTCAAACGTCTGGTGTGTGGACCAGTCAGCATACAGTAGATAAGCATGGAATCATCAAGCTCAGTTCCCTAAAATCAGTTAGAGTCATGATGAGCTCTATATTTCAGGGTGTCCTGAAGAATGGGAAAAGGTTCAGTCCCTAACAAGCAGAAAAGAAATAGTACATAGTGGGCAAGTCAGAGCAGATCTCTTATCCAGTTCGTATATAGGCTCTATACTAAAATCTAAAGCTATAATACAGGCAGGTCCCCTTTCTGTTAGCCAAACTGTCTTAACAAGCTTATGAGAGAGCTTAGGGTGTTTCAGACTGCCAGCTCCCCAAAGTTTACCTAATATTCTTAAACATACTAGCATGTCCATATTTGTTGAACTCATTTAGAAATGAGAGGCACTGCATACGCTAATAAAAAAAAAAATCCTACCCATATGAAAGTGGCTGAGTACTTAACAGCAATCACTGTCACCTACTACATGTAAAAGAATCCAGTGAGAAGCTGCTCTTTCAAACTTTAGCCTAAGAGTCAACCAGATACCATATACCACCTGAAAGGATAACCACACCACCTATGAAGAAGTGTTGGCTGGGGGTGTGGGGGATGTGGGGGCTGTATCAAACATGAATCTGGTCACACTTGAATTCCAATTACCAATTTACATAGAATAAAGAGAAACAGGTTAAACCATACCACATGATTATAATCAGCAAAATCTTGCTCTGTCAGAAAGCCTCCAGAATAATTTAAACACACAAATTGCAAAAAGTAAATTGAAGGGATATGTTCAGATTAAAAGATATGTAAGTGATAGCAATTAATAACAATGTAAGGTCCTTATTGGATCCTGACAAAAACAAACCTAAAATATCTACACGACGTTTTAGCCAATGGAAATTTAAACATTTATTAGATACCTGATGATATAATAACTATTAATTTTTTTTTCCACATGTGTGGCAAAGGTATTGTGGTTATTTCCTAAAAGTCTGTATCTTTTATATCAAACCAAAATATTTATGAAAAAAAAAAAAAAACAAAACAAAAACCAAAAAAAAAAACCAACCCTGAGGTCTTTTGAAAAAGTTTAATATCAACATACAATTGCTTAGTTTTGGGCCATTCTTGGCTCCTGAACATGTTAAGCTGGTATTCACTTTCTTTCCTAGTCCATAATATTATAGCAAAGTTAAGATAAAACACAGCCTAACTGTGGGAATCACTGATTTTGCTAGTAAAAGCAGAACTAAACCAGTTCAAGTAGCTGAACTAGGGGATATTTGTTCCCCACCCTTCACACAGAGAGATGGCCAGTGCCAAAGGAAACACAACACTAGATGATACAATTTAATGCTTCATTTCAATCTAAAAAGGTTCTATTTGATTCTTCAAAATGAAAATGATTCCAATGTCCATAACTAGCCCTAAGTAAAAACAGTTCCAGTCACTACGCTGTTAAGTGATCCCCAGGACCTGATTTTGAATTCAACTGAAGGCAGGAAAAGCACCCAAACTAGCTTGGCTTATATTCAAATCTGAGAGCTTAGATAGCCCGGAAGTAATAGACTGCCAGCATCTGTGAGCTCAGATTGCCTGTTTCTAGCACAACTGTGCCGCTTCCTTGACATACGAGTTTCGGCAAGTTTCCTAACATTTCTGTACCTCTGATGTTCATCCATAAGATGGGGATAATAGCACCTGCCTCTAAAGGTTGTCAGGAGGATGAAATGAATACACATAGAAACATACAGGTGACTAGTGCAAAGCAATATTCAATAAATATTGGCGCTATATGTTGCTCTGAATTCAGAAGCAGGGAAACTGATGTTAAATCTTTACTCTGATGAAAATGTAACAATATACTTTCAGATGCTAGAAATATTTTTCTCATATTTAACTTTTTATATTAAAACTTTACTCTGATGAAAATATAACAAACATTAAAACTTCACTCTGATGAATATATAACAATATACTTTCAGAGACTAGAAAGACGTTTTTTAACAGCTGTGAAACAAGTAGCACGAACAATACTAAAACTGAATGCAAGACTGAAGTTATTATAGATAAAAGAACAGTCACTGGGTACTTATTTTGAAAATTTTTCCAATTTAGGAAAAGTTAAAAAAAAACAAAAAACAAACAAACCCAGGGTGAAACCTATCCTTAGTGTTTAAGATTTCACTCTAATTTGTATTACCAAAAATCAAGGATAGAGAATTAAAGAAAATGTCTGTTTTAAAATAGACAACAAAATACTCTGGAAATGATTAATTCTTAAAAATATGTACTATAAGCCAGACAAATGCAAAAAAGTGAAGCAAGATGAGCTATTTTTCTGGTCATAAAATATTTATTAAGGTATACTTTGGGGAATATAATGAATATAAAATTTAGGATCACAATATGAAGCAATTTCAGTCCTCTCAAAAGTCAGCCCAGCCCTCAATGCTCTGCAGATGTAAAACCACTGGTGAGACTTACTAAAAGCAGTTTGACTAGTACAGAAGAGGCTTTTCATGAACATTTACAACTAGAGCATCTGAATACCTCTTTTAAGTGCAAAACCACACCACATTACACTAATGCAGCAACAATGCATTCATATTGTTTTCATTAGTCATTAGTAGTCAACTTGCATAAAACACCAGAAAAAAGCACAATGGAGGTCACAAAATGGGCTAAAAAATGAACCCGTCCTTGCAAAACACATTGTAATGGAAGAAGACATTAAAAATGTATTATGCACAATACAGAAGCTGCGTTCCAAAGATCTTGAGTGTCATTTCCTCTGTAAAATCAAATTACACAAACCAGGCACAACTAATATTTGGGAGGCAGTGCGTAGCTAAAATTTCATTTAACTAATTACTCAATGATTTAAAAAATCCCCATAAGTCTTTTCTGTCCTGAGGTAGTTGCAAAATAAATCATAACTTGGATATCAACTAGAGCTGAGGCTTTGACTTTTTACTCATTTAAAACTAGTTGTTACTGATAGGAACTACCTTTTGATATTTAAAAGACAGTTGAGAAATGGGCCTCTTACTACACACACAAGATAATGGCTATGTAGGAAAGAGGATTAGCTGCTTCAGAACGTGAGAGATATGGTCCACCATTGCGCTTCCACCCTCCCGCTCCCTCCCCCCAACCATTTTAGATTCTTTATTGTCCAAAAAGCCATCAAGAGCAACACAGTAGAAGTAGACAAATCATCGTCCTTTGCTGTAGCCAGGGAAGAAAAGCTCAAGTAGAGTCTGCAGAATCTCATTGGGAATCATGAGATAATTCTGGCCAAGATCATGCCGGCAAGCAGGGCAGGAGAAAACTTGAGCCTTAAAGGAGCGCTGTAAGCAATCCTAAGGCAAAACCAAAAAACAAACAAAAACATACCCAATTTCATAAAAGTAGTAATATGCAGAAAAGTCAATAACTTATGCTTTTAGATAGGAACTAGAAACTTAAGATGAACAACTGTAAAAGCCAAATCTGCACTATGAAAACTAGTCTATAGACATGGCTTCAAGTTCCACTTCTAGCACATATTGTGAGACTTAAGGTAAATGACTTTTATGTCTTTTGATTTCCTCATCCAATAAAATTAGAGTGTCAGAATTTATGGAGGGTTTCCACTAGACTCATCCTCTAGGTTAGATTTTAATCCTGTTCTTTCATGGAAGAATACCTAAAAAAAACACTTAGGATTCCCCTGGTTAGAACTAGATTTGATTTCATCAAATCACTTAAATGTAGAATGTGTCTTCCAGAAATATATAAGTCAGGCACAAACATATGCAGAAGCTTTACTTCCATTTTACAAAATGAACTTCCATTTTACAAAAGAAACTGAAGTTCAGAAATTAGGTCAGGGCACACAACCACTGAGCAGTAGAGCAGGATTCCAACCTTGGTGTAACTAAAACTCAGTTTTTCCCTTTACACCACACTAATAATATTCAGCTCCTCTGGGCATGCTGCCAGACAGAATCTGTTTTAGATTCCATTATGTGGATAGAATTCAGTTTGCACTATAATATATGAAACATACATAAGCTCTAACATAGAAAACATCAACAACACATTACTTTCTTATCCATTTCAACCTCAGTAATTCCAAACATGATAGAATACCTCAACTATATGTATTTAACTATTACTGTAGAATTAAAACAAGCATTACCGCCAAAATGTAATGAAATGTTTCTTAATTTACAAGGTTCAACAACTGTTCTGCTGCATGGAAAAATGCTTTACATGCTAAAAACATGTCTAGAGGTTAGTGTACCCTCTTGTCCTAAACAAGGGAAAATGAGAAAAGAAATCTACTTACTTTACAGACATTATGGAGGCAATCTGTTGTCACAGGCTGGTAAACTAGCTCCTGGCAGCAGACACACATAAAAGACTGTTCCAATTTTTTCAGAAAATTCTAGAATGGTATCCAAGGGAAGAAAAAAAGGTTAGCATTTAATAAAATATAATTAAGATTCTAAGTAATTAGGGAAAAAAATGTCTGTCACTATAACACGTTTTGTATTAAAAAAAAAGTGATGATAGCCGTAAACAAACATATAAAACTAAAGAAACTCCATTCCATTAAGATAAACACATTTATTTTAAATCCTAGAACTGGACTGGAAGAGGTACAAAATCAAAATATGTGGTATTAAAAAGTGAACGTTCCTGTTAAACCTCATATTAAAGAGATTACTGTTTTTCCCTTTAAAACAATCATGGACATATTTTAACAAACTGGGATTTAAATAAAAACTTGAAAGAAAAAAAAATCATGGACAGCTTGTCTCAGTCATTACATACAGATTTTTTTCAAAAAAGCTGGGTGATATGTCAGTATATGAAAACATATCATTTATTCAATCTTCCGTTGTTGTGAAACCTCAATATTTTTTGAGCTAAAAAAATAAAAGTACTAATACTCTGTAGTATTTAATACTCTGAAGAATCAACACATTTATTTTCCTAGAATTATTTTCTGTGGTATTTTACTTCAATCTAAAAATCCCTATTTCCCTGATGCCAGTGTTTACTCAAATCATAAAAGAGCTATCTTGGGGCTCTTGGTTAGTACAGTTAGTTAAGTGTCAACTCTTGGTTTCTGCTCAGGTCATGATCTCAGGGTCTTGAGATCAAACCCCACATCAGGCTGAGCTCAGTGAGGAGTCTGCTTAAGTTTCTCTCTCCCTCTGCCCTTCCCTGTGCTCTCACACATTCTCTTTCTCTCTTAAATAAATCTTAAAAAAAAAAAAAAAAAAAGGTAGAGTCATCTTAAGCAAAGATGATCAAATGGGCTCTCTCATACTCATCAAAAGATTAAGCCCCTCATCGGGCTCCCCTCACTGCATGTGAAGCCTGCTTAAGATTCTGGCTCTCTGTCTTCCCCCAACAACCCACCACACCCATGCCCCTCCCCCCCCCCACCAAAAAACCAAAATACAAATAAAAAGGTATTTGATAAATCTCACCCATTTCTAAAAGTTTACGAATTAGGGGCACCTGGCTACCTCAGTCTGTAAAGCATGAGCCCCTTGATCCTGGTGTTGTGAGTTTGAGCCCCACGTTGGGGGTAGAGATTATGCAAAAATAAATAAATAAATAAATAAAATGAATAAACAGGGCTGCCTGGCTGGCTCTAGCTCAGTCAGTAGAGCATGTGACTCTTGATCTCAGGGTTCTGAGTTTGAGTCCCATACTGCGAGTAGAAATTACTTAAAAATAAAATCTTAAAATACACATAAATATATATAAATGAATATATAAATAAATAAATGGATGTTTAAAAACTGTACCAGGGAAGATTCTTTCTTAATATTGATGACTATTTTTCAAATAAAAAGTAGCACAAAAACTGAGAGTGCTCTCTAAATTTAGACAGAAAGACAACTAACCCCATTTCAGACACATGAGAAGTTCTGGCTAACAAATGGACAGAAATAAAGGGAACACTGGAAAGAAGAAATTACTAGAAGATGACAGGATAAAAATTCAAGAGAGGATACTAAAGCTCACCCATAATAGCTGCATGGAGGGAAAAACCCAGAAAAGTAACTGTATTACACCTAATAAGGGATTTGTAATCTAATGAAATGGGATATTCTAATTTTAAGCAAAATTAAAGACATAATAAAAGCAAGTGAACAAAGAAGGAATAGACAATTCACATTTGAAAATTCCAGCTTCTGGGACGGGACAAGAAAGCTTCATTTGCAAAATACAGCTTAACACAAAATCAACCCATCAGTTTTAATTTCTTTTCACTTTAAAATTTCATGATTATTAAAAAAAAAAATTCATGATTATTAAAAAATGGGAAAAAATCTAAAACATATAAAGTATTGAAATAAAATTTAAAAAAAGATTTTATTTATTTATTTGATAGACAGAGATCACAAGTAGGCAGAGGCAGGCAGAGAGAGAGGGAAGCAGGCTCCCTGCTGAGCAGAGAGCCAGATGTGGGGCTCCATCTCAGGGCCCCAGGATCATGACCTGAGCTGAAGGCAGAGGCTTTAACCCACTGAGCCACCCAGGCGCCCTATAAATAAAAAAATTTTTTTTAACCACTAGGTTAAATGTGTGCTGAATTGCTTAAAATTTACACCATCAGATAATCTTGAACTACAGCAAAAAATTTCCCGATAGGTTTTAAATTGTGCTATACAAACTGAAAATTCTTCCCATGTACAGTGCCTTCAACATAAATGAGTAAGTTCAGGCACAGAGAAGTCAAAACCAATAACTAAGAGGCCTAAACTCAATTTAAATGCATTTAGGTATTACTTTAGATTACTTCTGAAAGGTAGTGGCACTGGCTGAGAGGATTACATAAAAACGTCAAGTTTTGACTGATTTGCAGAGAATATTATTTTTCACTATTTGTTAATATTAGAACATTATAATTAAAAAAACCTTTACATACCGGACCTTCTGCAAGAGATGCAAGCACTTCATCCCATAGTTTCTGGTTTTGGTGATCTTCTCTAATTAGATGTTGTTGTTGAGGGGTTAGTTGGAAAGCCTCAACTGCTTCTGCTGAATCTGGTGTTTTTAACACTTTGGAGGCACTTGGACAATCATCTAGATTTATTTAAAAATATATAAGCAGACTTATGAGTGATTCCAAGCAGAACTATGAGATCAAAGAGTTAACTGGCACCAGTAATGTTTAGCATGAAGATAACCTGCATAATAAGGCAGCATCTAACTTCCCTTGAGTTCAGAATACTATATCTGCTACTGTTTTGGCTTTGACACTACTAAAATATACAATAAATTCCATGTCTCTCCACCACTCCCAAATATCGCATTTAATTTCTTATGAGTTTCTCAATTTATTCTCTTAATATTTTTATTAGTAACTGTGTTTTTAGAACTTATGTCTGCAATCATTACCTACCCTCTGCAGTCGGCCTTTTTGAGGCTCCACTGGCCTGCTTCTTTGACTGTCCTTTAGTCTTCTTCCCTTCCTTATCTGAAGGGTAACCTACTGGATACTGATGGGGGAAAAAGCACAATATAGATTTTAAGCTTCACAGAGAAGTGGAGGGGGGGGGAGCGGTTTCTAGATGTTGCTGAGAAATTTAAAAAGGGGGAGGTGAAGAGTCTATATTTTTCCTAAACTGAGAGACTTCTATAAAGGAAACAAACACTTAAAGGACAGAAAGACTATTAAAATCCTCAATTCAGTGTAAAACCATGTAGTTATAACTGTTAAGATATTTCTATCTTATAAAATAATGATTTTAGTTTAAGATCTAAAAGAGGAAAGACAAGTTTTGAGAAGATTTGACCAGGTGGGTTAAAAAGTTTAAAGAAGAGAACAATCTAGATATGAAGTTAAGTGAAGATCAACCACAGAGGAAAGTACAATACTCACATAGATGGTATTACACTCAATTGTGGAGCCAATCTTTAAAAACCCATACAAAACAACTCCCACCTCCCCAACATTAAGGACTAAATTTCTTATCTCCCAAAATAAGTGAGGGTGGGGAGATGGGGCTTTTGGAAGACCTAAAGCCACTAAATTACTGAATTCTTTATCAGCTAAGAACTTTAAGGAATAAAGTCTACCTATTTGTGTTTTCCTGACTACCCTTTTTTGGGGGACATGCTTTGTTGGTAACACTGATATTAAAAGCTCAACATGTTTTAGGCCCCATCAATATAGTAAATTACCACAGTAGATAGGCTTATATGCTTTTGTTTTATATGCTTTTGTTCAAATCGAACCTATCTAGAACACTGCTCTGCTGGACAATGAATCTGAAAAAAACCTTTAAAAAATGGATTTAACAAGTTATTTTTTTTATTATAAAAAGAATTATTTTGGCAGTTATTTTATGTTTGGCAGTTATTTTAACAGCTGATGTTTCATTTAATTAATGAAACAATTAATTCTACAAGTTTAAAAAGAGAACAAAAACATACACAGACTTGCACTAGAAAACACACACTCACCTGCCTGGGTGGTCAGACACTTGCCCATATTTCAGCCCCTACACATGCAGTGTGGGCAGAGCCAGGGGAAATGAAAAGCTGGTAGTCTTTACAGGAAGCACAACAATGGGGAATGATGGAGGATGAACTCAAACCATGCTCTGAAGTCAGTGTCAGGGACAAAGTCTAGGGTGCATAGGCAGTGGACGGGGAATGTAGCCATACCATCCATTATGCACACAAAACCAACAGTCTTATATGGGTTAACAGCTGAACATGGGCAAAGGGGGAATAAAAAAGGCGAAGCACTAAAGGTGGTGACAGGACAGGGAAGCAGCTTTGAGGGGGAAGAGAAAAAAGGGGTGAGGAAAAGTGAGAAGGGTAGGAAGCAGACCACTCTTACAAGCCACCTCCCCCTTCCCCTACCAGAGACACACCCCCTGTGCCCTCTAGGATAAACTTCCCTTCTTAAGGCCTCCTTATGTAAATTTTATGTATCCCTCTCCCTCATTCTTCAAGTCATTTCCAAATTGAACTGGAAATATTTTACTTTTCATTGAAGGCCTGGCTTTTCCCAGGCATAATTCTTGGTCTTAGGGCAGTCTGACACCTAGAATGCTACCTTTTTACTTGTTTTCCTTCTGTATACTTCCCTGATTTCATTCCTCACCCCTTAAAGTCCACTGATCAATAGCCAAGACTTGTATCCAGTGTTAAGGCACAAAGATACTACAGAGGTACACATTTTTATGAACATACAAGTAGCCTAGACAAATGTAACCTAACCTGTAAACGTAGACATAATCTCCTTGACCGTTCTATTCCTTCTGAGGTCCAAGGAGCAGGTTCAACATCATCTCTTCTTAAAAGGTAGCGCCAAACCAAGAATCCATGGCTTGATGAAATTTCTGGCCAGTATTTCACCACCTAAATCATAATATTTTGTAGTAGTTTGAGATTTAATCCTTAAACTTATATTACTAGTTTAAGTACACTTGACTGAACTAAATGCAACTTCAAAAGATACTTGCTTTGTCACAGAAACAGTAAATACAAAATATTGACTAATTGTTTTGACTTTATTTCCCAAGTTAGTTCCCATATAAGTACGCATTGCTACAAATTTGAAATATTAACAAGATTATGATCACAAATAAATTCCTGCATAATAGATAAAATGGTGGCAGTAAACATTTCCATTTTTTAAAAAAAGAAAACGACCTATTCTACAAATTATTATGTGCTTGGCTTTGAAAATCCATTACAATTAAAATATTTGTAAAGATATAAGAATCAGTATCTACAATGGTTACATTATTTAAATAGTTTTATCACAGAAAATATATACTTATAAAAAGTTTAACTCAAAATATAATATAACTCTGCTCTTATGGACTTCAAATAAGCATTAAGAGAAAAGTATCAAAGTTAGAATCTCACTTTACATATCTGTTACGTTTCCAGAAAAAGTAGAAGTACCAACTAAGGTGATCTACGGTTTGCTTTAGCCCACCCCAACAGAGTAGTAGTTCCCTTTGGCAGCCCTGTCTTGAAAGCCCAGGAAGAGTGACTAACAAGATGTCATGCCAGATAGAGCACCTTATAAATGCCATCATATCTGTTGCCTTCTTCAGGAGCATATTTGCTGATCTTCCTCCCTTTAAAACTGCGTATCACTCTGACTGGCTTACCAGCTCTCCAATTCCGAGACTCTGCTCCAATTTTATCATCCAATGGAGCATCACAGTTTAGGGCCAATGCCCTAAAAAAATAAAACAAAGTCTTTATGCCAAGTAATCTTTAAGTATATAATCGCATTATTAGCTCAATTAAAAGGTGAATTATGCCTTACCTGATGGTTAAGATTCTATGATTCTTTCCATATTATTCCAGATAATAGGATTATGCTTTCCCCCACCAGCAGAGAAGACAAATCAGTTTTCTGATGTGACCCCCAAGCCAGGGGATTGGTTCTCAGATAGCCTGTAGGGTTCTTCTGAAAGTAATAACATCTGTGCCACGTATAATAGAAAACAACTAGAAATACATGGAATTTTTTTTAAAAATAACGTTTGTTGAGGGAAGGGAGAAAGCTGGAAAACTAAAGCAAGTGATTGTTGTAGTATTTATTTTTGATAAGGGAGTGAGGTAAATTGCTGGAATAATGTAGAAAGAAATCCAGGAAAATAAATTTGTCAGCAAGGTACAAATGACCTTTCTAGGTCTACTTTCCACATTCCAGACAATAGAGAATCCTTAATGTTTAGAAGCTATTAAAGAACAAGTTTAATAGGAGAATATCGTTTTAAGACTTTGAGTAAAAAGTTTAAATAAAACTGAAGCATTCAAATGCCTGTGTTAAATCATAATAGAGATTTCGGCTCCTCTAGATCACTATTTTTACTATGACATGTGAACAAGGAGGAACAATGAGTGAGAAGTAGCACCTGATTTAGCTGAAGGTCCCTTAGTATATGTACTCACTTAGCAGTAATTAATCAGTAAGCTTATGTAAGAAGACCTTTCCTGGGAGAACTTAGTCCTGCCAAAAAACAAAAACAAAAAACCAAAACAACTCCCCCACAAAAGCCCCACCAAACTAGAATCTATTTAAAATTAGTATTCTTCTTCTCAGATACCTACTTCCTAACTTAAGTGAAAAGACACCATTGAGAACTTGTAAGGTTAAAACACATACATACCCAATTTGGTAAATTCAGATATGATACAAAATACTTTCCCAGGGTTTAATTTTATGTAGGCTCAAATAAAAAAAAATTGACCTTATGACGAAATGTCTAATCTACCCAGATTTCTTAATCAGTTATATTGTTAAAGTAAATAAACTCAAAGTGTTTTGTTAAAAAAGTTTATAAATGTGGTCAAATAAAGTTTACTAAGTTATCTTTTTTATCTCAAAGGGAGATGCATTAAATCTCTGGGAGGTAGAAGAAAACGCAGCCAACCTTCTAGGGCTAGTATTCCATCTTATTTATGTAATACCTATTGAGATATACATACTTCATCTTAAAGAGCTAGGAAAAGGACAAATACTATTTTCACATTAATGAGTGGAATGCTTTGGTGCTTACAGGCACCTTCATTCAGAATGATTTCCACCACTAACTGGCATTATTAACTCACTTCTAGCTTCACGTACGTATGTAGGTTGTTCAAGTATGTGAAAAAAATCTAAGAACAACTAGGTGAAAAGAGGCCTTTACATTACTCTGCAGCTCTATCGATTGCTTCTAACTGCTCTGGTAAAGGAAGGCCAGGTTGTCTTCCTGCCCTATTCAGTTTCATAAAATGAAAGAACTGAGAAATAGGAAAAAAAACTTCTCAAAGCAAGAAGCAGGTGCTAAACTACCTCTTAATGGAGAAGCAAAAATGAACTGGACTATATACTTGTCAAGAAAGAGTACAATGTGGAGCAGAGCTAAGGGTCTTTCACCTCGGTTTTCATGTTGATAAAACATACAGGTATCTTTGCCCAGAGGTCTCTACAATCACAATGTGTACTCTAAGCTTAATGTATAAATTAACTGAATGGATGTCAGAGTCCCTATGGTAAGTCAATCCTATATGGTTTCGAGTTAATATTCTGTATTCACTACCTTCCAATACATTTTTACTACTTGTTAATTATTTTCTAGTAAGATTATAACATATGGCATATAGGATTATACCTATTAAATTCTTTAAAGCTTGGAAAATATTTACCATGTATATTACAAGTGTAGGAAGTTAGGAAACAAATTTCACTCAAGCAAAATAATCTATTGTTATTAAGATAAATATTTTTCAGATTTGAAAATGTGAAAAAGCCCTTTTGCAAACTCAAGATACACTCTCACTGACAAAAACACATCAAAATATTTCTAACTCCTTTTAAGATCATTCCTCCTGAAGAGATGCTGTTTTGCTAGAGAAAAACTAGCTAGGGACTGGACTCCTGCCTCAGGAATGTTTTCACCAGCAAATCTGACCTGTCTCCTCTGCTGGTTCAGTTAAATAATCCTACTGTCAGAAATAATATAGAAGGAAGACATAAAAACAGATTCTATGTAATTTGGTATGCAACAAATTCTTGAAATCATACTGGTATATTCTTTATTTCACACGGTAATCAAAAATTAAGGGCACACTACTTAAAACCGAGTGATTTAGACTCAAGAAAGAAAAATACTCATTTTACTCAATAATCCATAAAACACCCTTAACGATAGGATATAAGAATTTCAACTTTATGAAATTGATCAAAAAATTATCATATGCAAGTTATAATGTGCTAGGTGCTATCTGTTGGTTTGGGTCACTTTTTTATTATTGCTATTAGCATGCACGTCTGAAATAAAACATTTTACAGTCATTTTTTGTTCCCATGGAAGCTGGAATATCATTAATACATTTATAGAACAAAGGTCAGCACAAGGTGGCTCTTTTGTAATGCTTTATAAGTATTTACTTAGAAAAGGTCACTTCTGTAACTAAACATTCTCTTTTATAACACTTGAGACACTATTATAAATTCTAAAAACACCTTGAGTGTAGTTTCGATTAAGTTTATCTGATGTTTCACTTATGCCCACAAATGTGGTTCCCAAACTAAAACCTATCTCACATTGGTGAGTCTCTTAAAAAGAAGTTTGTTAATTTAAAAGATAAATCTGTGTCAAGTAAAACTAACTTTGACCTATGGGATAGCAGACAGCCACCTTGTCCTCAATTTCTCTTATATAGGTTCCCTTCCTTCAAATGTTTCAACATGTTTTCAAATGCAAAACACATGTATTAAGACTGGGAATTACATCATTTAAAAAACAGTATGAAGAAATAAGAATGCTTACAAACAATTATATGGTCAGGTAATGGGATTTTTAATTTAGATCTTTAACTCTCAATTTAAGATTCTCCCCTACAGTCTAAGTTACAAATTATATTACTATAATCAAACTTTTATACAAAGCCCAAATAGATAGTTTTCACAAATTCTAACAATAAAGAGTACCTGTTCATGTTTGTTAATGTTTGATCAGCCGATGGTGCACCAATTCTTTTATTACCAGCAAGATTTTTACCACCACTCCCAGTGTATGTGAATTCATCACCTCTGTCCTACAGGAAAAGATTTTCAGCATTAAGATACATAAACCCAAGTATAACCTCGCCAATTCTTCTTCTTCTTTTTTTTTTTTTTTAATATTTTATTTATTTGACAGACAAAGATCACAAGCAGGCAGAGAGGCAGGCAGAGAGAGGAGGAAGCAGGCTCCCCGTGGAGCAGAGAGCCCGATGTGGGGCTCGATCCCAGGATCCTGGGATCATGACCTGAGCCGAAGGCAGAGGCTTTAACCCACTGAGCCACCCAGGCGCCCCAACCTCGCCAATTCTTAATTTACAGTCAGAACATCTGATTAGAATGTTATGAATTTATATGTTCTCTCTCAAGATATCTTGAGATATCTGCCAAAATATCTCAAATGCAGCTGTGCATATAGTACATCTTCAAGTTATATCAAGTTACATCACTTGATCATTTTAAAGTTAGAGCTTCCAATACCTCCAAATGTGGCTATTCTCATGCTATATATATAACTGAATAATCTCTAGAATATTATAAAAAAAGATTTTATGCACTGGAAATATTGTTTCATTTAATTCAATGGTATTAAAATAAACATCAATATTATCTTGTAGGTTTTTATAGAATATCATTTTAGTAAATATTTCATGTCTGATTTCCCATCAGCAATCAACACCATACCCAAATTTGCTTTTAAATTTCAAAATTAAAATCCTAACAGCACAATAAGTTCACTTACTGGGTTCACCCAAATTTCACACTGTATATATAGGTTCATTTAAATTACATATAGGTGAAATCATTGCCCATCATTAAAAGGAACATTGGAAAAGAATCTGAAAACTATAATTTGTATAAAGTGTCTACTAAATGTGGAAAAAAAAAAGCATGCCAAAGGAAGGAGATGTTACATAAATTAGGACCACAAATATCTCTGTACTAGCTACAAATTTATATTGGTATTACTAAATCTGATTTCAGTACTCAAAAATCAGTTGAGAAGAGTATACAAATTAACTGGACTAACATTATCAAGAGTGGTGGTTCTTTTTTTTTTTTTTTTTTGATTAGTTAACACACAATGTTAGTCTCAGGTATCTAACATAGTGATATAAATTTATACATTATGCTGGGCTCACCACAAGTGTAGCTACCATCTGTCACCATACAATGCTATTACAATACCACGGACTGTATTTCTTCTGCTGTGCCTTTTAGTCCTGTGACTTACTCATTCCATGATTGGAAGACTGTATTTCCCACTCCTCTTCACCCATTTTTGTTCCTTCCCCCACACAACAGTGTTTCTTCTCTATTGTAAGATTTTAATTAGTTTAAATTAAACTTAAGATAAGGATGTTTTCTCTAATAAATAATCCCTGTTTGTAACAAAGGTCAATTATTTTGCATCTTGTCTTGGATTAAGTCATAACTAAAACTAAAAACTAAAAGTGCTTTTATTGATCCAAAATGACTTCACTTTTTGTTGATCTAATATTGAAGTCTGTATTTTAAAGACTTACGCATTAAGGAATTTCATCGTTAGTGTGTATTCCATTTGAAGGAAATCTAGTAAACAACTACATCTAGAGCAGCCCAGAACGCTTCTTAAACAGTCTTCCAAATGGCATCTGGATTGACTACACAATGCTTATATTAAAAACTCTCTCAATTTCTTTTTTTTAAAGATTTTATTTATTCATCAGAGAGAGAGAGAGCACTCACACAACCAGGGAGAGCAGCAGGCAGAGGGAGAAGCAAGCTCCCTGTTGAGCAGGGAGCCCGAGGTGGGGCTTGATCCCAGAATCCTGGGATCATGACCTGAGTGGAAAGGAGATGCCTAACCAACTGAGCCCTGCAGCCCTCCTGTCAATTTTTTTTTCTTTTAAAGATTTATTTATTAATTTGACAGAGAGCGAGAGAGATCACAAGTACGCAGAGCAGCAGGCAGAGAGAAAGGAAGGGAAGCAGGCTCCCTGCTGAGCAGAGAGCCCGACACAGGGCTCGATCCCAGGACCCTGGGATCATGACCTGAGCTGAAGGCAGAGCCTTTAACCCACTGAGCCACCCAGGCGCCCCCCTCCTGTCAACTTTTAAAGTTATAGTTGTCATGGTGCTAGAAAGGAAAAAGTAGTGCTGACTATGAGACCACAATAGGGGCAACTTAAACTCCATAGTGTTTAAAATGAAAGAACAAAAACATTTCTGATCATTCCTCAAACAGCAAATAATCAAGAACAATTAAAATTCTATGTCATTAGCTCATCTATACTTTAATCATCACACCAACAGAAACTTTTAAACTATTATTAGGGGAAAAAAGAATTGTTGGACTGTCAGAACTAAACAAATATATTAGTTTAGACTAATCTTCCTAAGGAAAAATGATCCACCCAAATTTGTTACATATTCTAGTCCATGCTTCGCAAAGTTGTACCCTTGTGGGTCAGCAGCCTAAAGAATTCTGTTGTCTGGGAACACCTCATGTAAGAAGCCATCATCTATATAGGGGACATACTACTGCCCTAGAGTGACTCAATTTCCCAATCTTGACTTTTCTCTTAAGTGGTAAAGTAGCTGCCTAACACAATAAGCTGGATGCTCCCATTCCTGCCATCACCTTTATCAGGCAAGACCATCATCTCAATCTCCTTACTGCCCCCGTAAAGACTATCAGATAAATATCCTAAAGCATAGTTAAGATCATTAAACTTTTCCCAGACACCTTTTATGATTCCTTAATTCAAAGCTATCTAGTATACAGCTTCAATCTCTGCCAGTTTCTCTCAAAATACCCCTTACATGTTTGCAAAACTGGGTACTACCTGCCACTTTATTGCTGATAACACTTACCTAGCATTTACTCTGTGTGTGTGTGAGAGCGAGAGAGAGAAGTTAGACTAAACATGAACCCTACGAAGTATTTTTTTAAAGCCTTACTTTATAGATGAGGCAGAGGTTCATTAACTTGCCTAAGGTCACTTAACTAGTAAGAGATGGCACCAGACACCAACCCAGTTTGGTTCCAAAATCTGTTCCTGGTCACTGAGCATCATCTTTCTGAGTTCTTATTCTTCAAGTGGGGTTACCCTAACACAAGGCACGAAAACTAGCATTTGATTCTCAGGCTACTAGACTAAAATAGTAACTAGTTTATCAATAGGTATTCAGTAGTTTCATGTCCATTCATCTGGACATACCAAAGATTATGCACTACATGAATGGTATGCTTAAAGATTTCAAAACAATTTTCTCAAATAAGAAAAGTTTATTCAGGTTTCCTCCACCTATTTCTGTAGATTCGACCTGCCTGCAATAAGAGATCAAAAGATTAAAAAGGTTTATAAAACATATTAACATCTCCAAATATATCTTAGCTGTTGATCTAAACCCATGTTTTTTAGCTCCAAAATGAATTATTCCTTACATTATTTAACAGACTGAATTATTTAATTGCTTAAGACACATAATTAGTGGCTCATCAGTACTTTTCTCAACAAATGTTTAATGTTTGACTGGTAACTATATTCAAAAGAAGAGAAGAGGAAGTAGTAATAACCATCCTAATACAACTTGGCACTTGTTTTCACCGCTACATGTTTATGTTTTTTATATTTAAGATAAACTTTGCTATAGCTAATACAATATGTTATATGTTAACAATCCTTGTTATATGCTAAGACTACATAAATGACCTCATTTAAAATCAATAATTTTGCAGGTGCCTGGGTGGCTCAGTGGGTTAAAAAGCCTCTGCCTTCGGCTTAGGTCATGGTTCCAGGGTCCTGGAATTAAGTCACGCATTGGGCTCTGCTCAGCAAGGAGCCTGCTTCCCTTCTTCTCTCTGTCTGCCTCTCTGCCTACTTGTGATCTGTCAAATAAATAAATAAAATCTTAAAAAAAATCAATAATTTTGATATAAGATGGTGGTACTATTTTTTTCTATTTTACTCATGGGGAAACTGAGATTTGCTGAAGTAAAATAATTAGGCCAAGGTCTCACACACAAATGTCAGAGCCCAGATCAAACACAACGGGCTAGATTCTAAAAAAAATGTTAAAAAGATTCTACTTTTAGCTGGCTTGTTTTCTTACAGAGCCTTAAAAAAAAAAAAATCTAAGTGCCAACTATAGTAAACTATACAACATCCTTTGTATTTCTGAAAAATACAGCTTAAAAATAGGCATGTTAAAATGAGTACTCAAATAATTACCCTGCATATTTCCATCTTCAGCTTCTTTTGCCATACTAGTGTAAATATACTGCCAAATCTGCCTGTTAGAAATATGGCAAGCTTTTCTACCTTTGTCTGAAAACATACATAGCTAAAATAAACCAAAGAGACTGGGAGAAAATACCTGCAAACTACATATTCAATCAACAGCAAAAACTCCCAACTATGATTCAGTTAGAAAATGGGCAAATGACCTGAAGATATATCATCATCGGCCATTAGGGAGATACCTATCAGAGTGGCTAAAGTAAAACAAAGCAACAACACTGCATGCTGGCAAGAATGCAGAGAAACTGGATCACTTCTTTACACACTGCTAATAGAAATGCAAAGTGGTATAGTCACTCTGGAAAACAGTCTGGCAGTTTCTTAAAAAACTAAACATGCAATTACCATATAACCCAACAATGCACTTCTAGGTATTTATCACAGAAAAATGAAGACTTATATTTATTTAAAAAAAACCTGTACTCAAAAGTTTATTGCAGTTATTTGTAAAAGTCAAAAACTGGAACAATCCAAACATTCTTCAATGGGTGAATGGTTAAACTGTGGCATACCTATAGCATTGAATACTACTGAGCAATAAAAAGGAATAATTAATTAGTCATATAATATTTATTCATATAATTTATTCATATAATAATTAATACATGCCACAATTTGAGAATTATGCTGAGTTAAAAGTGCCTTTCCCAAAGGTCAAAGACTATTATGATTCCACCTATAAAATTTTTTAAAAGATTTTTAGAGAAAGAGAGAGGGAGGGAGAGTGCATGAGCATGTGAGGGGAGGGGCAGAGGGAGACAGAAACTGAGAAGCTCAAGTGGACATCCCGTTGAGTGTGGAGCCCCACTGAAGGCTCCATCCCATGACTCTGAGATCATGACCCAAGTGGAAATCAAGAGTCGGATGGTTAACTGACTGAACTATATAGGTGCCCCTCCACTTCTAAAAATGTTGAAACAACAAAATTATAGAAATGGATAACAAATTAGTGGTTGTCTGGGGTTAGGGAGGAGTTGAGGGAGGGCAGATATAGTAGGTGTGGCTATCAACGGGCAACATGAGGATACTTGTGGTAGGGAAATGTTCAGTGACCTGAATGTATTAATATCAATATCCTGGCTGTGACACTGTACTATAGTTTTCTAAGAGGTTACCACTGAGGGGGAAATGGGTAAACGGCACAGAGATATCTACAAGATTTCTAAGGCTACATGTCAATCTACAACATCCCAAAATACTAATTAAAAAAAAAAGAAGAGCTCTACAGAGAATGTATTTTCATTGCAGTAATCAGTTAACACATATATACATAAATCTGTACATGTGAAGACTGAAGACTGCCAACTGACTTGTAATTTGTACAGAGTGACCACTTCAACACAAAAACTGCTAAAAAAAAATGGGATTTGATATATGCTAGAAAAATCTTCTGCATTTTTCTGAATGATCAAGACAGGTTCTAAAGAAAAAGTTGTATCATGACTTACTACTTCATCAGCAAATCCACCAGCAAGGACAAGGGAATAAGCCCCATCATTACTTCGACCATGAATTCCACCAACATGGGGCCTATGGACACCTGCTTCGCTCACCTATAAAATAAAGAGAGTCTCAAAATACCTTTGAATAGTCAAGTTATATTTACAAAATGCTTTCACAGGTATTATTGAATCTTAAAGGCTTCTAAGAACTGAATGTCACCCAGAATTCTATCATTTGCTCACCAACTTTATTTCTTCCCAACTATGTATCCCTTAAGTACAAGCTGGTAACCTTAAAACTGCTCAGACCTAGAATTCTGAGTTTCAAAATAATTATTAAATACCATTCTATGTCTACTCATCATTACAGCTCAACTTGGGTGAAACAGAATTTATCAGTTGTCCAAATCCCTTCCTATCTTATTTCTTCTCTTCAATTACTGTGCTACTCCCTAGCCACATCAGAAAGGCAAGAGTCATTTATTCTTTTTTTTTGAGAGAGGGTGTGTACAAGTGGGTGGGGGGGTTAGGGAGAGAGAGAATCTTAGCAGGGGCTCAATCTCATGACCCTGAGATCATGACCTGAGCCAAAATCAAGAGTAGGATGCTTAACCGAATGAGGAGCCCAGGCACCTCAGGTAGGAGACATTTTAGCCTCTTTCTTCTCCTCTATTTTTCAAACCCATTTTGGTCATAAATACTGCTGATCAATCTCCTAAATCTCTCAAATATATCTTTTTCTACTTCAATTGCTATAATCTTAGTTTGAGTCATGAATGCTATAAACACCTTTTTTTCAATGCCTCCAGTTTTTCTCTTCAAACCCCATTCTACCCATCACAAACAAAATACTTTTAAGAACAAATCTACTTTTAATATTCAACATACATTAAAGCCCCAAGTATTATATATTACCCTCTCTCAATCTGGCTCCTATCTACTTTCCCCACTTTAACTCTTATCTCCTCCAACTTTTCCTTTATAGAGCATGTATGTCTGAGCCAAAATTATTCAATGTTACCCAAACATGCTTCCCGATTTGTTAAATTTACTCATGGTATTCTACTACTTCAATACTTCTTCCCATGTATCTTCAATTTTAGCTCACTGGAACAGTGTCACTTTGTGGACTTCAAACTCCCTGAGAGAAGTATTAGAATTCATTTGTTCTCTCATGTAATTGTTCTTAGAGAGAAAGTAGCTGAAATCCAAGCCTGAATAGCGGAGTGGGGAAAGATACATATTAGAAGTGATGAGAAGCTAATAAAAGCATCAGAACCTGAGTTCAGGTCTTGAAAACACCAGGTACTCCAGAAGACAGGACCACTTGATTCCCAACCTCACCAATCCTGATGAAAATAAATTTGACTCTTCCCCATTTCCTAAATGGCAAATCCATCCCTGTAGTTGCTCAGGCCAACAACCTCAAACTCATCCAAGATCATATTAAGAGGATTTTTAGAATTAGGAATAAATTAGTGACAGGTATACTGAGGGGTGGTGGTGGGGGAACAGGAGCAAAGAAAAAGGAAAAAACCAAGGTAATTAAAAATAACTAAGTGTACTTTTCATTATATTTATAATGCTATATTGTATTTATTTGTAGTATTTTTTTTTACCATATTTAAAGATCTGAAGTCATAAAACATGCATATGGATTTAGCCAAAATTATAATATAACCATTGCAAGGATGGGAAGACACAGAGTGTGTTAAACCAAATGCTCATCTCCTATAGAAAGAAGTTAATGAAGACAAATGCAGTAGAAACATGCTGTTTAAAAATAAGGTAAATCTAGAAGAAACAACTAAAACTTTAAAGTAGTTGTCTCTGAGAAACAGAAAATGAAGATGAATAACTTTTAAGTTCTCTATAATGATTAAATTACCATTCTAAAAAGGAAGTTAGAAATGAATACAACAGAACCTTCAAGAGGGAAAGAGAAGTTATTTTATCCTTGGGTTATCTGGCACTTCCTTTGACCAACAACTTTAATGCTCATTCAGGAGGATAAGCCCCAAACAAAACACGTGAATGAACTTTCTTGGACTTTAATGACATTATTTTAAAGATAAAAAAATTTAATATTTCAAATATTAAATTATCAGCAAGAAAAATTCTCTTAAAAGGCTTAACAATAATGTCAACTATTAGAAGAGTAAAACAAAGTGATGAAAAGGCATAGCTGATGCCTAATTCCATGATGTATGGTTCTCTGTCTTAAGCTATGGGGAAGAGTCTATCAATCCTATAGAATCTTTCATTCTAACAATTGAATGCCATGTGATGAAACCTAGGTTAGTCCACTTACAATCAAAAGAAACTGACACTGCTGCAATTTTAACTATATCCGACTTTACCCTTTCAACACAGCCAATTTAAAACATACCTGAACTCTAAATCTCCATGTTGATCCAACAGGAATCCCAGGAATAGGTCCATAATGATTAGAAGGAACAATAGTACATTCTCTAGTGCGACCAACACAGGCCATTCCCTACAAGTCAACAAACAAGCTACTTGAGAAACTGGTTATGTCAAATCTTAAAGGCTTTAATTCCCAAAAATAAAAATAAAATAGAAACTAACTATATGATTAACAATATATAATTTATATGATTTCATTAACATATAGCTAACAGTTACAGCAAATTAACAACTACATACTTAAACAATAAAGTTATTTGTTAATATTTCTGATATGAAAATATAATTTATGTCACCACTGCTGCTGGTATTGAAATGTTGTAACTTGCATTATAGTCATAAATGTTATAGCTAGGAAGAAAAGAGACTTTCTTCTTTACCCTGCCCCAGTCTCTCCGGCTTTCAGTACTAGCTGATGGCATCTTTGCTTTCTTTTTACTCATCTTGAGTTTTTCACCAGCCTTTACAACTTCACTGGAATCAGTTTTACAGGAAGGACAGTACCTTTAAAAGAAAAAGGAATTTTGATAATACCATATTAAAGCCAGTAACAGAATGACCTTTCTAGGTCAGAACAAGTTTTAAGAGGTAATACTTGGTGTATATTCTAGATCTTCAGCCGGCATTTAAATATTAAACTTTTGAAAATATTTACATGGATAAGCTAGCAGGGAAAACAAAACAAAACAAAATAAAACTTATCACTCCTTTAAAGAACATAAAGCTTTATAATATCAGAAAATCTCAAATTCAGTTCAAAAGCCAGACAAAGCTGTCCAATTCAAATAGCACCATGAACTGATTTTTTTTTAGAGATTTTATTTACTTATTTTTGCTAGAGAAAGAGAGAGAGTGAGCATAAGCGGGGGGAGGGGGGTGGTGGTTGGGGGGCCGACTCTCCATTGAGCAGGGAACCTGATGTGGGACTTGATCACAGGACCCGAAGGGAGATGCTTAACAAGTAGCCACCCAGGCAGCCATGAACTCTAATCTTATCACTAACCTGGAGAATGGAATTATTCATTAATTATTATTATTAATTCATTCATATCATTAATTCATTATTAATTATTATTAAAACAAAAGTAGCAAGAATAGATAATCCTAGCCTGAATGTTCAACTATGCAACTGAATTGGTTACATCCTCATCTAAACTGCTTATTAAAACTCTAAAAGTCAAAAATGTATACTCCATCACAGCTAATATACAGGATCCAAGGATGCTTGTTTATATTAGCCTTAACCCTAGGTTCTGTTTTAATTGTCTATACTTTTTGTCCTTTAGCCTGTTTGTAGTTGGTCAACCTACTATTAACTTGCATATCATTATAAGCTACCTTAAATCATACTTAAAAAGCAAAGTATAAATATGTCTATAGAATCAGATGAGGCTGTTCCTCTATTACCAAGGAATGCGAACTTGAGGGATGTCCTAATAAAGATCAACTGGCCCCTGCCCCCGTTACTATTAAATGTGCCTATACTTTCCATTTCATAATCACTCCATACAGTCTATAGAGCTCAAAACCATCCATGCCCACCAGTTAATTCTGAGTACTTAATTATGAGATATTTTGTTTAGTATTAGAGGAAAGAAAAATGTAATTTAGTCCCTGATTCTGAGAAAATCAGTTAGGTTGTGATATACTTATGCAAAATCATGGCAAAAATTAAAATGTAGGAGAAAGCAATAAATACTATCAAGTAAAATCCCTTCTTATTGGAAAATGAGGAGGCTTCCAAAAATTAATTTCTTCTAAGACCAGATTTTACCCAACACGATAACCTTTAAAACTATATTTTTTCAGAGATCTTAGGGGCAAAGCAGATACTATTGATGGTGAGAAAATGATTTCAGAGGTTAAATATGTGAACAACATGATTTGGAGAAATAGAAAAGATATACCAGGCACTCTTTTGGTGCTGGAGATAAATATAATCAAAATGTTTGTACAGAGTAAAGAAAACTACTACATACAACAAAACAATTTCAGGAAGTCGTGAAGTTCTATAAAGGAAATATCTCAAGGTTATGTGGGTGTTAAGAGTGATTAGAAATGATATGTGTCTTTAGATAGAGTTATTTTGTTTTCATTTTTTGTGATTTTTTAAAAATTAATATATAATGAATTATTAGCCCCAGGGGTACAGGTCTGTGAATCGCCAGATTTACACACTTCACAGTACTAACCATAGCATATACCCTCCCCAGTGTCCATAACCTCACCACCCTCTCCCTAAACCCCTCCCCCTGGCAATCCTCAGTTTATTTTGTGAGATTAAGAATCTCTTATGGTTTGTCTCCCTCCCGATCCCATCTTGTTTCATTTATTTTTTTCCTACCCCCAAAGCCACCACATTGCATCTCCTCTTCCTTGTATCAGGGAGAT
Source organism: Meles meles (assembly GCF_922984935.1). Classification (NCBI taxonomy): domain Eukaryota; kingdom Metazoa; phylum Chordata; class Mammalia; order Carnivora; family Mustelidae; genus Meles; species Meles meles. The sequence continues at coordinate 63,306,246 of NC_060076.1, forward strand.
CATATGATAGTTGTCTTTCTCCGACTTATTTCGCTAAGCATAATACCCTCTAGTTCCATCCACGTCGTCACAAATGGCAAGATTTCATTTCGTTTGATGGCTGCATAGTATTCCATTGTGTATATATACCAAATCTTCTTCACCCATTCATCTGTTGATGGACATCTAGGTTCTTTCCATAGTTTGGCTATTGTGGACTTTGCTGCTATAAACATTTGGGTGCATGTGCCCCTTTGGATCACTACATTTGTATCTTTAGGGTAAATACCCAGTACTGCAATTGCTGGGTCGTAGGGTACTCTATTTTCAACTTTTTGGGAACCTCCATGTTGTTTTCCAGGGTGGTTGTACCAGCTTGCATTCCCACCAGCAGTGTAGGAGGGTTCCCCTTTCTCTGCATCCTCGCCAGCATCTGTCATTTCCTGACTTGTTAATTTTAGCCATTCTGACTGGTGTGAGGTGGTATCTCATTGTGGTTTTGATTTGTATTTCCCTGATGCTGAGTGATATTGAGCAATTTTTCATGTGTCTATTGGCCATCCGGAAGACTTCTTTGCAAAAATGTCTGCTCATGTCTTCTGCCCATTTCTTGATTGGATTATTTATTCTTTGGGTATTGAGCTTGATAAGCTCTTTATAGATTTTGGACACTAGCCCTTTATCTCATATGTCGTTTGCAAATATCTTCTCCCATTCTGTCAGTTGTCCTTTGGTTTTGTTAACTGTTTCCTTTGCTCTGCAAAAGGTTTTGATCTTGATGAAGTCCCAATAGTTCATTTTTGCCCTTGCTTCCCTTGCCTTTGGCAATGTTCCTAGGAAGAAGTTGCTGTGGCTGAGGTTGAAGAGGTTGCTGCCTGTGTTCTCCTCAAGGATTTTGATGGATTCCTTTCTCACAATGAGGTCCTTCATCCATTCGGAATCTATTTTTGTGTATGGTATAAGGAAATAGTCCAATTTCATTTTTCTGCATGTGGCTGTCCAATTTTCCCAACACCATTTGTTGAAGAGACTGTTTTTTTTTTTTTCCCCATTGGACATTCTTTCCTGCTTTGTCGAAGATTAGTTGACCATAGAGTTGAGGGTCTATTTCTGGGCTCTCTATTCTGTTCCATTGATCTATGTGTCTGTTTTTGTGCCAGTACCATACTGTCTTGATGATTACAGCTTTGTAATAGAGCTTGAAGTCTGGAATTGTGATGCCACCAACTTGGGCTTTCTTTTTCAATATTCCTCTAGCTATTCAAGGCCTTTTCTGATTCCATACAAATTTTAGGATTATTTGTTCCATTTCTTTGAAAAAAAAAAAAAGGATGATATTTTCATAGGAATTGCATTAAATGTGTAGATTGCTTTAGGTAGCATAGACATTTTCACAGTATTTGTTCTTGTAATCCATAAGCATTGAACATTTTTCCATTTCTTTGTGTCTTCCTCATTTTCTTTCATGAGTACGTTATAGTTTTCTGAGTATAGATTCCTTGCCTCTTTGGTCAGGTTTATTCCTAGGTATCTTATGGTTTTGGGTGCAATTGTAAATGGGATTGACTCCTTAATTTCTCTTTCTTCTGTCTTCTTGTTGGTGTAGAGAAATGCAACTGATTTCTGTGCATTGATTTTATATCCTGACACTTTACTGAATTCCTGTACAAGTTCTAGCAGATTTGGAGTCTTTTGGGTTTTCCACATACAGTATCTGCAGAGTGAGAGTTTAACTTCTTCTTTGCTGATTTGGATGCCTTTAATTTCTTTTTGTTGTCTGATTGCTGAGGCTAGGACTTCTAGTACAATGATAAATAGCAGTGGTGATAATGGACATCCCTGCCGTGTTCCTGATCTTAGTGGAAAAGCTCTCAGTTTTTCTCCACTGAGGATGATATTCGCCGTGGGTTTTTCACAGATGGCTTTGATGATACTGAGGTATGTGCCCTTTATTTCTATACCTTGAGGAGTCTTGATCAGGAAAGGATGCTATACTTTGTCAAATGCTTTTTCAGCATCTATTGAGAGTATCATATGGTTTTTGTTCTTTTATTAATGTATTGTATTACACTGATTGATTTGTGGATGTTGAACCAACCTTGCAGCCCTGTAATAAATCCCACTTGGTCGTGGTAAATAATCCTTTAAATGTACTGTTGGATCCTACTGGCTAGTATTTTGGCGAGAATTTTCACATCTGTGTTCATCAAGGATATTGGTCTGTAATTCTCTTTTTTGATGGAATCTTTGTCTGGTATGGGGATCAAGGTAATGTTAGCTTCATAAAATGAGTTTGGAAGTTTTCCTTCCATTTCTATTTTTTGGGAACAGTTTCAGGAAAATAGGAATTATTTCTTCTTTAAATGTTTGGTGGAATTCCCCTGGGAAGCCGCCTGGCCCTGGGCTCATTTGTTGGGAGATTTTTGATGACTGCTTCCATCTCCTTAATGGTTATGGGTCTGTTCAGGTTTTCTATTTCTTCCTGGTTCAGTTGTAGTAGTTTATATGTCTTTAGGAATCCATTTCTTCCAGATTGTCAAATTTTCTGGTGTATAGTTGTTCATAATATGTTCTTATAATTTTTTGTATTTCTTCGGTGTTGGTTGTGATTTCTCGATAGTTATTTTCTAGTGAAAGTCCAGCTGAGACCAAAGGGGGTCAGTCCTATGAAGAAGCCAGGGAATGCATTCTGGGCAAAAACACATTAAGTATACAAGTCCTAAGGCATAAGAAGTGTAGTATGCCTTGAAAAACATAAAAGTGGGTAAATCCCAAGTTTAGCAAAATAAACTGCACAGAGATAAGCAATGAGGTTATAGAGCAGGCAGGGCCATGTCAGAATAAAACCTAAGCTCATGCCATCTAAGTCCAACAGGACAACACTAGGGGAGTAAACCAATTCAGGACTTAGTTAAGATCATTCTGCTGCTGTGGGAGAAAGGACAGTTGGTAAGCAATGTGAAAGCAAGGAGACCAGCTAGGTGTTTTATTATACTGTTCAGGGAAATGAAATTAGTTTGCACTGAAGGGTGGAGAGCAGAGAAAGATTATGGAGGACTAACAAGACCTGCTCATGTATTACTGGATGCAGAATATGTGAGGAGGGCAAAGAGGAAGTTTAGCTTTTCGGCCTGAACAAGTAGATGAATTATAGCATTTACTGAAGACTGGGGAAAGAGCAGGATTTTAGGGGTGTGTTTATGGAAATCAAGATCTCCATTTGGCCTAATTTTGTGATGTCCATCAAGTAAACAATTGAATGAATACAGGAATATACAACCCAGGGAAGATTAGATAGAAAGATATTGAAAATTTAGAACCACTGGCTCAGTATTTAAAGTCTCATGATCAGATGAGGTCATCTAAGAAGCAAGCATGAAGACAAAAAAAGCAAGTGAGCAGTGCTTTGGAAAACTCTTAAATCTGATAGATACGGAAAGGCCAAGTGAGGTACAATGAAAAGTAGGTCATATGGTATCACACAATCTATAAAAACAGAGCTGAGAAGTACAAGTAAGGAGAGGACTTAGAAGTGACCATTGGATTTTGCAACGTGGAAAGTGTCTTTGAGCCTAACATAAATGTAGTGGAGTTGTGGGAAGGAAAGTCCAACTGGAGAGCTAAAGCAAACAAGACAAGAGAAAACAGAAATCATCAATGAAGATAGCTCTTCAGAAGCTTTGCTATAAAGGAAGCAAAGAAATTGGATCAAGGGAAGGGGAGTGTCTATTTGGAAGACTGAACAGATTCCAGGATACTAATGAAATGACCCAGTACTGGCAATGTGAGAATTACCTATAGAAATGAAATTCCTGAAAAGGCAAAGGGTTTTGGAACTGTGAGGACAGGTAAAAGGGTCTGCATTTTAGAGAGATAGGAACTATCCTCCACAGAAACAAAAGGGAAGAAAAATACATGAGACAAAATCTATGAGACTTTAGAGGAAATATAATTACTGTTGAATAGATGGTAAAATACAGCTTGTGACCATGCGAGGGAGAAGGAGGGGGTAAAAGGAAGAAGTTAGATCCCTTTGCTTCTCCCATTCTTATAGTTTCTGTGGTAATATAATAACAACCTTCTCAACAAGTGGGGAGAAGCCAAAAGAATGGAAAACAATCTATTCTTCACAATAATACCAGCTACCCAACTGTGATGTTATTACAGGCACGCCTCATTTTATGGCACTTCAGATACTGTGTTTTTTACAAATTGAAGATCTATGGCAACAGTGTTGAGCATGTCCATTGGTGCGATTTTTCCAACAGCATTTGCTCACTTTCTGTCTCTGCGTCACATTTTCGTAATTCTTGCAGTATTTCACACTTTTTCATTATTATATTGTTAGGGTGATCTGCAATCAGTGATTAAGATTTGCTGAAAGCTCAGATGATGGCTAGTATTTGAAGCAATTAAGTATTTTTAAAGTATCATATGTATTTTTTTAGAAACAATGTTACTGCACACTTAATAGACTACAACATCATGTGTAAACATAACTTTTACATGCACTGGGAAGCAAAAAAATTCATCTGACTTGCCTTATTGTGGTATTTACTTAATGTAATGGTCTGAAACCTGTACTACATCTGAAGTATGCCTGTATTTCTGAGTGTGATATCCCTTAACTTAACCCTGCACGCCAGCAACACTCCACAGCTTAAGAAGAAAAAACTTCTTAGTATGACATGAAAAAGTTTATTATTATTTTGGGTATGTTCTTCCCAGTCTTTTTTCTAATGATTTTGTTTTGTAGCTAAGACTATTTAATGGAAGTAGTATAGGCTTCAGGCAGTATATTTAACCCTAGTGCCTGGTTCTACTTATTAACCTCAAAGGATTAAATACAATAATCCATATAAAGCAGTTTGTTGGTATCTGCATATATTAAGCATTTAATAATCATTAAGTACTATTACAGGCACATCTACAATAACTGGGGAGTCCCTGGCCAGACTTATCAAAAAGAAAAGGACTGAAATAAATAAAATCGTGAATAAAAGAGGAGATATCACAACCAACACTGCAGAAATACAATTATAAAAACATATTAGGAGCAACTATATGCCAACAAGTCAGGCAATCTGGAAGAAATGAATGCATTCCTAGAAATGTATAAACTACCAAAACTCAAACAGGAAGAATAGAAAAACCTGAACAGACCCATAGCCAGCAAGGAAATTGAAGCAGTAATCAAAAATCTCCCAACAAACAAAAGCCCAGGGCTAGATGGCTCCCCAGGGGAATTCTAATTCTTTTGAAACTTCCAAAAAATAGAAATGGAAGGAAGACATTCAAACTCTTTATATGAGGTCAGCACTACTTTTATCCCAAAACCAGACAAAGATCCCACCGAAAAGAGTTACAGACTAATATCCCTGATGAACATGGAAGCAGAAATTCTCACAGATATTAGCCAATAGGATTCCAACAGTACATTAAAAGGATTATTCACCACAACCAAGGTGGATTTATTCTTGGGCTGCTAGGTTGGTTTAATATCTGCAAATCAATCAATGTGACACATCACATTAACATAAGAAAGGACAAGAACCATATGATCCTCTCAACAGATGCAGAAAAAGCATGTGACAAAGTACAGCATGCTTTCTTGATGAAAACACTCCACAGTGTAGGGATAGAGGGTATATACCTCAATATCATAAAAGCCATCTATGAAAAGCCCACAGCAAATATCATTCTCAATAGGGAAAAACAGAGAGCTTTTCCTCTAAGGTCAGGAACACAGCAGGGATGTCCACTTTCACAACTATTATTCAACATAGGACTAGAAGTCCTGGCCTCAGCAATCAGACAACAAAAAGAAATAGAAGGCATCCAAACCGGCAAAGAAGAAGTCAAACTCCCACTCTTCATAGATGATACTCTGGGGAAAAACCCAAAAGACTCAACCCCCAAATTGCTAGAACTCATACACGAATTCAGTAAAGTGGCAGGATATAAAAATCAATGCACACAAACCAGTTGCATTTCTATATACTAACAATGACATAGGAGAAAGAGAAATTAAGTAGTTAATCCCATTTACAACTGACCCCAAAGCCCAAGATACCTAGGAATAAACCTAGCCAGAGGCAAAGGATTGGTACTCAGAAAACTACAGAACACTCATGAAAGAAATTGAGGAAGACAAAGAAATGGAAAAATGTTCCATGCTCATGTATTGGATGAACAAATATCGTGAAAATGTCTATGCTACCCAGAGCAATCTATATATTCAATGCAATCCTTATCAAAATACCATCAACATTTTTCACAGAGCTAGAACAAATAATCCTAAAATTTGTATGGAAGCAGAAAAAACCCCAAATAGCCAAAGGAATGTTGAAAAAGAAAACAAAAGCAGCAGGTATCACAATCCTGAACTTCAAACTCTATTACAAAGCTATAATTATCAAGACAGTGTGGTACGGGCACAAAAACAGACACATAGATCAATGGAACAGAACAGAGAAGCCAGAAATAGACCCGTAACTCTATGGTCAACTGATCTCTGATGAAGCAGGAAAGAATATCCAATGGAAAAAAGACAGTCTTTTCAACAAATGGTGTTGAGAAAATTGGACAGCCACATATAGAAGAATGAAACTGACCATTTTCTTACAATATACACAAAAATAGACTCAAAATGGATGAAAGACAGAAATGTTAAACAGGAATCCATCAAAACCCTAAAGAAGAGGGATGCCCGGATGGCTTAGCCAGTTAAGCATCTGCCTTCAGCTCAGATCATGATCCCAGGATTCTGGAATCGAGTCTTGCATCGGGCTCCTTGCTCAGTGGGTAGCCTAGTTCTCCCTCTGCCTGTCACTTTCCCACTTGTGCTCACTCACCCTCTCTCTTTCTCTGGCAAATAAATAAATTACAATCTTAAAAAAACCCCAAATCCTAGAGAACATAGGCAGCAACCCCTATGACCTCAGTTGCGCAACTGCTTGCTAGACACATCTCCAAAGGCAAGGGAACCAAAAGCAAAAATGAGCCATTGGGACTTTATCAAGATAAAAAGCTTTTGTACAGCAAGAGAAACAGTCGACAAAACCAAAAGACAACCAACAGAATCGGAGAAGATATCTGCAAGTGTCTTATCAGATAAAAGGCTAGTATCCAAAGTCTATAAAGAACTTATCAAACTCAATACCCAAAAAACAAATAATCCAGTGAAGAAATGGGCAGAAGACGGTAACAGACATTTCTCCAAAGACATCTAAATGGCCAACAAACATATGAAAAAATGCTCCATATCACCTGTTCTATCAGGGAAATACAAATCAAAACCACAATGAGATATTACCTCACACCAGTTAGTTTGGCTAAAATTAATAAGTCAGGAAATGACAGATGTTGGCAAGGATGAGAGAAAAGGGAACCTTCCTACACTGTTGGTGGGAATGCAAGCTGGTGCATCACTCTGGAAACAGTATGGAGGTTCCTTAAAGTTAAAAACAGAACTACCCTATGATCCAGCAATTGCACTACTAGGGATTTACCCCAAAGATACAAAGTAGTGGTCTGAAGGGGCATGCACCCCAGTGTTTATAGCAGCAATGTCCACAATAGCCAATCTAGGAAAGATCCAGATGTCCATTAACAGATGAATGGAGAAAGATGTGGTATCTATATACAGTTAAATACTACTCAGCCATTTAAAAAAAAAAAAAGAAAAAGAAAGAAAAGAAAAGAAATCTTGCCATTTACAACAAGGTGGATAGAACTGAAGGATACTATGCTAAGCAAAATAAGTTAATCAGAGAAGACAACAGATGATTTTACTCATATGTGGAATTTAAGAAATAAAACAGAGGAACATATAGGGGAAGGGAGGAAAAACAACAAGACAAAATCAGAGAGGGAGATAAACCATAACAGATTCTTAATCAAAGGAAACAAAATGAGTGCTGCTGGAGGGGAGGGGATGGTTGGGGATTGGGTAACTGGGTGATGCACATTAAGGACGGCACGTGATGTAAGGAGTACTGGGTATTACATAAGACAGATGAATCACTGAACTCTGAAACTAATAATATATCATACATTAATGGAATTTAAATAAATTTTTTAAAAGAGCACAAAAATTTTTTTAAAAAGTAATAAAATAATGGGAATAGAGGGGACCACCCATAAAGGCTTTCCCAGGTAAAGTCATAGTTAAGTGAAAACCTGAAGAATAAATATTATCCTGAAGGTTAAGCAAAGACGAAAATGCTTCTAAGAAAAAAAATGTATCCAGTGTAAAAGCCCAAAGTAGAGAAAGATGACGACTTACTTAAGGAGCTGAAAGATATTTAATCTGGCTAAGGTACAGAGTATTTGGGAAGACGAAAGAGAAAAATAAGAAATACACCTGGAGAAAAAAAAAAAAAAAGTATTGTGGAAGGCCCTCTAGGGCCCTGTAGGGGGACATAAAGGAGTTAACTCAATCTGGTTTGTATTTCTGAAAGAACACAGACACCATATTAGAGGAAGGACTGCAAGGATTAAAAAATGGAGCTAGAGACCGATTCCCAAACTGTTATAATAACCAAATAAGGTTATCAATGGCAAGTAAACATTGGCTATAAAATTTTTAAGCACTTTAATACACATTATATATCTTCAAAAATCTTCTTTTGGTGGTTCAAATACACATTTCACATTCAATTCTTAACACAGTAACAGTAACAAAAAACCTTGATAATCATACCAGTACTCCTCTTCAGGGACCTTATCCAAAGGTGGATTCAGGCAGTAAATATGATAGGCCATGTTACATTCATCACATAGAAGCTGCATGTTAGGTTCCTGTTTTCCACCACATATATGACAGGAGCAAGAATGACATTTCTTATTTGGATCTCCACCACAAATGTCACACTCAGGATCATTTTTCCCTATTAAGAATAAATTTATAACAAGCCCAGTGTTAGGATCATTTTTACATCTAAGAATCTTACAAAGAAAAACACATGAAAATAGCACATAGCTTTTTTTAATAGAAAAAAATACAAAGAATAATCAAGTGTGGGACTTCATGAATAAATGCCTAAGCTTCATTCTATACCATCAAAATAATAGGGATGAAGCCCATGCAGAACAGCCATCTCTACCTGCAAGAGAATAATGTATACTCCTGCCTTTAAAAATTGTGTTGACCAGACTGAGAGTTCCAGGGGCAATGCAGAGAACTCACCAGGGTACCATAAGGTGTCTTCAGACTTCAAGGGAACACAACATTCTGTTGCACAAAGTTGTCTGGATCTAACTCCTTAATAAAGGGAACTATTAAATACCATGTACTCTGTAGACCTAAACCTTTCCTTGAGTGGGCTAAACTAAGAGGGGAGGGCTGATTTTAAGAGTTAGCAAGCCCATTTTGGTTCCCATTTAAGCTATGCCCCCCAAATACTTTGTATCAATAATAGAAATTAGTATTTCTAACTCAGTTGATTTTTATCTTATTTGTCAACTGGTTCAGAACTCTGGCGTGTAAGAGGGGTAGCATTTATTGCCACCCCCCAACCTATCTAAATCCAAACAGCTTTTGCCAAAGTGTTTCCTTGAAATTGTAAGATATACATATGTACACAAAAAAACTTAATGTTCATACTACAAAAATTAATTTAAATGTCAAAAGAGAAATGGTTGGAAAGATTTTATTAAAAATAGCTAAGTTTACAAGAACCATAATACAGACATAATCAGGTATATGAAACACAAAGGGAAACTGCAGAATTTTATTTTTAAAACACAAAGATGAATATGTGGATAGTGGAAGATGTTTAGAACGATATACAATGTTAGAATGATTACTTCCTGGGAGTCCTATATTTACATTTTTAAAATTATTATTTTGAAGGAGAGAGAATGAGAGAGAATGAAGGGGGGAGGGTCGGAGGGAGAAGAAGACTTCCTGCTGAGCCGGAACCCGATGCAGGATGGATCCTGGGACTCCAGGATCACGACCTAAAATGAAGGCAGTCGCCTAACCAACTGAGCCACCCAGGCACCCCCTATATTAAAATTAATATTGTTCTGGATTTTGAATTTCTGACAAATGTACACAATACATTTGTGGGAAATTTACCATATCAGAACTGATCTAGCAATATGAGGGAAATGGGGAACCATACGGGAAAAATGAGAGAGGGGTAAGGGAAAAGGCACTAATTTCAGTACTGTCTGACTGGCCACAACCTATTCCTGCTAATGAATGGCAGATAAAATTTTGTTTCACTTCCACTAAGAGAGCTGTGACAACACGTAACTAATGGCTATATAACAGACCTAAAAACATGCCTTTGACATGTTTAGATTTTTGGTATAGAGAGTCATGTCAAAAGCAATCTGGTTGTTGCTGTGAAATGATTTCTTTACATACAAGTTTAAAGTTGTAGCTGTAAAGTGATTAGTATTCAGCAGAGGAGAGATATGGAGAATGAGAGAGAACAGAATATAGGTGTACTAAGAGATAACAGAAAGACAAAAAAATCCTCATCTATTTTGGATTTGTATTGTGTTTTACTGAGAATGACTAACTCACATTAAATAGGTTTACTCAGTGGCACCTGGGTGGCTCAGTTGGTTAAGCATCTGACTCTTGATTTTAGCTCAGATCGTGATCTCTGGGTTGTGAGATCGAGCCCTGCATCAGGCTCCACACTCAGCAGGGAGTCTGCTTAAGATTCTTTTTTTCTCCCCCTCTGTCCCTGTCCACACCCCCTCCTCGTGCCTCTAAAATAAAATAAATGAATCTTTAAAAAAAAAAAAAAGAAAGAAGCAGGTTTATTCAAGTTACTTTTACTCCTAGGATATAACCATACCAGTAATCATACAGAGTATGCCTGAAGGCTATTAATTCAAATCCAGATATATCAGCATTGCAGTCTCAAAGAATGAGAATGGCTTAGACTAGTAACATGAAAGTCTATTTACTGATCTGTTAAAGGTATTGTTTTGCTATTATCTTGCACAACTGCGGTAAAAAAAAGTTAAGCAGAAGCCTTTAGTTGGGAGTATTTTTCTAAAACAATACCAGATATTAAGGCTCCTAGCTGGCTCACCAGGTAGAGCATGCAACTTTTGATCTCAGGGTTTTAAGTTTGAGTCCCATGTTGGCTGTAGAGATTACTTAAAAATTAAATCTTAAAAAAAATACTAGATATTGACATGTAGCATAAAGTCAATAAACTACTTTCCCCAAAAAATACAGAATGAAGAGAGTATGAGACAGTAATCTATTTGGAAAGATAGTGAGTGAGCCATGAATTAAAAGACCCAAAATCTACTACCTCTGTTACCAACTAGCTGTATGATATTAAGCAAATACAATATGTACAGTGAAATACGTACAATTCTCACAACTGTTTATACCTCATTTATTACCTCTCATAAACTAGCAGCTCAACTGGCATTGTCAGACTCTACTCATACAAAAATAAATCTCATTATTAAAAGTCAATCTGGGGTGGCCACAAAATTATTGAGTGGGTTATTTGGACAGAATCTATAGTCAAGAAAACAAAATGGCAATAAAATGCCGAGAAAAAATTTTTTGATTTTTTTGATTTTGGATTTTTTTGTCATTTGAAAAAAATCCATTAAATCCACTAAACCAAAATGATCAAAATTGTTGTTTTGCAAATGTCTGTATGATTTACACTTTTATACTTTCTCAGAAGTTATTTCCTGGGTGGTTAAAATACCAATCAAGTACAACACACATAGTCTAAACCCGTAAGAAAAATCCATACTTAAAAACTTTCCATCTGCCAATGATAGGGGATGAGCTCCAGGTTTCTCGATCTTAAAGATTTCATTTACAAATCTTATCTGGCAGTCATTTAATTTTCCTTCAGAACCCCTGTTTAAAAAAAAGAAGAAAAGTTAACTTTTGCCACCAAAATCTAAACCATAAACAATTAAGAGTCATTTCGGAAACCCACTGACTTTACTGATGTAAAACTGGGATCCTAGCTATTCTAATCACCTTGAGCTACTGTTTCCAACGGCAGGAAAAGTACAACAGTGAGTAGTTACTATTCAAAGTCAAGTATTAACTTTAGTGCAATATTAGGAAAAAAAGTTGGATTTCGCCTAGGTTATAAGCACTAGGTCAAATGGTACTCTATGAATCAAAATAAAAGATTTAAACATATTTCCAGTAAATACAGTAAGTCTCTGGGTAAAAAGATGACTTATTAAAAAGAAAAGTCCTTCAGATTCTAAGCCATATTCTTCAAAGACACAATTTATACCTGTTTATACATGCTTCTTCAAAGCTTCTCGTTATTATGGATTTACGTATAGACTTTTCCTTTCACTCTGTCAACAATGGTTTATATTTTGAAGCAGTATTATTGGGCACATACAGATTTAGAATTCTTAAATTATCTTATGAAATGTCTCTGTATCTCCAGTAATGCATTCTATACCAAAAGTGTACTTTTTGGTTAGAATTTGCTTAATGACTTTTCCCACATTTTCACATGCAACACGTTTAAAACTTTTAATGTCAGATATTCATAAATGCAGAAAACTGCATAAATGTACAGTTTAATCAGTTATAAGGTATACATCCTGTAGTCACCGACCACGACAGGAGGCAGAACAGTTTACCTCAGAAGCCCTTGGCATGCTCCCTCCCAATCTCAATCTCTTTTATTCCCTTCCAAGAGTTGTATTTACCTCAATTTTTTTCAGTCTTATCACCTGTCTTCCTAAGCATATCACATAGTTTTGCCTGTGTTTTAAATTTTAAAGACTCTAATTCATCAATTCCCACATTTGTTGTAGAACTTTCTCTACAGTTTGTTGAAGAACCACCACCATTTGTCCTATAGAGTTGCCCAGTATCTTGATTCTGGTATCTGCATTCCCAAAGTGTAGTTTAAATAGGTTTTTTTCCTGTTATTTGCATTTCCAGTAAGTTGGTAGCTGGATCCAGAGTAGAGGTCAAAAACCCTGGTCTGCTGATTGCTTTGTAAATAAAGTTTCACTGGAATACAGCTATACCTACTCACTTATGCATTCTCTATGGTTGGTTTTGTGCTACAGTGGCAGAGTTGAGTAGCTGTGATGGTGGAGAACATTTGGCTGTTAAGGGCCGGCCCCTTACACACACACACACACACACACACACACACACACACACAGAGTCAATCCTTGTATTTAGAATTGCTTAATCAAATCCAGGTTCATGTTTTGGTAAAACTATCTATAGGTCTATTTTCTTAGGAAGTACCCAGTTTATTTAGTTTTCTTTTCCTATAATGATAGCAGCCGTTGATACTCAATGCTAAGATTAATTCACTGGGGTTTAGAAAGTGTTGATGTTCCAGTTCTAGCATTCCTTTCTAATTTATTTGCTAGACTCCAATAGAAAGAAACCTAACCTCATCAATTATTTGGTGACTCAGTGATACACCGTGTAAAAAATATGGATTAAGTATTTTCTTTGGCAACTTTACGAAATAGTTCTCTAATGTCCTATATAGGTGACCAATGAGTTTCTGTATTACTGTGAATTCACATACATATTTGAGGTGTTTCAATCCATTTTAACTATTTTCCTTATTGATATTCAAACTATCTTTGGGCAATAGGAACTTCCAGTTGACTCCCAAATTTTTCTGATGAGAAGTTAGCAGTCTTTGTGGCTTTCCTTGTCATCCCTAAGGCAAGATGTTTCAAGTTCATCTTGCACATTTTTTGTCTCTAGCCTGGGATCCCATCTATAAGGAATCCCAATTTCTTTTGGGTGGAAATACTTCAAAGCCATACTTCAGGCACTAGAAAAGCTTACTCAACAAGACTGATCACTGTTTGAAGGCTTCTTCAGTGGACAGAGCTACAAAATTTAAGCATACACATGAATACACATACAAAATACTTCCTAAGTTCACACAAATGTTTTGCTCAAAGTCAGAACTAAAGGGCAAATTTACTTTTTAAAAAACAATTACGCGTCCATTTCTCCTTCTTCCCTAATCAGAAAACACTAATTATCAAAGATACCAGGGATGTCTAAATTAGAGTGTTACATATATACTGCTTTGCTGTATCCCACATTACACACAAGACATTCTTACTAGTTGTCATCATGATTACTGAAAACAGTTTTAAATTCTTTTGTGTTATTTCCACCCACATCCTACAGTTAGATCTATGATGTTAGATCATAATAATCATTACATGCTGTACTTTCTTTTAAGTATAATAATGTAATAATCATTACATGCTATACCTACTTTAGTCCTAACTTCTAAATATAACAATATTTTAAGATTTTTTTTTTACTTGTGTGTGTGACAGAGAGTGTGAGTGTGCACAAGCGGGCAAGTGGCAGGCAGATGGAGAAGCAGGCTACCCACTGAGCAAGGAGCCCAATGTGGGACTCTATTCCAGGACCCTGTGATCATGACCTGAGCCAAAGACAGACACTTAACCTACTGTGCCACCCAGCTGTCCCTAAACGTAAAAATATTTTTAATGTTTATCACTCCGCTTTATGTCAAATTTTCTTCAGTCACCTTGATGGCCTGAAGCTAGTTCTCTAGAACATTCCCCAGGAAGTATTCATGAGAATAGCTACCCTAGTTCTTCCAAAGTAATGGCAGTTTGTCTCCAGCCTTTATTCTGAAGGCCATTTTGGCTAGACTTAAAACCCTTGGTTCATCTTTTCTTGACTCATCAATGTCTTTCTAGGATACTTTCTTAAAAGTGGATAGTAATCCACTTTTAAAATGAGGATAATATCCTTACATTTTTTCTCCTTTTTCTTCTAATTCAGTATGTAATTTGACATAAGTGAAATTATGGAGGGCATAATTTCACTTAGCTTTATTAGCTCATAGCTATAGAGTTCCATAGAATTCATTTAATTATTTTTTGGAGATGCATTCACTACTATAGAAACTAAAATCTAATCTGACAAAAAGCAAATGAGTAGTTGTCTGGGGCCAAGGCTGAGGGTAGTGGAGATATCTAAGGGATCCCAAAAGAACTTTTTGGGGTGATGAAAATGTTCTAGATCTTGATTACAGTGGTGGCATGGGTGTATGTACTTACCAATATTCACTTAAAATATATAGTATTTATTTATATTATACATTATAGTCTTATATATATTAATATACATAATATTGCTGTATGTAAATTATGCCTCCAAATTATTTTAAAAAGGTACTATGGAAACTTACATTCTTAAATCTCCTGGCTCTATTCTCCTTCCCTATTTTTAACTGCATCTTTTTTATTTTTGTCTTTATTGTCCCTGTCCTACTCAATGTGGACTGAATTCCCAGTAGTTTTTCTCAATGGGGCTTTGTCCTGGAACAGTTTTAGCTAGATAATTTTAAGAGCTTGCTGGTTGCTAATCCCTTCAAAATTTTATTGCAAATTGCTTGTACTCATCTAAACTGGTGTGCATACCCCTTCGAGCTTCAGTTGCTGCCTTAGTCCTGTTGTCAGATTAACAAATCACCTTAAAACTAGCAGCTTAAGACAAAAATTACCTCACAGTTTCTGCGAATCAGGATTTGGGAAGCAGCATAGCTGGGTAGTTCTGGCTCAAGATCTTGCACAAAGTTTCAGTCAAGCTGTTGACCAGAGTTGCAGTCTCATCTAAAGGCTCAACTAGCGCAAGACCACCAGGATGTATGAATCCTCATAACACAGCAGCTGGCTTCCCCCAAAGGAAGTTATCTGAGAGAGCCCAAAATGGAAGCTTCACTGTTTTTATAACCGAATCTTGGAAGTAGTAAACCATCACTTCTGTCATATCCTATTGGTCACAAGAGTAACCCAAAGTAAAATATGGGAGGGAAAATGCAAGGTGTGAATACCAGGAAGCAGGAAATACTGGGGATCATTTTGAGAAATGGCCATCATACCTGCTCTTCTCAAAACAGTTGTTTATTATTTCAAAGTTCTTGGGTCCATCATATATCCTGCAGTTACCCCTTCCTACCTCTTGCACAGCTACCAATAACATACTGGTCTTGTAGCTTTAAGTTATTTATCCCACCAGCTTTTTTCTTTTTTTTTTTTCTAGGGGATACCACAACACCCTGAACGGTTATACAAGTTGCCCATGAATTCTGGATTAGATATTTTAGTTGTTCTATATGTTTGTATAAGAATACCTAGGGAGATTAAAAATCTATGCTGTTATCATCTACCTGGAATCCCATCCATCTTTGTAATGTCAACTTGTGTGACTTCATATTTAAGGAATTTTTCTTATGAGCAGCATATGGATTTTTTAAATCCTGTTCATCTTTAACTGTAATATCTGGCTCACATTTAGTTAATATAAATGGCTGAAATATTTGGGTTTGTTTCTATCATTTTACTGTTTTCCATTTTATCTACCTTTTTGTTTTTTACTCTTCTTGATTGCCTTCTGATTCATTCTAATAATTATTTCATTTCACCTATTAATATGCTATTTTAATTATATTTAATCATTAAAATTCTATTTAGCTACATTACAATTATATATATTAAATCATATTTAATAATTTTATGAAAATATTTTAATTCAGTGGTTCTTCGAGAATATACCATGTAATAATACCATGTAAATAAACCCAAGAAATCAATCTTTTACTTTGTTACTTCCTTGATCATGTCAGAATTTCACAGCTTCATTTATCAACCCCCATTTTTTACACTGTTGTTATCCATTTTATTCTACACATAAATTTCACTAGTGAATAGTCTGTTTGTACTTACTTGTACAGTTATCCTTCCTCTGTTCTTTAATTCCTTTCTGTTTTTCCTTGTTTCTGAGATCACCTTCCCTCTGCTTAAAGAATTCTTTGGTAGTAATAGTCTACTGGTACTGAATTCTTGGATTTGGTTTGATAACATCACTATATTGGCTTCATTTTTTGTAAACTATTTTCACTTCTAGTATATGTGCTGCCGAAGCGAGCACAAACTATTTTCACTTCTAAGTTGAGCATTTTTTTAGCAGTGTTTTCAGATGCTATTCCATTGTGTTCTAGAGCTTTTATTATTTCTGATGAAAACTCAGCTCATATTCCTTCTGTTTTTACCTTTAAATTTCACCAGCACCACTGTGCTTTTATATTTATCTGGCTTAGTGTTCACAGGTCTTTAACCTGGGTTTGGATCTTCTCACTTTTGAAAACTCTAGCGATTATATTTTCAAATATTGTTCTCACTTTTCTCTTTTTCGGGAACTACAAGTAGATGTAATGCATACCTTTTACCAGGTCCCATATGTTCAACAGTCTTTTCTGTATTGTTTCTCCTCCATTTTTTTCCATGGTTCAATTTATCCAAATTCTTCACTGACTTGCCTTTGAGTTCACTACTCCTATCTTCTGCTATTAAGTCAATCTAATGAAGTCTTAGTTTCAGATTCTGTATTTTTCAGTTCTAGAGTGATTTCATAGATTCAATGTGATTATAGATTCCAATTCTCAGTTGAAATTCTCCATCTTCTCATTTTCTTGAGCATGTAAATCATAATTACTCTAAAATCCCTGAGAACCTGAATTATCAGGATCAGCGTTTTTTTAATAGGTTTTATTTGAGAGAGCGAGCGAACGAGCGAGCGGGAGCACACAAATGGGCAGAGAGAGAAGGAGAGCTGAGCAGAGAGCCTGTCGTGGGCCACGATTCCAGGACCCTGGGATCATGACTTGAGCGGAACGCCGAAGCTTAACCAACTGAGCCACCCAAGTGTCTCAAAATCAGCTTCATTTTTACTGCTTGTTTTTCATTATGTGGCCCTGTCTTTTGATAGTGTTTTTGGCTTCATGGCAGGATAAATATAAAGAAAACACAGTGGCTTACTGCAATAATGTTGCTGAAAACTAAAGATAAAAACAGAGGGAATATAAGCTGAGTTTTCATTAGATACAGTGTAAGCCAGAATACAGAACAGCATCTGAAAAAACAGATGAAAAAATTCTCAATTTAGAAATACATTTCTAATGAAAAATAGATTACAAAAAATGAAGCCAAGATAAAGATGTTATCAAACCAAACCTAAGAATTCAATAGTAAAATATAAAACATTAGAGGAGGCTTCAGATGTTTCTATACCATAAGGAGGGAGCAATCTTCCTTCTGCTGGGAGATACTCTGGTGTTTTAACATTTTATTCAGCAACTATGCTGAGGCAAGTCTTGTTTATAGTCTTAGTTAAAATTTGGGCTACATACTTGTCTTAGCCATCCACTAAGAGCATTTTGTATACTCTGTGGGACCATTCCACTAGTGATCCCAAAATCCATGTTTGTCTCCTAAGACTGCTGAAAATTCCACCGCATTGCTTACTTACATTTTTAGCTTCCTGCCCAGCAAAACTTCAGTATTTAGCAAAAATTGTGTCAGGATAACAGGCCATCCCCATTATCTGCCTAAAGCTCTGATTTCTGTCTCCACCATGCCCCCAACTTCTTTCCATTAGATATGCTCTGCATCTGTAATTAGCAAAGCTCCCAGGGCCAAAAGCAACTACAGAAACCAACTGCCTTCTAAAATTCTTCCCATTCCAGAGTCCTGAGCCCTGGTAGTTCTCGTTGCCTCTCTGTTGCCTTCAGATGATAATGGTATTTGATCTGGATCTTCCAGTTGTTTTAGGTAAAAATGCTAATTACTGCCAGCTAGTCCATCCTACCTGGAAACAGAAACCTTCCATGTAGTTCAATAGATGCTTCAATAAATATCACAAAACAGTTTCAAAACAAGAATCACTTTTTCACTCTTTTATCATTTTAGTTGAAGGCTTACCATACCCATTTCTTCTGCACAAAGTTGATGAAGCATAAATCACACCAAAAAACATGAATATTCAATACTACATTTCATTTCAATCTAATAAACCAATAAATGTAAAGTACATTATTTTATATACTACCAAAAAAGAAATTGGTCTGCAATGGGGTAGTCGAAGAATCACCCCCAAAGTTGGTACTCTAGATGGAAACCAACCAACTCTAAGACACACTATTTTATGAAGTTATAAGAAAGAAAAAAGTCGATGAGGTGTCTAAGAAGGACCCTCAAGTAAAGCTAGGATACCAAACGGTTCTTCTCACAATTTAAGATAAGTGGTAAATAAACCACCTTGCAGGTAGACACAGAAAATAAACAGGATTATTCTGATGTTATCACTGAGTAAAAGGAGAAAAAGTATCCCAAGAACTGAACCACAAAAGGTATGATTCATGCTGTTTTGCAGATACAAATTCATACTACCTACGTGGTCTAAAGCTCAGAGAATGTTAAGTTAGATAGTACTCCAAGGTGCCTAGCAGAAGCAAACTCAGATCTCTGAAAAGAACCCAACAGTGTTCCAATAGAAAGTTTAAGATACATTTTGAGGTGTTAAAAACAAAACAAAACAAAACAAAACAGAATCTCAGATTCCATGAAATACTCTATTAACTGAATATTCATTATAACTTGTACCTAGAACAGGGCCTGGCACACAGCAGCCACCAAAAGGGCATTAATGTTTCAGTAGTATGACAGGCAGAATAAGTAAGTGCCAAAGATCTCAAGATCCTAAGTGTGGGAACATATGAATATTATGTTACATGGCGAAACGGACTTTGTAGACAGGATTAAGTAATGGCCTTGAAATAGGATTATGCAGGTAGGCCCAAGTTAATTACAGGGAAACTTAAAAGTAGGAGAGTCAGAAATGTAATGTTAAAAAGGGAGGAAGTGGGCAGTGGGCGAAGGAATTGGGGGGTGGGGCCTCTAAAATCTGAAAAAGACAAGGAAATAGATTCTCTTTTAGAGTCTCCAAAACATAATACATCTTTGCTGACACTTTTAGCCCAGCGAAATCCATACAAGACTTCTGACTTACAGAACTTGTAAAATGGTGAGTTATACTGTTAAAGCCACCAACTTTGTGATAATTTATTGCAACAAGAATAGGAAAACTACTACAAGTAGGCCAAGACAAATGTCAGATGATAATCAATATTACAAAGAAAAATAAGAGTAAGGAAAGAATTCAAGGAATCTATGCCTGGCATGTGCATATACAATTTTATACAACACAGTCAAGAAAGATGTCTTCTGAAGTGACGTCTGAACAAGAGACAAGAGACAGAGCAAGTATCTGTGCAGAGCAGAACAGGCAAAGTGAACAGCAAGTGCAAAGGCTCTGAAGCAGTAACATGTTTGTATATGATTAAGCACCACAAGGAGGCCCATATGGTTAAAATACAGTGAGTTTTGATTTATAACTTGAAAATGGACACCAAAGTTGTACTGTATAAGAATGTTAAAAATATCACTAAAGAGATTTGATGATAAAAGAGTATGGATAAAATTTAGTAAATAAGGCCCTAAAAAAATAGCACTGAAAATAAAAAGTCACCCATAGTTTAGTTTTACCTTTAGATAAATTATTTTCTTGTTATAGAATTCAAATTCCACTCATAAATACCCACACTAATATAACTTCATGTGGTATTAAATACAATATGCATAACAGTAACTCAACAAAGTATTATAAAAAACAGACTTAAACTACACAAACTTTTATTCTGAATTTTATTCAATGCTAAAACAGAAACAGAAAATGACACTAAAAATAGAATTTGATCACTAGAAATTTAAGCATATTCACTTTTTGGTACTCAGAAATTTAAAATAGATGGACACCTGGGTGGTTTAGTCGTTTAAGCATCTGCCTTCAGCTCAGGTCATGATCCCAGGGTGCTAGGATTGAGTCCCACATCAGCCCCCTGCTGAGTAAGGAGCCCACTTCTCCCTCTGCCTGCCGCTACCCCTGCTTGTGCTCCTGCCCTCTCTGACAAATAAACAGATGAAATCTTAAAAACAAACAAAACAAAACAACAATAAAAACAGAAACAAGCATGGACTTTAATTCCAAGTTCCCTTGTCAAATACCCAAGATAGATTAAAAATGATGTCCTGTATTTCTCCTTTTGTATCTTCAATATAATAATATAGAGTGTATCAAAGCTGTAGACTTATTATCTGCAAAAGCTTAATAAAATTCATAAGCCTCTGGTGGGACAGATGAAAAAGTCACAAACTAAACTGAGGAATAAAAAAGGGAACATCACAATAAAGACTGCACATTAAAAAATGACATTAAATAAACTTGTGACAATAAAATTTAGGTAAAATCAAGTTCCTGAAAAAATAAAATTTTAGGGGTGCCTGGGTAGCTCAGTAGTTAAGCATCTGCCTTCAGCTCAGGTCATGATCCTAGGGTCCTGGGATCCAGCCCTGCATCACGCTCCCTGCTTGGTGGGAAGCCTGCTTCTCTCTCTTCCACTCCCTCTGTGTTCCCTCTCTCACTGTGTCTCCTTCTGGCAAATAAATAAATAAAATTAAAAAAAAATTTAATTCAAGAAATAGAAAATCAGAATCTCCCCATCATTACAGAAATCAAGCCAATCATAAAAATCCTTCCACAAAGAAAGCTCAGCCCCAGAGGGCTTTACTGAGAAGTTCTACCAAACAGTCAAGAAAAGAACACAAAATTTCACTGTAAGACAAAAAATATTCTAATTATTTTATAAAACTGAATAATTTGTGAAGGATAGCTACACAGGAAAATTAACATGAAAATTTTACTCAGTAACACAAATGCAAAAATTCCACACAAAATACTGTCAATGCAAATCCAGGACAGCATTTATCCACAAAATGCTTATAACAAATACTATAGTTGTTGGTGGAATTTTGAAAAGTTTTTCTTAGAGATAAGGGAGAAAAAAGATGTCTGTTATCACCACATCCTTTCAATAATGTACTAAAGGGCAGCTGGTGAATAAAAAAGATTAAAAGACAAAAATGTCATAATTCAGAGATAATTATAATCATAAAAATTCCCCCCAAAATCTATGTGTCAATTAAAACTAGAAAATTCAGTAAAGCTACTAGATCCAAGATCAAAGGTTACTTATATACCAGTGACTGCCCCCAGCCCCCCGCACCCCCCCCCCCCCGGCAAAAGCATTTATAGGAACAGTAAGTAGTACCTAAAGTTAAATAAGGATAAGATCAGGTATCTGGAGATATCTACCATATATCTGCAATCACTGATTTATTTTGAACCTATAGAAACATGTTATATGGTTCAAGCTAATAGGAGAAAAACACAATAAAGACCTAAACAAATGGAGAAAAAGCACATTCCTGGATTAGAGTCAACACAATATGTATTAAATTCCCAATGGTTTTTATGTTTAAAATTACCAAGATGACTTGGAAAACTCAAATGAAAGCACAAAGATCTAAGAAAACAAAGAACTACTGAAGAGCAAGGTAGAAAGCCCTGTTCTGTCGTATCATCAAAATGTGGAACTGACAGGATACACAAAAATAGACCAATGGTACAGAATGGAAATCAGATGGATGCATCAAATTACATACTTGATATGAGGTGATACTGAAGGCAAGTGAGGGGAAAAATTGGCTTTTTAATAAGCAATGCCAGGAAAAATCATTATCTATATATATCAAGGTAAGTCAAACCCTTATCTCAAAACCTACATTGAATGGATTAAAGACCTACCAAAGAAAGGCAAAACCACAAAGCCTTTTTAATAATATCTTACTGCATTTTGGGTAGGAAAAGTTTCTCTCCTGCCTACTCCATGTTTTACTGAGATATAATAGACATACACTGTAAGTTTAAGGTATAGAACCTAATGATTTGATAGATGTATATACTGACAAATGTTTACCACAAAAAGTTAGCTTTCATCACTTCAGATATTTATAATTTCTCTTTGTGACTATAACTTTTAAGAGCTTCAAAATATAAGAAAAACTATAAAAGTGAAAATATTTACCTTTACATAACTGAAATTGTCAAGTCTTCATAATTAGAACTCCTTACAAAATCAGTAATATAGACTAACAACAAAATATTAATGTTTGGTGCAGGGTCGTCACAAAAGGTATCTAAATTGCCAACAAACATAAGGTTATCAATCTCATTAGTCAAGGAAATGCAAATCAAAACCATAATGATATACTATTTTATTATATACCCCTCTGATTAGCAAATTTCAAGTGTGACAAAATTAACTGTGTGTGAGAATGCAGAACAACGGGACCTCTAATACTGCTGTAGAAGTGCAATCTGATACAGCTACTTAAATATTTGGTTCTATCTACAGAGGTCAAGATGTACAGGTTCTACAACCCCAAAATTCTACTTTTGGGCAAGAGGCACCCTACAAAAACTAATGCACATAAGCACCAGAACATGGGTATGATGTCATGACAGCATAGTCTGTAAAAGCCCAAAGCTGTCAATAGCAGAATACATTTAGACTTTCATTTCGATTATTTATCCACTATTTCCAGTAAAGAAAAAAAAAAGATTTCTAACCATGGGAAAAAAAAAAAATCCTATCCATACCACATGCCACACTGACTCCTTTTTAAGCTCTTACGTTCCTAACACATCTAGTAAAAACTTAAATGACAGAGAACATAATACTTTACAGGACAGTGTGTT
The DNA here is from genome assembly GCF_922984935.1 of Meles meles. NCBI lineage: Eukaryota > Metazoa > Chordata > Mammalia > Carnivora > Mustelidae > Meles > Meles meles. The sequence goes on from NC_060076.1 coordinate 63,329,728, forward strand.
TTACTGTTGGGATATCTATCACATGTTTTCTCTAGTGAGTCATTATCTGCCTACCTATAATTTCCACTCAATCTCAGTTCTAGTCCCTAAAGCCAGGATACTCCACTCTAACTATACTTCAGAATTCCTCAGGGAAAATCTTTTAAATAGCAAGCTATTTTTCCTTTTTTTAACTCTGTGAGTACTTTTATCTCCTCCTATTGTATATACATGCTGTTTTGTACTTCTTACACTCAAGTACGCTGTAAGATTCCCTATCTAATCCATTTATGTACAGGCCTTTTCCTTTTCTTCATGATTTGTACCCTTATACAAATCTGAATTTGCTCAGAAGTCTGAGTTATATCCTTACCTGGCAACAGAATCACACTAGTGTTTGTAGAAAGTTCTGCAACTGTTTTCTAAAATATAAGCTATTTTCAGCATCCTACAACATTCTTTTTATCTTAGGAGTCAACAAACTTTTTCCATGGAGGACCAGAAAGTAAAAAGAGTTTAGGTATGCAAGCCAGGTAGTCTCAGTTGCATCACTGAATAATGCTGAATACAAAAACAGCCATAGATAATGTGTAAATGGAGGGCATTATTATGTTTCAGTTAAGTATTTTCATAAAATCAGGCAACCAGTAGGCTGTAATTTACTGACACCCTTCTTTGTATTACTAATTATAAGCAGATGCTTAATCTCAGATTTGGTATAACACATCCATTATATTTAACATATACTCCATATTATATATCTATCCAACATATATATGTTACATATAATAATCCTGTTAAACAGAACGTGGCAAGAATCTTAGTACGGCTGCTTCTTACAAACACACATACATACACAACTGCCAGGGACATCCTAGAATCCCCAATGCTCAACAAAAATGTATTTATAAAAATCCATTCTTAAAAAAAAAAAAAGCAAAGCACAAAATACATATATGAGATCATTTACTTAAATACTATAAAAACTAGAAAGAGTTTAACAGACTTTAAAAAAAATAAATTAGTTACTGTTCATCCGATAAATTCTACTCAAAAGAATTGGACACAGAAAGATGGTAATATTTTCCTATGTGTAAGAAAGTAGCTGTGAAACAGTGCATGGTACTTTATCACTTGAGTGAAACACCAAATTTTTTTTTTTTAATTTTATTTATTTATTTGCAGAGAGAGAGAGAGAGAGAGAGAGAGCGTGTGCGCGCATACACATGGACAAGTAGGGGAAGTGACAGGCAGAGGGAGAAGCAGTCTCCCTGCTGAGCAAGGAGCCTGATGTGAGACTGCATCCCTGGACCCTGGGATCATTACCTGAGCCCAAGGCAGACACTCAAGTGACTTAGTCACCCAGGCACCCCAACACCAAATTCTTTCTTTTTTTTAAAAGATTTTATTTATTTATTTGACAGAGAGAGAGATCACAAGTAGGCAGAGAGGCAGGCAGAGAATAGAGAAAGGGAAGCAGGCTCCCTGCTGAGCAGAGAGCCCCATGCAGGGCTTGATCCCAGGACTCTGGGATTACGACCTGAGCCGAAGGCAGAGGCTTAACCCACTGAGCCACCCAGGCACCCACCAAATTATTTCTTAAAGAATTAATGATAGAAATAGTGGAGCAATTTGGCATTTTGGGCGATATTTTAATGTCAAATTCTCTTTATGAAGCTTGTTAAATTCTGTAAAATGAAGAAAATTAGTATAAAGAAACATTTCAGCTAGCCTTACAAGTACAGCAGATAGGTGGTCAGGCTGATATTCACTGCTATTATATCAACATAAATCCTCATAACAACCACAGCTATTGAAATGCTTTTGTGTATTACCTGTAAGAATCCTGTGAGGTAAGCAAGGATTTCTTGAATAAAATATTCAGTTATTTCCAAGATGCTTTCAAATAATATCTCCACAGCCTTAAAGCAGTGATGGACATTTAAGGGCCATCCTTAATAAAAAAAAAAATCTCAAGAATTTATATTAAAAAGTTCTCCTTTAGTACGTAAATTTCTAACTTTCACAGATACCATTTTTTTTAAACTAAGGAACATGTGTGTAATACCTAAAAATCACATCCTTGATTACTTCAGTAGCTAAAGGGCATCAGTGTAAGTAATCTTACCCTAAGATAATATTCACACGAAGTTCTTTTTTGGTCCTTGAGATTGTCTTCAGTGCGGTAATTTCTGCATCAAACCAAAATCCTCTATTACCAGGATTTTCTACAGAGTAATTAACCATTACCACATCACCGACATTTAGTTCATTCCACTTCAAATTGGTTCTAGCTCGTGGTCGAAGATCCTTGACATTTATTTCTACCGTACCACTTTCTGGATATCTGAGGAGAGAAAAAGAGAAGAATCACAAAATGCTGCTTACGATTACTATCAAAGACTAAAAATCTTCAACACATATAAAAAACCTAATCACTCTTAATTTCACTTAAATGGTATTTTTTTCATGATTGTAACTGCCAGAATAAATAGCTTTTGGTAATATTTTAGTAAGACATTCTTTGCTAGCTTAAGGGGTAGGAGTACGTAAAAACACAAGCTCTTCTTGCTCCACATTTTCTTAACCTAAGCTTAAAGATTACTTTAATAGGACCACATGACCTGTTCTTGAACAGTTCACTGAGATCTGCTATTGCTTTACACAGAGTAAGAATGAACTTAGTTCGTTTCAATAACCTGCATTTTTCCAGGAGAGGCAAAATTCTAGTTTTTACATGTAGCCATGTAGTCCCATAATGGTTAAAAAAAAAAAAAAAAAAAAAGGACCCATGTGAAATAATTCTAGCAGAATATTGGTTCTGTGCTTCTAAAGGTAAGCTTAACTTAAACTGAAACTTGATCTAAACCTAAAGCTTTAGAAGTTTCCTAAATTTTAGGCCTAACTTCTGGCATTAACAAGCCAAAGAAAGCAATGTAACAGTATAACAATAGCTACAAAATTAAGACCTGTATTGCTTGGTAGTAGGGGAGTCAAAGAAATAAGTAATGTCTGGTTCCTACTCTTGGAAAGCTCAATCTGCTGGGGTAGGTCAAGCTATTATAAGGGTGTTTCTCAAAATATGAGCCCCACACCAGCAGAATCAACACCATTTGGGAACACGTTACAAATGCAAACTCTTGGGCTCCACTTTGGGTCTGATGAGTCAGATCATCTGGGAATGAGGCCCAGCAATCAGTTTTCACAAATACTGTCAGTAATTGAAAAACATGTTCCTGTTTGATAAACCTAGTGCATTATAAGAGTAAGTATCATACCCTACTGTGACAGTATTAACAAGGTAGAAACAAAGAGACAAGACCACTAACCCTTAACCGTGGGTCCAAAATTGAAAGCAGTTCTAGCAGGAAAGCCTTGGTTCTTCTGAAGAAATCAAGTATTATTGCAAGCCTAGGACTCTCATAGTATACCTAACTCATTTAGAGTAAACGGGCATAAATCCTAGGTGAGATCTTTAGTTAATCATCCAATTTAACAAAGTCTCTTCATATTTTAGTTAATTGGAAAAAGAAAAAAAATCTCACAATTAGCAAAGGGCCTCAGCGTAGATCCGGTCCATTTACCTTCTTAGTGCCATAACTCCCTTCTACCACAAGCCTTCCAAATAAGCATGTAATCTCTGCTTGGACGGTAAGTGATAACGGGGCAGTTTTAATGCTCAAAAAACCCTTCTATCTTCATATAGTTCTGACATAGGGAAGAGAAAATACTTGATACTGGATCAAACATAAGCTTTGCAACTCATTTTATACTTAAGTCCAAGAGGAAACTTATACACTGTCCACAAAAGACATAATACTGGACAGTCTAAATGTCCTTGCCACTCTCAATGTTCTCTTTTAAGTAAAAATATTTTAAGTGGATTTCCTTCAACATATATAAAACTTATATTTTGAGTCCTTTATCATCCTGGTGTCTTCACTGGCTGGATTTAAATTCCCATTTTAGCTTTTTACTACTGGATATCCTTGGGAAAACTTTGTATCCATATTAAACCTTGCCATGTAAAATGTAGCTTAATGTTAACTAATTGTATCACATGTGGTTGTTTCCAGAACTAAAACAAGACTTGTAAAGTGCTTAAAACAGCATATAATGGGTTAAGTAAATGTCAGTTAATGTTGTCATTATCCCACAGAAATAATCGCAAAAATCATGTCTATGGTTCTGCTTTTCTCCCATTTCAATCCCATTTTTTTAAATTTTTATTTTTTTTGTAAACATAGAATGCATTTTAATCCCCAGGGATACAGGTCTGTGAATCGCCAGGTTTACACACTTCACAGCACTCACCATTGCACATACCCTCCCCAGTGTCCCTAACCCCATTTCCCCTCTCCCAACCCCCCTCCCCCCAGCAACCCTCAGTTTGTGAGTCAATCCCATTTTTTAATGGTCAAACCTAAATTTAGAAGACTCTAGCTGAACACTTGTGTTTATACACTCATGTTGCTTCACATTGGTTTGGTCACAAAAATAACCAACATCTCTCCCAATCTGTAAAGTGAAGTTAAATTAGATTTTTTAAGGACTTCTCTAATTTGGAAGTTTGTGAACTTGTTTCCTGCTTCAATATCCTTAAGACCATAGGATAGCAAACTATTAAAATTCTTTTCTCAGCTGTAATGTCATGATGCCAAAATATAATTTTCACATTATATATGTTTAATACAGTTTAGTACAGTAAGAAAGCATATTTCAATGGCAAAAAAATTCTCCACTTGTCTAAGTTGTCAAAGTTTGCCTAAATAGATACTAAGAAAGGAAATATTTTAAACAAATTAGAAATCTTGACCCAAGTTTCAAAATATTATATGAAATCATGTTTACCAGAGATAAGGCAAAATAAATCATCCCATACATCAGAACAAGGGAATCTGAGCTTTATTTGCCCTGGAAATTTGTGCAATTTCGTAACAGAATTATATGTACATATACTCTACATGTATACACTAGTCTATAAAAGGGAACTCATGAAAATGAAGTACACTTTTTCTAATTCCAGCCAAAGAGATGTTAATTAAGTCCATGCTCTGTATAAAAACAGACATGGAAGGGACACATAAAACAACTTATTTTTAAGATTTTATTTATTTATTTGACAGAAAGAGATCACAAGTAGGCAGAGTGGGAGGGAGAGGGAGAAGCAGACTCCTCACTGGAGCAGGGAGCCCGATGTGGAGGCTTGAGCCCAGGACTCTAGGATCATTATCTGAGCCGAAAGCAGATGCTCAACCAAGCCACCCAGGTGCCCCTAAAACTACTCTTATTAAAGTCAAGAACATGCCAAGCACTCAAATATTACTCTATTCCTGTGCATCTTCATCTACAGACATTGTAACACACACAAAATGGGGACACATAAGCTCTACTATAACTCCATTTGATTCAGATTCATATATCCAACTACATTTCTCTAATAGATAACTTAGAAGCACCTCAAATTCAAGGCATCCAAGATGGAATTCCCCACCCCATAATCTGATGTTCAGTATTCTCTAGAGGAATGTATTTATATTCCCAGAGACTTAGGAATTATCCCCAATTCCTCTAATAATGCCTTCATTCAATTAATAAGTCCTCCTTATGGGGTACCTTTAACATCTTTAATATAACAATACCCTCCTTAACGAAGACTTGCATTTCGCTAAGCCCACTGTCAAAGCCTAACATAACTCCCTGTCTTTAGGATCACATCTTAAACCCACACCATACTTTTGCTGAAGTTTAAAAACAGGATAAACCAAAACTAATAAATATAGTTATATTATAACTATAAAAAGAAGAAATAGAAGAAACCATGATGGTCATTGTTTCTCTTCATGTATCTTGTTTTGGAGATCTACCTGTAGAACTATGTAATGTTTTTCACAATTATAAAGCAGAATTTAAAAAATTTAAGAAATTCCTAAAAAGCAAAGGCATGGTGGCTTAACTACATAAGGAGGAACTATTATAAGTGACTTAAAAACACTAGATTAATAATACATCCTAAATAGGGTTACTTCCTAAGGACATAAAGTAAAAAACAAAACCACCAACTTTTCAGTAATCATATTGTTTGCAATATTACTATTGCCTAGCCTGAAACTATAATGAGTAGAATAAGTCATCAAGTCAATGGTGTTATTCTTTGGAACTGTGATTTTTCAAGGTAAGAGAAAAAATAACAAATGGAAGATTAAAGAGATTAAATTGTAACTCCTTCCTCTCAATTTAATTGGAAATATCAATATAAACCTACGGTATATTTAAGTATTTCCTGGCTGTATCCAACGAGAAGACCTAGAAACATGATTAAACAAGTACTGATGAGCAGCCCAGACTATGTGCTCTAAATACGATCTCTAAAAATAACCAGAATTCCTTGAAGAAATGGCTGAACCCAGGCCTGTGCAGGACATAGAAGGGCTCAAGAATGGTTATGTCAAGCTCAACTTGAAGGAGCCTCCACAGGCCAGGGATGGGACAATTTGAGTACCAAAAACTTTAAAGCATGTGTTATAAATCTATTAGTTCATAATGACACATACGTAAAAATCTTACTGGCCAACATTTGGAGGATGCTAAAGAACTTAACACTCAAAAAGTTTAGGAATCAGTAGTTTATCTTTTTAATCTTTTTTAAAAGATTTTATTTATTTGACAGAGATCACAAATAGGCAGAGAGGCAGACAAGAGAGAGAGGGGGTTAGCAGGCTCCCCACCGAGCAGAGAGCCCGATGCGGGGCTCGATCCCAGGACCCTGGGATCATGACCTGAGCCGAAGGCAGAGGCTTTAACCCACTGAGCCATCCAGGCGCCCCAACAGTTTATCTTTCTATATATGAAGCTGGTTGTTAAAGTTCTTTATGAAAGAATTATAGCTAATAAATGAAGGAAAGATAGAAGGTGGCGTTCTTTTTGCAACACAACAAAATAGTGGATTTAGGTAAAGATTAATGGCTGCTAAACCATTAAAAGTTAATAGCAAATTTCACAATAAGTGGATCAGAACCACAATACTGAATCTTAAGACTCCCCCCTCCTCAAAGGAAAGAAGCAGGTATTATGCGTCTCCCCATACTATATAAGTAAGTAAACACCATCTCTCAACTAGTCTTATCAGGTAAAGAATTTGAATCCAATCAAATCTCTAGATAGAAATATTAACTTTCAGGAAACTGAAAAGTTAAAATACCACAATATTATATATATATATATATATATATAATAAAATACCACAAATACAGGGATGTAATCAGTAAGGCCCAGACTCTGGGAAAACTGAATGAAATGAACTGAACGAACTGTCACAAATAAATTAGCAAGGAGGAAAAAATAAGTTAAGTCTCAACTTACAGATTTCACCCATCAATTAAATGTAATGGGTAGATCTTGGTTTTGATTCTTACTTGGACAACCTAAATATATTTTTGGGAAAGACAAGACTACTGATTGGTTATTTCATATTTATGAATCATTACAAATTTCATGTGGGATTTGTTGGTTTGTCAGGGTTTCCAAACCATCTTTAGGTTCCGTGATTTACTAGGGACACTCACAAGACTCTTTCAGAGGGCAGCATATGGTTGTTTCCATAGCTATGATTTACTACAGTGAAAGGATACAAAGCAAAAAAAGCCAAGGAAAAAGGCACATAGGGTAAAATCAAAGGAAACCAAGTACAAACTCAGAATCCGCTTCCAGTGGTCACACAAAATGTGCTTAAATCCTCCAGCAACAAATTATAACACATGTGAAACATTATCAGGGATGTTCAGTAAAGAAAATCGTGTATGATTTTTATCAGGGGTTGATCACATAAGCACTCCGAGAAGCTGGTGTTCAGTACAAACCAATACTGTCTGCCGTCAGGCACACTGAATTGTTGTTTTGTTTTTTATTTTTGTTAAGTCAGGGAATGATGAGAATCCTCCTGAAAGCTAAGTTCTCAAACACCAGCCTAAGGTCCATTGCACAAACACCTTTTAAAGAAAATCAGTCTGCGATCTGGTATGTTCTTTTCTTACACACTTTAAAAAGAATCCTTTCAGCTATTTTGCCCATTGAATGCTCTGAGATGTTAAGATGAAGGTGAACCTAGAAAAGACAGGGAGAAAGAGTAGGTCTAGGTAGCAAAAGACCATGTTAGGTCACTTCAAAAGGAGGATTCAGCAAAAAAAGCATGAGAATGTGTTACAACTCTGATAAAGTCTTGACCAGTCCGATGGTAAGCTATGGTAAGATCACACTTGCTCACTGGTTGGAGGGTGCCGCCAGGAGAGTGTGGTCTTGGCTCAAACACTGTAGCAGGTCTCCAAAGTGGTTTTCAGCTAATTGCATTTATTTCTTGAAGCTGGTCAATTTTTTTTTTTTTTCTTGAAGGGAGGAGAAGTGCACCCACCATAGTACTAAGGCCATTTAATGGTTGAAATGAGGTAGGGTTTGGGGCTTGCTTCAAAATAATCCAGCGGCGCTTAGGGATGCTAGTTTAGATAAAAAAGACTGGCCAGGAGTTCATAATGGTTGAAGCTAGGGGATGGGTTCATTATACTGTTCTTTCAACCTCTGAATAAATTTAAAGATTTCTATAATAAGTAATACAGTGCTTTGTGGTTAAGTTAAAATCCAAACAAAATCCTTTTTCAGTTTTCCCATATATGTACAAAATTCAGAAAGTCAACACTCAAGCCTTACAATGAAGACAAGTAGTCTCCTGCCAGCCCACCATATTCCTACCTTATATTCCCCAGATGCAACCATTTTTAATCCTCAGCTTTTTCTTTACATCTATATTTTTAAATAACATGCTCATACTCTGCTTTTTACTTTAAACTATTATTCTATCCATTCTTCGTGCACAGTTCACTTGTCTCCATTCTCCTCTTCCTTGTAATTGGTTAACACATGGCCCCGCTTTAAATGTTCACATATTTACAATTCTTAGGATAGAAATGCCATTCTACTCCCTCCCCCGACCCTGCCACCCACCATGTATTAAAGATGAAGCACAGAGGGTTCTTTTGCAGAGGAACAAGAAGCAGACAGGATTCAAACTCTGATAATCTGGGTCTAAACCCATATTTCTGCAAGGATGGATGAACTTTTTCTTGCTCTTAAGTACATTATACAAACTTTGTAAACTCAGTATTTTTTATGATTTTTAAAATTTTAAATATTTTATAATTTTTTAAACATGTTATGTAGAAATCACAGATAAATAAAGGTATGCTTTAATACCTATCCTTTCTTCCACAATTTTTGCTTCCGCTGAATGCTTAACTGTTCTGCATCATTATTTTATCTCCATTTTGCCATGGTTGTTAAAATCCTGTACACCGTGACATTTCAGGCACTCAACCAATCTTTTTGGCTTCAAAATATCTCTTAGAGAACTTGTTGTAGTCTAATCAGGACAGCTTGCTCTGTAAGGCCTAGACTTGTTCCACAGCTTCATGCTGGGATCTCCTTTTGTTATTTCCTATTTCCTTGAATACCACTGTCTCCTTTCTTGGTTTAAACCCTGAATAGGGTGGGAATGGTTAAAATGGTCTTTCATATAAATTAACCAATCCTTTTGTTCTCAGTTTTATTTTATATGCCTACCTCCAAGGTACTTGGTAAATCCAAGGCCTGAGCCTTTCAAAGGTTCTTCAATGCCAGTTTAGTTGCTTGTTGTTGGCTTCTCATTCCTAGGTTCCAGTTTTCTCTGACTTGTTAAGTTAGGTACCATTTACCCATTAGCTTCTTACCTTCTAAAAGTTCCTTGCTTTCTTTTCTGCGTCTTTTCTTCTGTCTTTTGTGTGTCTCCTATCCCATTTTTAATCCTTGGCGGGGTTTATGCATTGATTCTTTTATGGTCTTCTGGGAAGGTTTAAGAAGGACTGGAGATAAACAGACATCTTCCTCATCCATGTTTAAATGAAAGCCTTTTAGTTTCACTTCTTACTACATACCATGTACCTACTACATTCCAGCCACAATCATGTACCCTCAGGTAACCGTTATTTCCTACTTCTTTATCCTTGGTATTCTGCCATTCTCCTTCAGGAATACGGAAGTTATTTCCTCTACCTTGTACTCTCGGAGCCCTAGGTACTCTAGAAACTAGGGGTACGTATTTCTAAAACAGTAAAAAGCAAGTTTTCATTGAGTAGGTACCATGTTCAAACTTTGATGTATTTGGGATATACCAGGACTACAAATGTTTGAAGGCATGCAACTCATTAAATAGAAAAGTCGGCTTTTAAATAACTAAGGCTCTTAACTATAATAAACTATGACCACTGTATTTTGAAAAGATCCTCTTGATTTTGCTATGTCTCCTCTTTGTCCTTTAACAAGTTAAGTAGGACCACAGAATCCAATGAAGACCTAATAAAGGCTTTTTAAAGATTGCTTTTGATGTTAAAAACAAAAAACCTGTAGTCAGTTCAACTGTTAATTATGCCAGTATTCAACTTAAGTACAGGCAGTCCCCAACACAGCATTCTCTGTCGCATGAGGTCTAATGTATAGTGGAAGACAGCCTCTGCAAATTGGTCCAAGCAACTAACTTCTTTCAGCATTTGCACTGAGCAAAACTATATAGGAGACTATTTGAAATATTTTTGGTTTTTCGTTTTGTTTTTGAAATATTTCGGAAAGTGTTAGAACCGTGAACAACTTCCAAAACCAGGCTCAAGATATCCTCAAAGATTGAAATACAGAGAGGTAGGAATCTATCAAGGCCAACTTTACCTACATGGTGCTGAGGGCCAATCCTATAACCTATGCAAGTATGAAACTAGGGTTCTTCCTTCTCTTAAACTATGACTTCCTGTTCTCAGAACCTAATGTCAAGGTTATTCTGTTATTATAATTAGCTACTTTGCATCCTTTAGAGTTTAGACAAAATCAGATAACCCTTAAATATCCCTAAGCTTATTGATCAATCACTATATTGGGTACTTGAAGCTAATAACATTTTAATTATACTGGAATTAAAATTTTAAAAAATCCCTAAGCTTAAGTTTTTCAGTAACATTTTCATTGGTTCAAATATTTGGATAGCTTTTAGAGCTATCTTTTGGAGTACATGCTTTTGATTAATCTTAACTATGTGACATCTCAGCCAAAGCCAACTCTGTTTTCAACGGACAAAACAATCCGAATAAAGCCTAAGGAGTTAAATCTCAGGGAAACTAAGCATTATTCCTCAAAAATAGATTATAAATAGTAAACTATGTTTCTTTAGTGGCTTGTAGGCTAATACTAATTTTAGACTCAAACTGTATTAAGCAAAATAGTATTACTGAAACCTTCCTTCAAAATATGGCTTCCTGGAGTTAATATGCTTAAGTAAGAACACCATTCACCTGGAGGCATGTTCTAGTTTAGCAAATCTTTAATGTCATACCACATGCAAAAAGCATTTATTCTAATAGATAACACTACGAAGTTTCACACCTTAAATGTAAAGCATACTCAGACAATTTATAACTGCTTGTAGTAGGCATGGAAATAAATCTCATTCCTATAACACATTAACAATGGTAGATAACAGCTTTAATAATGTAAACAAGCTATTTATGTTACAAAATACCTATGCCAAAGATGAAACTATATTTAAGAGTATTTACCAACCTGGCTTTATTAATCAATGAAATGCAGAAAGTTTGATTCTATTATTACTGGGTATTTTTCAAGATTATTAGGGAAAAAACAGGTCAAGTAGATATTTACAGATGAGGAAATCAAAGCTGCAAGAGTTCAAACAAAACAAAAAAACTTACCAATAAACAAACCAAATTCTGGTTCTAATGACTGAACTATAAAATACTACTCTGAATTCTTAACAAGTCTCTGCGGGTGCTTATTTGAAAGCGGATTCTTGGGCCTTACCCCAGGCCCAACCCAATGCAAGAGTACCCCCCTCTGGGAGTACCAAGGGTTTTGGGTCCCTCTGGAATCTACATTTTAAACATCTTTCCCCATGAATCTATAGCGCTGCTGTCCAACCTTTTCAGAAACACGGATGTGAAGGGAGGATGTATAAATTTGAAAAGGTGATATCAATCCATAAAGTCATTCTTTTAGGCACTAAGTGATCTTAAAACGGAATAGAAGAACAATGACAAAACCACAGTCTTAACTTCTTCTGCCTTCCTTTTGATTATGATCTATTCAGAACATGGCATGTCAGAGAAAGCTGGAAGAAATATTTGAAGTCTTTGGTAAATACATTAGTAACATTCAAGTTAACAATGGGGCAGACTGGTTACTGAATGTGGGTTCTGAAATTAAACCTCTCATTCTTGTTGCCTATACTCAACAATCAACAGAACACTGACTTGATTAAAAAAAAAAAATCTGGGGGCGCCTGGGTGGCTCAGTGGGTTAAGCTGCTGCCTTCGGCTCAGGTCATGATCTCAGGGTCCTGGGATCGAGTCCCGCATCAGGCTCTCTGCTCAGCAGGGAGACTGCTTCCCCCTCTCTCTCTGCCTGCCTCTCTGTCTACTTGTGATCTCTCTCTGTCAAATAAATAAATAAAATCTTAAAAAAAAAAAAAATCTGCTACTCTTTCTCTCCCATCAAAATCCAGAAATCAATACATTTTGACATTGCTTAAAATATTTTTCGGACTCCTCAGGGCACTTGGGTGGCTAAGTCTGTTAAGCATCTGCCTTCAGCTCAGGCCATGATCCTAGGGTCCTGGGATAGAGTCCTGCATCAGGGTCCTAGCTCAGCAGGGAGCTTGCTTCTCCCTCTGCCTGCCACCGCCCCCCGCTTGTGGTCTCTTCCCCCTACTTGAGCTCATCATACACACACACTCTCTCTGACAAAATCTTTAAAAAAATTTTGGGGACTCCTTCAGAAACAAATCAGTACATCAATACAGTCAAGAAAATTATTTTGTTACTTTATAGAAAAAAAGAACTTTTATCTAAAAATATCACTTGTTTTATTTAGAACTAGCTCAATGACTTCTATATGCAATAATTAAGGCTACTCAAAGACATACAACACAGGCCAAGAATAGCTTGAAAAATCTTAAAGAATGCTGAAAGCAATGACAACATTATACTAAGATACTTGTCAGATGAGCTTTTAATTATGGTTTAGTGTAAGTTATCCTCTAAGTCCTAAGTGATGCTATGACATTTCCATTTGACTCAATCCCATGGTAGAGCCTTGACACTGTGTTAAAAGCAGCAGTTTAACCTATTTGATTTAAAAAGTCATATACCACTAATGAGCTATGGATTCTCCCCACAGAAAAAAGGCACACAGGCACTTATGGACAAATAAAGAACCTTTAGTTCAAGGCATCTGTTCCGCAAAAACATCATAACTGGAGAGACAAAAATTCTTTTAATTATGTAAACAACCCTATATGCTACATATAGATATTTCATTTTATTTTATAACCATGCTTCTCTCAAAATTATAGTATGGTAGAATGTTGCAAGTATGTGCTTTTGTGAACTGGGGTCTACCACTTACTAGCGGTCCATCAGGCAAGTTAAAACCTCTCTAAATCTCAGTTATCTCCACTTAACACATAAAATACCTATACTGAGTTTTTATGAGGATTACAAAAACAGTCCAAGTAAAGTACTTGCTAAAATAACACTGTCAGGCACTATATAGTTATTAAATTAAGCTACTATACTTTAAAAAGAATATTTTTAAAAAGATTTTTATTTATTCACTTGAGAGTGCGAGAGAGAAGGAGAAAGAGAGAGAGAGAGACTGAGACAGAGGGAGAAACAGACTCCCTGCTGAGCTGGGAGCCCAATGAGGAGCTTGATCCTAGGACCTAGAGATCATAACCTGAGCCAAAGGCAGACGCTTAACCATCTAAGCTACCCAGGTGCACTTTTAGAATACGCTGAAATAATTTACTAAAAAGTAAAAACAAAAACATTTGTATCTGAGGTAAACTGACTTTTCTATTTTAATAGGAACACTACAGAGTATATGATTACAAAGACTCTTAACTAACATTTACTCAGGTTTAAAGATTTCACCTTCACCTAACTATAGAAAATATTCATTAACATACAATACAGAAATAAGGGGTGCCTTGCTGCTTAGTTGGTGGGACATGCGACTCTTAATCTTGGGACTGTGAATTCAAGCCCCATGTTGGGTGTAGAAGATTCCTTAAAAATAAAATCATAAAAAAAAAACACCTCCAAAACTATTTTCCTTCTTTACATATATACCTCCTTATCAAATCAGGTGTTTTCTAGCTTACTTTTCTATTTACAGAAATCAGCTAAAATTTAGAAATCAAGATCTCTACGTTAGACTGCTAAGTTTAATAAAGCAGTAAAGAAAGAAAATCACTTGGCTCAGTTGGTTAAATGTCAGATTCTTGGTTTTGGCTCAGGTCATGATTTCACAATTGTGGAATCAAGCCCCAAGTAAGGCTCCGAGCTCAGGGTGGAGTCCACTTTCAGATTCAGATTCTTTCTCCCTCCCCCTCTGCCCTTCCCTGCTGAGGTTCTTGGGCATGCTTTCACTCTCTCTTCTCTAATAAAATCGTGTAAAAAAAAAAAAGGTAAAGAAAAAAATTACCAATAAGAATAGTATTCCTAAATTCACTTGTCTGACCTTGTATGGGATTTAAGACTATAAAACTTCTTCTTTTTTTGGGGGGGGGGGAGGGTGCCTGAGTGGCTCAGTTGGTTAAGCAGCTGCTTTCGGCTCAGCTCATGATCCCAGTGTCCTCGGATCGAGTTCCACATCAGGCTTCCTGCTTCTCCCTCTGCCTGCCTGTACTCTATCTCTCTGACAAATAAATACAATAAATAAAATCTTTAAAAAATCTTTTTAAAAAAATCTTAAAAAAAAAAAAGACTTTTTAAAAAATTAACATATAATGTATTATTAGCCCCAGGGGTACAGGTCTGTGAATTGTCAGGCTTACACACTGCATAGCACTCACCATAGCACAAACCCTCCCCCATGATGCTATAAGACTAACTAAAGGGGACACCTGGGTGGCTCAATTGGTTAAGCAACTGCCTTTGGCTCAGGTAATGATCGTGGAGTCCCAGGATGGAGTCCCATGCTGGGCTCCCTGCTCAGAGGGGAGTCTGCTTCTCCCTCTGACCCTCTCACACTCTCTCATTCTCTCTCTCTCTCTCAAAATAAATAAATAAAATCTTAAAAAAAAAAAAAGACTAACTGAAGGTGCACTGTGAGCTTTAAATGCAAGAAGGCATCAGGGAAGACTGAGATCTAGGTTAAACCTCGGTCAAATTCAGAAAGTTCTTAGAAGGACCAACTGTATAATTACAGTTTATTAGATTAGAGCCCAATAGAGTTAAATTAGAGCTTAATTTAATAGGAAAACCAGGATTAGTCTCAGAACAAATATTTGACCATTACAGAGTATTTTTCCCCCATTCATGAATTTACCAACACCTCATAATACATTAATTTTCCATAAACACATATGGACTTTGCTTTCTATGCAAAGCTAGTACAGATAATGACTGCATAGTAGAAAACAGTCCCTCATTCAAAGTTACATACAGATAATTTAGCTAGATGGAAATATCTCTTTTAGAAAGAAACTTATTCCTATTAATTTTGTCTATATGAAAACAAAATGGGAAAAAACAAGCCACAAACCACCTAGACACGTGCAAAATAAGGACAAACAGTCAGATTCCTCAGATATTACATATCAACTTTGGCCTTTTTCTATCAACCCCTTTTCCCATATTATTGTTTAGTAGCAGGTGTCTGTCAATTGCCTTTGGCCCAGCCTTACTAGTGGTTATCAATGAGTGGTCTGCAAATATGAATGTGCAGCAGAAATCAGCCAGAGGACTTACTAAAACAGATTGCTGGGCCACTCCAAGACTGATTCATTACATCTGGAGTGAGCCCCAAAATTTACACTTCTAACAAGGGATGCTGATGTTGCTGCCCAAGGAATATACAGAGAACCACACTAGTCTGAGGGCAGCTGTTCTCAACCACAGCTGCATGTTAGAATCACAGGGAAACTTCTATAAACACCAATGCCTGGGAGTCCCACAGAACAATCATACTAGAAGTTCTGGAGGGAAGTCCTAGAAAACTAATGGGTACCCAGAGTTGAAACACACTAGTCAGGCTAATTAAAAGAAATCTAAACCAAATCTACTGAGAAAGATGTTGCTTAATACAAAAGCAGGGTAAGATTTTTAGCCCTTATCTGGTGATAAAAGCCAAATAAGGAGTCAAGATTAAATTCAGTATGGTGGCCTCAGTTGCTTACATACCTAGGGTTAAACTCAACAGAAGCTGGATGTATGCTGCCTGCTTTAAATCCCAGGCAAAGTCTAAGTAAGTCTTTAGGGTCATATAAAATGGCTGACCTTTGAAGACAACAGAAACATAGGTTACTATCAATCCCATGTGCCAAGTTTAGGCTGAGTGGTAACACTGTATACTGGTTAACTCTTGGCTCTGGAGTCAGAACATTTAATACATTTTGCCTTTGGCAAATTACATAATTAAACCTTGGTATCTTCATTTGGGAGTTAATGAAACTAACACTAGGGCTAAAGATCACAGGGCATCCATTTAAGAAGGTACATCAGAATCTGGCACCTAAGATTTAACATAATCTAAATCGTTGTAAGCTATGCCATATACATACTACCTTGAGATTAACCTACCAGAAACACTTAAGAAATTACTGTCCTTTCCAAGTCTACTTTTTACCCTTCAATCATCATCAGGGTGTTTACTCTTAGAAGATGACAGTCACATCCTTATGGATTTAGATGTTCAGGACTGTTAGTAAGTGCTAAACTTTAAATACCTTACCTATAGAGAGAGCAGTTAATGGAAATAAATATAACTTTTAGAAAGCTATGAAACTATATAGTACGAACTTACTATGAAATAAGGGAAAACTCACGTTCTTTCTCTTGACTGCTTAACCATTTCATGATTTATACTTGCCTATATTACCCTGATGTTTGCTCACTTCTAAATCCCTTCCCCACCCCCTTTTTTTTATTTTTTAAAGATTTTATTTATTTATTTGACAGACAAAGATCACGAGTAGGCAGAGAGCCCGATGCGGGGCTTGATCCCAGGACCCTGGGACCACGACCTGAGCTGAAGGCAGAGGCTTTAACCCACTGAGCCACCCAGGTGCCCCTCTTTTTTTTTGGCCCAAAATACCACTAAAAATACACTTCATCAGGTATAGTCTCTCCCGGGTACTCATGGCTTTGGGAGGAAAAATGGCAGCTCTCCTTATAGCCATGTTGTACATTCCCATTAACCAGGTACGTTTTAAAAACCTGAAGGAGGGGGCACCTGGGTGGCTTAGTGGGTTAAAGCCTCTGCCTTTGGCTCAGGATCCCAGGATCCTGGGATAGAGCCCGCATGGGGCTCTCTGCTCAGCAGGGAGCCTGCTTCCTCCTCTTTCTCTGCCTGCCTCTCTGCCTACTTGTGATCTCTGTCAAATAAATAAATAAATAAATCTTAATAAACAAAACAAAATAAAAAAAAACCTTAAAGATTTCAGAATTTCTTAGACTCTAAATCTATTAAATATAAATTCAATATTCCTACTATCAACTTTTTTCCTAAGTACTTATGACGTTGGTTGAGTTCTAAAAATACAAAGCCCTTGCTAAGACAAGGGTAAAGGATAAGTGGTATCAAACAGCAACTAGGAAAAGAAAACCCCCACAACTACTACTTTGTACCAGGCACTCTGATGTTACCACCACATATCCGCTTTCTATTATTTGCAGTAGATGTGAACCATAAAACTGACAAGTTTTCTTAGTAATCTAGACAAGTAATCTAGGCCTTATGATTGATGAACTACAAGATCTTCACTAGAAACCTTCAACAATTCAGTCTATGTCCATCAAAGAATCTACAGAAAGGGGACCTTTACAGGGCACATGGGTGGCTCAGCTGGTTAAATGTCTTTGCGTTTAGCTCAGGTCATGATCCTGGAGTCCTGGGATCAAGCCTTGAGTTGGGCTCCCTGCTCAGCTGGGAGTCTGCTTCTCCCTTTCCCTCTGCTCCTCACCCTACTAGTGCTGCACGTGCTCTCAAATAAATCTTAAAACAATAACAACAAAAAAAACCCCTTACAAACAGTAAAACTTTTTTTTAAAAAGATTTTATTTATTTGACAGAGAGACCACAAGCAGGCAGAGAGGCAGGCAGAGAGAGAGAGGAGGAAGCAGGCTCCCTGCTGAGCACAGGGCTCGATCCCAGGACCCTGGGATCATGGCCCCAGCGGAAGGCAGAGGCTTTAACCCACTGAGCCGCCCAGGTGCCCCCAAACAGTGAAACTCTTAAATCTTAAAATATTTCAGATAAATCTCAATCTGTTTATGAATTTACAAGGTTTTAATCTTTAATTTTTGAAGGAAAAATAAAGATTAAGAAAACAAATTTATGTTTTAAAACCATGTCTACCACAAGATTTTATTTGGCTTTTTGGGGTTCCTTGGTCCCATATACCTCTCTGCCCTGGCTACATGACAGCCTGCTCAAATTATATTATTATACTCAGAGGTTTGGAGATATGATTATTAATTAAGCAGATTACTTTCAGTTTAACAGGAGAGAAATGAGGTTAGTTCACTGAGGGAAATGACAACACTTAATCAGTACAAAAAGGGAATGGGATGGTAGCTTTTAAGTACTTAATGCCTATTTAAGTAAGCTTAAGTCCAAAAAAACTGAGAACTTCTCTTGCAGAAGTAAAAATTAATCTAAGGGGTCACTTAATCTAATCACTTAAACTTTATAAGTTCTCTTTGTAATGTAGTATCTCTAACTAATCTTGCTAACTATATGACTGAAGATGGCCAATGATTGTTTATTGCTCACTGTTCAGGGCAGATGATTCTCTCTTCAGAGATTGACTGTTTTGAAGTTTAGGTTATCCTAAATTTACCATATGTTGTAAAGAACTTTCTCCTACACAGAACTTTTAAAATGTGAAAGCTATCGTGATCCATGTCTTTTTAAACTAAATACTTAGTTCTTTCATCATAATTTCACATTTTGGGTTCTACTCTGAAGATACACCAGGTCATGCTGGTATTCTTAAATAATATTCCAAGTAGGGAATAATCAGCTCAGTACAACAGTAACATTACCCTGATTATTCCAGCTATCTTTTGATAAAACATCCTTACAATATAACTACTTAATAGCCACATTCTATTGACTCACTTGGAGGTTACAAAAACAAGAACAAAAACCAACAAAATAAAACAAAAAAAACCCCCACAATCCAACAGCACTCCTCAATGCAGCCTCCATCGAAGGAATCTAGAATCAAGAACTTGTTTGTTAACTTACTAAGAACAACAGGCACTTTACTATAGTTTTTAACTTACTTTCCAATAACCATAAGGAACGAACCTTTGAAAGGATTTGTTATATCCATATTAGGTCAGGATTCTTTGTAAGTCATGATTCTTTTCAGCGTTCTGTTCCTTGAGACTCTTATCCAAAAGCTCATCTATTTTACTTTATACTTTGTTTTATATAGTCTTTTTCTCGTTTTGAAGATGTGAATGACATTCACCTACCACTTAAGCTTTTGTCATTTTTTATTTCTCACAGACAGTTCAGCTATCATTAAGTTACCAGCAGGGAAACATTTAATACTATCACATAAAAGTATTTAGGAAAAATAATTTTAGTCTTCTCATCCATGTTGGATTTAGACTCTTTTATTAACCTTTATTCTAATCAAGACAAATTTCTCCTTCCAAAAACAAAAACAAACGAACAAAAAACCCCCACAAAAAAACAGCCAAATACATGCTAAGGTATAGTGATTTGTGCCCTAATATTACACCAAACTCGGGCCTATCCCTTGAAAGTCTCACTCCAAAACCAAGTACCCTAAAACTGCTAAAAATTTAATAAGCCTTAGTTCATTTATCATTTAAAGATTACACTATTTCTCACAGTGATATTTCATAAACTATTTTTTTCACCAAATAACTCTTCTTCTATTCTCTAATAAATAAAATTCAAGGCAAATCAAGAACTCTACTTGATACCAGATATATAGATAGCTACAGTCCTCAATAGTCTTTGTTACACATTCACAAACTCAGAGACGGTTTACTGTCAACAAACCAACTCTAATCCCTTTCTATCCCAGACTCAATTTATCAATATTGCCAGTTCTGGCCATTTCTGGATCTTAATATTCATTCAACATGTTGGTTACATGACACTCTATTCATTGTATAAGGTCTCATTTGAAATAAGCCATGCTGGTAAGTTAGCCACACCACAGGAAGTATCAGAAAAGTAATGACTAATGAGATCTACCTTTGACCCCTTTCTAGGCATCCTGGAAATCTGGGTTAATACCAAAGTCTTTTACATGATTTTATTGGGGGGGGGGGGGATTAAACCATTTAAGGATCTTGAGCTCTTATATCTGATAAAGATTTGGTAGCCTAATATTTTCCATGCATATTAAGGTTATCACTTGAGTGATAGCAAGTTCCTTTAGTGTGTTGAATAAATACTAAATCTGTCCCAATGGTAACTTTTATACTAGAATTTTGAAAACAGGTTTAAAAAAATTAATCAATTTTGAAATCTCAGCCCTCAAGGCAAATTCTTAATACTGTTTTCATAAGAACATTTAAAATCGGGACACCTGGGTGGCTCATGTCATGATCCCAGGATCCCAGCACTGAGTCTGGCATTGGCATCCGGCACCCTGCTCAGAGGGGAGCCTGCTTCTACCTCTACCTGCGTCTTCACTTGCATGCACTCCGTCTGACCAATGAATAAAATCTTAAAAAAATAAAATAAATTTTGGGACACCTGGATGGCCCAGTCAGTTAAGTGGCTGCCTTCAGCTAAGGTCATGATCCCAGGGTCCTGGGATTGAGTCCCACATCAGGCTCCTTGCTCAGCAGGGAGCCTGCCTGTCCCACTCCCTTTGCCCCTGCTCATGTGCATTCACTCGCTCTCTCCCTCTCTGTCAAATAAATAAAATCTTTAAAAAATAAAATAAAATATATTTTAAAAAAGAAAATCTAAAATCATTTCATTGAGAAGACAGGAAAGGGAATGACTGCTGGGTATGGGTTTTTTTGTGGGGAGGGGATAAAAATGTTCTAAAATTGGTTTGTGGTAATGTACAATCCTGTGAACACACTAGTAACAGTGAATTGTACCCTTTAAATGAGTAAAATGTGTATGTGAATTTTCTCAATAAGCTATTTAAAAAGCATTTCAACCTCATCCTAATAGCTATACTCTACACGTTATTAAATACCAAGAAAACCAAACCAAAACAACCCCCCCACAAAAAACCCAAAAACTAGATCATAGAGGAAGAGACAAAGAAACCCTTACACACTAACTCAAGCCGGGCATTAGGATGTCAAAATAAACCACTTAGGAGCCAGAGATGACTGAGCATTAAGGAGCCCTTGTTACAACCACTAAAAGGGTAACAGACTGAATACAACCCCTAAAAGATTTCTTCAGAAAGACTATTATTTGAAAACAATCTTGAAATGGAAGGCTTTGCGTCTATAAACAAAAATATGAATGAAGTCCTCAATAGCATGAGCACTTACTCATCATACTCGATATGATAAATAACGTCTTCATCAGCAGCAACAGAGTCTGAATTAGACGTAGAGGGTACACTGTCCAATTTATTTGTGTTCTCTTTGGAATTATGATTTATATTTCCATTAGTCCTTTTACAAGAACTGCCATTCTTCAGTGGAGTTTTGCCACGTGAATGTCCATCAGAAGCTCTAGTAACACTACGTATACGGGCTTCAAACCAAGCACCAAGGCCGACATCTCTGGCATCCACCAATTCATTTACCTAAAAAGAGTTTAAAATTAGTTAATGAAGCTTAATTTCATCTATTGCTTCAAAAACCATACTATAACTCAAGTTATTTTGAGAGTTATCATGGTTAACAACATTTGCAGCTATTCCTGTTTAAAGTAATTAGAAAGATTAGATCAAAACTGTTCTTTTTGGATTATACTGTAAATCTGTTATTTACTATTATGAAAATTAACTCTCCTTCTAATTTCATTCAATGAAATAGGTATTTTCTTTACTCCTTGCCTGGGTCTACATTAGACTTTTAGAAATATCATTCTTGTGTACCTAAGTGTTCTAGCAAGTCATTAAATAAGAATGTCACTTAGTGAAAATCCAGGACTTCCTAGTATTGGGGCTGTTACTGATTTGCTTAATTTCTTCAGAATCCTAGAGATAACTTAAAGTCAGTCTAACAGAAAACAGTTAAGTAGCAGAAAAAACTTGAACATGGGGGTATTATAAACATGTATAAAGGGAAGAATCTAGCAAACCCATCTATAAAAAATGGGGTAAGTTCTATCACCAGTTAATAACTCACTAGCAAATGCATTATTTAGTACCTCAAAGGAGAAAATAAAGAGAACAGAGCTGCAAAGATGCAAAATAGATGTATTCAAGTCTAGTGGATAATCCAGAACTAAAACATGCAATCTGACAAAAGGAAAACAGTGTATTAGAAACCATGTGTGGGGGCACCTGGGTGGCTCAGTGGGTTAAAGCCTCTGCCTTCGGCCCAGGTCATGATCTCAGGGTCCTGGGATCGAGCCCCGCATCGGGCTCTCTGCTCGGCAGAGAGCCTGCTTCCCCCTCTCTCTCTGTCTGCCTCTCTGCTTACTTGTGTTCTCTGTCTGTCAAATAAATAAATAAAATCTTAAAAAAAAAAAAAAAGAAAAGAAAAAGAAACCATGTGTATCAGGAGAGTTACAATGTGAAAGCTGGTTAAATAAAAGACACAAACACACAAAAAACCTCTCCAGAAAAAATCAGGCAATTGGTCTAAAGGTGAGGCTCTTTCAAGAGCAATAACCAAGAAACCTAGAGACTGCCCCTTCAGCTTTTTTCATTTTTTTAAAGCCCTTAAAAAGAAAAAAAAAAAAAAAAAAAAAGACCTCATTAATACAAGATGATCATCTAATCAAGCTAGTTCTCCCTGAGGGTATTAGAGACCACTTAAGTTATCCAACAGAATTCTGACAGATTGTATAGCTTGGGGCCAGGATGGAGTTTATACTCAAAGTTAAATATCCATATATTATGCAAGTCTCTCTTTAAGCTTGTTGAACTCTAACAAGCTTAATAATTCCTCTTTTACAAGATACGAAATTAAAAGCTCTGACAAGTTAACTTGCTCCAACTGAAAGCTCATGAAATGTAAAGCTAGAATTTGCAGACTTCAACCTTGAGGTTTGTGTTCTTGCCACTGTGTTAGGAAGACTGACGAGAAGATGACAAGATAGGTAAATAGGAACTTCAAAGGTTAAGTGATGAAATAAGGTATTAAAAGATAAAAATCAGAGATGAAACACAGTATATATTACATACATTAATCTATGCATTAAATGGACACAAGTGGTTTTCTTCCTAACAGTCACTGGTAAGTTTAAAGATACTTTTTTCTTTTTTTTAAAGATTTTATTTATTTATTTGACAGAGATCACAAGCAGGCAGAGAGGCAGGCAGAGAGAGAGAGGGGGAAGCAGGCTCCCCACTGAGCAGAGAGCCCGGTGTGGGGCTCGAACCCAGGACCCTGAGACCCTAGCCCAAACTGAAGGCAGAGGCCTAACCCACTGAGCCACCCAGGCGCCCCTAAAGACACTTTCTCACAGGCAACATCAGCTAAAACAAAAAATAATCAATGGGAAGGTCGATCATACTTGGGAGAATAAACAGACTACTCTCTCACAGCAAATCAAAATGTAAGGTTTTATGTAGCACTTTGCACTCATTACAGCAGAGAATAGAGGGCATAAAGTTGATACGGAAATAGGTAACAGAAACATAAGGCAATCTGAAAATACTCCATTGCAGACTCAAGAGAACTTACTTACTATCTCATAAAAGGTAGGGCATTGAGTAAAACAACCTTGGACTTACAACTGTAAACAAGAACTGCAAATTCTCTAGTTGACCATTCATGACACTGCATATAAGCTGGGTGGGAAAAAAATGCTTCTAAATTTAAAAAAGGATTCTGCACATTACACAGACATACTGAATTACGTCAAATTTGAATAGGTCAAAATGCATGCAAGAGATTAAAGATCCTTTGTAAAGCCTGGGTTTTGAATATGGAGAAGAGGATAGTTCAACTTACATGAATAACATGAGAACAGGATACTGCCATGGTAATTTCTTTGATCTCATAGTAATCCGGTTGAAAATTAAGAACTGCACTGATATAAAGTTATGATATGCTATGATAAAAAAAAAACTCTGTAAAGTAGGTCTAGAGGGAACATATCAACATTATAAAGGTCTTAAATGGAAAAACCCACAACTAACATGTTACTTAATGGCGAAAAACTGAGAGCTTTTCCCCTAAGGTCAGGAACTAGACAAGAATGTCACTTTCATTCAACTTAGCACTGGAAGTCTAACCACAGCAATTAGACAAAATTAAAAGCCATCCAAATTGGTAAGAAAGAAGTAAAACGCTTCATTATTTGAAGATGACATACAATATTTAGGAAACCTGAAAGACTCCACCAAATAACTGTTAGAAGCAATAAATGAATTTACAGTAAAGTTGCAAGATACAAAACTCCATGTACAGAATGTTGCATTTCTATACACTAATAATGAAATAGCAGAAAAATTAAAACAATCCCATTTACAACTGCATCAAAAACAGTAAAATTAGCTAGGAATAAACTTAGACAAAAAGATAAGACTTGTACTATGAAAACCATAACACCTTCAGAAAAGAAATTAAAGATGATACAAAGAAATGGGAAGACATTCCATGCTCATGGATTGGAAGAATATTGTTTAAAATGTCTATACTACTCAAAAAAAAGAAAAAAAAAGTCTATACTACTCAAGGCAATCCACGCATTCAATGTAATCCCTATCAAAATACCAACATGATTTTTCACAGAGCTAGAACAATCCTAAAATTTGTATGGAACCACAAAAGACCTCGAATAGGCAAAGCAATCTTGAAAAGGAAAAAAAAACAAAGCTGGAGGTATCACTATTCCAGATTACAAGTTCTACCACAAAGTGGCAGTAATTAAAACAGTATGGTACTGACACAAAAACAGACACACAGATCAATGGAATAGAAGAAAAAAAACCAGAAATAAATCCACAATTACATGGTCAATCCTCAACAGAGGGAAGAATAAATAGCCAATGGAAAATGATGGTCTCTTCAACAAATAGTGTTGAAGATTTGGACAGCCACATGGAAAATAAACCTAGACCACTTTCTCTCACCATACACAATAATAAAATTAAAATGAATTAAAGACCTAAAGCCATCAAAAACCTAGAGACGAGCACACGCAATAACGTCTCTGACACCAGCTATTGCAACCTCTTTCCAGATATGCCTCCTCTGGGAAACAAAAGCAAAAACAAACTATTGGGACTACATCAAAATAAAAAGTTTCTGCAAAGGAAACAACTCAAAGGCAACCTACTGAATGGAAGAAGATATTTGCAAATAACATTATCCATAAAGGGTTAGTATCCAAAATATATAAAGAACTGATAAAATGCAATATCCAAAACCTTAATAACCCAGTTAAAAAATGGACATAAGACGTGAATAGACAGGTCTGCAAAGAAGACGTACAGATGGCTAACAGACCATGAAAAGATGCTCAACATCACTCATCATTAGGGAAATGTAAATCAAAACTACAAGGAGATACCACCTCACACCTCTCAGAATGTCTTATATCAAAACCACAAGAAGCACCAAAGTGTTGGTGAGAATGTGGAGAAGAAGGAACCCTCTTGCACTGTTGGTGGGAATGCAAAATGGTGCAACCACTGTGGAAAACAGTACAAGTTTCCTCAAAAAATTAAAAATAAAACTACCCTATGATCAAGTATTCACACTAATGGATATTTATCTGAACAATATCAAAACACTAATTTGAAAGGCTTTATTCACCCCTATGTTTATAGCAGCTTTACAATAGACAATTACAGAAGCAGCCCAAGCGTTCCTTAATAATCAATGTGTAGAGAGGTACATGTACACACACACATGCACGCATGTGTACATAAGAATATTTTTTTTTTATTTTTTATTTATTTGACAGAGAGAAATCACAACTAGGCAGAGAGGCAGGCAGAGAGTGAGGAGGAAGCAGGCTCCATGCGGAGCAGAGAGCCCGATGCAGGGCTCGATCCCAGGACCCTGGGATCATCACCTGAGCCAAAGGCAGAGGCTTTAACCCACTGAGCCACCCAGGCGCCCCGGTACATAAGAATATTATTCAGCCATAAAAAAGACCAAAATCTCGCCATTTGCAACAACGTGGATGGAGCCAGCGTGTATTATGCCAAGTGGAGCCAGCGTGTATTATGCCAAGTGAAATAAGCGAGTTAGAAAATCAACAGAAAAAGAGAAACCATGAAACAGACTTATTGCATAACTGAAGCTAATATAACTGCATTAACTATACTGGAAATAAAATAAAAACTTTAAAAAATAGAAAAATGTCAATCTCTCTACATTTAATAAATAAATTGAATTCTTAAATAAAAACTATCCTACCATCACAGGGGAAAGGAGGGCTCAGACAAGTTGTTTACTGTCTCTAGAAAAGTCCATCCTTAGCCAGAAAATACCTCCCCCAAAGACGTCAAATCATAAAAGATACAGGAAAAAAAATTAATGGGGTTGGAGTATTTGAGCTGAAGTTATGAGATAAAGTTAAAAACAAACCCAATCACATAAATGCTAGCTGAAGAGTTGAATTTATTCATATAAAAAATACTGCCACATTTAGAGAAGAATCTTCCATATCCAAGTAGGTGAGAGTTAAAAAAAAATAAAAAAGTATGGGAGACAAGGAGAAATCATTAAAAACGAAATACCAACAAATACTGGAGAACTTACTATACCAGCTATACTTCTAAGTACTTTATATGTTCCATTTAAAACACACCAGCTCTCTCATTTAAGATCCAGCTCCTAACTTAGGTACACACACATACACACACAACAAAAACCCTACACCAGCTCTGCAGATAACCTAGGTTTAAGTTTGCATTTATCTACTAGGTATAACCTTGGAGAAATTATTTAACTTGTCTCAGCCTCAACTTCTTTATACAATAACATACTTTGCTATGTATTAAGAGATTAGGTAACTAAATCCACATGATGTGCCAATCTAGCAAGCATAGGCACAGATGAAAACAACTGTCTCCTTCCACTAAGGAGACATATGTACAATTTTAAGACCCATTAAATCTCAGTATAGTCTTAATACCATAGTCTTCTTAGTAACAATATTAGCAATTTACTGTTATGTATATTACCTCCTTTAATAACTAAAATACCAAGTCCTTATTTTCCAATGAGTTACAAAAGAAACTAGAGTCCTCAGGAGATACACACCTGTAAGTGGAAACTAAACTGATAAAGATTTCTGAATTAGAACATGACTCTCATTTCATGTTTTTTCTAAAATTTACAAATCAAAATACAACGTGGTTCCATTTACATAAAGTTAAGAAAGAAAATAAAGGATGCACATATAGATTAAAGGTTATTAAGAGGTTAATGACAGGATCAAGTTAATAAAAAGTGAAGAAATAACTACTCAGAAGTTTGGGTATTAGTTATAACTAGGGAGAAAGGAGTAATAGTCAAGAGGGGGTCCATGGAAATTCCTGGGATACTATTTTATATTTCCTAATTTGGTGGTATTTACAGACACTGACTTCCCATTTCACTAAGCTCTATTTTTTTGTATTGCCTATTATGTTTCATAATAAAAAAGGTACCAAATCAAGAAGCACAGCTGCACTGTGTTATAAAAGAGAGGAGATACTAAAATATCCATGACTTTCACTTAGTAATTGAGAGGTTTCCCTTTTCCTTTATTTCCTATAATGAACATCAGAATACATGTAAAAAGTTTATCTAAAAAAGTTAACTTATCTAAACTCTAAAGCCCTATTTATCTTCATTCTAGAATTTAGGCCAAGATGCCAGTCATTTCAACAATAGGATCTGCTGTGAGTCATTCAAAGATTCCACATCCAAAAACCAGAATTGAACTATTTAGATATCAAAAGTCCACCTTGTTTGAGAAAATCACCTCCCAGAGACCATGGAAAGGGATGTACCCAGCCTCTGCACAATCTTCCACAGGCTCTCTGAGTGTGGTAACGACATACCCGGTTTCTTACAACATATGAAAAGATAAATGAGAATATTTGGTCCATTTCAGAGCTCAAATAGCGCAAAACAAGAATTATGGTGGACAAGAACTTCAGTTTAAAACTCTATTTTTTAAATAAGAGAATTATTTAAAAAAAAGATTTAAACTTTTAAAATGTTAAAAATTTTTAATGTTTAAATGTTTACCTATGCCACTTTTGAGAAATACTGACTTGAAAATTCACTTTCTGTATCCACTTACATGAGGGCCAAGGAAAATTTTAGGCAAAAAGGAAAAGCTCCAAATCTCTTTGCTCATCCATAAAGCAATTTTAATTATAGAAAGCCCTGTATCTATAAAAGGAAAATCTTTACATAGCACAAATGACATAAGCAGGAATTCAAGATAAAGGAAAAACAAAACAAAACAAAAAACAACAACAAAAAAACCCCAAACCAAACAGAAAAACAACAAAACCTCCCGATATTAGTGATCTAGGAACAAATTAAATTTTGATACAGTAGTCACAGACTTGCTCAAAGGAAAACATTCACAACAAATAAACTTAAAAGTAGCAGTTTCTAAGTGTTTTCAGGTTAGCCAAAGGTAAGTTTTAATAGCTAGTAAGATTCTGTGAAAGCAGGGGGCAGTAACATTTGTTTATCCTCCCATCTCTAATACCTAGTACAAATATATAAAAGATAACCAAATATTCATCAATGGATGAATTTAAGCACTTCTATGTTTAAAAAAAAAATCAGGTCACCTGGGTGGCTCAATTGGTTAAGCATCTGCCTTTGGCTCAGGTCATGATCTCAAGAGCCCTGGGATTGAGCCCTAGTTGGGCTCCCTTCAGTGGGGAAATCTGCTTCTCCTTCTCTGTGCTCTCATGCACAACCATGCAAACTCTTACACGCTCAGGCTCTCAAACGATAAAAATCAGTGAAAATTTCAAATACCTATGACAATTACTGAGCTTCATAAAAAAAACAAATAATTCTGATAGCCTCTTCAACTACTAAGTTAAATGCAGCTCTGATTAAACATTACAAACAACAGTATAGCCTTTTCAGAGTTTAAGTTCCAGATTTCATGCATGTTTTTAAATGAGGAAAAGAAGACAATATAAAACATAATATATTTGTACAAATGGGAAGAAGCTGAATCGGAATTTGAAAGCATGTCTGATGGGGCACCTGTGTGGCTCAGTGGGTTAAAGCCTCTGCCTTAGGGTCAGGTCATGGTCCCAGGGTCCTGGGATGGAGCCCCACATTGGGCTCTCTGCTCGGCCAGGAGCCTGCTTCCCACTCTCTCTCTGCCTGCCTCTTTGCCTACTTGTGATCTCTGTCTGTCAAATAAATTAATAAAATCTAAAAAAATTAATTAAAAAAAAAAAGGAATCCATGTCTGATGACAAAACTAAATTCTTTTTTTAAGATTTTATTTTATTTGACAGACAGATTACAAGTAGACAGAGAGGCAGGCAGAGAGAGAGAGGAGGAAGCAGGCTCCCTGCTGAGCAGAGAGCCCGATGCGGGGCTCGATCCCAGAACCCTAGGATTCTGAGCTGAAGGCAGAGGCTTTAACCCACTGAGCCACCCAGGCGCCCCACAAAGCTAAATTTCTTAACCTCTGTGCTATATATATTAATATGAGATATAAAGGTTCTCTAAAAAGTGAGATATCAGAGAAGTGATTGGCCAACGAGTCAGAAGCACGTGACTCTTGATCTTGGGGTTGTGAGTTCAAGCCCCACAATGGGTATACAGATTACTTTAAAAACAAAGTAAAAGCCACCTGAGTGGCTCAGTAGGTTAAGCACCTGACTCTTGATCTCAGCTTGGGTTTTGATCGCAAGGTAGTGAGTTCAGGCTTGTTGAGCTCCATGCTGGGCGTGGAGTCTACTTTAATAAAAACCCAAAACAACCCAACAACAAAACAAAAAAACCACTCCTGTGTCATCCTAGAAATACTTATTTTAAAGATTATATTTATCTGAGGGGCGCCTGGGTGGCTCAGTGGGTTAAGCCGCTGCCTTCGGCTCAGGTCATGATCTCGGGGTCCTGGGATCGAGTCCCGCATCGGGCTCTCTGCTCAGCAGGGGCCTACTTCCCTCTCTCTCTCTCTGCCTGCCTCTCTATCTACTTGTGATCTCTCTCTGTCAAATAAATAAAATCTTAAAAAAAAAAAAAAAGAAAATTAAAGATTATATTTATCTGAGAGAGAGCATGAGGTGAAGGGAAAGAGGGTCAGAGGGAGAAGGAGACTCTGCTGAGCAGGAAAACTGATGCAGGACTCCATCCTCAAACTCCAGGATCATGACCTGAGCTGAAGGCAGTCGCTTAACTAACTGAGCCACCCAGGCAGCCCAATAAAATCCGCTTTAAAATGAAACAAAAACAGGAGTACCTAGGTAACACAGTCTGCCTTTGACTTTGGTAGTGCAGGGTCCTGGGATCAAGCCCTGTGTCAAGCTCCCTGCTCAGCACTGAATCTGCTTCTCTCTCTGCCCCTCCCCCTCCCCCTCCGCCCCGCTCCTGCATGCTCTCTCACTCTCAAAATCTTTTAAAAAACAAAAATAAACATTTAGGTACTAGAAGTAGTTGATAGTCAAAGTGCTAATAAGGAAAAAAAAAAGCACAGATCTGCTGAAAGTCGTAGTTTCTCATAATGCTTTTTTGAATTAGGGTGGAGATGGCAGGGTACGGAGAAATACGCTCAACAGAATTTTTTTTTTTTTTTAATAGATTTGAGAGAGAGAGCTCAAGCATGCCAGCAGGAGGTGGGGAAGAGGGAGAGAATCTCATGCAGATTCTGTACTGAGTGCAGAGCCCAACACACAGCCTGAGACCATAACCCTGAGATGAAACGAAAAGTCAGACTGCTTAACTGACTGAGCCACCCTGGCACCCGTGCTAAAGAGAGAATTAATGTGTCTACGCGTGTATGCCAAGGCTGTCTATGTGTGCCTGTTTGTAACTACATTTTCACTGGTCTAGGCACAGAAGTTCCAAGACATTTCAATAAAATCGTGCTACTTCTTTCTGTTAAAAAAAAAAAAAAAAAATAAAGAGAAAGAATTTAGGTTGACGAGAACTGCTTAACCTTCAGCCCAGACCTACAGATATATATAAATAAGCTGGCCCTCTTTGAAAATAAATTCATGCCTGCACTGCCCAAAACATATTAAGTCAAAAGCAGCAGCTTCTGAACTATTGCCCTTAACCAAAAGTTAAAATAATGTAAGTTTAATATACAGATGGCTATATACTAGAGATACAGGGATATATAAGAATCTCTAGTAGTAAGGAACATACCTAGACCCTAGATCTTGGTTTCTAATACCATTCTAGGACTGGGGTAAGAAATAACTAAGATGATCCTGATGCATCTTCTAGTACCTGAAAGCGCTTTAACAAAAGCAACAAAAATCTCCCACAATAATGCAGGTGTATCAAAGAGACACAGGGGAAAATATCCCTACTGATATGAATGACTAACTGAATAAATGAGGGCAAAGAGACAAGTCTCCCATGTAGAATTCCCAGTACATTTTGTAGATAATCTGCCCTCAAGAAGTAGAGTTGTAACCAAGCCACCTACTTATGCGTGGGCTGCATATGGGCACTTCATCTCAAAGAATATAACATGAAAAAGGGGTAGGGGAGGAGTAACTTCACAATGAAGAAACTTGACGAATGCTACTTCATCAGCCAGGTGATTAAGGTTCACATCAACAGTACAGCAAGTTACTACTGATGTAAAAACCTGAGGTATAATTAGCACATAGAATGTTGGTAGTTTGCACCCTAGATAGAATGTGATAAAAATAGCACTTTACCTCTGTGGTCTTCCTCCAAAAAATATGTAAATCCAGTCTAATGATGAGGAAAACAAGATGAATCCTAATAGAAGGGTATTTTACAAAATATCTGACCAGTACTCCTCGAAACTGTCAAGGTCTTCAAAAACAAAGTCAGTCTGAAAAACTGTCACAGCCAAGAGGAACCTAAGGAGATTCAACAACTATTTAGTATAGCACTAATGTAATATAATGTGGTATCCTAGATGGGATTCTGGAATAGAAAAAGGATGTTAGATAAAATCTAAGAAGATATGGTTCATTTATAACTAATGTATCATGTTAATGTAAAGTAATGGTTAACAGGGCAAACCAGAAGTTGGATATATGGAACTCTGTAGTATCTTCTCAATTATGCTATAAATTTCAAATTGTTCTAAAACAAATTTATTTAGAACACAGAGGGGCACATGGGTGGCTCAGTCCATTAAGTGTTTGCCATCACCTCAGGTCATGATCCTGGAGTCTTGGGATCAAGCCCCACATGGGCACCCTGCTCAGCAGGGAGTCTACTTCTCCTCTGCCCCTCAATCCACTGTTATACTCTCTCTCTCAAATAAATAAAATCTTAAAAAAAAAAAAGAACAAGAAGAAGAAAACACAGAAAATACTGGTTATTTAAAGGGGTAGTATCAATGTAGACAATATGGAAAGTGGGCATTCAATATTAAGAATTCTAAATTTGGGGGCACCTGGGTGGCTCAGTTAGGTGTCTACCTTGGGTCAGGTCATGATTCTGGGGTCCTGGGATGAAGCCCTGAGTTGGGCTCCCAGCTCAGTGGGGAACCTACTTCTCCTTCCTGCTTGTGCTCACTTGTGCTCTCAAATAACAATTTTGCCTTCTCCAATTATTCTACTTTGTTGTTGTCCTGTCTATCTCCATCATGTAGAAAGATGTTAAGTAACAGCATTAAGTGGCTGCTTTCTTGTGTGGCTCCTGTCTCTACTGGGAATGCTTCTGGCTTTTCCCCACCATTAAGCATGATGCTGGTATGGTTTAAAAAATTCATCTATTCTATCTGTTCCACTTACAAAGGATTTAAAAAAAAATCAGAAATGGATCTCTGTTTTAGATTAGATCATTTGTTTTTTTTTTTGGCTTATTACTATGATGAATTATATTAATATTACTATATTGAGGGCTGGGTAAAATGGGTGAAGGGTGTCGACTGTGTGGTAATGGATGGTAACTAGACTTACGGTGGTGATAACCTTGTAATAATGTACTGAATTCTAAAGCTGTAAACCTGAATTTTAGAAGGCAAATGATACAGTTATATACCTGCAAATTATATATATTGAAAAAAAATCCAAATAATGAACTATCCCACTTCCTACAAATCATCCCTGGCCAAGTATTCTGTTCTTTTAACATATAGTCATAATTTTATTTGTTAAATATAACTTCAGTTTTACATCAATATGTAGTGATACTGGTGTGCTTTTGTTATATTTTAGTATGTGTTATATTGTTTTTAAAAACAATGGGAAGCTTTCCTTTTTTTAAGTTGTGGGTCAATTTAGCTAATATAATTATCTATTCTTTAGAGGTTTAAGGTAATTCATCACTGTAGCCATCTAGGCCAGGTACTTTTGACATATAGCTCTTGACCACTTTTTTTTGATTCTACATATATGGATTTGTTTCCATTTTTCCTCAGATCAAAAATTATATCTACATTTTCTTAAGTAATTTACTTCAGCTAATTTTTAATTTTAGCCTTTAAAATGCTCTGAAAAATTGAGTCTTGGTCCCAATTTGTCCCAACTGGTAAGAATTAAGAAAAAACAGTTTTAAGGATAGGACAGGATGAAGCAAAACTGTCATTCAATTATTTCTACAAAATTTATTAGCATTTGAACAAGTTGGTAGATATAAGGGTCAATAAATTTATCAATTGCCTTTCTATATGTAGGCAAACAAATCACAATTTTAATAGATAACCATTTATAATAGCACTAAAAACACAGGCACTAGAAATAAGATATGTAGAGAAAACTGATAAAGCTATCAAAGATCTAAGTTAGTGGAGACATCTATCATGTCCATGAATGAATGACTCGACATTGTAGAGTTGTCAATTCTCCAAGCTATTCTACAGATACAATCCCCATCAAATCTGTATTACTTATCTGTAGAGGTTGAAAAAAAATTCTAAAATTTTGACATGCAAGTTTAAAAAGCCAAACACCAAGACACCCTTAAATAGGAACAGATTTGGGAGATATGGGATAGGGAGATAACAGTATACTAGGCTACAGTACTTAGAATAGCAAGCACAGTGATAAGCAGACCAAAAGAACACTGTAGAGAGCAATTTGGCAGTATCCTGGGAGCGAACCAGCACTCCCATTTCTAGGTAAAAATTCCTAAATATATTCTAGAATAGTGCACCAGGATACATAAAGGAGGTTCAAAACAGGTGAAAACTGGGAAAGCCCAAATTTATCTATTCATCCTTGATTAAATGTTATGGTATATTAATAAAATGAGAATCAAAGCTGAGAAAAAGAATTGTTATATAAACTTCAAATACAAGCAAAACAAAACATTTTTTTAGAGGTAACAAAAGTAGTAACACTACAACAAAAAAGATTAGAATACTCAGAGTAAGTAGTTTACTCTTTAAGGAGAAAGGGAGGTATGTTCTGGTAGTGGCTTTAAAAAGGAATTGGCATTATTCTACTTAGCTTCAGTGGAATTACACCAGTATTTGTTTTGTATTTTTTAGGCTGTACGTACACATTTTATACATTTAAAGAACATACTGAACAAATCTGTAAGACTTTTAAAAGTTAAAGTATTAACAGCTCAGTCTTTACTTTCAAATGACAATCAATCTTCACTTATTTGCAACATCTTACGAGAAAAGACATCTGTATTTTAACAACTATCAAGTCTAAAGAAGACAACATACCTTATATAGCCCAACGCCAGGATCAATAAGAAAATCACAAGTTGATGTAGACGGCTGACTAGAAGGTCCCACCCTTGGGGTTTTCTTTACTTTAGGTGGGCTATTAGAACAGGGTTTGGCCTGTACATCAATCTGTTTAGATGTGCTAGGAAGATCTGGGTCTGGGCGAACTAGTAGCTGAATAATGTCATTCAGTCCAACATCATAGTCAAATAAAGTATATCCATTTTCCAACTGGAAAAAAAGGATAAAAAACATTAAAAGATTAAAATGCTTCTCTCAAAACTTGATCTTTCCACATCTTTAGTCACCCAAATGTCCTAGCCCAATTATTAAAACAGCAAAGCAATTTAGTGATACTAAAACCATTCTTATTACTTTATGGCCTCTTTTGATGGCAGCAGCATCTCAGGACCTCAATAAATTCTCGAGAATCATTCCACATTAGCTATCAGGAATGCAGACAGCTACTGAAACCAAAAACATGTCAACGCTTACGTGACTTTAACATGTAGGCAGAAAAACCCTAGGTTTCTCACCAAGTTTTATTTAAATTAACCTGAATCCACTGTTACCTTGTGTTTGTATTTAAGTTAACTATTTTATGTTTCTAAAGCACTGTAATTTTGTTTTTTAAGTCAAGCAGGAATTCCAAGCCTCGTTCATGCTATTCCACTTGCCTAAAGCTCTCTAATTCTATTCATTTGTAAAGATAGTCAAGTTGTATCATGAAAAGTCTTCCAGGATAAACAATGAATAAATTATCTTGCAACTTACCCATATTTTGGCAAGGTCTCTGGATTGGGTTAAATTGTGACCACCCCACCACCCCATTATACTAAAGTCCTAATCCCAAATACTCAGTATGTGAGTATTTGGAAATAGGGTCTTTACAGTAGTAGTAATCAAATTAAAATTAGGTCATATTGGGTGGGCCCTAATCCACTGTAATTGACATCCTTATGAAAAGTGTAAATTTGACCACAAAGATGTGAAGGCAGCCATGTGACTAGAGCAATTATCTACAACCAAGGAATTTACAAAGGATTGCTAGCAACACTAGAAACTGAAGGAAACAAGGAAGGATTCTCTATTAGCGCCATCAGAGAGAACATGGCAATACTGATACTTTGCATTCAGACTCAGAGCCTCTGGAAACAGGAGACAATAAATTTCTGTTTTAAGCCACCTAGGTTTTGGTGGCTTTTTTTTTTTTTTTTTTTTTACAAAAGTCCTTGAAAACTAATAGTCTCCCATTTTGTTTCTTTATAAAATTCCATTGACCATTTTACCATAATACAGTAAGAAAACCAAACTCCACTGAAGATCAAAACTAGCATTTCCCTAGAAACATTACCAATTTAATCACTGTTCATTTTCCCCTTCTTTGTATGTAATTACCATCCTCATTCTCAACTCCCTAAACACAGTAAGACCATATTTCCAAAGTCCACCAAAGGGAAGAATGAGTTTGTCCTTAAATGATAAACTTACTAGTATACTAGATAAATAGTTTGAATTCAAGTTGTCCCAAAACACATCTAGCACAATCCTACACATTATACATACTCAGTTTTAACTACAATAAGGGATCAAACAATTCACAAATTTCCCAGTAGGGAAATCAGACACAATCTCACATGCTTATTCCAAATAAGCCCAAAGGAGTTTCCCAAGTAAATAAGCAGATAAACCCTTATAGGGATTAGAGATCATCATTGCTTACTTTATTAAAAAAACAACAACAACACAACTCCCACCTAATACTGAACTCCTAGAGAAAAATTCAAGGAGCCAAAAACCTATACATTCACGCCTTCATTTTTGACATTCTCCAATACCCCTTTGCCCCAAAAAGGTAAGAACATACTAGTCTGGAACTGCTGGAAAAGTACAGCTTGATTAAACATACAACTGTTGCACATTATGAGTGTCCAAGTAGAAGATAAAAACAAACTCTTAACAGTATAGAACATGCAAAACAAACAAACAAAAACAACCCAGTAATACAATATGCAAGTTAACAGGAAAGACATTTCCCGAAATGAAGCAAGCTGTTAAGGTGGTAAATAACTGGAAATTCAAAGTGCTTCCACAAATAATTTTCCTTTGAAATCTGAGGCACAAGAATCAGTGACGGCAGGGACATGCTTATACTCAATCCCTCTGATGAGTTTCTAAGTGACTGGTCAAAATCATATAAGCTGCTTCAAATGGTTATTTGGTTTGAAAGGAAAAGCAATGTCTTAAGTCAGGAAAATACTGCATATCAAGGCATGAGGCCCTATTGTGAAGTTAGGCCCACATTAACATGTAACTTTTCCTTCAATTTTTCATGCTTGCTAGGACAGGCACCACCCGAATTATCTACTTCTTCCCTAATTCAAAGGTATTCTTCCAGTTTTCCTAAAATAGTGATTACTATCCATTGCATAATTAACTTCCACACAGCTAGGCTTTTGTGAATGTTGGAATGAATTGTTATTTGAAAAGTAGTGAAGTTTTCCCAAATTTAGCACAAGTGCTGGTTGGAAGTTACTGTCACTTATACCCCAAGTGGAGAAGGGACTGAGTCACTTAAAAATCACAAACACCTGTGAGTTTCAGGCATGTAACAATATTCCATCAAAGTCTCATAGGAGAAAATGTTTGGGAACTGCTGTCCTAGAAGATGGGAGCACAGTATTTAAAACACTATAGGTGCAAAATTGGCCCTAGAGTGTTTTGTTTTTTGCCAGACTTCAGTCTTGTGTCTAGTACTGGGTTGAAGTAAGAAATTCCAGGTAACAGGAAGAACTGCAACAGTGATGCAAAATAAAACTAGGAAGCAAACACCAACTGACAATGACTGAGAAGGCAGTGAGAGAAGTCATTCCGAAGGGGTTACTGACAACTTAATGCCCTCGACCTGCATCCCTTAAACAACCTTCATGTATCTTTCACATCATATATAGAATATAGATAAAACACACATTCTCTCTCCCCCTTTAAATAGGCTAATGCTTTTACTTTGCATTCTGTGTAAAGGGGCAAAAGGGTACTATTCAGCTTTCCTTCAGCTCTGATTCATGTCCTACCTATAGTGGTATCAACAAAAGCAAGAAGGGAAGTGACAGAATCCTTTCAAAGTAGGAAAAGCTCTGGTTTCTCAAAATATTTAGAGATTCATAATGTAACTCTTCCTTAAAGAGCTAATCCTCAGGATGCATGCTCAACCTCCCAGAGTAAAATCCAAGTGAGGTTACTCTACTCTAACCAGAACTTTAAAAGCCCTGAATTGCTGCCCTCTATTTTGACCCTCAAAAGTGGAGTCAATTACACAATTACTCTGCTTTTCAAATTTAATTTGCATAGAAATCACCTGGGGACTTTGTAAATGATTCTGATATATACCAAAAACTAACAGCAGCAAACCTCACATAAAAGGGGTGAGGAATAAGGAGGAAAGGGTACCATTTACATCAGAGACACTGTAAATTTGTTTTTATTTACATTTTTCACTATGTATCAGTAAAGGGGTAACTTTTTCAAATAAGCACAAAGGCATTTTATAAGCTAGGGGCAGCACTGTGATGCAAATCCAGTAGTTGTCTGCTATAGACCTACTACTCTGTCCACCAACTATGAACTCCAAAAAGTAAAAGAGAATGGAGGTAATAATCACTGCCATGGCTACTCCTCAGCTCACAAAAAAGTATACAGAACTGAAGCAGTGTCTTCCTTCTGTCTTCAACTCAATGGGGCACCAAAGGTCCATACTGGTTTATCACTGAGCTGAAGAAATCAAAGTAGTGTGTTATCAACTGTCCTGAGGGAAGAAGTACAAAAGGGTAATTATCCTCAACAGTTTTTCCCTAAACCTGGAACAGAGTTTCCTGGTTTACTGGAAGTCTACTTTCTTGACCTGAATTTAACTCAATTTCTACTTTTTCCTCAAGACAGCCAGGTGCATGTTTTTGGTATATTTGATAATTAGCCTTTGGTAGTTTCTCAGGAACACATGAGAATGTTTCATTTCTATCTCTTGTGCTTAAGTCACCAAAGTATCCCAGCAATTCATGTACTATTATATCCTTAGCTAAGAAATAAAATTCAGAAGACATGATCATATAATTCTTATGTTTGACCAAAAGATAATAAGGTATCAGTCATTGAAGGTATATATATATCAGTCATTGAAGGTATATATTGAAGGTATATAAAGCTAGGTAGTGTTTAACACGTATGATTTCAAAAGCCAAGTTTACAACTGAATTGAACACCCGTTTTTTTTTTTCAAGTCAAACAGTAAAGGGTCAATAAAACAGCTTCAAACACCTATCAAAGATGCTATCACTTATTTAAAAACAAATTAAAATAAACCCTGGCTCTTTCTCTCTCAAAGTAATTCTGGACAGTTTTTGAAGCTAAGCCTATGAAGGGAAGAAAACTATTCCTTTCAAATCCTTTGTGGCTATAGGAAAATGGTACTTCCACTAAACCAAAGAGCTACATTTATTCCAAACCACAGAAATGAAGCCCAACTATGGTCTAACCAAGTGGAGAATGCCACATTTTTAGCTGGGGGCGGGGAAGACAAAACTGAGTAGGCTTGGGTCTCTAGGTATAGACTTGTCCGATAAGAAAAATCTTTAATGCGCCAAAGCATGGTCATACTATACAACTACCAGAGACACCCACAGACACCCTCACTGCCAAAACCACTTTCAGCCTTCAAGTATGTACCACTGGCTATGCTCCAGTTGCTGTTTTAAAAGTTTGTGTGAGGGGACCTACATCAGAAGGGGAGAAGCAAAAAGAGCAAACCAGTCTTTCACACCCCTTTCCACTCTGGGAATAAACCACCCTCTCTTGCCTATACCTAGCAGTTTAAAACCGATCCCGAATTACATCAATAGCTCGCCCCTTCAGCCCAAGTTTCTAATCTTCAAGACGGATTCCAATTCCAGGAAAGAGATGAGGGAAGGGAGCCAGAAGTTTTAGAAACCCTTCGAAATTCAGTGTGCTCAAATCCTTTCACAGTGGAGAGTCAGAACTAGGGCTCTTGAGCCTAAGAGGAAAGGAGTTGTAAGTTTCCCCCCTGCTATCTGAGAG
Source organism: Meles meles (assembly GCF_922984935.1). NCBI lineage: Eukaryota > Metazoa > Chordata > Mammalia > Carnivora > Mustelidae > Meles > Meles meles. The sequence continues at coordinate 63,369,799 of NC_060076.1, forward strand.
CCGAGAGCGCAGAGGAACCACGAAAGCAATGCGAGCCGTTAGCCGGGTTAGCGCCGCTGGGAGCCGGATCTGTTCGGCCCTCCCACCAGCGCTGTGGCATGGCCGCCAGAGCCCGCTGCCCTCCCCGCCTCCAGGGGCGCCGACCCCGCCGAGGGCGGGAAGCTAGGGATCCCAGGCGCTGCGGCGGGCTGTGCCAGCGGCTACCGCCCCGCTGAGAAATTGGGGGGGGAGGTGAGGTCTCCGCGCTCTGGGCGCCTCCGCCTCTGACCCTGCCAGGCGCACCTGCACTTTGGGGTGGTACGGACCCGGCTGCGCCCCCTCGGCGGGGCCTGGGCCTGCATTCTGAGCCTCGCGCGCTGCACACCCAAAGTGGAGCCAGGTGCTCTCTACGCGCGCGGCGCACCAAGCCCTAGGGCCCGCCCAGCCCACGCGTTCTAGCGGCGCCCTGCAGCCCTCTCCCCGGGATTCCCGAGGGGTGCGGTGGGCTCTTCTCACCTGCTTGCCCCGGTAGAAGAGGCGCTGGCACTCGGGCCGCACGTCGAACAGTGCCCACACCCGCTCACGCAGCTCCTCAATTGTGGCTTTGCGAGACACGTCTTCAATGGTGCGCGTCTGGGAGCCGTCGATGGTGCGAACCTGAATCCACATCTTCGCGGCGGGAGAGGAGACTGGCCCGGCTTTGTCTCCCCCTGCGTTCCGGACGCCGCGCCCCGCCCGGCCCGGGCCGCTTCCCTAGCAGCTCCGACTCTCCGCGGGCAGCGGAAGAGCGCGCGCACAAATGAGGGAAACGGACCAGACGCCGGGACCCCACAGGCAGCGGCGACTCCTAATCCGCCCGCCTGCCCAGCGGAGCTGAGAAGGAAAGGAAACCGGAACCAGTCGGCCCGCCACTACCTCAGCCCCCGCCTCACGAATAGGAAGAAGCCTTGTCTGCGCCGCGCGGAGTGTTTACTTATAGAGCTCTAGCTCCCACATGGAGGTCACGGCGCCAACCCGGATCTCGCGAGATCCACGCCCGGCTCCGCCTTAAAGAGGAAGCTGCGGGGGTGGGGAGGCGGGGAGGAGAGGGCTAGAAACTGAGGAGATCTAAAATGGGCGGGTGCGGGGAGGGCGGGGTGGTAGGGCGGGGCTGCGGAGAGCCGTTACTTGTCGCTTCTCGTGCACCTGAGCGCTGGAAACTCCCTCCAGTCTTCGGGTTTCGCGCGGTTACAACCCCCCCCCCCCCCCGCCGTTTTAGTCCTGCTTTTGGGACCCGGGGGCTAGCGACTCCTCAGGCCTACGCGGATACGGTTTCTGTGGTCTCAATAACACACCCAAAATAAGCGGGCGCGGCCTAAATTTCTGAGAGCGCACATAAGGAAGTGAGCTGCTCCTCCGCGCTTAGCCGAACTCGGCCCGCCCCGGCCTAGCTGGGCTCGCGGCCCGGAAAGGACCCAGGACCCTTCTGCTTCGCGAACTTCCTACCCGGCCCGAATTTCCCGCGGAGCCTGAATGTTGTCTTCGCGCGGAAACCAGCTTCTTGTGGTTTCCCGCGGCTGCGCCGAGGTGGAGGCTTCGGTTGAGCAGGCTGCGGGTCCCGCTGGTGTCGCCCTCTGATCCAACGCGCTCAGGCCTGAACCCTTGGCCACAGAAGTTTGGTGTTGCTTTTAAGGAGGGCCGCTCGCCAAAATCGGACATTTCTTTTTGTGGACCTTCCTTGTTAGTGTGCCTCTGACTAAGGGATTGAAGGGTCATGGAAAACACTTATAAAGGATGCAGAACTACACACCTAAGGAGAAAAAACTCCAAAGACTCTACCAGGAATAAATTCTCGCAAATAGGCCCAACGCAGGATTACGTAACAGTGGGTTTGTTTAAAATGAAAATGTTTTCGTAAGAAGGAAGAGAACACATGAAAGTAGAGACATATAAAGGGATATAAATATAAAATAATATATATCACAAAATTTGGACTTTATACTTGCCAAAATCCGTAACTTGGATATTCAGACTGGTGCTAATTATTACCATAAAGGTAGAGAAGCAATTTTGTAATAACCAATTCAAATAATTGTAAGTCTGGTGAAGTCCAGAAGTAACATAAAAGAAGGATGACCCAACATGGGAGAGAATGAAAAAAATAATGAAATATATACACATATTTTGGGTCTCTGCACTTCCCGAAAATTTACATTCACTTATATCCTCTAAATATAATTCATCTGATTCTTGATTTAAGTACAGCAAATATTGAATATTCATTACATGTGTAAATGAGATGATGGAGATATGTAAAGCACACTTCTAACCTGCCCCAGTAAGGAATAGCTATTTGCTATTATAAAAATGTGCTATACTTTTGTGAAGACATGTTAAGAATTTCTTTAATTCCCTGCATACAGAGAATTTGCTACCTAGTTCAGTTAAGATTTAGAAAAGATGAAAATACTAAAGAATTGTTTAGTACTAAGTAATTTGTGTCAGTATAAACAATGATACAAGGGGGACTAGAATGATCTGGAAGTGTAAGGATGGGGTACAACTTGACCTAAGTTAGATGGCATATTGTAATGTATTGAACATTTAAATATTCAACTCATAGATTGAGATATATCTGAATTATAATCCCCGTTTTTTTGTTTTTGTTTTTTTAAAATTTTTATTTATTTTTTCAATTCTTTTCAGTGTCCCAGAATTCATTGTTTATGCACCACACCCAGTGCTCCATGCAATACATGCCCTCCATAACACCCCCACCAGGCTCGCTCAACCTCCCAACCCCCCCCACTCCCCTCCAAAACTCCCAGACTGTTCAGAGTCCACAGTCCCTCATGGTTTGTCTCCCCCTCCAATTTTCCCCAACTCCCTTCTCTTCTCCATTTCCCCATGTCCTCCGTGTTATTCCTTATGCTCCACAAATAAACGAAACCATATGATAATTGACTCTCTGCTTGATTTATTTCACTCAGCATAATCTCTTCCAGTCCTGTCCATGTTGCTCCAAAAGTTGGGTATTCATCCTTTCTGATGGAGGCATAATACTCCATTGTGTATATGGACCACATCTTCCTTATCCATTCATCCGTTGAAGGGCATTTTTGGTTCTTTCCACAATCTGGCGACTGTGGCCATTGCTGCTATGAACACTGGGGTACAGATGGCTCTTCTTTTCACTACATCTGTATCTTTGGGGTAAATACCCAGTAGTGCAGTTACAGGGTCTTGAGGAAGCTCTACTTTTAACTTCTTAAGGCATCACCACACTGTTTTCCAAAGTGGCTGCACCAACTTGCATTCTCACCAACAGTGTAAGTGGGTTCCCCTTTCTCCACATCCTCTCCAACACGTTGTTTACTGTGTTGTTAATTTTGGTCATTCTAACTGGTATCAGGGATATCTCAATGTGGTTTTGATTTGAATCTCCCTGATGGCTAGTGATGATGAACATTTTTTCATGTGTCTGTTAACCATTTATACATCTTCATTGGAGGAGCGTCTGTTCATGTCTTCTGCCCATTTTTTGACATGATTATCTGTTTTGTGTGTGTTGAGTTTGAGGAGTTCTTTATAGATCCTGGATATCAGCCCTTTGTCTGTAGTGTCATTTGCCAATATCTTCTCCCATTCCGTGGATTGCCTCTTTGTTTTGTTGACTGTTTCCTTTGCTGTGCAGAAGCTTTTGATCTTGATGGAGTCCCAAAAATTCATTTTCACTTTTGTTTCCTTTGCCTTTGGAGACATATCTTGAAAGAAGTTGCTGTGGCCAAGGTCAAAGAGGTTACTGCTTATGTTCTCCTCTAGGATTCTGATGGATTCCTGCCTCACTTTGAGGTTTTTTATCTATTTCGAGTTTACCTTTGTATATGGTGCAAGAGAATATAATCCCAGTTTTGATGTTTACTTCAAATATGATCTTGGACCAACAATTTGTTTTAATTTCCTCAGTGTAAAATGGTGTTTATAACATTTAAAGAATGTATAGTGTAGTATAGCATAGCGCCCATCCCTTGGTAGTACACAATAAGATATTTTCATTGTATTATTATGGAGAGGATTTAGATAAGCAGAGAATGCCCAAAGAGAAGAGAATGCTTACACACAGAAGATTTGCATTTTTACAGGTCAGGAGATATTGTGTATCAGAGAAAGATTTACTAGATAGAGAAGGGCAGAGTTTGAAGATTAGCATTCAAAGCAGGAGATTTTGCAGGCCCTAGGGAGAAACTAAAACTTTAAGGAGTCCACTGATGCATTAAATATGCATTTGGAAAGATAACAGAAGGAATTTTGAAGGATGCCTTAGGGAAAAACTAAGGGACCAGTCGGAAAGTTTAGTGAAGAGGTAATTGTGTCAATTTCAGTGAAATTTTGTGGCAGTGGATAAGAGAAGAAAGAGCAAATTCCAGAATATTCTAGAACTTCAAGCCTACCAGACTTGTAAAATGTGTGAATATGAGGGATGTAGAAATGTGAAATGCTGAGACTAATTCCTGGGTTTCTAGTTTAGGAGAAAAATGCATGTCTTGGATAGATGGTGATGCTCTTAACTGAAGTAGGTGGAGATGTATAACTGACCACTGGAAATATAAGCCCAAAGTTTTAAAGGGAAGTAGAAAAGTTATGAAAGAGGAACTAGTCAAGACTTTCTGTACTGCCCCCCATGAGGGGACTTATTCTTGTTACACTGGTGAACTTTTGGGAGAAAACCATCAAAATTGGCATCTACTTGGACTATATATGATTTGTGTTAATCTAGTCAATATAGATCCCAAAGGATAAGGATTTAGAAGTGTGAGACCCAAAAAGATACACTGTCCTGTGGAAACCAAATTAATTACTTCTTGAAACATAAGCTTATGTGTGTAGTAAGTTACTTAGGATATAAATAAGTGATTGCAAATAGTAATTCTATTTGTAACAAAATACACTCTCCTGCGTTTCTCCACACACTACAAAAGTTTTCCCCTTTTTCCATATATGCTTTTGCTTACTTAGGGAGTTGCCCAGTTGAAAAAGCAAGATAGAAGTTCTTTGACAAAAACCAAAATATCAGACAGTTCTGACATAACATGCTTTATTATCACACGAGTAGCTGAAACAACTTGGATGTGACCAGGCAAAGAAAAGAGGAATTATTTATATAGATAAAGAGCAAATACTGAAGAGTATTTATATAGATACAGATTATTTATATAGATATAAATATAGATATATTTATACAGATAAAGAGCAAATACTTGCCATCAGTCATGTCTCAAAATTTATTCAAGTCAAAACAGGTAAAACAGAAAAAAATTTTTGAACTAATTATTCCAGACTCCTCCTACCACAGAATATCTCCAGTTTTCCCACCTAAGGTCCCAAAGTCAAGAACTTTCATATATATTAAAAAAGCTAATTTCAATTTGCTCTCTGAAGCTATGATTATCACCTTTTCATTAGCGCTTCCATGTTGGTGGTCTTCCTTTTGGTACACCAGAATCACTCTACCAGCTTGCTGTCCTGGGGTCCAAGGGCAAGGAGTACATCAATGGAATCAGTACTCTCAGGCTTCCAGTTGAATCTGGCCAGAGGGAAGGAAGCACAAACAGAAAACTAAAACAATGAGGTCTGTATATTTATTCCACTGGGTTTCCCCCTGAAAGTTCACCTCTAGCTTCTGTTGCCTTCCTGGGAAATCACTACTACTCTTAAAGTAGCCTACTCTACATGACTCACTTTCATATTTTAATAACCTTTCCTTTTTCTTATTGCTTTGGGTCTACACATTGTAACAGTTCTACAGTCCCAGATTCATACATATTTCTTCAGTTTTCTGTACCATGGCCCATACCCTTTCAATTGATCCCTTGCATGTGTGTGTTTTGGTGGGGGGGTGTCATCAAAGTACCTTAATTAAAGGTTTTGTTATAATCTCTAGTGCTATTTCTGAAAGAACTACATGTTATGAGATGTGAACTAAAATTTCCATTGGTAAAAAATACTTTTTATTATGGTTCGTTACTTAAATTAGCTATATTTAAAGGTTATGCTCCTTTTTTTATGCTCCTTCTTTTTAATAGAATCACAGATTTTTACTTTGGACATCTGCTTTAGAGATAATTCCAGTCTATCTTCTCTTAAACAAATAAGAAAATGATTTGTACAGGACATGTAATCAATGAACAACAGTGTTAGAGCTTAGATCCCTGTGTCATTCCTCTTTCGCCAATGTTCTTTACCCTTCAGCTGTCCCTCTTTTTTTTTTTTCTCTCAGGCTTCTCCATTCACTTTGTCTAGAGAATAATCCTTGTCCTTCTTGCAGTGTGTGCTTCTGGTTCTTTGATGACTCAGATAGAAGTGGGAACCTGGGATTCTCACTAAAAACTTACAGTTTATCCATGTTTTCAGTCACATGCTTTCTCCCGTCTAAAAACACATTTTTTTTTTTTTTTTTTTTTTTTTTTTTAGGGTGCCTGGGTGGCTCAGTGGGTTAAAGCCTCTGCCTTCAGCTCAGGTCATGATCTCAGGGTCCTGGGATCAAGCCTTGCAATAGGCTCTCTGCTCAACAGGGAGCCTGCTTCCTCCTCTCTCTCTCTTTGCCTGCCCCTCTGCCTACTTGTAATCTCTGTCTGTCCAAGAAATAAATAAAATCTTCAAAAAATTTTTTAAAAATATTTTATTTTTAAGTAATCTCTACACCCAACATGGGGCTCAAACTCACAACACTGAGATCAAGAATCACATGCTCTACCAACTGAGCCAGCCAGGCACTCCTCCTGTCTTTTAGAATTGGCCCTCCTCTCTAAGGGTCTTTGGATCAATTCAGCTCAGATTTCCCCCACTGGAGGCAGGTAAGGCTCTATTTTCTAGTGATGGGGTCAATTCTAGTTACATCTTGCTCTGTGAAACAAATTTTAGAGGTTTAAAATAACAACAGTGACTTTCCTGTCTTTCACATTTTCTGTAGCACAGGATTTCTGAATTGGCGCAGTTGGAAAACCCGAGTTCTGGCTCAGAATTTATTATGCTATTGTAATCAGATGCAGCTAAAACTGGAAGAATGGAGGCTGGAGCAATTGGAAACTAGGTATCTCTTGCTAGGAAGTCTCAGGACTTCTCCATGGACTTCTCTCTGTGGGCCAGTTTGGTCTTTCTCACAACATGGCTGCCTCAGAATAGTCAAGCTTCCTACATGGAGTTGAGAACTTCAAGGGTGAGAACTCCAGTGAGCATCACTGGAGGTGCATCACTTTTTATGACTTTGTTTGAAAGACATATAGCATCACCTGTACCGTACTCTTTTTGGCCAAAACATTTATAAAAGCCCATTCGGTTTCAGGAGGAGGGGATACATACCCCATCTCCTGATCGAAGGGGTGTCAAAAGTCATATTATATGGAGAGGATATGGGATGGAAGATATTGTTGCAGCCATTTTAGGAAAACAAACTTATATAACTTCTCCACTAATTTTTTCCATTTTCTTTTTGTGTATAACCAAAGAGTTTTTAAATTATGAAATACATCAGTCATAAAAAGTATAGAGAATAATATAATAGATACTTTGGCATTCACCAACTTGCTTTAGAAATAAAGCATTTCAAGTATTTAAAATCCCTCTCTGCTTATTTTGTCTCTTTTCTAGAGAGAAACATTGTCTTGAATTGAATATTTATTATTTTCATGCCTGTCTTTATACTTTTAATACATGTATCTCTAAAAAATACTAAATTTGAGGTCTTTTTACAGTTTATATAACATGATTCTTTGTAATATTGAAACATGTTTTAACTCAATATTTTTTTCTGAGATTTCTTTGCATTAATGTATAGACTCTAGTGCAAACTGTATTAAAGATTCAGATGGGAATATGTTAAGCTGAACAGATGATATCTTGCAATTTTTCATCCTACACTTGTAATACGGAAGTGGCTACTTAATATGTAAATGAATGGTGTGCCTGTGTTCTGATAAGACTTTATGAAAATACATGGCAGGGTGTACAATTGCTGACTGTAGATCTAGTATAAAAATTATAACACTACAGATACCTCATGTTCCCTAAAAGTTGCTTTAGGTTATAACCCATCCCCAATCTATCCTTATCATATTCCTTTACCTTAAGAAATTTTTAGAAAAACTAATGTAGGAGTGAAACTGGCAGATTTACTAAATTTTGATTTGTGAAAGTGTCATTGAACTCTGGTTTTCACCTTTTATTCTTGATGGTAAAGGTCAGTAAACCCCTATAATTAGACCCCTGTAGCCACCCTCTTTTGAACTTGGCCAGGCTCTTTCTTACCGTGCCTTCTCTGCCTAGAAAATTTCAACTCCTTTGTCATGATTTCCCTCAAATGCCACTTCATTCAGGCTGACTTTCCTGATACTCCCCAGCTGAAGAAAATGCTTTACCTGTATTATCAAACTTAGTTCATGTCTCTACTCTAATATTTAACTCAGAGCTGTAATTTGTTTGCATGACTGTCTTTCCACCATTAAATTTTGATTCCCTAGAGGATGGGGACTTAGTCTATTTATCTTTGTTTCCAACACAAGAGTTAGTGCTTGGTACCTAGATATACTTAATAAGTGGTTGTTGAAGGATGGACGGGAGGGAGAGAGGAACCAGAGTCTATTCAGATGTCTAATTGGATCAAGAAAAAAATTTGCATAATCTTCAGCCCTCTAAAGGTAGAGATACCACTTTCTTCACCATTCTATTCCACCTCACCCTAGAGCATTTCTTCAGGCCCTCCTACCTCCTCTTTGCAGGGAGGTAGTTATACAGATAATTATAATTTTTGTGTGGAAAAAACTTTACATTTTCTTATGATCTAAATTTCCATGTTCTAAGAGATTGAATGCCTTTAAAACTAACTCTCTTTATGAAGAAGGATAAGAAAATTGAGGTAATAAAAATAGATTTTTGTCTAGACTAGTACAGAGAAAAAAATACATTGTTTCAATCTCACTAATATAATTAGTTTGCTGTGAGGATTACTGCCTGTGAACAGGGAAAGGTTATTAACATAAATACATTCTACAGAAAGATGTCCCCCCCCATTTTCCAATTGAAAACACATGTTGAGGGGCGCCTGGGTGGCTCAGTGGGTTAAAGCCTCTGCCTTCGGCTCAGGTCATGATCCCAGGGTCCTGGGATCGAGCCCCACATCCGGCTCTCTGCTCCGCGGGGAGCCTGCTTCCGCCTGCCTCTCTGCCTGCCTCTCTGCCTAGTTGTGATTTCTCTGTCAAATAAATAAATTATTAAAAAAAAAACACATGTTGACATTATTTTGCTGATTTGCATGAGCAAGCAATCCTTTATAACTGATCTATATCTGTTTAGTAATTGGTTTGTTTAATGAAGGTTTAATGAAAGTGTGTAGCATGATGGAAAGAATATGGGCTCTAGAATTGGAGAGACCTCAATTTGACTCTGCAGTCTGCTAATTGCCTGTCACAGCATTGGGCAACTTGCTTAATTTCTCCAAACCTTGATTTCTTTTTCTTTCTTTTTTAAGATTTTATTTATTTATTTGAGAGAGAGAGAGAGAGAGAGAGAGAGAGTGTACACAAGCAGGGCAAAGAGCAGGAGAGAGAGAAGCAGACTCCCCACTGAGCAGGGGCTAGATCCCAGGACCCTGAGGTCATGATCTGAGCTGAAGGCAGCTGCTTAACTGACTGAGCCACCAGGCACCCCATCCAAGCCTTGATCTGTATCTGAAATAGAGTACCACAAGAACCAAATGAGGCAAAGTCTCTTTGCACAGGAACTTGGTAATGGTTACTTTCTTCTGTTTTTGTCACAATATCTGAGTGCATTCTTTTTTTTTTTTTTTAATTAATTAATTTATTTTTATTTGCTTATTTACAGCATAACAGTGTTCATTGTTTTGGCATCACACCCAGTGCTCCATGCAGTACGTGCCCTCCCTATTACCCACCACCTGGTTCCTCAACCTCCCACCCCACCCCACCCCCTCCCGCCGCCCCTTCATAACCCTCTGGTTGTTTTTCAGAGTCCATAGTCTCTCATGGTTCAATCTGAGTGCATTCTGTTAAAAGAATTTATTCTGGTTTTCAAATGATTCTTTTGGTGATTTGAGACAATACGGAATGGAAAGCTGTGTTGTCATTTTTAGTCCATTTGGGTTTATGAGCTTGAAAAAGCTCTTTCTGATAGGGTTTCAGTCAGCTTAAGATGGAGATGAATTCTGAAGTGCTAACTTCTGCTTGGCAAAATGGCATATATCTAAATTATTTTTGTGTTTAGTTAGTTCGACAAGCGAATCATAATATTTATAAGGACTTTAAGAAGCTTTCTATCCTCTTATGAAATCCCAGAGGATTTTCAAACTTAGAAAGATCTACTATTTAACTTCTCTCTGCTCACTCCCAGACTCCAAGTTTAAAATCTAAAAAATAATTCTGTAGAGACAAAAGAAAAAACATCACAATACAATTACACAAATATTTATGGTGATATAATAGTCCCATTTTCTCATTTTCTTCCTGGTATTTAAAATGATATTTACACTGTGCAAATAAACCAAATATATCTGTGTACTCCCTATAAAACTGTACTATTAAAATTGCATTTTATAAAGTTTCCATACAGTGAGGAAGTTTTGTTATCCCTTTTAGGTCATTGAAAGAGAATTTTTAGAGGATATTTAGCCTACATATTTTCCTTATATACTACCATGGAGATTTTTTATCATGAACATTAATATAATTTATAAACCTCACAAAATTTTAGCAAAAGACTAGGAGTTAGCTGGGACTGCTTTGAGAATATCAGTTTTTTCTTGGCTATTGATTATCTATCTCTAAAATAGTAATGAGCAGGAAAAGTAGTATTGGGTTAGAATAAACCACTAGTGATTAGCTGGTAAGGAGGCTGATAGCTTAAGCTTTACTCTGGAGTCAATTCTGTGAGGCAAACCTCAGTTTTCTCAATTGTTATCTATTATTTACCTAATAGATTTATGGTAAGAATAAATGAGATATCATATGTATGTTCTTAACATACCATTCAGTGAATGTTGAGTACCATTGTCAGTAGCAGCAACTATCGGCAGACTCAGATGCAAATTGTGTTGGAGTTTTTCGTGATAATTAAGAATTTTTTTTCATCAGGTACTTATGATATACTTCCTTTATTTGTTAGATTTTGCTGCATAACAAACCACCTCAAATGGCTTAAAACAACAGCCATTTACTTAATTCATTATTCTGTGGGTTAAAAATTTGGACTAGGCTCAACTGAGTGGTTCTTCAAATTTCAGGTGATAGCTGGCTGGTCTAGATTGGTCTCACCTGAAATGATCTGTTACTGAACCATACGGGTCTAGCCTGTGCTTATTCACATGACAGATATGCAGGGTTCTAAGAAAGCCAGTGGAAAACTCCGAGACCTCTTGAGGCCTAGGCATAGAATTGGCACAATGTCAATTCATCAGATTTTATTGAACAAATCAAGTACACAGACAGCCCAAATTCAAGGAGAGGGAGAATTGACTCTCCTCTTGATAGGAGGAATTGCAAAGACTCATTGTCAAAGGGTAGGGAGGGAAATAATTATGGCCCTCCATAATTATTTATATAATATATAAATATATTTTATATTTTAATAAATATATAAATATATAATCAATATATAATGAATATAAAATTCTTAATTATAATTATAAATTATGTATAACCACATAAAATTAATATACAATAAATAACAAAATATATAAATTTTTAATTTTTAATTTTAATACTTTATTTTTTATTTTTTAAAAAATTTGTTTATTTACAGCATAACAGTGTTCATTGTTTTGGCATCACACCCAGTGCTCCATGCAGTACGTGCCCTCCCTATTACCCACCACCTGGTTCCTCAACCTCCCCCCCCCTTCAAAACCCTCTGGTTGTTTTTCAGAGTCCATAGTCTCTCATGGTTCATCTCCCCTTCCAGTTTCCCTCAACTCCCTCTCCTCTCCATCTCCCCATGTCCTCCGTGTTATTTGTTATGCTCCACAAATAATTGAGACCATATGATACTTGACTCTCTCTGCTTGACTTATTTCACTCAGCATAATTTCTTCCAGTCCTGTCCATGTTGCTACAAAAGTTGGGTATTCATCCTTTCTGATGGAGGCATAATACTCCATCGTGTATATGTACCACATCTTCCTTATCCATTCATCTGTTGAAGGGCATCTTGGTTCTTTCCACAGTTTGGCGACTGTAGCCATTGCTGCAATAAACATTGGGGTACAGATGGCCCTTCTTTTCACTACATCTGTATCTTTGGGGTAAATACCCAACAGTGCAATTGCAGGGTCATAGGGAAGCTCTAGTCTTAATTTCTTCAGGAATCTCCACACTGTTCTCCAAAGTGGCTGCACTAACTTGCATTCCCACCAACAGTGTAAGAGGGTTCCCCTTTCTCCACATCCTCTCCACCACACATTGTTTCCTGTCTTGCTAATTTTGGCCATTCTAACTGGTGCCAGGTAGTATCTCAATGTGGTTTTAATTTGAATCTCCCTGATGGCTAGTGATGATGAACATTTTTTCATGTGTCTGATAGCCATTTGTATGTCTTCGCTGGAGAAGTGTCTGTTCATATCTTCTGCCCATTTTTTGATATGATTATCTGTTTTGTGTGTGTTGAGTTTGAGAAGTTCTTTCTAGATCCTGGATATCAACCTTTTGTCTGTACTGTCATTTGCAAATATCTTCTCCCATTCCGTGGGTTGCCTTTTTGTTTTGTTGAATGTTTCCTTTGCTGTGCAGAAGCTTTTGATCTTGATGAAGTCCCAAAAGTTCATTTTTGCTTTTGTTTCCTTGGCCTTTGGAGACATATCTTGAAAGAAGTTGCTGTGGCTGATATCGAAGAGGTTACTGCCTATGTTCTCCTCTAGGATTCTGATGGATTTCTGTCTCACGTTGAGGTCTTTTATCCATTTCGAGTTTATCTTTGTGTACGGTGTAAGACAATGGTTGAGTTTCATTCTTCTACATATCGCTGTCCAGTTTTCCCAGCACCATTTATTGAAGAGACTGTCTTTTTTCCATTGTATATTTTTTCCTGTTTTGTCGAAGATTATTTGATCTTGAGTTGCGGGTCCATATCTGGGCTCTCCACTCTGTTCCACTGGTCAATGTGTCTGATTTATGCCAGTACCACGCTGTCTTGTTGATCACAGCTTTGTAGTAAAGCTTGAAATCGGGTAACGTGATGCCGCCAGTTTTGTTTTTGTTTTTCAACATTTCCTTAGCAATTCAGGGTCTCTTCTGATTCCATACAAATTTTAGGATTATTTGTTCCAGCTCTTTGAAAAATACCCCTGGAATTTTGATTGGAATGGCATTAAAAATATAGGTTGCTCTAGGCAGTATAGACATTTTAACAATGTTTATTCTTCCAATCCAAGAGCATGGAACGGTCTTCCATCTTTTTGTGTCTTCTTCAATTTCTTTCATGAGTGTTCTGTAGTTCCTCAAGTACAGGTCCTTTACCTCTTTGGTTAGGTTTATTCCCAGGTATCTTATGGTTCTTGGTGCTATAGTAAATGGAATTGATTCTCTAATTTCCCTTTCTGTATTTTCATTGTTACTGTATAAGAAAGCCACTGATTTCTGTACATTGACTTTGTATCCTGCCATGTTACTGAATTGCTGTAGGAGTTCTAGTAGTTTGGAGGTGGAGTCTTTGGGGTTTTCCATATAAAGAATCATGTCATCTGCGAAGAGAGAGAGTTTGACTTCTTCCTTGCCAATTTGGATACCTTTTATTTCTCTTTGTTGTCTGATTGCCGTTGCTAGAACTTCTAATACTATGTTGAACAAGAGTGGTGAGAGTGGGCAACCTTGTCGTGTTCCTGATCTCAACCGTAAGACTGCAAGCTTTTTCCCATTGAGGATGATATTTGCTGTGGGTCTTTCATAGATTGATTTTATGAAGTTCAGGAATGTTCCCTCTATCCCTATACATTGAAGCGTTTTCATCAGGAACGGATGCCAGATTTTGTCAAATGCTTGCTCTGCATCAATGAGAGGACCATGTGGTTCTTCTCTCTTCTTATTGATTTGTTCTATCACATTGATTGATTTGCGAATGTTGAACCAACCTTGCAACCCAGGGATGAATCCCACCTGGTCATGGTGGATAATCTTTTGAATGTGCTGCTGGATCCTGTTTGCTAGGATCTTGTTGAGAATCTTTGCATCCATATTCATCAGTGATATTGGTCTGAAATTCTCCTTTTTGGTAGGGTCTTTGCCTGGTTTGGGGATCAGGGTAATGCTGACTTCATAAAAAGAGTCTGGAAGTTTTCCTTCTGCTTCAATTTTTTGGAACAGCTTCAGGAGAATTGGTGTTATTTCTTCTTTGAAAGTTTGGTAGAATTCCCCAGGGAATCCGTCAGGTCCTGGGCTCTTGTTTTTTGGGAGGTTTTTGATCACTGCTTCAATCTCGTTACTAGATATCGGTCTATTCAGGTTGTCAATTTCTTCCTGGTTCAATTTTGGGAGTTTGTAGTTTTCCAGGAATGCATCCATTTCATCTAGGTTGCTTAGCTTATTGGCATATAACTGTTGGTAATAATTTCTGATGATTGTTTCTGTTTCCTTGGTGTTAGTGGTAATCTCTCCCTTTTCATTCATAATTTTATTAATTTGGGCTTTCTCTCTTTTCTTTTGGATTAGTGTGGGCTTTGCTGTGTCCCAAAGATTTTGAACAGTTGTGTTTTCATTTTCATTTGTTTCCATGAACTTTTTCATTTCTTCTTTAATATCCTGGTTGACCCATTCATTCTTTAGTAGGATGCTCTTTAGCCTCCATGTATTTGAGTTCTTTCCAACCTCCCTCTTGTGATTGAGTTCTAGCTTCAGAGCACTGTGGTCTGAAAATATGCAGGGAATGATCCCAATCTTTTGGTACCGGTTGAGACCTGATTTGTGACCCAGGATGTGATCTATTCTGGAGAATGTTCCATGTGCACTATAGAAGAATGTGTATTCTGTTGCTTTGGGATGCAATGCTCTGAATATATCTGTCATGTCCATCTGGTCCAGTGCATCATTTAAAGCCTTTATTTCCTTGTTGATCTTCTGCTTGGATGATCTGTCCACTCACTTTCAGTGAGTGGAGAGTTAAGGTCCCCTACTATTATTGTATTATTGTCAATCTGTTCCTTTGATTTTGTTATTAATTGGTTTATATAGTTGGTTGATCCCATGTTAGGGGCATAGATATTTAAAACTGATAGATCTTCTTGTTGGACAGACCCTTTAAGTATGATACAGTGTCCTTCCTCGTTTCTTATTATAGTCTTTGGCTCAAAATCTGATTTATCTGATACAAGGATTGCCACCCCCAGCTTTCTTTTGATGTCCATTAGCATGGTAAATTTTTTTCCACCCCCTCACTTTAAATCTGGAGGTGTCTTTGGGTCTAAAATGAGTTTCTTGTAGACAGTATATTGATGGGTCTTGTGTTTTTATCCATTCTGATACCCTGTGTCTTTTGATTGGGGCGTTGAGCCCATTTACATTCAGGGTAACTATTGAGAGATATGAATTTAGTGCCATTGTATTGCCTGTAAGGTGACTGTTACTGTATATTGTCCCTGTTCCTCTCTGGTCGACTACTTTTAGGCTCTCTCTTTGCTTAGAGGACCCCTTTCAATATTTCCTGGAGGGCTGGTTTGGTGTTTGAAAATTCTTGTAATTTTTGTTTGTCCTGGAGGCTTTTGAATCTCTCCTTCTATTTTCAATGACAGGCTAGCTGGATATAGTACTCTTGGCTGTGTATTTTTCTCATTTGGTGCTCTGAATATATCATGCCAGTTCTTTCTGGCCTGCCAAGTCTCTGTGGATAAGTCTGCTGCCAGTCTAATATTTCTACCATTGTGTGTTACAGACTTCTTGTCCCAAGCTTCTTTCAGGGTTTTCTCTTTGTCACTAAGACTTGTAAGTTTTATGACTTAGAAGGGGTGTGGACTTATTTTTGTTGATTTTGAGGGTGGTTCTCTGTGCCTCTTGGATTTTGATGCTTGTTCCCTTTGCCATACTAGGGAAATTCTCTACTATAACTCGCTCCAATATACCTTCTCTCCCTCGCTCTCTTTCTTCTTTTTCTGGGATCCCAATTACTCTAATATTGTTTCGTCTTATGGTATCACTTATCTCTCGAATTCTCCCCCTCGTGGTCCAGTAGTTGTTTTACTCTCTTTTGCTCATCTTCTTTTTCTCCATCATTTGGTCTTCTACATCACTCATTCTCTCTTCTGCCTCATTTATCCTAGCAGTAAGAGCCTCCATTTTTTATTGTACCTCCTTAATAGCTTTTTTTATTTCAACTTGGCTAGATTTTAGTTCTTTTATCTCTCCAGAAATGGTTCCTCTAATATCGTCCATGCCCTTTTCAAGCTCAGCTAGCACCTTGAAAATCATCGTTCTGAACTCTAGTTCTGACATATTACCAATGTCTGTATTGATTAGGTCCCAGCTATTGGTACTGCCTCTTGTTCTTTTTCTGTGGTGAGTTTTTCCGCCTTGTCATTTTATCCAGATAAGAATATGTGAATGAGAGAATAAAATACTAAAAAGGTGGCAAAGACCCCAGAAAAATATATGCTAACCAAATCAGAAGAGATCCAAAACCAGGTTTAGAAGATAGGGGGAAAATTAAAAACAAAACAAAACAAAAATATAATCAGACTGGTGAATAGAACAGAGCCACCCAGTTGATTTTGGGTGTATTTCTGGTCTCTTAGAAGAAACTACCTCCCAAAATTTTAAAGAAAGAAAAACTTATATATATACAAAAATAAAGGTAAACACGATGAAGGGGTAGAATATAATTGTAAAGATGAAAACTCAAAAAAATTCTAAAAAAGGAAGTGGTAAGATAAGTTGGTTGGAAAAAGAAAAATAAAAGAGGAGGGAGTGTGCTCAGGCTGGAGACTAGAACAAAGCCATGTGTTAGATTAGGGTATATTTTGACCTATTAGAAGAAATTGTATCCCAAAATTTTTTAGGGAAAAAAAACCCCTATATGTATACAAAAGATAAGTCTAAATACAATGAATGGATAAATATGACTATAACAATGAACGTTTAAAAAGATTTTTTCAAAGAAAGGTATTGTTAAGATAAACTAATTAAAAAACATTAAAAGAGGAAAAGTTTTAAAAATAGAATAAAAAATAAAATTTAAGAAAAAAATTAACTTTGCAAGACTAAAGGATCATGGGGGGGGGGGGAACGCCATGAATTCTCTGCATTGCTTTCCTCTAGCTCTGGAGTTCTGCTGTTCTCCGAGATTGGTGAGCTTGGTCTTGGCTGGATGTTCTTGCTGGTCTTCTGTGGGAGGGGCCCGTTACAGTGATTCTCAATTGTCTTTGCCCGAGGCGGAATTGCACCACCCTTGCTAGGGACCAGGCTAAGTAATCTGCTCAGGTTCAAACTCTCGGAGCTTTTGTTCCCTAAACGCTTTCCACAGAGCCTTGGAGGACGGGAATGAAAATGGCGGCCTCCCAATCTCTGGCCCAGAGGAGCCGAGGGCTTGGGGCCGCACTTCTCCGTGTGCCCTCAGAGATAAACAGTCAATCCCTCCCATCTCCCTGGTCTCTGGCCACACTCTAAGCTCACCCAGCCTGTGACTGAGCATTTCTATCTTCAAACAGCCCTGTTTGAAGTCTCCAAACCCAGCAGATTCCTGCTGTGCTGCTCCTCCTGGAGGAGGACAGTGAGTCTCCCTGGATCTGCCACTTGTGAGTCCCTGCTCAAAGAGCAGTGTCCCAACTGTGCCTTGCATCATGGTTTAAGGTAACCCCGATCTGAAAGCTCACTCTTCAGCTCTGTCTCTGTAGTCTGCTTTCCCGCTCCAATACCTGGCAGCTCTGCCACACTCAGACACCCCTGATCTTTCTGTGACCCATGTACCTGAGACCACACTGTCCCTGTGAGGGCTCCACTCCCACTTAGCCTCTGGAGCAATGTCCCTCAGTGGAGCAGACTTCTAAAAGTTCTGATTTTGTGCTCCATTGCTCCACCACTTCCCGGGTGCTGGCCCCTCCCCCCATGGTGTATCTTCCCATTGCTTTGGATACACTTCTCTGCACATCCTACCTTTCAGAAAGTGGTCGATTTTCTGTTCCTACAGTTGATGCTCTTCTTCTCTTCTATCTCCTGTTGAGTTTGTAGGTGTTCAGAATGATTTGATAACTATCTAGCTGAACTCCTGGGATCTGATGTCATTTCAGTTTGCTACTCCTCTGTCATCTTGCTTCCTCTCCTATATACCTAAATTCTTTACAATTCTATCTCTCCACCATTCTATTTGCTGCTTTGCAAACTGATTAATTTTGTAGAGACTGGGATGACAATACTAAATGGCACTGTAACTTAAAAAATGTTTCTTCAGGGATGCCTGGATGGCTCAGTGGTTACGTGTCTGCCTTTGGCTCAGGTTGTGGTCCCAGAGTCCTGGGGTTGAGTCCCATTTGGACTCTCTGCTCCGTGAGGAGCCTGTTTTTCCCTCTATCATTCCATCTGCTTGTGTTCCCTCTCTCACTCTCTTTCTCTCTATATCAAATAAATAAATAAAAGATTTTTTTAAAAGTTTCTTAATGTTCTACCTACTCCAACACCTCAATATAGTAATCAGGTTGTTTTGTTTTGTTTTTGTTTTGTTTTTTTTTGTTTGTATAACAACTGTAAAAGAACTGTTTTTCCAAATGATTTGCTCACTGAAGATTAAATGGTTTGTTACTATTTTATCACACAGCAAACAACAATTTTTAATTTTTATTGATTTTATTTATTTCAAGGATTTTTACAATTTATTCATTTGACAAAGAAAGAGAGCATGCACAAGCAAGGGCAGCAGCAGACAGAGAGAGAGGGAGAAGCAGGCTCTCTGCTGAGCAAGGAGCTCAATATGGGGCTCAATCTCAGGACCTGGGATCATGACCTGAGCCAAAGGCAGAAGCTCAAGTGACTGAGACACCAGGTGCCCCACTTTATTATTGATTCTAATGGAAACAATGTTCTTAACATCTGTGCCTACAAACCACGAACTTTAAAAATACACATTTTGCAAATGTTTTTTCCATATGGGGTACCTGTGTCACTCAGTCATTAAGCATCTGCCTTTGGCTCAGATCATGATCCCTGAGTCCTGGAATCGAACCCACATTGGGGTCCCTGCTGGGTGGGAAGCCTGCTTCTCCCTCTCCCACTCCCCCTGCTTGCATTCCTTCTCTCACTGTTTCTCTGTCAAATAAATAAAGTCTTAAAAAATGTTTTTTCTTTCCATAATATCATTTCAGAACAACTACAGTTATTACACCACTATAAAAATCTTTTGAATAATTGTGATAATTATGAATGAACTATATACAACAAAATAAATCAGCCTTCCAAATTGTAAACGCACTGTGGTTCTTTTAGGAAGCGTATTATCAATTTGGCCTTACTCATCACCACTGTTTCAGATATAATGTTACTTTTGAAAAATACAGATAGCTAGATTTGATAGGTCATAGATACAAACAATTATATGTATATGGATGATTGCTTGATAAAATACACAGACATGCAACCTGCTGAAATGTTCATTTTTATGTAAGGTAATAAAAATCCTAGGGACATAAAACTCATTAGGTTACCTTATGTTTATAGATGTAGGGCAGGAATGATTAAATCCAGCCTTTCAGTCTGAAATGCAAGATTGAGATGTCATGGCCACTAAATGATCATTAATATTTGATTTGCATGCCAACAATCCAGCAGAAACACCTTTAAACTCCCAGTTAAACATCTGGACCAGGGATAAAGAAGGGATGGTTGCCCCAGATGGAAACTGACACTGTAAGGAATCTCTACTGCAATTTAAGAGAAAAAAATTTAAACAATTAAAAAAAGGATCTGAGTTGAAAATAACATGCAAGATTTCATTTGTTTACATCTCTGTAGAAGGATGCTGTTACAGGCAAGGGAAAGGAGTCAGTGGTTCAAAACTATAAATTGTGTTCTTTCAAAACAATAAAATTTAATGCTAAAGCAGTTATAATCAACAGCTGTAAAGCATTTGTTGGAAAAATATTTTTCCATCAATATTGTTGAGTTCCTGGCACATGTAGCAGTAAGTAAATTACAAACAATAAATATGGCATCAGTGGATATGCATTTACAAAAAATAAAGTTGTTACAAAAGGCAATGGTATACTAAATGTCACAATCTGTGTGGAGATAACATCACATCCTCAGCCTGAAAAAATACTGAACAACGGTTTTGACCCCATTAGATAAAAATACAATTACAAGTGTAACGCTTTCAGGAAAAGTTCAAGACATAACAGGACTTTGGCAAGGTTTAAGACTGTGAGAATTTAAACAATCACCACAAAGGCAGAGAATTTCCATTAGTTTAACATCAGCACCACCAACAAGACTTCTAGAACTTTCTTTCAAGAAATAGGAAGGGTGTTAAAAATGAACTGAAGGAGTTTAGGAATGGGGTGTGCAGAAAGCAAGAAAAAAAAGGGAGTAAAAGCAGTGAAGAGATTTTTAAAAAATCCTTTAAATGCCAAAACACATGTTCTAATCCTTACAAAAGGGTATGGCTGCTTTTGGATCTTGCCCCCAAGTTTTTCTGGGCAATTGCAACTAACAAGATGTGTGTGTGTGTGTGTGTGTGTGTGTGTGTGTGTGTGTGTGTGTGTGTATAAAACCTCTTGCCTTAAAGCTCCATTTCCATCTGATTGGTCTCAGTTTTCTTTTAAAAATGCATTTGATCCATTCTGTAGTTAACAGGGTTTGTGTTAGTGTTTGTCCTCATAGGTACGATTAAAATTAGCCAGGGTTGTGGCTATTGCTAATTTGAACTGCTGAAGGAGTTTTAGTGGTATTTTACTGTTTGCATAAGTTATAGCTTGTGGATTCATAGCCTGAACTTCCAGCAGGGGAGGAATCTGACCCTTGAGATTCAGGAAACTTGATGTGCTTTCACAGAGGGCTTGGGTGCATGTAGGACTTGTTGCACAGTTTGCAGACTTATATGAAGTGTGCGAATGCATGTGCTTCTTGTGGTCACTGCTCTTGACAAATCATCTGTCACAGCATTCAAATTCACATCTGAAAGATTTCTCACCTATATGATAGGTCCTATTGTGGATCTTGAGGTTCTTGGAGTGGGCAAAGGTCTTCCTGCGGCCCAGATTAGGGACACAGGAAGTGCTTCTGGCCCATATGAATCAAATGTAGCTTGTACTTTGTCTTGAAGGACTTGTCCTTGGGAAGGCACTCTTCCCAGTAGCAGATATGGTTGCTCTGCTCCAGGCCTCCCACATGCTCCATGGTGACATGTCTCATCAGCTCCAGCATGTCGCTGAAGGTATTGTCACAACTCTTCTTGGGTCAGCTCAGCTGAGCCTCCTGGATCACTTGCATGATACCATAGGACATTTCATATATGTAAAAATGTTACCAAATCATCACATGAAAAAACCTGTTTCATCCCCTGCTATTTTCAAACAATGTTTCCCCCATACCCTCTCAGGAAAAAAAAAAACAAACTTGCAAGCAGGAATATTTCCATGTACTAAAAGTTGATTGCTTTGTTTTGCTAAGGGCCCCCAAAAAGGATAAATATGATTTGGTGGCTAGCTTGATATAAACAATGAGCTATAGCTAATATAGTAATGGCATCTGTTCAGAGCTAACTAAATTTCCAATTTTACTAAGACTGCATGGGTCATTTCTCCCTGCCCCCCTTCTCTTACATGCACACACACACACACACACATAAACACACATACACACACACATGCATATACACTCACAATTATACTAAAGCAGCTAAAATAAAATGTAGCTTAGAAATCTGAATTTCGATGAACTTAATTCTCTGAGCTTCAGTGAAGAACTGTGCTTTATTTTTAATTATTATACATTATTATTAATTATTACTATATTATTAACATATAATGTATTATTTGTTTCAGGGGTACAGGTCTGTGATTCATCAGTCTTACACAATACACAGTTCTTACACATGCCCTCCCCAATGTCCATCACCTAACCTTGCCATCCCTCCCACTCCATTCCAGCAACCCTCAGTCTGATGAAATTAAGAGTCTTTTATGGTTTGTCTCCCCTTCTGGTTTCTTCTTGTTTCATTTTTTCCTCTCTTCCCCTATGATCCTCTGCCTTGTTTTTCAAATTCCACGTATCAGTGAGATCATGTGATAATTGTCTTTCTCTGACTTATTTCACTTAGCATAATACTCTCTAGTTCCATGCACATTGCAAATGGCAAGATTTCATTTTTGATGGCTGCATAATATTCCACTATATATATGTGATTATATATACCACATCTCCTTTATCTATTCATCTGTCAATAGACATCTGGGCTTTTCCATAGTTTGGCTCTTGTGGACACTGTTGCTACAAACATTGGGGTCAAGTAATCCTTCGGATTACTATATTTGTACATTTGGGGTAAATACCCAGTAGTGCAAATTGCTGGGTGATAGGGTAGCTCTATTTTCAACATCTTCAGGAATATCTATACTGTTTTTAAGAGTGGCTGTACCAACTTGTATTACCACCAACAATGTAGGAGGGTTTCCCTTTCTCTGCATCCTCACCAACATTTGTCATTTCCTGACTTGTTAATTTTGGCCATTCTGACTAGTGTGAGGTGGTATCTCATTGAGGTTTTGATTTGCATTTTCCTGATACTGAGTGATGTTGAGCACTTTTTCATTCCTCTAGTGATCATTTGGATGTCTTCTTTGAAATGTAGTAAGAACTGTGTATTGTGTAAGACTGATGAATCACAGACCTGTATCCCTGAAACAAAAAATACAATAAAAATAGTACTAAAATTTCTAAAAATAAAAAAAGTGAAGTAAGTTATGTGGTATTCAGAATGTATTCTCTATAGAAACTGCATGATGTATTGTGGTTAGTTATGTATAACCCATAATCTCTGAAATAGAGTTCCAATGAAAGTAATAGGACTTGGTCACATGATGAATGGAATTTTTACAGGGATGTATATTTAGGCAGGTGTCCAGCTAAGGATGCCAGGAATGAGAGTCTCTTCCCTCTCTCATTATCCCCTCCTTCTGAGTCTCTGTCACTTAGGGTAGGGAATCTCCCTAGGAGATGATTGGGAGGAGAGTAATGAGGTATGGAGCTGGAGACTCAGTTTGGGGACTAGAAAACAATATGTTGTAAGAAGCTGAGAATTTTTCCTGGGTCAGCTTCAGAGAAGTTCCTGGCGCACTTCCTTTTTTCCCCCTTCTTTTCATCCATGTATCCTAATAATTGATCCTCTTCTTTTCCCTCCATTGCCACAAAAAATCTTGTCCTTCAAAGAAAGATTTCTCACTACTTGTTTTGGATCAGAACAAGGAGTTCCCTCTACTTCCCTGGTCCTGAACCAAATACTCTAAGGAGTTAACAACAACAAATTTCCTTTGGCCCTTTTCAGTCTTGCAAATAGGTTCTATAAGTTAAGGTGAAAACCCTAGTTAATGATAAGTGTTTCCACTTAAGGAGCTGGTGTGAGGTTTATCCATATTTCAGGGGGAATAATAGATTTAGGCTCTAATGATAAACATTCTATCAAGACAGGTGGCTGATGGAGGTTTAGAGATGAAGAGCATGATTTGTATGGCACAATATAGAATAAAATGGCAGTGTGAGTAGTGTCCCCTAATGTCAAAGCGAAACTGTGAGATAAGAAGGTGGCCGGAAGAAGCAGAGTTTCTATTCTATTCTAGAAGAAGTTAGAGTTTCTATTCTGATGGTCTAAATCCACTCCTGCAGAGCCCTATATGCTTGGTTCAGCTGCTCAGAGACTCTTTAAAGGTAATTCAAGAGACAACATCCAGAAATGAAATCATAGCTAAGATGCCATCAAAAGGGACTGGAGAGAGAGGTGAAACTCAAGTGCAGGCAATGAGATAGGACAGTGGGGGAAACAAAGCCAAAGCAAGAGGTTCTCAATGGGGCCTGGGGAGATTCCCAGGGGGGAATGATATAAGCACTTGGTTTTCTAGGCCTCTTAAGCCCTAGGAGGGAAAGAAACTTCTGAAGGCTCAAAGTAGACTTGTACATCATTCCCCAGATCATCACCAATCTTACCTGAGCAAAAGTGCCAACACAGAAGTGAGAAACCCTGTAAAGCAGTCTGGAGGCCAACATCTGAGCAGATGAAGCAAGCAGAAGTAAAAGACACAAGGTTTAATAACTAGATATATAGCAGAGTTAGTTGCTGGCTACCTACATACCTGTAAGTTTTTAGTGGCATCATATGCCTCCTTGGTTTGGAACTAGTTTGTCTTTCTGGCTCTGACTACTTTGATCTTTTGTTGAGGTTGATATTTGTCACCCTGCTGACCCCATTCTATGTACAGACTGGATTTCACTTATTGGTCCAGCCCTGTTTCCTTCCTGTCCTATGGAATTTGATGAGACATGAGAAGGACCCATTCAGCTCCTATCATTTATTTATTGAGCACCTACTGTGTCCCAGACACTAAATTTGATGTTGGGGATATAATAGTGAACAAAATGGACAAATATCTTCCCTTATGGAGTTTATATTATAGAAGAAGTGATGGGCTGTAAACAACATGAATATATAATATATATGTTAAAGACAGAAATGGAGATATGGTGGTTAAAATTGTACATAGGGTGGCCAAAAGGGGTGACTTCTGAGTAAAAATGAAAGATATTGTATTAATCTGGTAGGGCTATCAAAAAGATACCACAGACTGGGCTGCTCAAATAGCAGATATTATTTGCTCACAGTTCTGGAGGTTAGAAGTCCAAGGTAAGATGCTGGTACAGTTGGTTTCTGGTGAGACATCTTTTTCTGGATTGCAGATGGCTCTGCCACTTACTAAGTGCAGATTTTAAAGATTTACCTCTTTGAGTCTTGGTTTCCCTATATATATAGCTGGAATAACAAAAGCGTACATCAAAGAGCTACAGTGAAGGTTAAATGAGTTAAAGCATGAAATGAATTAGCATATTTCCTTGTCCATACAGATGTTAGCTCTTATTATTATAAATATTTGCCTTCTTGATATTTGTAAATGACATATCTGATAAAGGGTTAGTATCCAAAATCTATAAAGAACTTATCAAACTCAACACCTGAAAAAACAAATAATCCAGTTAAAAAATGGGCAGAACATATAAACAGACACTTTTCCAAAGAAGACATGGCTAACAGACACATGAAAAGATGCTCAACATTACTCATCATCAGGGAAATACAAATCAATAACATGATGAGCTGCCATTTCCACACCAGTCAGAATGGCTAAAATTAACAGGTCAGGAAATGACAGATGTTGGCAAGGATGTGAAGAGAGCGGAACACTCTTGCATTGTTGGTTGGAATGCAAACTGGTATAGCCACTCTGGGGAGTATGGGATTTCCTCAAAAAGTTAAAAATAAAACTACCCTAGGATCCAGCATTTGCACTACTAGGTATTTGTCCAAAGGATACAAAAATACAGATTCAAAGTGGTGCATGCACCCTGATGTTTATAGCAGCATTATCAACAATAACCAAACTATGTCTCCATAGCCTAAATGTCCATCGCCTGATGAAGAGATAAAGATGTGGTATATATATACAATGGACTATTACTCAGCCATCCAAAACTGGTATCTTGCCACTTTGGGGTATCTTGCTATTTGTAATAACATGGATGGTGCTAGAGTGTATTATGCTAAGTGAAATATGCCAGTCAGAGAAAGACAAATAGCATATCATCTCACTCATATGTGGAATTTTGGAGGAGAACAGATGAACACATGGGGTGGGGGGAAGAGAGAGGGAAACAAACCATAAGAGATTCTTTTTTTTTTCTAAAGATTTTATTTATTTATTTGACAGACAGAGATATCAAGTAGGCAGAGAGGCAGGCAGAGAGAGAGGAGGAAGCAGGCTCTCTGCTCACAGAGAGCCCCGATGTGGGGCTCGATCCCAGGACCCTGGGATCATGACCTGAGCTGAAGGCAGAGGCTTTAACCCGCTGAGCCACCCAGGCACCCCACCATAAGAGATTCTTAATGATGGAGAGCAAACTGAGGGTTGATAGAAGGAGGTGGATGGGAATGGGTGTATTAAAGAGAACCAAATTACTGATCCCCCTAGTTTTCCCAATGGTTCCAAAGACTGTTTATTTGACCCATAACTTTCTTAGTGGTAATAACTGATTTCTGTTACCTTAAAAACTTAGGTGACTCTTCTCTTTTCTGGCATGGATACACACTTGAGGAGTATCAGGGAGGATTTCTGTGTTGGTTAAGTTTTGACATCACAGCCCAGCTCACATTCACATTTGAGATTGTGTCTTGCCATCAGCCCTAGCTAGGGGGGTGAGTCTAGGTAGTCACATGGCAATCCTTGGCACATCTCTTTCGGTCTTTCAGTTGATTACCTTATGTGCTTGGTTATGTCCTAAAAACAAAAACAGAAATAAAGCCTACATTTGTATGATTGTACAGACCAGTTCCCATCTGACTGAGTCTTATCTCTTAGTTCTAATGTTCTAAAAAGAAAGTTTAGCTCAGACAAGTCTATGAATTTTTCCTCTAAGTTAAGTAATTATTTCTTCTCCACTTGGCTTCAAGTTATTGGGAGTAGGAGAGAGAAAAAAGGAGAGTATCCTTGGAGAGGTGGCACTATGTTGGTTGCATCACTTTCAAAGCCATGGGTCTGAGGATGGGTAGCCAGGACTGGGGTGGAGGTAATCAAAACCTTCAACTTCCAGAAGAACCCACTTCTCTTCTTGAGATGGTCAATTATTTAAATGGCAGTAGAAATAAACAGGGAATGAACCTTTATATTACCTGGTGAACTCTCAGGAATTGCCAGGCATTTTTTTTTTTAAAGATTTTATTTATTTATTTGACAGAGAGAGATCATAAGTAGACAGAGAGGCAGGCAGAGAGAGAGAGAGAGGGAAGCAGGCTCGCTGCTGAGCAGAGAGCCCAATGCGGGGCTCGATCCCAGGACCCTGAGATCATGACCCGAGCCGAAGGCAGTGGCTTAACCCACTGAGCCACCCAGGCGCCCCTTGCCAGGCATTTTTGACTGGGACCTGCTTAGTAATTTCTGAGAGGTTATCAAGTTGTAGGATAATGTGCTTATGCTAGCTGGCCATTATTTGTAAGGCATTCTTCCACTCATCTCTTGGCTTATGTAAATGAGGTTCTGGACACTGGAAGTTGTGGCATCACTGAGTTTCCCACCAAGCCTCTAGTTAGCCGAAATGGGGCATGATCTCAGATCTGATGACTGCATTAAGATTCCAGTAGTTTTTTTTTTTTCAAGATTTTTTATTTGAGACAGTGTGGGGGAGGGCAGAGGGAGAGAATCCTCAAGCTGACTCCCACTGAGCATGGAGCCCAACCCAGCACTCGACATCACAACCCATGAGATCTCAAGCTGAGCCAAAACCAAGAGCTGGATGCTTAACCAACTGAACCACCCAGGAGCCCCAGTTCCAGTAGTTTTGATAGAGTGGCACTCATCCTTTTTTCTTACATTGGAGTTCATGGGCAAGAACTATTCTTTCAAGTCTAGATAAAACTTACCTCATATCCTGGCAGAATCAACACATGACACCCTCTCCTTGATGGGTAGAACCATCAAGAACATTGACTATCATTATCAGAAGACCTACAAAGTTATGGACCAGAGGTCACTGCTCACTTCTCTGCAGTTCATGTAAACCATGAGAATAGGTATGTGATATAGTTTCTGTCAAATCTGGAGCTTAGAAGTAAAGTATCTTCCAGAAGTTGCTGGTCAATTTCTCTAGGAATGATGTTAGCAATTTGCTGTGGGTGTGTATGATGCTAATGTACGAGGGCTTTGTATTCTACTCCCATCCTTCCAGTTGCATGTGGAGTGTCATCTGTGAGAATTAGAACTTTCGACCCTTGTCTCCACCTTCTACCTCAACCCCTACACTCATATGGGCAGTGGAAGACCAAGAAAACAGAGCCTCAGGGAATTTTGTTCCAATATCCCTCCCAACCAGTGATTCTTAGGAGTTGAGCCAGACCTAGGAATGGGCATCTTTGAAGGTTCACATATTCCAGGAAGTAGAGGAAATTGCATCCTGAAGTGGTCAGGTTAAAGTTAAATAGACTGAAGCTAGGCTACAAGATCCAGAAAGGGCCAGATGAACAGAAGAGATCAAATTATGAAGATAGATTACAGAATGAGAGGAAGCAACACATGAGAAGAATAGAACCAAGTAGAAGAAAGAAGTCTGGAGGAAACCTTTAATCCAGTATCCATGTGTTCACAGAGATAATTTATCTAATGTCCATGACTATTGATGCAGGTATGCTGAAATCCAATAAAAGGGCCAAAACAAAACAACTGTGCAGCTCCATCATTGTTAGTATTAACTCTTTAATTCTACATCCTTATCAGCTTGCAAATTTATCCAGCCCTCTCTCCTTTGCAGTTGTTTCCTGTCAGAGATTCTATCTCTTAATACTTCTCAATCTATTTCTATAATGACCAGAGTGATCTAAAACTCATTTGACTTAAGTACCTTCAATGCCTTTCTATTCCCTACAGAATTACTGAGAACATATAAAACTATTTATGATCTTGCCCCAAGCTATTTCTCTACTCTCATCTCTCTCTTGACCCAATGACTTATTGGTATTTCCTGGAACATGTCATTCTATTACATTCCTACATGATTTAGTTTTTCTGGATATTATCTGGAGTGTTCTATACTTGTCAGTCTGGCAAATTCCTGCTAGTATTCTATGACTTTCTGCCTCTCTGAAATCTCTGAGTCTCTGAAATCTTTCTATCGAGACAGAGTTGAAACCACTTTCTTCACAGACTTCCCCTATTGTAGCATCTACTGCAGGGAATCATAATGATTTGAGAATCTATTTCTAAAAAGCATGGACCATGCCTAATTTCAGTGCTTTCAGAGCTTGGCACCAGGCCTGACACATGGCAGGGTCTTAAATTATCACTTTTTAAAAATGATTTTGTTTATTTGAGACAGAGAGTGAGAGAGCACAAGAGCTGGGGGGAAGGAGAGGGACAAATATAATCCCTTGGGGACAGGGAGCCCAGTGTGGGGCTCAATCCCAGTACCCTAGGAGCATGACCATGCTGAGGGCAGATACTTAACTGACTGAGCCACAGAGGTGACCCTTAAATTATCTTTGAATAGTGAAGCAAAATGCTTTGTTTAAAAGTGGGAGGAACTTGTCAACATGTTGTTGATAAACTTTTGGGTCTGAGATTCAATGTCTAAAATATGTGATATTCATTCCTTCATTAATTCAACAAGTGTTTTTAGAGCCAGGCATGGGAATAAAATGATGAATAAAAAGAGTTATTATGTTCTTTACTGCTCTTAGGGAGTTGAAGATTTATTGGGGAAAACTGTTATAGCTTGAATTATTAAATAAAATAGAGCATATTCTGTGTTTGGCCCATGATGTCAGCCTGAGATTTTCCCTAACACCAGGCTTTCTACAGTATGAGATCAAAGCTTTTGCCTGTTGGGCTACTTTATGTATGTTGCAAGTTTGTGTTTGGTTCTTTAGCACACACACACACACACACACACACACACACAAACATTTTGGTTGATGAATACTACAAAGTAAGAAACAAACATGTAAACAGTGGAACATCTTGTTTTAATCCAAGCAAAACTTTGTGTTTAGAAATCTGTGGAGGGTTGAGATACACAGGTGACTTTATAGTTTACCAAATGCTTTTGCATTTACTGTGGTTTTGGTTTTGCTTAAAGGAAAACCAAAGGAATAGGGAGGCATTCAAGAATCAACAAAACAGGATCACCTTCTTAGATTGGAGGGACAACCTTTGGTGGTGGTGACATGTTATAATGTTATAATATATACCCAAGCAAATAAAGGTCCTATACCTCTGCTGAAAATTAAAAAGACACAGATTTCTATTTCAAGCAATGTGACTGGAGGAGTGAAAGTAGCTGCTGGGTCTGGCATTTTGAAATTGGAAAAGGAATCCCTTTCCTATGCACCCCTCCCCAAACTCCCTGAGGGCTCAAGTTGTATTTCCTTCTCAGTTGGGGTCAGTTTTAAAAGAGGACAGAGTTGGGAGTCAAAGACACCAGTGATATATAAAATCAGTTAAGTACCCTCAGAGGCATAAGGGCCAGCATTACAGGAAATGAGCATTCTGTTTTAAATGTTGCATTGTTGCTTAAGACAGGGGTTTATCTTTCTTGAATTTGGCTATGCTGTTTTCCTTCTAGACCCTCAGCTGGAGGTAGTAACAGACCAGGAATTGCTGCAGAACAGAGAAGCATTTTTTTTCCCTTTTAGGTGGCATGCTGTTGTGGCAGACACATGCTGCTGCTTCAACAGTTAAACTTCCATGTATAAAAAGATTAAGAAGCACAAGGCAAAGTAAAGTTGCAATTTCAGTTTGAGTCCAAAGTAACAATCCCCTAAATTGATGCTAAAGTTACTTTGCTTAATTAAGAGCTTTAAAAGAATCAAGTTTAAAAAGCTATAGTATTATATAAAAACTAATCTACTAATACTTTTCCTTTCTGAGGGTCTCAGAGGAAAGGAAGGTTCTTGATCATCCTTTTTTTTTATTTTTTATTTTTTTGTAATTTATTTGACAGACAGAGATCACAAGTAGGCAGAGAAGCAGACAGAAAGGAGGAAGCAGGCTCCCTGCTGAGCAGAGAGCCCGATGTGGGGCTCGATCCCAGGACTCTGAGATCATGACCTGAGTCGAAGGCAGAGGCTTTAACACACTGAGCCACCCAGGAGCCCCATTGATCATCCTTTTTTAAAATAAAAATTGTAGGCCAGGTAGAGCTTCAAGATTTCTTTTGAGATTTAGGGCAGGAAGGAAATGGGGAGGGGATAAAATTACAAATTATTTCATACCTTTTTCCAGTTCTAAAAAGAAGGCTATTTTGGCATTATAAATAGAGTAGTTTTTCTGAAAAAGAGTGGGGGTGGGCCCAAGATCTTTCTGAAGACATTGTCCTGTCCATTTAAATGCAACTCCAGAAGGCTAGTATAGCGATACATTTCATCTACTAACTTTAGTGTAAAATAACTGGGTACAGAACGTTGGGGTCTCTATCTCAACAACAGCAAATACATATGTACAAATGGGAATTATTGTTCTCAAAACTGGCCTCTGTCCATTTCCTGAATTAACTTTAACATTGTGGTTTAGTTGTTTTTGATAGGCAGAGTGGCAATTGTGATGAGGGAAAGGAGTTCTTGCACTAGTTAGGTGGCCAGGCAAGGTATCCAAGGGGTTCATTCCCATTCCAGAAAGGGCAGCAGGTCATGTCCACTGTCTGCAACCAGATCATCTCTACTCTCTGGAACTGGATCAACTCCACTCCACTGAACTGGATCATTCCCACTCCTGGAAAGTGGGATCATTTCCGCTCCCTGAAGCTAGGAGCGAATCATCTCCACTCCCAGCTGAAGAAGGAAGGCAGTCACTGCTAAGCTCTCTGTCACCCACAACTCTGGATTTGATTGCCCGCATCAGACCTTCAAAAGATCTGAATGTGGCTGACTTCTTCATGTCTCCAAGCTTCCTGCAAATGGCAGAACCCATAGGGGACAGGGCATCTGATGTCTTTTTTTTCATGTAAACACTGGAGACTTGAACATCGTGCCAGCCTTTGGACATATTCTGCCTTAGCCCCACCAAGGCTATGAGGCCCAGCTTCCTCTTGAGCTCCATGCAACATCTTTCTTCGGCTGCCAGAGTGTGGCATAGTGTTACAATTTCCTCTTCCAATTTAGTGAGTGTTAGGGTCCGTGATCAAAGGAACAAGACTGACACAAAGCGAAAATCAAGCAAAGCTTTATTTCACGCCATGCATCAGAAACAAAACTGACCAGTAGGTGCCCGAGCCCCATCCATTAGAAATCAAACTGACTGGTAGGTGCCCGAGCCCCATGCATTAGAAATCAAACTGACCGGTAGGTGCCTGAGCCCTGTGCATTAGAAATCAAACTGACCAGTAGGTGCCTGAGCCTTGCTGGGAGCCACTGCCTCCTTGCCCTGGGGTCCCTCTGGGAGGCTCCCTTCCTCACCTTCACTGTACCACAGGCTGCTCCTGATGAGGCTTCTCATGATGAGGCTGCAGCAAATGAGGCTGTCCCCGGACGAGGCCGCTCCTGAAGAGGCTGCTCCCCGACCGTCTAGTGACAGTGCCGCTGCTCGGGCAGCAAGTCTGCTCGCAGCGGCGCGGCTGCTCAGGGTGGCGAGGCTGCTGCAGATGAGGCCACTCCCCTGGACAAGGCCGCTGCCGATGAGGCCACTCTGGATGGGGCCACTCCCTGGGACAAGGCCGCTCCTGACAAGGCTGCTCCCCGACCGTCTAGTGACAGCGCCGCTGCTCGGGGTGGTGAGGCTCCCAGCAATGCCACTCCCGACGCTCCTGATGACGAAAAGGGCACTGTCACTCTCCACAACTCCGACACTACCACTCCTACCACTACCCTAACGGCTCCCTATGGCTCCCCTAATGTCTACTCTAACGGCTCCTGCTACAGGCTACTCTAACTCCTCCTGCTACCCGCCCCCCTTGCAGCCTCACAGACCAGCTTTTATAGAGGTGGTTGAGCCCAGCCCACACACAGGTGGCCAATGGGATTGCAACTCACCTCAGTAAATTTATGCATGCCCCACTGATTGGCCGTCTCCATCTAGCTGGCCTGGCCCGCCCCTACAGTGAGCTCGGATTTAAGCTCCTTTCATTCAGCCTCTGTGAGATCCTCTGGTTCAGCAGTCAGGTGAGATTCATGTGTGTTTGCTGAGATCACTGTCATGGTGCCTGGCATGGAATGTGAAAGATCTTCATGAAGAGAGTCTGGGTCCAGTTCTTGGTACAAAGACTCGTGCATAGTCAGAAGAGAAATAATCTTGGCCAACAGGGTTGAAATCTAAACCTGTGGGGTCCAACTCTTGACTGCTGGTGTGGGGCTCTGGGAGTGATGGATCCATATCTTAGGGGGTGGAACAGCCTCCTTGGTGGGTAGTTGGCTGTTCTGACGTTGCTGACATGAGAAATGGATGCTTCCGCTCAACGGGTCCACTTCTGGGTGGAGGGTAGGGAGTAGTAGGTGGGCAGAGGCAGGGTCTGTCCCTGCTGACTTGGTGGTGAGGAGGCGGGATTTCTGAACCAAAGGCAGCGGCAGAAGGAATCCTGGGCTCAGCTGTAATGACTACCACACTCTTGATGGTGTTTCAACGTCACAATTAACATGTGAGGTGGGCAGGGTGCTCTTATTATGAGAGAGAGATTATTTTTCCTTCTGCCGCATTAAGGGGTAGGTCTCAGCCTTCAAACAAGTCTGACTTCTTTAACGGAATTCTTTGCACCTCACCAAGCATTGCTAAACTCCTGAAAATCAGTTGAACCCTTTGTACTAATTTATAAATTTATTAAAAAGCCCAGTACAGAAAATAAAAATGACTGAAGGTGGAGGTAGGCAGTCTAGAACTCCTGTATCCTCTCCATTTTACCTTGCCAGGTGGGAAAGGGCCCGAGAAACTCCTAGGACTACTTATAAAGTGGATTTGAAGGCTCCTCATAACTCTTGAGTCTAGGTAGTGAAGAACATGCACGCTCCCATGGCATGAACTATCAAACTGTGCCAGAGGCTTGGGACAGTGAAAATCAGAAAGTGAGTCTTATCAGTCATAATTGTCTGTTACTTTGGGGAGGAGAATGAAGGAGAACAAATAAGTCTGTAATAAGTGTGGCAAATTTAAACTTAATAAGAGCAGACTATTTTCAAAAAAATTTAAAAATTTTAAAAATTCAATTAACACAATGTATTATTAGTTTCAAATGTAGAGGTCAGTGATTTATCAGTCTTATATAATACCCAGTGCTTAATGTAGGGGCCTGGTTAGCCAGAGGGAGCTATTTGGTTGTAAACTTAGATTGACCCCACCCCTCCCAGAGACACTTACTTGCAAACCCTGGATATAGGGGCGGGCCAGGCTGGATGGAGACAGCCAATCAGGGGGGCATGCATATATTTACTGTGGTGAATTGAAATTCAATTGGTCACCCATATTGCCGACCGAGCATAACTGTGCAGTTTTCCCTGTGTGTTGCAATCTCATTGGCCACCTGTGTGTGGGCCAGGCTCAACAACCCCTATAAAGGTTAGTCTGTGAGGCTGTGTGGGGGTAGTAGTAGTAGTAGTAGTGTAGGGGTGGGCCAGTCCAGCTAGATGGAGACCAAGACATCCAATTAGTGAGGCATGCATATATTCACTGAGTTGAGTTGCAATCTCATTGGCCACCTGTGTGTGGGCCGGGCTCAACCACCTCTAGAAAGGCTGGTCTGTGAGGCTGGGTGGGGGGGGTGGGTAGCAGGAGGAGTTAGAGTAGCCATTAGGAACCGTTGGGAGCCATTAGGGTGTTGGATTCATCGAGGGTGACAGCGGCCTCTTCATCATTGGGAGGGTCGGGAGCAGCATTGCTGGGAGCCTCGCCATCCCGAGCTGCGGCGCCGCACGAGCGGCCTCACCACCCCGAGCAGCGGCGCTGTTATGAGTCTGGGGAGCAGCCTCATCTGGAGCGGCCTCATCCTGGGGAGTGGCCTTGTTGTGAGTGGCCTCATCTAGAGCGGCCTCGTCTGGGGAGTGGCCTTGTCCCGGGGAGCGGCCTCATCCGGAGTGGCCTCATTGGGAGCGGCCTCATTGGGAGTGGCCTCGCTGGGAGCAGCCTCATTGGGAGTGGCCTCATCCCAGGGAGCAGCCTGTGTTACAGTGAGGGTGAGGCAGGGAGCCTCTAGGAGGGACCCCAGGGCAAGGAGGCGGTGGCCCCCAGCAAGGCTCGGGCACATACCGGTCAGTCTGACTTCTGATGCATGACGCGAAATAAAGCTTTGCTTGATTTTCGCTTTCTGTCAGTCTCGTTCCTTTGATTACGGACCCTAATGGTAGTCGTTGGGGTAGTTGTTGGGTGATGATCATTGGGCGTGGCCTCAAGCGGCATCATCGGGGTCATAGTCATTACTGTAGTCTTTGGGGAGAAGCCTCGTCCTGGGAGCGGCCTCGTCGGAGCGGCATCATGGGGACACAGAGTCTGTGTCATTGGGGTTGTCTTCCTTGTCGTAGTTGCCTCTTTGTAAGAGACTGCCCCTACCAGTTGGTTTGATTTTCGATGCTTCGTGTGAAATAAAGCTTTGCTTGACTTTCACTTTGCATCAGTCTCATTCCTTTGATCACAGACCCTAACACTGGTGGCTCATCTGGGATCAAACGATGAGAACTGATCTAGCATCGTAATTTCTGGGAAAAGCCTCCGGAGGTTTTGGGATCTTATCTGTCTGTCTGGTTGGAGCTCCAGGGCATGGCCCACCGGGGAGGAGCTGGACACAGCCATGATCCCCAGGGCTGGAGTGGATGAGGGAACACCCATTCCCTCCACTGGTAGATCGCCAGGGTGTTCAAGTCCCCCTAGATGGTCAGGGGGTTTGAGTCCCCCTGGGCAGTCAGTAGGCTCGAGTCCCACTGGGCAGTCGGGGATCACTGGGGGGTTCGAGTCCCCATGGGTGGTCAGGGGCCTGCTGGGGGGTTCAAGTCCCCCTGGGAGGTCAGGGGCCTGCCGGGGGGTTTGAGTCCCCCTAGGCGGTCTCTGGGGTTTCAAGTCCCCCTGGGTGGTCTCTGGGGGTTCGAGTCCCCCTGGGCAGTCTCCGGGGGTTCAAGTCTCCCTGGGTGGCTGGGGTTCAAGTCCCCCTAGGCAGTTACTGGGGACCGAGAAAATCCCCACAAGCAGCAGGTTCTGGGTGAGGACTGCTGGGTCTGCGGTTGTCTTTGTGTTGTCTTTTTGTTGTCTGTTGTGTTGTTTGTTGTGCTTGAAGAAATGGGGCAAGCATAGAGTAAGGGGACTCTGGCATTCAACTCTCCATTCCTCATAATAGATGTGGGGCTTCTCCCTTACTCATTTCGTGTGTTAAGGGCTATAACTGGAGCCAACTGGGGTTAGTCTAACTCAGGACAGAGACTTTAAGGAATATTCCCAAGCAGCTGCCAAAACTCCCTTTGTTTCAGGGAATTACTTGCCTTCTCTGGCCCAATGTGGACTGCCTAGTCTATCCCCCTTGCTGGCGGGAAAGCATGGCATCTGAAGTGGAATGGCCCAGGTAGAATATGAAATCTGTTAGCAAAGAGATGACTGAACTGATAGTTAATTGTCTGTCTCAGGGTTTTAATGGGTAATTGTTAAAGTAGCTTTCAGAGTCTTTGGTAAGCTGAAGCTTTGAAGTTTTGCTTGGATGACAAATGGGATGAAGTGCTAGGGCACTGGTTGCTGGAACTGGGTTTGTGCTTTTGAAATCTGTTGGTAAACATGTTTTGTGCTTAACTGCTATTGCAACAGTTCACAATTGGTTAATATTTAGTCTTCACTAGATATTGAGATGTTTCTAAGAAAATGTAAATGGTTTTCTCTTTGCCCGCTCAGAATTGTAAATGAGATCTCTTTGACTCATAAGACTTTTCCTCGGTATGCTAAGTTACTCAGAAAGTACTGCTAAATCAATGATAAACCTTGCATTACATTTGGATAAATGCTGTAACTACTCCAGAAGTTCTATACATTTCCTAAAGTTTTAATGTTTTGATAAGGGTCATTTGATATTTAACCATATCTATTCTAAGTTTTTGTCATTTGTAATTGATTTAATTCTCTTGTAAGATGAATTCTGCCTTAAAGGAAATTAATATGGGAGACTTTCACCTGAAATGGGTAAGAATTTCCAGAAGTAAAACCTGCACTCAGACTAAACCAGAATAAGTATGGTGACTCAAGGTAAGAATGAGTCTCCAGGAGCTTTCCTAGAAAGGCTTATTGAAGCCTATAAGATGTATAGCCTGATCGACTCTGAGACACCCGAATATCAGAGGGCAGTGAATCTTGGTTTTGCCAGTCAGTCAGCCCCAGATATAGGGAAGAAACGTCAGAAAATTGAAGGATTTGAAGGGAAGAATCTGAGTTAGTGGGAATAGCAGAAAAGGAGTTTAACGACAGGGATTCACAGGAGGATGAAAAACAAAAAGCTGGTTAAGGTTTTGGCATTACTTGAGGCAGATAGGGGATGATAAATGGAAGGAAATGCCTAAGCACAGAGAAGGCAGGCAGGAAGACTTATATTCAGATCAGTGTGCTTAATCTAAGGAAAAAGGACACTGGGCCAGGGAGTGCCCCAAAAGGAAGACAGCAATGCTCGCCACCAGAGGAAAAATTGAAGTGGAGGGGAAATCAATTGATTTTTTGGTGGACACAGGAGCCCAATTTTCTTCATTACTTAAACCTATGGGAAAACTATCTGGAGAGGAAGTCTGGGTACAAGGAACAAATGGCACAGAGAGACATAAATGGACAACAGAAAGGACTTTAAATTTGGCCTCGGGAGTAGTTAAGGTAAGAGCTGGCATTCAGTTCTCGGAAGGAAACATGACTGTAACCTTGAGACAACCCACTGTACAGCTGCTTATGGCAGCAGTAGATGAATACCACCTTTACGAGCCAGTCTCAAAACCAGAGGAGACAAAGGGGGGGAGCCTTCTCCAAACCCTACAGGTCAAGTTTCCCGGGGTCTAGGCAGAAGAGAAGCCCCCTGGCTTGGCCAGGAGACAACCTCCAGTGGTGGTACAATTAAAGGCGATGGTGATGGCTGTTCTTGTCCAGGAGTACCCCCTTCCCCGGGAAGCAAAGGAAGGGATCAGAAAACACATTAACCGCCTCTGAGGAGACGGGATCCTAGTTCCTTGCAAATCTCCATGGAACACATCTTTGCTGCCCATCAAAAAGGCCAAGACTAGGAGGAGTCAAGATGGCGGGGAAGTAGGAGGAGGCACCATTTCAACCTGTACCCTAAAGTGAGCTGATTACCTACCAAAGAACTCCGACCACCCATGGAATCAGCCTGAGATCAGAATTATACACGTCTGGATCTCTACAGAAGCAGAAGACGCCAGTGGCAGGTAAAGCAGACTGGGAGCCATCGGACTGATATTGGAAGATAAACAAAAGGGGGAGGGAGCCACCAGAGGTGACCGATTGGAAAGTAATACCCCAATACGAGAGTGCCCTGCATCTGGGGACCAGCATTAACTTGGAGTCTGGTTGAAAGCACTCAAAAAACAAAGAGCAAAGGATTGCGGGGGGGTAAATAGTGGGAATCTGTGCGGGGAGGGACAGGGACCTAAGTCCCCTGACCCAGGACAGCCTCCCCTGGTGCTGAGCCAGAGAGAGTGCAGCGGAGAAATCAGGTCTCCGTCCCTGAGCCGCCAGTGCACCTGACAAGCCAGCGCGCCTGAGAATGAGTGGGGTATATCTCTCATGAGGGGCTGGGAGCCTGGCCAGACGGCAATCCTGAAACGCGTGCATCCCACACCCTCCCTTGGGAGAGGTGCTCATAGGTGCTAGCCTGGAGCTCTGGCATTGAAAAACCAGACATTCCCAGCCCGGGACAGCTGGAAAATCTCAGTGTGTGATCTCTGTTCGGAACCTCTCTGGCGGTCTGGAGCTGCCTAGACAGCTGCCGCTGCCCTGGTATTGGGTACAACGAGGAGCTCCTGCATCCCCAGGGACCCTGACTCAGAACCGACTCTGCCAGCAGCTCTGCAGAACATTCTGAGGCTTCTCTCTGAGAGGGAGGTCGGGGTGCAGTTTGCTCTCCTCTAAACCTCTAAAAACCATCAAAAGCTGTCAAGGTGAGAGAAAACAGATGAAAGAACATAAAAACCCCCAAAGAACAAAAGCCTGAAAAAAACAGTTTCCTCAGAGCCCACCCCCTTGAGGGGAGCGGGAGGACCTAACTCAGGGAACATCATTGTCTGAAAACCCACGTGGCAGGCCCCTCCCCCAGAAAACCAACCAGGAAGGAAGAAAAAAAAAAAAAAAAAGAAGATTACAAGAGAACAACCACCACTACTTCATAAATACAACTTTTATTTTTAACTCTTTTCCAATATTCTGGTTCTTTTTTTTATACATACAGATAAATTTTTAACGTATTTACAATCACACTGAGATGTCCAGTACATCAAATTCTTTAATAACCTTCTAACCTGAACTTTTTGATACATACACCCATGTTTTTCTTTTGCTTTTCTATTTTTTTAATTCTTTTTAAATTTTAACTTAGTTTAGTCTAGTTTATTCTTTTTTAATTTTTATTTTCTACTATACATATAGAGTTAAACTTCAAGGTAATCCCCTTTCCCCAATCAATGCTACCCCTATAGGCAAACCAGTTTCTAATCCCCCTGTAACATAGGAAAGTTGAGTCCCTTAACAAAAACATCAAGATACATTCAGGAAGAATCAAAATAACCTTCCTCATCCACACTGAAAATTTATAACCAATCTCCCAATTTTTCCCACTGTCAGTGTTTCTGTGAATTTGTGTTTGTCCTGATAATATATAAATCTTATACTTGGGGTTCTTTCTGATGAGGTTCCTCCCTTTTTTTGCTTATATATATATTTTTTCTCTTGTCATATACTTTTATTGGTCTTTTTGTTTGTCTTTTTTTTTTTTTTTTTGTATACTTCATAAATCTTACCTTGTGGCCCACTTGGGCTGAGCCTTCTCTTTTATCTTCCCTTTTTTTCCTGTCTCTCTCTCTCTCTCTTTCTTTTTTCCCCCTTTTTTCTTTTCCCTTATTTTCTTTCTTCTTCTCTATTTCTTTTTCTTTTCTTTTTTCCTCTCATTTGGGTGGGGAACCCTGATTGCACAGAAGGGTTCCAGGGTGCACCTTGACTGCACCAAAATCGATAAGTCCAGCTGCATCTGTTCAGTCATCTCTTACCAAAATAACTAGGAGGAGGAATACCCAACAGAAGAAAAATACAGAGGATGGGCCTTCTGCAACAGAGCTAATGGCTATCGACATAGACAATATGTCAGAAAAGGAATTCAGACTAACAATTATCCAGGCAATAGCTAGGTTGGAGAAAGCCATGGAGGACCAAACAGAATTGATCAGGGCAGAACTGAAAGCCACCAGGGATGATGTTCACAATGTTAGGGCAGAACTGAAAGCCACCAGGGATGATGTTCAAAATGCTCTCAATGAGTTCCAATCCAATCTAAATTCTCTAAAAGCTAGGGTAACTGAGACAGAAGATAGAATTAGTGATCTGGAGGACAAACAGATAGAGAGAAAGGATCAGGCGGAAGCCTGGAACAAACAGCTCAGAAGCCACGAAAACAGAATCAGGGAAATAAACGATGCCATGAAACGTTCCAACGTCAGAATTATTGGAAACGCTGAAGGGGAGGAAAAAGAAAGAAGTCTAGAAGATATAGTGGAAGAAGTTGTCTATGAAAATTTTCCCAATCTCACGAATGGAAACAATGTTCAGGTACTAGAGGCAGAGAGATTTCCTCCCTCGATTTTAGATTCTCGAAAGTCCTCACGACACCTTATAGTTAAAATGAGGAATTATGTTTCACGACAGACCCTCTTAAAAGCAGCTAGTACAAAGAAGCTCCTTACATATAGAGGAAAACCCATTAGAATAACGTCAGACCTGTCCACAGAGACCTGGCAAGCCAGGAAGGGCTGGCAAAATATATTCAGAGTACTAAATGAGAAGAACATACAACCAAGAATACTCTATCCAGCAAGACTGACATTTAAAATGGATGGAGAGATAAAGAGTTTCCAAGACCGGCAAGGCTTAAAAGACTATGCAACCACCAAGCCGACACTGCAGGAAATATTAAGGGGGGTCCTATAAAAGAGAAAAAATCCAAAGAATATCATTGAACAGAAATATAGAAACAATCTACAGACAGAAAGACTTCAAAGGTAACACGATGTCAATAAAAACCTATCTCTCAATAATCACTCTCAATGTGAATGGCCTAAATGCGCCCATAAAACGACACAGGGTTGCAGATTGGATAAAACGACAGGACCCATCCATATATTGTCTACAAGAGACCCATTTTGAACCTAAGGATACACCCAGACGGAAAGTGAAGGGATGGAGAAACATCTTTCATGCCAATGGGCCTCAAAAGAAGGCTGGAGTAGCAATTCTCATATCAGATAAATTAGATTTTAAACTAAAGACTGTAGTCAGAGATACAGAAGGACACTACATAATTCTTAAAGGGACTATCCGCCAAGATGATCTAACAATTGTGAATATCTATGCCCCCAATATGGGAGCACCCAATTACATAAGAAAACTATTAATCAAGATAAAGAGTCATATTGATATGAATACAATAATAGTAGGAGATCTTAATACGCCTCTCTCAGAAATAGACAGATCATCAAAGCAGAAAATTAATAAAGAAATAAGAGCATTGAATGAAACATTGGACCAGATGGACCTCAAAGACGTATACAGAACATTCCACCCTAAAACAACAGAATACTCATTCTTCTCAAGTGCACATGGAACCTTCTCCAGAATAGACCACATACTGGGTCACAAAGCAGGACTCAACAGATACCAAAAGACTGATATTATTCCCTGCATATTCTCAGATCACAATGCTTTGAAACTGGAACTCAATCACAAGGAAAAGCTCAGAAGGAACTCAAACACCTGGAAGCTAAAGACCACCTTGCTTAAGAATGCTTGGATCACCCAGGAGATCAAAGATGAACTTAAACAATTCATGGAAACCAATGAGAATGAAGACACTTTGGTCCAAAACCTATGGGATACAGCAAAGGCGGTTCTAAGGGGGAAATATATAGCCATCCAAGCCTCCCTCAAAAAATGGAAGAATCCAGAATACACCAGCTG
This sequence comes from Meles meles, assembly GCF_922984935.1. Lineage (NCBI taxonomy): Eukaryota > Metazoa > Chordata > Mammalia > Carnivora > Mustelidae > Meles > Meles meles. Next base: position 63,411,632 of record NC_060076.1, read on the forward strand.
TCTCTACACCTTAAAGAACTGGAGAATCAACAACAAATCAAACCAACTCCACATGCAAGAAGGGAAGTAATCAAGAGTAGAGCAGAGATCAATGAGGTAGAAACGAGAGATACAGTAGAACGTATCAATGAAACTAGAAGCTGGTTTTTTGAAAGAATCAATAAGATCGATAAACCATTGGCCACACTAATCCAAAAAAAAGAGAGAAAGCCCAAATTAATAAAATTATGAATGAAAAGGGAGAGATTACCACTAACACCAAGGAAACAGAAACAATCATCAGAAATTATTACCAACAGTTATATGCCAATAAGCTAAGCAACCTAGATGAAATGGATGCATTCCTGGAAAACTACAAACTCCCAAAATTGAACCAGGAAGAAATTGACAACCTGAATAGACTGATATCTAGTAACAAGATTGAAGCAGTGATCAAAAACCTCCCAAAAAACAAGAGCCCAGGACCTGACGGATTCCCTGGGGAATTCTACCAAACTTTCAAAGAAGAAATAACACCAATTCTCCTGAAGCTGTTCCAAAAAATTTAAGCAGAAGGAAAACTTCCAGACTCTTTTTAATGAAGTCAGCATTACCCTGATCCCCAAACCAGGCAAAGACCCTACCAAAAAGGAGAATTTCAGACCAATATCACTGATGAATATGGATGCAAAGATTCTCAACAAGATCCTAGCAAACAGGATCCAGCAGCACATTCAAAAGATTATCCACCATGACCAGGTGGGATTCATCCCTGGGTTGCAAGGTTGGTTCAACATTCGCAAATCAATCAATATGATAGAACAAATCAATAAGAGAAGAGAGAAGAACCACATGGTCCTCTCAATTGATGCAGAAAAAGCATTTGACAAAATCCAGCATCCGTTCCTGATGAAAACGCTTCAAAGTATAGGGATAGAGGGAACATTCCTGAACTTCATAAAATCTATCTATGAAAGACCCACAGCAAATATCATCCTCAATGGGAAAAAGCTTGCAGCCTTCCCGTTGAGATCAGGAAGATGACAAGGATGCCCCCTCTCACCACTCTTGTTCAACATAGTATTAGAAGTCCTGGCAATGGCAATCAGACAACAAAGAGAAATAAAAGGTATCCAAATTGGCTAGGAAGAAGTCAAACTCTCTCTCTTTGCAGATGACATGTTTCTTTATATGGAAAACCCCAAAGACTCCACCCCCAAACTACTAGAACTCATACAGGAATTCAGTAACATGGCAGGATACAAAGTCAATGTACAGAAATCAGTGCCTTTCTTATACACTAACAATGAAAATACAGAAAGGGAAATTAGAGAATCAATTCCATTTACTATAGCACCAAGAACCATAAGATACCTGGGAATAAACCTAACCAAAGAGGTAAAGGATCTGTACTCGAGGAACTACAGAACACTCATGAAAAAAATTGAAGAAGACACAAAAAGATGGAAGACCATTCCATGCTCTTGGATTGGAAGAATAAACATTGTTAAAATGTCTATACTGCCTAGAGGAATCTATACTTTTAATGCCATTCTGATCAAAATTCCACCAGTATTTTTTAAAGAGCTGGAACAAATAATCCTGAACTTTGTATGGAATCAGTAGAGACCCCGAATTGCTAAGGAAATGTTGAAAAACAAAAACAAAACTGGCGGCATCACGTTACCCGATTTCAAGCTTTACTACAAAGCTGTGATCAACAAGACAGCGTGGTACTGGCATAAATCAGACACACTGACCAGTGGAACAGAGTGGAGAGCCCAGATATGCACCCTGAACTCTAGGGTCAAATAATCTTCGACAAAACAGGAAAAAAATACACAATGGAAAAAAGACAGTCTCTTCAATAAATGGTGCTGGGAAAACTGGACAGCGATATGTAGAAGAATGAAACTCGACCATTGTCTTACACCGTACACAAAGATAAACTCGAAATGGATAAAAGACCTCAACATGAGACAGGAATCCATCAGAATCCTAGAGGAGAACATAGGCAGTAACCTCTTCGATATCAGCCACAGCAATTTCTTTCAAGATATGTCTCCAAAGGCCAAGGAAACAAAAGCGAAAATGAACTTTTGGGACTTCATCAAGATCAAAAGCTTCTGCACAGCAAAGGAAACATTCAACAAAACAAAAAGGCAACCCACGGAATGGGAGAAGATATTTGCAAATGACAGTACAGACAAAAGGTTGATATCCAGGATCTAGAAAGAACTTCTCAAACTCAACACACACAAAACAGATAATCAAATCAAAAAATGGGCAGAAGATATGAACAGACACTTCTCCAACGAAGACATACAAATGGCTATCAGACACATGAAAAAATGTTCATCAACACTAGCCATCAAGGAGATTCAAATTAAAACCACATTGAGATACCACCTGGCACCAGTTAGAATGGCCAAAATTAGCAAGACAGGAAACAACGTGTGTTGGAGAGGATGTGGAGAAAGGGGAACCCTCTTACACTCTTGGTGGGAATGCAAGTTGGTGCAGCCACTTTGGAGAACAGTGTGGAGATTCCTGAAGAAATTAAGAATAGAGCTTCCCTATGACCCTGCAATTGCACTGATGGGTATTTACCCCAAAGATACAGATGTAGTGAAAAGAAGGGCCATCTATACCCCAATGTTTATTGCCGCAATGGCCATGGTCGCCAAACTGTGTAGAGAACCAAGATGCCCTTCAACGGACGAATGGATAAGGAAGATGTGGTCCATATACACAATGGAGTATAATGCTTCCATCAGAAAGGATGAATACCCAACTTTTGTAGCAACATGGATGGTACCGGAAGAGATTATGCTGAGCGAAATAAGTCAAGCAGAGAGAGTCAAGTATCATATGGTCTCAATTATTTGTGGAGCATAACAAATAACATGGAGGACATGGGGAGATGGAGAGGAGCGGGAGTTGAGGGGAACTGGAAGGGGAGATGAACCATGAGAGACTATGGACTCTGAAAAACAACCAGAGGGTTTTGAAGGGGCGGGGGGGGGGGGGTCGGTGGGATGTTGAGAAACCAGGTGGTGGGTAATAGGGAGGGCACGTACTGCATGGAGCACTGGGTGTGATGCCAAAACAATGATCACTGTTATGCTGTAAATAAACAAATAAAAAAAAAAAGTAAAGGCCAAGAGTAGGGAGTACCAACCTGTTCAGGACTTGCAGGAATTTAATAAATGGGTTGAAGATATCCACCCAACAGTTCCTAACCCCTATACCCTACTCTCCCTCTTGGGCCCCAAAAGAACTGTGTATACCATCTTAGATCTCAAGGATGCATTTTTCTGCATATCTTTAGCAAGGGAATCTCAGCCCCTTTTTTGCTTTTGAGTGGTCTGACCACAGGAAGAGTTCCAAGGCCAGATCATCTGGACAAGACTTCCCCAAGGATTCAAGAATTCACCCACCATTTTTGACGAGGCTCTACACAACAATTTGCATGAGTGCAGAACCTCCAAACTGGTAGTCACTCTGTTACAGTATGTTGATGTCTTGCTAATAGCCGCTGACGACTATGAGACATGTTTGCGGGGGACAAGAGCTCTCTTACAGACTCTGCAGGGGAAAAGGTATCGGGTGTCAGCAAAGAAAGCACAGCTTTGTCAGAGCCATGCCACTTATCTAGGCTTTGATCTCCACAAGGGAGTGCATTCACTGTCTGAGGCCAGGAAACAGGTAATCACTTGATACCCCTGCTGCACCCATCCGGACAAGTGAGGGAGTTTCTTGGACGGTTGGCTACTGTAGGCTGTGGATACTGTGGTTTGCAGAGATTTGCTCTCTACGCACTGGCAAAAGGGGGGCTCACTATGATAGAGTGGACAGCTGAGGCAGAAGGAGCATTTCAGGAATTACAAACAGCCTTACTGAGTGCCCCAGCATTGGCCATCCCAATCCACTTGTATGTGGATGAAAAAGCAAGGGTGGCCAAAGAAGTTTTGACTCAGACTCTGGGGTCTTGGCAAAGGCCAGTAGCCTATCTTAAAAAGAAACTAGATCCAGTAGTGACTGGGTTCCCCTCTTGCCTCTGTGTAATTGCTGCTATGGCCCTCTTGGTCAAGGATTCAAGTAAACTGAATTTGAGTCAAAATCTCATCTTGACCACCACCGATGCTATCGAGGGCCTTCTCCAGACTCCACCAGACGGAATGATGCTGAATGCCTGAGTGATGGGGTATCAGGCCCTCCTCCTCAATGAACCAAGAGTGACCTTCTGGCCCCTGGTGGTGCTAAATCTAGCTATGCTGCTGCCAGAGGAGCTGGTTGACCATCCACACGACTATGGAGAGGTCCTAACCCAAGTCACAGGAATAAGGCCATACCTCAGAGACATTCCCCTCCCAGATGCAGAGATGGCTCTGTTCACAGATGGGAGTAGCTACGTGGTTGGTGGAAAGAGGTATGTGGGGGCTGCGGTGGTTTCCCCTGAGCAGGAAATCTGGACAGCAGCCCTGCCACATGGAACTTCAGTGCAAAAAACGGAGCTGATTGCACTGACCAAGGCACTGCAGATGGCCAAAGGTAAAACCGCCAACATCTATATGGATAGCAGGTATGCCTTTGCTAATCTCCCTATACATGGGGCTATTTATAAAGAAAAGGGCTTATTAACAGCAGAAGGAAAAAGAATTAAAAACAGAGGAGAAATATTGGCTCTCCTCCAGACTATTTGGGACCCAAAAGAGGTGGCCGTTATGCATTGCTTGGGACACCAAAAGGGGACTGATCTGATGTCAAAAGGAAACCAATTAGCAGATCAAGTCGCAAAGCAAGCAGCCTGAGAAACAGTGCAAGAACTTGTTACACTCCCAGCTCCAGCCCTACCAGAAAAACCAAACTATTCAGAAGAAGATTTAAAAAATTTTTTAAATTTTTTTATTATTTTTTAATTTTTTTAAATTTTAAAAAATTTAAAAAATTTAAAAAAAATTTAGCCCAAAAATGGGCTAAATTTGACTATGAAATTAGACTGGGCTAAGACTAAAGCAGGAAAAATAATTCTTCCTCGAAGGCTAGGCAACAAGTTAGTAGACCAGATACATCAGGGTACTCATTTGGGAACAAGCAAACTCAAAGAGCTTATAGGCAAGCAGTTCCAGGTTTCTAAATGGGGCATATTGTTCCGGATGTAGTTGATAGTTGTGCTCAATGCCAGGCAGTTAATGTGGGAGGAACTAGAATGGGAAGAGGGAAAAGAGAAAGAGGTAAGGACCCAGGAATTTGTTGGGAAATAGATTTTACAGAAATGAAACCAGGAAAATTAGAGCGAAAAAAATGTTAGTCTTACATGCTCAATATAACCCCTTACAATAGGAGAACATAGAACTGGCTGAAAAGTCAAGGATTTGACTAATTTCCAAAGAAAAGGGGGGAATGTAGGGCCCTGGTTAGCCAGAGGGATCCATTTGGTTGTAAACTTAGATTGACCCCGCCCCTCCCAGAGGAACTTACTTGCAAACCCTGGATATAGGGGGCGGGCCAGGCCAGATGGAGACAGCCAATCAGTGGGCATGCATATATTTACTGTGGTGAATTGAAATTCAATTGGTCACCCGTATTGCCAACCGAGCATGACTGTGCTGTTTTCCCTGTGTGTTGCAATCTCATTGGCCACCTGTGTGTGGGCTGGGCTCAACCACCTCTATAAAGGTTAGTCTGTTAGGCTGGGTGAGGGGAGTAGTAGTAGTAGTCGTTGGGGTAGTCGTTGGGTGATAGTCATTGGGCGCAGCCTTGAGTGGCATCGTTGGGGTCATAGTCATTAGTGTAGTCATCAGGGAGCAGCCTCATCCTGGGAGCAGCCTCATCAGAGCGGCGTCATGGGGAGCAGAGTCTGAGTCTTTGGGGTTGTCGTCCTTGTCATTGTTGCCTCATCATCGTCGGAAGTGGCCTCGTCTGGGGAGCGGCCTCATCCAGGGAGCGGCCATGTCAGGAGCGGTGTCGCTGGGGAGCGTAGATGTTGGGGAGCGGCCTCGCCAGGGAGTGGCGTCCTCGGGGTCGTCGTCCTCATCGTAGTCACCTCTTCATAAGAGACGGCCCCTACCAGTTGGTTTGATTTTTGATGCTTAGGATGAAATAAAGCTTTGCTTGACTTTTGCTTTGCATCAATCTCATTCTTTTGATCATGGACCCTAACACTTATTACATCACATGCCCTCCTTAATGTCCTTTACCCTCTTACCCCATCCCCTTACCCCTCTTCCCTCAAGCCACCCTCAGTTTGTTTCCTATGATTAAGAGACTCTTAATGGTTTGTCTTCTCTAATTTTATCTTATTTTATTTTTCCTATCTTGCCCCATGATCCTCCCTTTTGTTTCTCAAATTCCGCATATCAGTTTCTCTGATTGACTTATTTCACTTAGCATACTATCCTCTAGTTCCATCCACCTTGTTGCAGATGGCAAGATTTCATTTTTTTTGGTGGTACTACTCAGCAAAAAAATGAAATCTTGCCATTTGCAGTGGGGTGGAGAATGAGCCCAGATATCCATCAACAGATAAATGGATAAAGAAGATGCAGTATCTGTTGATGGGACATCTGGACTCTTTCCATAGTTTGGCTATTGTGGGCATTGCTGATATAAACACTGGGATGCAGGCACCCATTCAGATCACTACATTTGTATCTTTGGGGTAAATCCCTAGTAATGCAATTGCTGTGTCATAGGATAGCTCTATTTGTAACCTTTTTTTATTGTGTTATGTTAGTCACCATAAAATACATCATTAGTTTTTGATGCAGCATTCCAAGATATTTGTAACTTTTTGAGGAATCTCCATACTGTTTTCCAGAGTTGCTGAATCATCTTGCATTCCCACCAGCAGTGTAAGTGGGTTCCCCTTTCTCTACCTTCTCGCCAACATCTGTTTTTCCTGTCTTCTTAATTTTAACTATTCTGACTGGTGTGAGGTGGTATCTCATTATGGTTTTGATTTGCATTTCCCTGATGACAACTGATGTGGAGCATTTTTTCATATGCTTGTTGGCCATTTGTACATTGTCTTTGAAGAAATATCTGTTCATTTCTTTTGCCCATTTCTTGATTGGATAATTTGTTTTTTGGTGTTGAGTTTGATAAGTTCTTTATAGATTTTGGATACTAGCCCTTTACCTGATAAGACATTTGCAAATATCTTCCTTTCTGTTTGTTGCCTTTTGGTTTTGTTGACTGTTTTCTTCACTGTGTAAAAGCTTTTTATTTTGATGATGTCCCTATAGGGACCTTGTCTTTGGAGATGTGACAAGAAGTTGCTGCAGCTGAAGTCATAGAGGTTGATGCCTGTGTTCTCCTCTAGGGTGCTGATGGATTCTTGTCTCACATTTCTGTCTTTCATCCATTTTTAATCTATTTGTATGTGTGGTGTAAGAAAATGGTCTGGTTTCATTCTTCTGCATGTGGCTGTTCAGTTTTCTGACACCGTTTTTTGAAGATACTCTTTTTTTTTTCCATTGGATATTCTTTCCTGCTTTGTCAAAGATTAATTGACCATAGAGTTGAGGATTCATTGATCTACATGTCTGTTTTTGAGCCAGTAGCATAATCTCTTGATGATTACAGCTTTGTAATAAAGCTTAAAGTCTGAGATTAGGATGCCACTACTTTGGTTTTCTTTTTCAACATTCTTTTGGATATTCAGGGTCTTTTCTTGTTCCATACAAATTTTAGGATTGTTTGTTCCAGCTTGGTGAAAAATGTCGATGGTGTTTTGACAGAGATTGCACTGAATGTGTGCCCAGATTGCTCTGGGTAGTATAGATATTTTAATAATATTTGTTCTCCCAATCCATGAGCATGGAATGTTTTTCCATATTTTCGTGTTTTCCTCAATTTCTTAAATGTTCTATAGTTTTTAGAGTGCAGATCCTTTACCTCTTTGGTTAGGTTTATTGCTAGGTATCTCATGGATTTGGTGCAGTTGTAAATGGGATCAACTCCTTAATTTCTCTTTCTTCTATCTCATTGTTAGTGTAAAGAAATGCCTGAAAATAAAACAAGTAGTTGAAACCCTAAGCCAGCCAGAATGTTTCAAGACTAGGGGGAGAAAATTGGTACTTGGGCCTTTCTTATGGAAATCCAGAATATTAGGCTTGATTTCAGCTTGCAAGTTATTTTCACTACTGTCTCAAATCATCACCCAACTCCATCAATGATATATTCAGTGTGTCACACCCCAGAGGTATTCTCCAGTATGAATTTGAATATTTGCTGCAGTTTACAGCTGCAAATGTTATTGCAGAAATACCCATATTTCAGTAGTTAATTTGATCTTCATTAAGGATGACATTTCTTTTCAGGAGCCCTTCTACATGACTAATAAGCCTTAAAAATACTTAGCTATATTATAAAATGGGACTTTCCATTCTAAAGCCCAAACATACAGTCAGGATATTAAGTTGGAGCTTATTACTGTTATTCAATCTCTTTGGTGGTTTATATAGTTGTGGCAGAAGTCCCCAGAGAAATGAAATTAAAATTTTGTATCTGTTCTCCTTCCCATAACTGTCTATTTTCATAAGTTGATATGTATGAGTGAACAGACTTGTTAAGAGTTTTGTTATACAGATCCTAGGGGTTAGAAGAAGAGAAAAGAGGGAGATAGAGAGATGGAGGCAAGGGAAAAGAAACTGATCAAAAGATGTAGAAGTTTCCCCAGATTAAAAGCAAAGATTCTGGAGTGAGAGGCAAGATAGCAGAGGAGTAGCAAACTGAAATGACATCAGATCCCAGGAGTTCAGCTAGATAGTTATCAAATCATTCTGAACACCTACAAACTCAACAGGAGATAGAAGAGAAGAAGAGCATCAACTGTAGGAACAGAAAATCGACCACTTTCTGAAAGGTAGGATGTGCAGAGAAGTGTATCCAAAGCAATGGGAAGATACACCATGGGGGGAGGGGCCAGCACCCGGGAAGTGGTGGAGCAATGGAGCACAAAATCAGAACTTTTAGAAGTCTGCTCCACTGAGGGACATTGCTCCAGAGGCTAAGTGGGAGTGGAGCCCTCACAGGGACAGTGTGGTCTCAGGTACATGGGTCACAGAAAGATCAGGGGTGTCTGAGTGTGGCAGAGCTGCCAGGTATTGGAGCGGGAAAGCAGACTACAGAGACAGAGCTGAAGAGTGAGCTTTCAGATCGGGGTTACCTTAAACCATGATGCAAGGCACAGTTGGGACACTGCTCTTTGAGCAGGGACTCACAAGTGGCAGATCCAGGGAGACTCACTGTCCTCCTCCAGGAGGAGCAGCACAGCAGGAATCTGCTGGGTTTGGAGACTTCAAACAGGGCTGTTTGAAGATAGAAATGCTCAGTCACAGGCTGGGTGAGCTTAGAGTGTGGCCAGAGACCAGGGAGATGGGAGGGATTGACTGTTTATCTCTGAGGGCACACGGAGAAGTGCGGCCCCAAGCCCTCGGCTCCTCTGGGCCAGAGATTGGGAGGCCGCCATTTTCATTCCCGTCCTCCAAGGCTCTGTGGAAAGCGTTTAGGGAACAAAAGCTCCGAGAGTTTGAACCTGAGCAGATTACTTAGCCTGGTCCCTAGCAAGGGTGGTGCAATTCCGCCTCGGGCAAAGACAATTGAGAATCACTGTAACGGGCCCCTCCCACAGAAGACCAGCAAGAACATCCAGCCAAGACCAAGCTCACCAATCTCGGAGAACAGCAGAACTCCAGAGCTAGAGGAAAGCAATGCAGAGAATTCATGGCGTTCCCCCCCCCCCATGATCCTTTAGTCTTGCAAAGTTAATTTTTTTCTTAAATTTTATTTTTTATTCTATTTTTAAAACTTTTCCTCTTTTAATGTTTTTTAATTAGTTTATCTTAACAATACCTTTCTTTGAAAAAATCTTTTTAAACGTTCATTGTTATAGTCATATTTATCCATTCATTGTATTTAGACTTATCTTTTGTATACATATAGGGGTTTTTTTTCCCTAAAAAATTTTGGGATACAATTTCTTCTAATAGGTCAAAATATACCCTAATCTAACACATGGCTTTGTTCTAGTCTCCAGCCTGAGCACACTCCCTCCTCTTTTATTTTTCTTTTTCCAACCAACTTATCTTACCACTTCCTTTTTTAGAATTTTTTTGAGTTTTCATCTTTACAATTATATTCTACCCCTTCATCGTGTTTACCTTTATTTTTGTATATATATAAGTTTTTCTTTCTTTAAAATTTTGGGAGGTAGTTTCTTCTAAGAGACCAGAAATACACCCAAAATCAACTGGGTGGCTCTGTTCTATTCACCAGTCTGATTATATTTTTGTTTTGTTTTGTTTTTAATTTTCCCCCTATCTTCTAAACCTGGTTTTGGATCTCTTCTGATTTGGTTAGCATATATTTTTCTGGGGTCTTTGCCACCTTTTTAGTATTTTATTCTCTCATTCACATATTCTTATCTGGATAAAATGACAAGGCGGAAAAACTCACCACAGAAAAAGAACAAGAGGCAGTACCAATAGCTGGGACCTAATCAATACAGACATTGGTAATATGTCAGAACTAGAGTTCAGAACGATGATTTTCAAGGTGCTAGCTGAGCTTGAAAAGGGCATGGACGATATTAGAGGAACCATTTCTGGAGAGATAAAAGAACTAAAATCTAGCCAAGTTGAAATAAAAAAAGCTATTAAGGAGGTACAATAAAAAATGGAGGCTCTTACTGCTAGGATAAATGAGGCAGAAGAGAGAATGAGTGATGTAGAAGACCAAATGATGGAGAAAAAGAAGATGAGCAAAAGAGAGTAAAACAACTACTGGACCACGAGGGGGAGAATTCGAGAGATAAGTGATACCATAAGACGAAACAATATTAGAGTAATTGGGATCCCAGAAAAAGAAGAAAGAGAGCGAGGGAGAGAAGGTATATTGGAGCGAGTTATAGTAGAGAATTTCCCTAGTATGGCAAAGGGAACAAGCATCAAAATCCAAGAGGCACAGAGAACCACCCTCAAAATCAACAAAAATAAGTCCACACCCCTTCTAAGTCATAAAACTTACAAGTCTTAGTGACAAAGAGAAAACCCTGAAAGAAGCTTGGGACAAGAAGTCTGTAACACACAATGGTAGAAATATTAGACTGGCAGCAGACTTATCCACAGAGACTTGGCAGGCCAGAAAGAACTGGCATGATATATTCAGAGCACCAAATGAGAAAAATACACAGCCAAGAGTACTATATCCAGCTAGCCTGTCATTGAAAATAGAAGGAGAGATTCAAAAGCCTCCAGGACAAACAAAAATTACAAGAATTTTCAAACACCAAACCAGCCCTCCAGGAAATATTGAAAGGGGTCCTCTAAGCAAAGAGAGAGCCTAAAAGTAGTCGACCAGAGAGGAACAGGGACAATATACAGTAACAGTCACCTTACAGGCAATACAATGGCACTAAATTCATATCTCTCAATAGTTACCCTGAATGTAAATGGGCTCAACGCCCCAATCAAAAGACACAGGGTATCAGAATGGATAAAAACACAAGACCCATCAATATACTGTCTACAAGAAACTCATTTTAGACCCAAAGACACCTCCAGATTTAAAGTGAGGGGGTGGAAAAAAATTTACCATGCTAATGGACATCAAAAGGAAGCTGGGGGTGGCAATCCTTGTATCAGATAAATCAGATTTTGAGCCAAAGACTATAATAAGAAACGAGGAAGGACACTGTATCATACTTAAAGGGTCTGTCCAACAAGAAGATCTATCAGTTTTAAATATCTATGCCCCTAACATGGGATCAACCAACTATATAAACCAATTAATAACAAAATCAAAGGAACAGATTGACAATAATACAATAATAGTAGGGGACCTTAACTCTCCACTCACTGAAAGTGAGTGGACAGATCATCCAAGCAGAAGATCAACAAGGAAATAAAGGCTTTAAATGATGCACTGGACCAGATGGACATGACAGATATATTCAGAGCATTGCATCCCAAAGCAACAGAATACACATTCTTCTATAGTGCACATGGAACATTCTCCAGAATAGATCACATCCTGGGTCACAAATCAGGTCTCAACCGGTACCAAAAGATTGGGATCATTCCCTGCATATTTTCAGACCACAGTGCTCTGAAGCTAGAACTCAATCACAAGAGGAAGGTTGGAAAGAACTCAAATACATGGAGGCTAATGAGCATCCTACTAAAGAATGAATGGGTCAACCAGGATATTAAAGAAGAAATGAAAAAGTTCATGGAAACAAATGAAAATGAAAACACAACTGTTCTAAATCTTTGGGACACAGCAAAGGTGGTCCTGAGAGGAAAGTATATAGTGATAGAAGCTTTCTTAAGAAACAAAAAGGTCTCAAGTACACAACCTAACCCTACACCTAAAGGAGCTGGAGGAAGAACAGCAAAAAAAAGCCTAATCCTAGCAGGAGAAGAGAAATAATAAAGATCAGAGCAGAAATCAATGAAATAGCAACCAAAAGAACAGTAGAACAGATCAAAGAAGCTAGGAGATGGTTCTTTGAAAGAATTAACAAGATTGATAAACCCTTGGCCAGACTTCTCAAAGAGAAAAGAGAAAGGACACAAATAAATAAAATCATGAATGAAAGAGGAGAGATCACAACCAACATCAAAGAAGCACAAACAATTATAAGAACATATTATGAGCAAATATGTCCCAGCAAATTTGACAGTCTGGAAGAAATGGATGCATTCCTAGAGATATATAAACTACTGAAACTGAACCAGGAAGAAATAAAAACCTGAACAGCCCCATAACCAGTAAGGAGATTGAAGCTGTCATCAAAAATCTCCCAACAAACAAGAGCCCAGGGCCAGGCGGTTTCCCAGGGGAATTCTACCAAACATTTAAAGAAGAATTAATACTTATTCTCCTGAAACTGTTCCAGAAAGTCGAATTTGAAGGAAAACTTCCAAACTCATTTTATGAGGCCAGCATTACCTTGATCCCCAAATCAGATAAAGACTCCATCAAAAAGGAGAATTACAGACAAATTAATATCCTTGATGAACATGGATGTGAAAATTTTCACCGAAATACTAGCCAGTAGGATCCAAGAGTACATTAAAAGGATTATTCACCACAACCAAGGATTTCTTCCTGGACTGCAAGGTTGGTTCAACATCCACAAACCAATCAATGTGATATTATACATTAATAAAAGAAAGAACAAAAATCATATGATACTCTCAATAGATGCTGAAAAAGCATTTGGCAAAGTACAGCATCCTTTCATGATCAAAACTCCTCAAGGTGTAGGGATAGAGGGCACATACCTCAATATCATCAAAGGCATCTATGAAAAACTCACAGTGAAATCATTCTCAATGGGGAAAAAACTGAGAGCTTTTCCCCTAAGGTCAGGAACACAGCAGGGATGTCCACTATCACCACTGTTATTCAACATAGTACTAGAAGTCCTAGCCTCAGCAATCAGACAGCAAAAAGAAATAAAAGGCATCCGAATCAGCAAAGAAGAAGTCAAACTCTCACTCTTTGCAGATGATATGATATTTTATGTGGAAAACCCAAAAGACTCCACTCCAAAACCGTTAGAACACATACAGAAAGTCGGTAAATTGCCAGGATATGAAATCAATGCACAGAAGTCAGTTGCATTTCTATACACCAACAGCAAGACAGAAGAAAGAGAAATTAAGGAGTCAATCCCATTTACAGTTGCACCCAAAACCATAAGAATCCTAGGAATAAACCTAACCAAAGATGCAAAGAATCCATACTCAGAAAACTACCAAGTACTTGTGAAAGAAATGGAGGAAGACACAAAGAAATGGGAAGATGTTCCATGCCCCTGGATCAGAAGAACAAATATCATGAAAATGTCTATGCTACCTAAAGCAATCTACACATTTAATGCAATCCCTATCAAAATACCATCAATTTTTTTCAAAGAGATGGAACAAATAATCCTAAATTTTATGTGGAACCAGAAAAGACCCCGAATAGCCAGAGGAATGTTTAAAAGGAAAGCCAAAGCTGGTGGTATCACAATTCCAGATTTCAAGCTCTATTACAAAGCTGTAATCATCAAGACAGTATGGTACTGGCACAAAACAGACACATAGATCAATGGAACAGAATAGAGAGCCCAGATATAGAGCCTCGACTCTATGGTCAACTAATCTTCGACAAAGCAGGAAAGAATGTCCATTGGAAAAAAGACAGTCTCTTCCACAAACAGTGTTGGGAAAATTGGACAGTCACATGCAGAAGAATGAAACTGGACCATTTCCTTACACCACACACAAAAACAGACTCAAAATGGATGGAAGACCTCAATGTGAGACAGAAATCCATCAAAACCATTTTTTTTAAAAAAAGATTTTATTTATTTATTTGACAGAGAGAGATATCACAAGTACGCAGAGAGGCAGGCAGAGAGAGGGAAGCAGTCTCCCCACGGAGCAGAGAGCCCCATGTGGGGCTCAATCCCAGGACCCTGAGATCATGACCTGAGCCAAAAGCAGAGGCTTAACCCACTGAGCCACCCAGGCATCTCTCCATCAAAATCTTTGAGGAAAACACAGGCAGCAACCTCCTCAACCTCAGCCAGAGCAACTTCTTCCCAGCAACATCGCCAAAGACAAGGAAAACAAGGGCAAAAAATGAACTATTGGGACTTCATCAAGATCAAAAGCTTTTGCACAGCAAAGGAAACAATCAACAAAACCAAAAGACAACTGACAGAATGGGAGAAGATACTTGCAAATGACATGTCAGATAAAGGGCTAGTGTCCAAAATCTATAAAGAACTTATCAAACTCAACACCCAAAGAACAAATAATCCAATCAAGCAATGGGCAGAAGACATGAGCAGACGTTTCTGCAAAGAAGACATCCAGATGGCCAACAGATACACGAAAAAGTGCTCCACCTCGCTCGGCATCAGGGAAATACAAATCAAAACCACAGTGAATTATACCTCACACCAGTCAGAATGGCTAAAATTAACAAGTCAGGAAATGACAGATGTTGGCGAGGATGTGGACAAAGGGGAACCCTCCTACACTGTTGGTGGGAATGCAGGCTGGTGCAGCCACTCCAGAAAACAGCATAGAGGTTCCTCAGAAAGTTGAAAATAGAGCTACCCTATGACCCAGCAATCACACTACAGGGTATTTACCCTAAAGATACAAATGTAGTGATCAGAAGGGGCACGTGCACCTGAATGTTTATAGCAACACTGTCCACAATAGCCAAACTATGGAAAGAACCCAGATGTCCATCAGCAGACAAATGGATAAAGAAGATGTTGCATACACACACACACACACACACACACACACACACACACACACACACACACACACAGACACACACAGTGGAGTACTATGCAGCCATCAAAAGAAATGAAATCTTGCCATTTGCAATGACATGGATGCTGAGCAAAATAAGTCAATCAGAGAAGGACAATTGTCATATAATCTCTCTGATGTGAGGAATTTGAGAGGCAGGGTGGGAGGTGGGGGGTTAGGAAGGAAAAAATGAAACAAGATGGAATCAGGAGGGAGACAAATCATAGGGCACTCTTAATCTCAGAAAACAAACTGAGGGTTGCTGGGGGGTGTGGGGGTAGGGAGAGGGAGGTTGGGTTATGGACATTGGGGAGGGTATGTGCTACGGCGAGTGCTGTGAAATGTGTAAGCCTGATGATTCACAGACCTGTACCCCTGGGGCAAATAATGCATTCTATGTTAATAAAAATAAGTAAATAAATAAATAATTTTTAAAAAATGAACTTAAAAATATAATGAATAGGCTTAAGTACCTCCTCTTCTTGAAGGGGCAATGCTCTAGGATTTTTGGTGACAGTCAATTTGATATCATACACAATCATTTTGAATTATAGAATTTTATTTATTCCTTTTGAAAAAATAAAATCTTGGCACATCTTTTTAAAAAAAGAAAAAAGAAAAAAATATCCTACAAATATTTAAGGAGCTTTCATAAGCCCAAACACAGCCTTGGAAACCTTCATGTTGTGCATTTATTTGAATGCTGTTCTAAGGACTTTACATCTATTATCTTCAACAAAGACCCTTAAGGAAGAAATTTCATAAGTGAGAAAAATTAAGGCAGGAAGTTTAAGAAACTTTCCTAAGTCTCTGCAGCTTGTACATGGCAGACTGGGCGTTTGAATACAAACTGAAGGTTGCTGGGGGCTGGTTATGTGTGGAGATGGTAGTTCGGTTATGGACAGTGGGAAGGGTATGTGATGTGGTTAGTGTTGTGAAGTGTGTAAGCCTGACAATTTGCAAACCTGTATCCCTGGGGCAAATAATACATTATGTGTTAATATAAAATAATAATAAAAAAGAGATAGACAAAACAAACAAACAAAAACTCCCAAAGATTCTTCTTGTTGGAATCATGATGCGTGTATACATAAAGGCCTATAAAATATTGCAAGTGCTCCTTAAAGACAATTTTGTTTTGGAGAATAGGCTTTTCTTTTGATGCTTGCAGAAATGCTAATATTCTAGGATTTTCCCCTGACTTTGAACCAGAAATTGCTCTCTTGGCTTGAGATGAAAGGGAAGAAGCCTCTGAACTAAGCTAAATAAAAGGCAGAATGGGTGGGAACCAATGTAAGGTATTCTCATTCCCTTCTTTTCATTTGTATGAGGGAAGTGTGGGGCTACAGAGTCTCCCCTTCCATAAGTTTGACTTTTGTTTTCTTTTTGCATGTTGGAAGATAGCATGTTGGAAGATATGTTCTGTGGCAACAGTATCGAGTCATCTAGGGAAGAAAGTGAGCAAGGTGATATGTGAGCAAGAAAAGAATTCCTCAGCAATGGGCTCATAAATAGACATTGCTTGTGTTCTGTCAAGAAACTGAGGGCTTGGCATGTTTTTCTAGTCATGATCTAGGATTCGGAGGATGCCTTAAAAGGGACTCGGAGATTGTAAAATGACAAGATTGGGACTTGCTTCTCACTATCACCCTCCTCCCCAGCCAACACAATTTTCTGAATTACATGAAATTCCAACATGTGCAGACTGCTGCTAAAATGTCTACAATGGATACAGATTACTTGACCCTTAACTAAACAGGGAAATTTATCTCGATGATATTTAAATTTGGGGTACTAGGAGATAACATCTTTCCTAAAGTGACTTGTCACAGAGTGGACATCTACAGAGAGGATAGAAAGGAAAGGTTAGCTCTGAGTATGGAGGACTCCAACAACTAACTGGGAAGACTTGTGGTGGGTGTGCTGAGGTCCTGAAGCTTGGCACTGAGGGTTTTGAATCAGCAAAATGTGGGGGCCACAGCAGTTTGACTGACATATCCAGAGACTGCAGAGTGCAGAGGCCTGAGAACAAACAGGTTATTAATAGGCAACTCATGATCTTTTAAAGGTTCTGGCTATTGTGGTGGATTTGCTATAAAATGAAAAACCTAAATCCTGGACTCTACTCTGTGGTTGCTTAGCTATTCTTGTCTTTAAATTGTCACTCCTGCTATGGTAATAGCATAATTACTTTATTTCCTCAATTGTGAGATACAATCAATTGTAAGACACATGTTTATTTTAGTATGTTTCTAGGTGGGAAAACCTGCTATGTTAAATCATACATTGATTTTAGGGTGCAATCCCAATTTTAGAAACATTGAAATACATCAAAATGTGCATCTTAGAATTAAAGAAATATAATAGTAATGCAGCAAGTTACAAACATCAATGGCTCTACTTGACACTTCTACTGTAATTCAGAGTAGACTCTCTTTTATTTTGGGGGAGGGTTGTCTCTCCTATCCAACATTTTTTTTCACTATTTTTTTTTAAATTCCAGGGGTCTGTGAGTGGTGCAGTCACTTGGGTGTCTGACACTTGGTTTCAGCTAAGGTCATGATCTCAGGGCTGAGATTAAGTGCCGCATCAGTCTCTGAGCTCAGTGAGGAGCCTGCTAAAGTTTCTATCTCCTCTCTCTTTCCCCCTCCCCATGTGCTATCTTTCTCTCTAAAATAAATAAAAAATAAATCTTAATTTAAAAAATTTCTAGTATCATTAACATATAGTGTCATATTAGTTTTGGGGGTACAATATAGAAATTCAACAATTCCACACATCACGATGAGGCCTGTATTGTAATATACTTCCTGCTTAGGACTGCCTTTGCTGCATACAAAAGATTTTTACTGTTGTTTTATTTTCTTTTGTTTACATGTATTTTTATTTCTTAATTTCCCTGATTAAAATCTTCATTCTTTAGCAGGATGTTCTTTTACCTCCATATATTTGTGATCTTTCCAAATGTTCTTTTCATGATTGACTTCAAGTTTCCTCATATTGTGGTCTGAAAATATGCATGGTAAGATCTCAGTCTTTCTGTACTCGTTGAGGGCTGATTTGTGATCCAGTATGTGATCTATTCTGGAGAACGTTCCATTCTCCACTCAGAAAGAATGTGTGTCCTGCTGCTTTAGAATGAAATGTTCTGAGTATATATCTGTTAAGTCCATCTGGTTCAGTGTGTCATTCAAAGTCATTGTTTCCTTGTTGATTTTCTGCTTAGGTAACCAGTCCATTGCTGTGAGAGGGATATTAAAATTCCTTACTTATTATTGTATTATTATCAACGAGTTTCTTTATGTTTGCTCTTAATTGATTTAAACACTTGGGTGCTTCCAAGTTGGGGGCATAAATATTTATAATTATTTGGTCTTCTTCCTGCATAGACCCCTTAATTATGATATAATGCCTTTTTTCATCTTTTGTGATAGTTTTGCATTAAAATCTAGTTTTTTTTTCCTGATATAGGTATGGCTACTCCAGCTTTCTTTTGACATCCATTACCATGATGGTTGGTTCTTCATCCTTTCACCTTCAATCTGTAGGTGCGTTTAAGGTTAAAATGAGTCTCTCGTAAACAGCACATAGATGTGTCCTTTTTTTTTAAGATTTTATTTATTTGACAGAGAGAGACACACAGAGAGAGGGAACACAAGCAGGGGAAGTGGGACAGGGAGAAGTGGACTTCCCGCTGAGCAGGGAGCCCAATGTGGGTCTTGATTCCAGGACCCTGGGATCATGACCTGAGCCAAAGGCAGCCACTGAATGAGAGTCACCTGTAATTTTTTTTAAAGATTTTATTTATTTAATGGACACACACAGAGAGAGAGAGAGCACTCAACAGGGAGAGGGGAGAAACAGACTCCCAGCTGAACAGGGAGTCTAATGCTGAACTCGATCCCATGACCTTGGGATCATGACCTAAACTGAAGGCAGACACTTAACCAACTGAGCTACCCAGGATCACCTGTCTTTTTTTTTTTTTTAATCCATTCTGATATCCTTTGTCTTTTGATTAGAGCATTTGGTCCATTTACATTCAGAGTGATTATTGATGGATATGAATTTAGTACCATTCTGTTACTTATAAAATTGTTGTTTCCGGTGATGTTCTCTGTTCCTTTTTAGTCTGTGCTGCTTTTGGTCTTTCTTTCCTGCTGAAAAAGTCCCTTTTAATATTTCTTGCAAGGCTGGTTTCATGGTCACAAATTCCTTTAGTTTTTGTTAGGGAAACTCTATCTCTCCTTCTATTCTGAATGACAGCCTTGTTAGATGGAGAATTCTTGGCTGCATATTTCCCCTTCAACATATTGAATATATTGTGCCACTCTCTTCTGGCCTGCCAAGTTTCTGTGGACAGATGTGCCATGAACCTGATTTGTCTTCCCTTACAGGTTAAAGACTTTTTTCCCTTGGTGCTTTCATGATTCTTTCCTAGTTTGTGTACTTTGTAAATTTGACTACAAATATGTCTTGGTGTGGGCCAGCTTTTGTTGAATTTGATGGGAGTTCTCTGTACCTCTTGGCTTCTGATTGTATTTCCTTCCCCAGATTAGGGCGGTTTTTGGCTATAATGTGCTTAAATACACCTTCTGCCCTCTTTTCCCACTCTTCTTCTGGGACTCCTATAATGTGAATGTTATTATACTTTAAGGAGTTTCTGAGTTCCCTAAGTCTACATTTGTGATCCAATACTTTTATTTCTCTCCTCCTTTCATCTTCATTATTTTCCATAACATTATCTTCTGAATCATTGATTCATTCATCTGCTTTGTCCATCCTCACTGTCATTGTATAAATTTGGTCTTGCATCTCAGTTATAATTTTTTTTTTTATTTTAGCCTGACTAGTTTTTAGTTGTCTCTGAAGTAAGGGATTCTCTAGTGTCTTTTAAGCTTTTCTCAAGCTAGAATCCTTATGATTGTTGTTTTAAATCCTGGTTCAGTCATCTTATGCCTGTTTTGATTAAGTCCCTTGATGTTACTTCTTCCTGTTCTTTCTTTTGGGGTGAATTTCCCTGTCTTGTCTTTTTGTCAAGGTCACTGTTTTGTGTGTGATTGTTAGGAAAGCCTGTTATATTCCTGCTCTTTAGAGTAATGGCTATATTAAGAAGAGGTCCTGTATTGTCTTGGGGCTGGTGCTTCAGGAGATGTTTCAAAGTATGCACTCTGCTCTTGTGTTTTGGCTGCTCCTTCTGTCGGAACAGTCTCCGCAGAGTTTCTCCTTGCCTAAAGTTGGGGAATGTTTAGACCTTTGATATTTATCTAGCTATGTTCAAGGGATGAGGCAACTTAGAGTTACCCTTTTCATCCACCATCTTAACTCGTCCCTATGATAGGTTTTTTTTTTTTTTTTTTTTTTTTTTTTTTTTTTTTTAGCATGCATGTATTAAAAAACACAAGTAGTTTCTAAGGATGCCTGGCTGGCTCATTTGGTTAAGTGTCCGACTTGATTTTGGCTCAGTTCATGATCTCAGGTTCTTTTTTTTTTAATTAAAAATTTAAAAAAAATTTTTTTTCAGCATAACAGTATTCATTGTTTTTGCATCACACCCAGTTCTTCATGTAATAAATGCCCTCCCTATTACCCACCACCTAGTTCCACCAACCTCCCACCCCCCCCCCCGCCCCTTCAAAACTCTTTGGTTGTTTTTCAGAGTCCATAGTCTCTCATGGTTCATCTCCCCTTCCAGTTTCCCTCAACTCCCTTCTCCTCTCCATCTCCCCATGTCCTCCGTGTTCTTTGTTATGCTCCACAAAGAAGTGAAACCATATAATACTTGACTCTCTCTGCTTGACTTATTTCACTCAGCATAATCTCTTCTAGTCCCATCCATGTTGCTACAAAAGTTGGGTATTCATCTTTTCTGATGGAGGCAAAGTACTCCATCGTGTATATGGACCACATCTTCCTTATCCATTCATCCGTTGAAGGGCATCTTGGTTCTTTCCACAGTTTGGCGACCGTGGCCATTGCTGCAATAAACATTGGGGTACAGATGGCCCTTCTTTTCACTACATCTGTATCTTTGGGGTAAATACCCAGTGGTGAAATTGCAGGGTCATAGGGAAGCTCTTTTTTTTTTTTTTAATTCATCAAGATGAAAAGCTTCTGCACAGCAAAGGAAACAGTCAACAAAACAAAGAGGCAACCCATGGAATAGGAGAAGATATTTGCAAATGACAGTACAGACAAAAGGTTGATATCCAGGATCTATAAAGAACTCCTCAAACACACAAAACACACAAAACAGATACTCATATAAAAAAATGGGCAGAAGATATGAACAGACACTTCTCCAATGAAGACATACAAATGGCTATCAGACACATGAAAAAATGTTCATCATCACTCGCCATCAGGGAGATTCAAATTAAAACCACATTGAGATACCACCTGACACCAGTTAGAATGGCCAAAATTAGCAAGACAGGAAACAACGTGTGGTGGAGAGAATGTGGAGAAAGGGGAACCCTCTTACACTCTTGGTGGGAATGCAAGTTGGTGCAGTCACTTTGGAGAACAGTGTGGAGATTCCTCAAGAAATTAAAAATAGAGCTTCCCTATGATAGTTTTTTGAACCTCATTTGTTTTTGATGACCTTGACAGTTTTGAATAGTGTTGGTCAAGTATTTTGCAGAATGTCTGTCAATTTCAGGTTTTCTAATATTTTTCTCATGGTTAGATGTGTTGTGGGTTTGGGAGAGGATCACCATAAAAAAAGTGCCACTCTCATCACATTACATGCTTATCACTAGGTTTACATAATTTTAATATCTTTAGTTTAAATGGGTGGATGGTGAAAGCATAGATGTTGAGGTCTACGAACTGAATTCAGATGATCATAGCTCTTTTATTTATTAGTGTGTGACATTGGAAAGTTACTTAATTTTTCTATTCCTTAGTTTCCTCATCTGTGAAGTGAGAATAATGATAGAATCTACCTCATTGAATTAGTAAAAACATGAAAAGCACTTAGAGCAATGTTTGGCACAGAGGAAATAGGATATAACTTTGACTATTATTAATATTATTAAATGTATTTCTTTCATGTATGTCTTCCTGTCTGTCTTTACCTTGGAAAATTAAACTGTTGGTATTTAGTGATAAAAAAAATGTGGAAAAAAAAGTTGGTATTTAGTGATAAAAAGAAATCACAGACAACTTGTGTGATAAATTTTGAACATGGGAAGATCTTTGTCTTATTGTTTTTTGGGGTTCTGAATTATCCCTAAGATATTGTAGTTTCCCTTAAAGTTTGCATTTTCTGCTAATTAGCAGAATCTAATCTGAGAATCCTTTTTGGGAGACTCCTTTTAGTATTTTTGTGATCATTTTATTCTTACAATTCAGTTATTAAGCTTGTGCTACATTCATTTGAAATTTGAAAATTCTCTTCAGAGTGCTGGCTGTCTTTTAGCCATTGGTCCCCTGATATTTATTTCTGGTTCTGTAGGCCACAAATCTAATTCTGATTAATAATTGAAAAGAAAGTGTTATTACTGTTTTTTTAACTTTTGCCTAAGTAGAGGAATCTCAGGGTGTGTTTCAGCATTTATTAGTATGACAAATGAGATTTAATATTGTTCACTGCATAGTTAATGGTTGATCTTAACGCTACCAGAAAAAAGACAATTGCATTTACAAATCTGTATGTTAATTTTCTGATACATTTTCAATTTCCTGTTTGTGTCTGTTTGTAATTCTAAGTGATAATTTTGAATACTGATTTTGAATATCAACATATATTCTTTTTCTGTTAGGATTTTGAAATTTTTATTTGAGACTTTGCAAAATGTTTTATGCAAATGCAAATATGCATATTTAAAATGTTTGTCTCATGAAATTTTTTCCCCATGGAAGTGGTATCACCCTGTCTGTTAGTCTCTTTTCTTCTTGTTTTCTTTCTTGGTAATTTTGGCCAGTAAAATAGACTCATTCATAGAGAGTTCTGAGTGTATGTGTCTGTGTACATTCATGTTTGTGCAAATGGGTACCCACACACAGGCATGCTCATGTGTTGGATCAACAAAGGGACCTTCTACATTTACCTTTAGCAGCAGTAGGAATATTTACTGAATACTTAACTGTGACCCACACACTTTTCAAAGCACTTCTCATTTGATTATTACAACAATCTTATGAAGTTGGTACTATTTTTGTTCCCATTTTCACAGATAAGGACACTGAAGGAAAAGTTAAATAAATTGCCCAAATTCACAGAGCTAACAAGTGATAGAGATGGAATTCAAATCTAGTTGTTTCTGACTTCAAAAATCTATCCTCTTTATCTGTTCTACTATTGCATGTTCTCTGGAACATACCCATTATACCATTTTACTTTCAAGATATGGCATATATAACTCTCACAGTGTGTAGGAATATATCATTTTAGACTTAATTTTTAAAAATTGAGATATAACATACATAAAGTGGCCAGATCTTGAGTATTCAGGGTACTTGTATGTATGTACATACATATGTAACCATCCCCAGAAGAAGACATGGAGTATTTCTAACACTCCAGAAGACCAGCTAATGCCTCTTTCCAGTCATAGCCATTTCCTCCACAGGTTGTAGCTAATCTGGCTTCTATCAACATAGATTCTACCTGTTCATGAACAGACACAAAGAGCGATCATATAATAGGCACTTTTTTTGTGTGTGTGGCTTCTTTTATTAAAATTACGTCTGATGTGGATGGAACTAGAGGGTATTATGCTAAGCAAAGTAAGTCAATCAGAGAAAGACAATTATCATATGATCTCACTTATATGAGGAATTTGAGAAACAAGACAGAGTATCATAGGAGAAGGGAGGGAAAAATGAAACAAGATGAAACTAGAGAGGGAGACAAACCATAAGAGACTCTTAATCTCAGGAAACAAACTGAGGGTTGTGGGAATGGAGAGGGGTGGGAGGGATAAAGTGACTGGGTGATGGACACTGGGGAGGGTATGTGCTATGGTGAGCACTGTGAATTGTGTAAGACTGATGAATCACAGACCTGTACCCCTGAAACAAATAATACATTATATGTTAATAAAAAAAGATTTTTCTGTGTAACCACAATAGAGTTATGACACTCATGAGATACTCTTTAAATTGAATTTTGAGTATTTATGTTACTACATTAATAATAAACGGTTACTAATTTAAAAAATTATATCTGAGGTTTATTTGTTGTTATATGTTTATTTTGCTACATCTTTTTCTTGCTATGTATAATGTCCTTTCAAAGCTAACATTTCCTTCTAGCTGCAAAAATAATATATTTTCAAAGTAGAGAATTTGGAAAATAGAAAAATGCACAGGAAGGAAAATAAAAATGACTGGTAATCCCACTATCCAGAGATAATCATTGTTAAAGCTTTTGATTATACCTTGCCAGGCTTCCCCCCCACCATGTATATATGATTACTACATTTGGATTATATACACTTTTCTGTCTTATAACCGGTTATTTTCTCTTAACAGTTTATCATGAATATTTTCCATGTCATTGAACATACATTCTTTTACAATAATTCAAAAATACTTAAAAAGCATTTTTATTAGAATTTGTGTGTGTGTCTGTGTGTGTGCATGTGTGTTGATGAGGGTATATATAAAGCATTCACAAGACACAAAATTCAAAAGGTACAAATAGCATGCAACAAAAAGCCTCTCTCCTATCTTACCCTAATCTACCCCCTGCCCCAGGATCCAGTATTGCACTTCCTAGTGTATTCTTCTGGAGCTATTTTGTGCACATGTAAGGAAATATATATACATGTTATTTCCCCCCTTCTTATGGACAAATGTTAGCATACTGTACTATTTTGCCCCTTGCTTTCTTTATTAATAAGGTTGCTTGGAGATTATTCCATATCAGCATTTCCATATCAGTATCAGGAACTTTCTCATCTTTTAACAGATGATAAAATGCTTACTTTATTTATATTAAGTGAAATACAAATTACAGCTACACTGAGAGACCATTTTTTATCTTATTCCAAAAATAAAATGACATTCTGTGTTGTCAGGGGTAAGAGGAAACAAAATTTTAATATAATAATAATAATAATAGTCAAGCACTATGATAAAATAACAATAATAATAATAATAGTCAAGCACTATTCTAAATGGTTAACTTGTGATAATTCATTTAATCTTCACAGCAACCCAATGAAATAGGTTCTGTTTTCATGCCCATTTTACAGACGAAGAGACTGATGCATGGCATTTATATAACCTACCCAGGGTGCTATTATACTATGCTGGGGGAGAATTAACTGATACAATCTCTATGAAGAGAAATCAGGCAACAGCTAACAAAATCATGTTTTTCCTCTTTGACTGAAATTACACTTCTAGACATTTATCATATACTCCAACATGTGAGAAATTATACATATGTAAAGTTTTCTTTTGTAATAGTATTTATAGTAGGAAAGTGTCAAGAGCTAAGCTGTTGAAATGAAAGTAAAAGTCAAGACTTTCATTACTTACTGCTGTAGTTCGTATAAGCAAGAGACTAACCGAGAGAAAGTGTGGGTCCCCCAAGTGTTCCATTTGGAACAGCATCCAGTGAGGGTCAGGTGGATCAGTGCAGACGTGAGGGTCTTCTTACTGCCAAGAGAGCCCTCCCTGACCAAAAGGCTCCTACTATCTTATGGACCCAGGCGCTGGTAGGAGGTAGAGGAGAAAGGAATAGGGAATGATAATACTCACTGAGTACTGAGTCAGGGTGCAGAAAAATGTCTTCAAGTCTTTCCCCCCACCCCCACTATAAGGCTATCTTAGTTGAGGTGTCTGGGAAAGGTCCCTGATAAAAACGCCTTCAAATGGAGGTCCTGGGCTAGGAGTGCAGATGTGTATAAGACATTGGCTGACTGGGGGAACCTGATTCTTTGATTGCAACTTCCTTCTGAGACTCTAGTGCATTGGCTGTACAACAAATCTGGTGGAGGGCAGCTTTTGCCAAGAGATTTGTTAGATAAAGCCTTTGTAATTGTCTGTGTTGGGCCCTGATAAATCACACATAAGTTCTTGGCGGGGAGTCAGATTTATCATGAATATTAGCAACAATTTAAATGCGATTCAATAGGTATTGCTTGAACAAATTGTGGCACACCCATACAGTGTCTTTCAGCATATCATTGAAAAATGATTTTCTTTTTTTTAAATTTAATTTTATTTATTTGACAGAGAGAGAGATCACAAGTAGGCAGAGAGGTAGGCAGAGAGAGGAGGAAGCAGGCTCCCTGCGGAGCAGGGAGCCCGATGCGGGGCTCGATCCCAGGACCCTGAGATCATGACCTGAGCTGAAGGCAGCAGCTCAATCCACTGAGCCACCCAGGTGCCCCAAAAAATGATTTTCAGTGGTAGCAGAGTCAGGATCTGGAAATAGATTATTTACTTAAAATAAATAATTGAAGAGAGTTTACAAAGGATTGAGAAATAGTGCAGTAGCCAGGGCTAGCAATAGGGAAGCCACTACTATTCCTAGGCCTGAATGGGTGAGGGAGGGCATGATTATAGAAACCCTTTGAGAGATGTGGCCTTTGGTAGAGGCACATAGCCATGCTAAACTGTCCAGCAAGGAGGGAGTAAAAGGAATAAGTACCCTGACCTCTCTCCTGCTACCCTTTGATCGGAGCATCCATCTCCTGCTGATGCTTTCCCTCTGACAAACCTAACCTGAATCCAGGGGAAAAGGAAACCTGTTCAATGCAGTCTACAAAGGTTAACTTTCCAGAGCATAGAGTAGGTAGGAAAAGAGTAGAGAAAGTAGAGAAGGATGGAGATATGAGCTACAGAGACAAACGAAGTATCTAACTCAATGATACTTTATTCCATAAATACACAATTTTAAAAATCTATCATCTGTCCTATTTAGGTTGCTTTCAGATTTTGTTTATTATAAACATTCTTTTATTTAAATCTTTGCATGCCTATTCTTATTTTTTAAGATAAATTCTTAGAAGAAGAGTGGCTAGGCCCCACTTTTTTTTTTTAAAGATTTTATTTATTTATTTGATAGATCGCAAGTAGGCAGAGAGGCAGGCAGAGAGAGAAGCGGGGAGCAGGCTCCCTGCTGAGCAAAGAGCCCGAGGTGGGGCTCGATCCCAGGACCCTGGGATCATGACCTGAGCTGAAGGCAGAGGCTTAACCCACTGAACCACCCAGGTGCCCCGGTTAGGCCCCACTTTTAAGATTTTTTATATATATAACCTCCAGAAAAAAATTTTAAACTTCTTTTAATTGAGGTATAGTTGACACACAATGTCACATTAGTTTCAAATGTAATATAATGATTTGGCAAGTTTATAAAGAATGTTAACCACAAATATAGCTACCATCTGTCACTATATAACACTATTACAAAACCATTAACTATGTTTTCTATGCTGTACCTTTTAATCCTGTGACTTACGCATTCCATAATAGGAAGCCTGAATCTCCCACTCCCCTTTACTCATTTTGCTCATCACAGTCCTCCCCACCCCTGCTCAATCATCCATTTTTTTCTCAGTATTTATGGGTCTGTTTCTGCTCTTTCTTTCTGCTTGCTCACTCGCCCTTCCTTCCTTCCTTCCTTCCTTCCTTCCTTCCTACCTTTTTCCTTCCTTCCTCCCTCCCTCTATCCCTCCCTCCCTCTTTCTTTCTCCCTTTCTCTTTCTTTCTTTCTCTTTCTCTTTCTTTTTTTCCTTTCTCTTTTCCTTTTAGTTTCATACATAGAGTTTAGTGACTATCCGTTGCATATAACACCCCAATGCTCATTACATCAAGTGCCCTCCTTAGTGAATACCACCCAGTTACCACATTTCCCTACTTACTCCCTCCAGTAACCCTCAGTTTATTTCCTATAGTTAAGAGTGTCTCTAGGTTTGTCTCCCTCTCTGATTTTTGTCTTATATTATTTTTCCCTCTCTTCCCCTATGATTCTCTGTTTTGTTTCTTAAATTCCACATATGAGTGAGATTATATGATAATTGTCTTTCTCTGATTGACGTATTTTGCTTAGCATAATATCCTCTAGATCCATCTACCTCATTGCAAATGGCAAGATTTCATTTTTCTGGTGGCTGAGTAATTCCATTACTATACACACACACACACACACACCACATCTTTCTCCATTTATCTGTCAATGGACATCTGGGCTCTTTCCATATTTTGGCTATTGTGGACATTGCTGCTATAAACATTGGGGTGCATGTGCCCCTTTGAATACTATCTTTGTATCCTGTAGATAAATACTAGTAGTGGGTTCTGGGTTGTAGGATAGCTCTATTTGTAACTTTTTGAGGAATCTCCATACTGTTTTCCATACACCAGCTTGCATTCTCACCAGAAGTGTGAAAGGGTTCCCTTTCTCTGCACCCTTGCCAACATCTGTTTTTTTCCCCTGTATTGTTAATTTTCCCCCCTGTATTGTTAATTTTACCCATTATTACTGTTGTAAGGTGGTATCTCATTATAGTTTTGATTTGTATTTCCCTGATGACAAATGATGTAGAGCATTTCTTCATGTGTCTATAGGCCATTTGTATGTCTTCATTGGAGAAATGTCTGTTCATGTCTACTGCCCATTTCTTGACTGGATTATTTGTCTTTTGGTGTTGAGTTGTTATGTTCTTTATAGATCTTGGATGCTAACCTTTTACCTGACATGTCATTTACAAATATGTTCTCCCATTCCATAGATTGCATTTTAATTTTGTTGACTGTTTCCTTTGCTGTGCAGAAGCTTTGTCTTTGGTGAAGTACCAGTAGTTCATTTTTGCTTTTCAAGACATACCTTGCAAGAAGTTGTTGTAGCCAAGGTCATAAATGTTGCTTCCTGTGTTCTGATCTAGGATTTTGATGGATTCCTGTTTCACATTTCTGTCTTTCATCCATTTTGAGTTTGTCTTTGTGTAAGGTGTAAGAAAATGGTCCAGTTTCATTCTTTTACATGTGGCTGTCCAATTTTCCCAGCACCATTTATTGAAGAAACTGACTTTTTTTCCATTGGATGTTTTTTCCTGCTTTGTCAAAGATTAGTTGACTGTAAAGTTGAGGATCCATTTCTGAGTTCTCTATTCTGTTCCATTGATCTATGTGTCTGTTTTTGTGCCAGTACCACACTGCATGGATGATTAAAACTTTGTAATAGATCTTGAAGTCCTGGATTGTGATGTCTCCAACTTTGGTTTTCTTTTTCAACATTCCTTTGGTTATTCAGGGTCTTTCCTGGTTCCCAATAAATTTTAGGATTATTTGTTCTAACTCATTGATAAATGTTGATGGAATTTTTTTTATTTGTTTATTTTCAGCATAACAGTGTTCATTGTTTTTGCACCACACCCAGTGCTCCATGCAGTACGAGCCCTCCCTATTACCCACCACCTGGTTCCTCAACCACCCACACCCCCACCCCTTCAAAACCCTTTGGTTGTTTTTCAGAGTCCATAGTCTCTCATGGTTCATCTCCCCTTTCAGTTTCCCTCAACTCCCTCTCCTCTCCATCTCCCCATGTCCTCCGTGTTCTTTGTTATGCTCCACAAAGAAGTGAAACCATATGATACTTGACTCTCTCTGCTTGACTTATTTCGCTCAGCATAATCTCTTCCAGTCCCATCCATGTTGCTACAAAAGTTGAGTTTTCATCCTTTCTGATGGAGGCATAATACTCCATCGTGTATATGGACCACATCTTCCTTATCCATTCATCCGTTGAAGGGCATCTTGGTTCTTTCCACAGTTTGGCGACCGTGGCCATTGCTGCAATAAACATTGGGGTACAGATGGCCCTTCTTTTCACTACATCTGTAGCTTTGGGGTAAATACCCAGCAGTACAATTGCAGGGTCATAGGGAAGCTCTATTCTTAATTTCTTCAGGAATCTCCACACTGTTCTCCAAAGTGGCTGCACTAACTTGCATTCCCACCAACAGTGGAAAAGGGTTCCCCTTTCTCCACATCCTCTCCAACACACGTTGTTTCCTGTCTTGCTAATTTTGGCCATTCTAACTGGTGTCAGGTGGTATCTCAATGTGGTTTCAATTTGAATCTCCCTGATGGCTAGTGATGATGAACATTTTTTCATGTGTCTGATAGCCATTTGTATGTCTTCATTGGAGAAGTGTCTGTTCATATCTTCTGCCCATTTTTTGATATGATTATCTGTTTTGTGTGTGTTGAGTTTGAGGAGTTCTTTATAGATCCTGGATATCAACCTCTTGTCTGTACTGTCATTTGCAAATATCTTCTCCCATTCCGTGGGTTGCCTCTTTGTTTTGTTGACTGTTTCCTTTGTAGTGCAGAAGCTTTTGATCTTGATGAAGTCCCAAAAGTTCATTTTCGCTTTTGTTTCCTTGGCCTTTGGAGACATATCTTGAAAGAAGTTGCTGTGGCTGATATCGAAGAGGTTACTGCCTATGTTCTCCTCTAGGATTCTGATAGATTCCTGTCTCACGTTGAGGTCTTTTATCCATTTCGAGTTTATCTTTGTGTATGGTGTAGGAGAATGGTCGAGTTTCATTCTTCTACATATCGCTGTCCAGTTTTCCCAGCACCATTTATTGAAGAGACTGTCTTTTTTCCATTGTATATTTTTTCCTGTTTTGTCGAAGATTATTTGACCCTAGAGTTGCGGGTCCATATCTGGGCTCTCCACTCTGTTCCACTGGTCAATGTGTCTGTTTTTCTGCCAGTACCATGCTGTCTTGGTGATCACAGCTTTGTAGTAAAGCTTGAAATCGGGTAACGTGATGCCGCCAGTTTTTTTTTTTTCCAACATTTCCTTAGCAATTCAGGGTCTCTTCTGATTCCATACAAATTTTAGGATTATTTGCTCCAGCTCTTTGAAAAATACCGGTGGAATTTTGATTGGAATGGCATTAAAAGTATAGATTGCTCTAGGCAGTATAGACATTTTAACAATGTTTTTTCTTCCGATCCAAGAGCATGGAACGGTCTTCCATCTTTTTGTGTCTTCTTCAATTTCTTTCATGAGTGTTCTGTAGTTCCTTGAGTACAGGTCCTTTACCTCTTTGGTTAGGTTTATTCCCAGGTATCTTATGGTTCTTGGTGCTATAGTAAATGGAATTGATTCTCTAATTTCCCTTTCTGTATTTTCATTGTTAGTGTATAAGAAAGCCACTGATTTCTGTACATTGACTTTGTATCCTGCCACGTTACTGAATTGCTGTATGAGTTCTAGTAGTTTGGGGGTGGAGTCTTTGGGGTTTTCCATATAAAGAATCATGTCATCGGTGAAGAGAGAGAGTTTGACTTATTCATTGCCAATTTGGATACCTTTTATTTCTCTTTGTTTTCTGATTGCCATTGCTAGGACTTCTAATACTATGTTGAACAAGAGTGGTGAGAGTGGGCATCCTTGTCATGTTCCGGATCTCAACAGGAAAGCTGCAAGCTTTTTCCCATTGAGGGTGATATTTGCTGTGGGTCTTTCATAGATAGATTTTATGAAGTTCAGGAATGTTCCCTCTATCCCTATCCTTTGAAGCATTTTCATCAGGAACGGATGCTGGATTTTGTCAAATGCTTTTTCTGCATCAATTGAGAGGACCATGTGGTTTTTCTCCTCTTATTGATTTGGTCTATCACATTGATTGATTTGCGAATGTTGAACCAACCTTGCAACCCAGGGATGAATCCCACCTGGTCATGGTGAACTTTTGGGACTTCATCAAGATCAAAATCTTCTGTACTACAAAGGAAACAGTCAACAAAACAAAAAGGCAACCCACGGAATGGGAGAAGATATTTGCAAATGACAGTACAGACAAAAGGTTGATATCCAGGATCTACAAAGAACTCCTCAAACTCAACACACACAAAACAGATAATCATATCAAAAAATGGGCAGAAGATATGAACAGACACTTCTCCAACGAAGACATACAAATGGCTATCAGACACATGAAAAAATGTTCATCATCACTAGCCATCAGGGAGATTCAAATTAAAACAATATTGAGATACCACCTGACACCAGTTAGAATGGCCAAAATTAGCAAGACAGGAAACAACGTGTGTTGGAGAGGATGTGGAGAAAGGGGAACCCTCTTACA
Source organism: Meles meles (assembly GCF_922984935.1). Classification (NCBI taxonomy): domain Eukaryota; kingdom Metazoa; phylum Chordata; class Mammalia; order Carnivora; family Mustelidae; genus Meles; species Meles meles. The sequence continues at coordinate 63,444,015 of NC_060076.1, forward strand.
CTGTTCGTGGGAATGCAAGTTAGTGCAGCCACTTTGGAGAACAGTGTGGAGATTCCTGAAGAAATTAAGAATAGAGCTTCCCTATGACCCTGCAATTGCACTGTTGGGTATTTACCCCAAAGATACAGATGTAGTGAAAAGAAGGGCCATCTGTACCCCAATGTTTATTGCAGCAATAGCTACGGTCGCCAAACTGTGGAAAGAACCAAGATGCCCTTTGATGGATGGATGGATAAGGAAGATGTGGTCCATATACACGATGGAGTATTATGCCTCCATCAGAAAGGATGAATACCCAACTTTTGTAGCAACATAGACGGGACTGGAAGAGATTATGCTGAACGAAATAAGTCAAGCAGAGAGAGTCAAGTATCATATGGTCTCACTTATTTGTGGAGCATAACAAATAACATGGAAGACATGGGGAGATGGAGAGGAGAGGAAGTTGAGGGAAACTGGAAGGGGAGATGAACCATGAGAGGCTATGGACTCTGAAAAACAACCAGAGGGTTTTGAAGGGGCGGGGGGGTGGGAGGTTGAGGAACCAGGTGGTGGGTAATAGGGAGGGCACGCACTGCATGGAGCACTGGGTGTGATGCCAAAACAATGAACACTGTTATGCTGTAAATAAACAAATTTAAAAATATAAATAAAAAAATACATTATATGTTTATGTACAAATAAATAAAAATCTTTAAAAAAATTAAAAAAAAAAAGAAGGGCCATCTGTACCCCAATGTTTATTGCAACAATGGCTACGGTTGCCAAACTGTGGAAAGAACCAAGATGCCCTTCTACGGATGAATGGATAAGGAAGATGTGGTCCATATACACGATGGAGTATTATGCCTCCATCAGAAAGGATGAATACCCAACTTTTGTAGCAACATGGATGGGACTGGAAGAGATTATGCTGAGCGAAATAAGTCAAGCAGAGAGAGTCAAGTATCATATGGTCTCACTTATTTGTGGAGCATAACAAATAACATGGAGGACATGGGGAGATGGAGAGGAGAGAGAGTTGAGGGAAACTGGAAGGGGAGATGAACCATGGGAGACTATGGACTCTGAAAAACAACTAGAGGGTTTTGAAGGGGCGGACGGGTGGGAGGTTGAGGAACCAGGTGGTGGGTAATAGGGATTGCACGTACTGCATGGAGCACTTGGTGTGATGCCAAAACATTGAACACTGTTATGCTGTAAATAAACAAATAAAAAAAAAACAGCTGGAAAAAAAAAAGAAAGAAAAACCATGAGAGAATCTTAAAAATCATAGGAAAAAAGTGAGAGTCGCTGTAGGGGTGGATGGGAGAAGGGAGTAATTGGGTGATGGGGATTAAGGAGAGCAATGTAATGTGATGAGCATAGAGTGTTATTTGCAACTGAGGAATTACTGAACTCTACATCTGAAACTAACGATGTACTATATGTTGGTTAATTGAATTAAGGTAAGAAAAAGAATTGAATGAAGAGAAGTCACCCCCCCCCTCAAATGATGCTGTTCTGTCAAATGCTTTTTCTGCATCTGTTGAGAGAATCATATGACTCTTGTCTTTTCTTTTATTAACGTGATCTATCAGGTTGATTTGCAGATGTTGAACCACCCTTGCAGCTCAGAAATAAATCCCATTTGGTCCTGGTAAATAATCCTTTAATGTACTGTTGGATCTTATTGACTAGTATCTTGGTGAGAACTTTGCATCTGGGTCATCAAAGATATTTGTCTATAATTCTCCTTTTTGGTGGGGTCTTTGGGTTTGAGATCAAGGTAAAGTTGGCCTCACTGAATGCGTTTGGAAGTTTTCCTTCCATTTCTATTTTTTGAATAGCTTCAGAAGAATAGGTATTATTCTTTAAATATTTGGTAAAATTCCACTGGGAGGCCTTCTGGTCCTGGTATCTTATTTGTTGGGGGATTTATTATTTTATTTTATTTATTTGTTTTTTATGTCCATTTTTATGGTGTCATATTAGTACTGTACTTCATTAGGTTTTGATGTGGTGTTCAGTGATTCATTATTTGCATGTAACACCCAGTGCTCATTTCAGGATGTGCCCTAGTTAGTACCTATTACCGGGCTACCCTGTATACTGTTGGGGGGTTTTTGGTTACTCCTTCAGTTTCTTTGCTGGTTATGGGTCTGCTCAGGTTTTCTGTTTCTTCCTGTTTCAGTTTTGGTAGTTTATATGTTTCTAGGAATGCATCCATTTCTTCCAGATTGCCTAATATTTTGGCATTATAATTGCTCATAATATGTTATAATTGTTTGCATTTCTTTGGTGGTGGTTGTGATCTCTCCTCTTTCATTAATGATTTTATTTATTTTATTCATCCTTCTCCTTTATTTTTGATAAGTCTGGCTAGAGGGATATCAATCATATTAATTCTTTCAAAGAAATAGTTCCTAGTTTCATTTTTGGTTTCTGTTTCATTGATTTCTGGTCTACTCTTTATTATTTCTCTTCTCCTGCTGGATTTGGCTTTATTTGCTGATCCTTCTCCAGCTCCTTGAGGTGTAAGGTTAGCTTGGTTTTTGAAACTTTTCTTGTTTCTTGAGGGAGGTTTGTATTGATATATGCTTTCTTCTTAGGACCATCTTTGTTGCATTCCAGAGATTTTGAACGGTTATGTTTTCATTTTCATTTGTTTACATGTACTTTTAAAAATTCTTTTCTTTAATTTCTTACATGACCCATTCATTCTGTAGTAGGATATTCTTTAACCTCCACACATTTGTGTTCCTTCTAAATTTCTTCTTGTGGGATGCCTTAGTGGCTCAGTCCATCAAGTGGCTGCCTTTGGCTCAGGTTGTGATCCCAGTTTCCTGGGATTGAGTCCTTCATCAGGCTCCTTACTCAGCAAGGAACTTACTTTCCCTCTGCCTGACATTCTCTCTGCTTGTGTATGTTCTCCCTAACAAATTAATAAATAAAATCTTTTAAAAAATAACAAATAGGGGTGCCTGGGTGGCTCAGTCATTAGGCATCTGCCTTTGGCTCCGGTCATGAACCCGGGGTCCTGGGATCAAGCCACACAGGAAGCCTACTTCTCCCTCACCCACTCTCCCTGCTTGTGTTCCCTCTCTTGCTGTCTCTCTCTCTGTTCAATAAATAAAATATTAAAAAATAAATAAAAATAAATAAATAAATTTCTTCTTGTAATTGAATTCAAGTTTTAAAGCATTATGGTCTGAAAATATGCAGAGAATGACCCTAATCTTTTGGTACCAATTAAGACCTGATTTGTAATGCAGTATGTGATCTATTCTGGAGAATATTCCATCTGCACTTGAAAAGAATATGTATTCTGTTATAGTAGGATAAAATGCTCTGTATGTATCTGTGAAGTCTATCTGGTCCAGGGTGTCATTCAAGGTTGTTGTTGATCTTCTGCTTAGATGATCTGCCCACTGCTGTGAGTGGGGTGTTAAAGTCCCCTATTATGATTGTGTTATTATCAATGTGTTTCTTTTATTTTGTTTTTAATTGGTTTACATAACTAGCCTCTTCTAATTTAGGAGAATAAATTTTTACCATTGTTGGATAGATTCTTTAATTAAGATATAGTGTCCCCATATTGTATGGAGCACTGGGTGTGGTGCATAAACAATGAATCTTGGAACACTGAAAAAAATAAAATAAAATTAAGATGTTATAAAAAAAAAGATATAGTGTCCCTCTTCATCTCTTATTAGAGTCTTAAAATTTAGTTTATCTGATATAAGGATTGCTACCCAGTTTTCTTTTGATGTCCATTAGCATGATAAGTGGTTTTCCACCCCTCACTTTCAATCTGAATGTGTCTTTATGTCTAAAAGAAGTCTCTCACAAGGAGTATATCAATGAATCTTTTTTTTTTTTTAAATCTAATCTGATACCCTGTGTCTTTTGATCAGGGCATTTAGTTCATTTACCTTCAGAGTAATTATTGAAAGATATGAATTTATTACCTGTAAAGTAACCATTTTTGTGGATTGTCACTGTTTCTTTCTGTTCTTTGTGACTTTTGGGCTCTTTTTGGCTCAAAGGATCCCCTTCAATATTTCTTGCAGTGCCATTTTAGTAATCCCAAATTTTTTTAGTTTCTCTTTTCCTGGAAGCTCTATCTCTCCTTCTATTAAGAAAGACAGCTTAGTTGGGTAAAGTATTCTTGCCTCCTTATTTTTATCATTTAGCACCTTGATTATATCATGGCAGTCCTTTCTGGCCTATAAGGTCTCTGTGGACAGGTCTGCTGCCAGTATTATGTTTCTTCCCTTACAGGTGAAGTATCTCTTGTCCTGAGATGCTTTCAGGATTTTCTTTTTATCTTTTAAGTTTGCAAACTTCAGTATTATATGTCAAGGTGTTGACCTATTTTTATTGATTTTGAGGGGTTCTCTGTTCGTCCTGGAGTTGAGTACCTGTTTCCTTCCCTAGATCAGGGAAGTTCTCAGCTATAATTTATTCAGATAAACCTTCATCTCCCTTCTTCTTCCTCTGGGACCCTCAATTGTTCTAATATCGTTTCACTTTCTGGTAACACTGATCTCTCAAATCCTCCCCTTGTGATCCAGTAGTTGTTTATGTCTATGTAATACATAAATGAAAATTTAAAATGACTGAGAAAAGAATTGCCAAAGTAAGAAAATAGCTGAATAGGAAAAGCAAGCAAACAAACAAACAAACAACCCAGAAAGACTAAGGAATAAGGGATAGTAAGAATAATAAGAAAAAAACCCACAAAAGCTATGTACTGTTTTGCCCAGGGTGTGGAGTTTTCCAGTTCTGTACAATCTGTAAACTTGGTAGTAGCTGGATGTTGCTGCTGCTCTTCTGGGGGAGGGGCATAACAAGTGTGTTTGCCTAGATGGAATTGCACCCTTCCTTACCAGGGGGCTGGGCTCTTTGTAAGTGTCTGTGGGTTGCACTATGTGGTGTTGTTTTGCTTCCAAGGCTTTCAGGACAAATTGGGGATGGGGGGTGGAGAATGAAAACTGTAGTGCCCCCATCTGCAGCCCTGGAGGCAAAAGCTTGCAACCCCCACTCTCCAGTGAGCTGCTGCAGAAAAGTACTCAATTACTCTTATCTTCCTGGTTTCTGGGAGAACTGTATGTTCACCCAGCCTGTGACTGAGCATTTTATCTCAGGCATGAGACCCCTTTTCTAAGACTCTAAACTTTTTTTTTTATAGCTTTTTATATTGTTTATTTTTTTCCCATGTTCTAAGATTCATTGTTTATGCATGACACCCAGCGCTCCATGCAATATGTGCCCTCCTTAATACCCACCACCAGGCTCACCCAACGCCCACCCTCTCCCCCCCAAACCCTCAGTTTGTTTCCACAGTCTCTCAGGTTTGTCTCCCTTTCCAATTTCCCCCAACTCACTTCTCTCCCAGTCCTAATGTCCTCTGTGTTATTCCTTTTACTCCACAAGAAAGTGAAACCATATGATAATTGATTCTCTTTGCTTGACTTATTTCACTCAGCAAAATCTCCTTCAGTCCTGTCCATGTTGATACAAAGTTGGGTATTCATCCTTTCTGGAGGCATAATACTTCATAGTGTATATGGACCACATCTTCCTTATCCATTCATCCATTGAAGGGCATCCTGGTTTTTTCCACAGTTTGGTGATTGTGGCCATTGCTGCTATGAACATTGAGATACAGATGGTCCTTCTTTTCACTATATCTGTATCTTTTGGGTAAATACCCAGTAGTGCAATTGCAGGGTCACAGGGTAGCTCTGTTTTTAATTTCTTAAGGAATTGCCACACTGTTTTCCAAAGTGGCTGCACCAACTTGCATTCCCACCAACAACGTAAGAGGGTTCCCCTTTCTCCTCATCCTCTCCAGCACTTGTTGTTTCTTCTATTGTTAATTTTGGCCATTCTAACTGGTGCAAGATGGTATCTAAATGTGGATTTGATTGGAATCTCCCTGATGGCTAGTGATGAACATTTTTTCATATGTCTGATAGCCCCTTGTATGTCTTCTTTGGAGAAGTGTCTGTTCATGTCTTGTGCCCATTTTTTTTTGACATGATTATCTATTTTGCATGTGTTGAGTTTGAGGAGTTCTTTATAAATCTTGGACATAAGCCTTTTGTTTGTACTGTCATTTGTGAATATCTTCTCCCATTCCATGGGTTGCCTCTTTGTTTTGTTGACTGCTTCATTGGCTGTGCAGTAACTTTTGATCTTTTTGAAGTCCCAAAAGTTCATTTTTACTTTTGTTTCCTTTGCCATTAGAGACATGTCTTGAAAGAATTTGCTGTGGCCAATGTCGAAGAGGTTACTACCTATGTTCTCCTCTGAATTCTGATGGATTCCTGTCTCACATTGAGGTCTTTTATCCATTTCGAGTTTATCTTTGTGTATGGTGTAAGAGAACGGTTGAGTTTCATTCTTCTATACATAGCTGTCCAATTGTCCCAGCCCATTATTAATTGAAGTGACAGTCTTTTTTCCTGCTTTGTTGAAGATTATTTGGCCATAGAGTTTTGGGTCCATGTCTGGACTCTCTACTCTGTTCCACTGGTCTATGTGTCTGTTTTTGTGCCAGTACCATGCTGTGTTGGTGATAACAGCTTTGTAGTAAAGCTTGAAATCAGGCAACATGATGGCCCCAGTTTTGTTTTTCTTTTTTAACATTTCCTTAGCAATTTGAGGTCTCTTCTGGTTCCATACAAATTTTAGGATTGTTTGTTCCATCTGTTTGAGAAAGGCCTGTGAAATTTTGATCAGGATGGCATTAAAAGTATAGATTGCTCTAGGCAGTATAGACATTTTAAGAATATTTTTTTATTCCAATCCATGAGAATGGAATGTTTTTCCATCTTCTTGTGTCTTCTTCATTTTCTTTCATGAGTGTTCTGCAGTTCCTCGAGTATACATCCTTTACCTCTTTGGTTAGGTTTATTACCATGTATCCTATGGTTCTTGGTGCTACCATAAATGGAATTGATGCTCTGATTTCCCTTTCTATATTTTCATTGTTAGTGTATAAGAAAGCAACTGATTTCTGAGCATTAATTTTGTATCCTGCCACATTATTGAATTGCTGCATGATATCTAGTAGTTTGGGGGTGGAGTCTTTTGGTTTTTCCATATAAAGAATCATGTCATCTGCGAAGAGAGAGAGTTTGACTTCTTCTTTGCCAGTTTGAGTACATTTTATTTCTTTTTACTGTCTGATTGCTGTTGCTAGGACTTCTAGTACTATGTTGGAGAACAGTGGTGAGACTGGGCATCCTTATCAAATTCCTGATATCAAGGGAAAGGCTCTCAGCTTTTCCCCATTGAGAATGACATTTGCTTTGGGGTTTTCATTGATGGTTTTTATGAAATTGAGGAATATCCCCTCTATCCCTATTCTCTGAAGAGTATTAATCAGGAAAGGATGCTGTATTTTGTCAAATGCTTTTTCTGCATCAACTGACAGAACCATGTGTTTCTTGCTTCTTCTCTTATTTATGTGTTTTATCACATTGGTTGATTTGCAAACATTGAACCACATTTACGCCCCAGGGCTAAATCCCATCTGGTGGAGGTGGATAATCCTTTTAATGCACTGTTGTATCCTGTTATCTAGTAGATTGTTGAGAATCTTGGCATCCATATTCATCTGGGATATTTGTCTGAAAATCTTTTTGATGGGGGTCTTTGCCTGGTTTGGGGGTCAGTATAATGCTGGCTTCATAGAAAGAATCTGGGAGTTTTCCTTCTGTTTCTGTTCTTTCAAACAGCTTCAGAAGAATGGGCATTATTTATTCTTTGAATGTTTGGTAGAATTTCTCAGGGAATCTATCAGGTCCTGGCCTCTTGTTTTTTGGGAGGTTTTTGATCACTGCTTCAATCTCATTACTAGATATTGGTCTATTCAAGTTGTCAGTTTCTTCCTGATTCAGTCTTGGTAGTTTATATGTATCCAGGAATGCATCCATTTCTCCTAGGTTGCTTAATTTATTGGCATATAACTATTGATAATAATTTCTGAAGATTGTTTCTATTTCCTTGGTGTTAGTCATGATCTCTCCTTTTCATTCATAATTTTATTAATTTGGATCCTCTTCTTTTCTTTTGGGTTAGTTCGGCCAGTGATTTATTGTTCTTATTGATTCTTTCCAATAACCAACTTCTAGTTTCGTTGATGTGTTCTACTGTATCTCTAGTTTCTATCTCATTGATCTCTACTCTAATCTTGATTATTTCCCTTCTTATGCATGGGACTGGCTTAACTTGCTGTTGATTTTCCATTTATTTAAGGTGTAAAGAGAGCTGGTGTATTCTGGATTTTTCAATTTATTTGAGGGAGGCTTGTATGGCTATGTATTTCCCTCTTAAGACTGCCTTTGCTGTATCGCATAGGTTTTGGACCAATGCATCTTCATTCTCATTGGTTTCCATGAATTGTTTAAGTCCTTTTTTAAAAAAAATTTATTTATATTTTAAATTTCTTTTCAGTGTTCCAGAATTCATTGTTTATGTACCACACCCAGTGCTCCATGCAATACATGCATAATACCCACGACCAGGCTCACCCAACCTCCCACCCCCTTCTCCAAAACCCTCAGTTTGTTTCTCAGAGTCCACAGTCTCTCATGTTTCATCTCCCACTCCAATTTTCCCCAACTCACTTCTTTCCATCTCCCAATGTCCTCCATGTTCTTCTTTGATTTCCTAGTCGATTCAAACATTCTTAAGCAGGGTGGCTTTACCTTCCAAGTGTTTGAATTCCTTCCAAACTTTTTCTTGTGGTTGAGATTCCAGTTTCAAAGCATCATTGTCCAAGAATATGCAGGGAATAATCTCAATCTTTTGGTATCATTTGAACACTGATTTGTGACCAGTATGTGGTCTATTCTGGAGAAAGTTCCATGTGTGCTCAAGAAGAATGAGTATTCTGTTGTTTTACGGTGGAATGTTCTGTATATATCTTGCGGTCCCTCTGGTCCAATGTGTCATTCAAAGCTCTTGTTTCTTTGTTGATTTTCTGCTTGGATGATCTGCCTATTGCTGAGAGTGGCATATTAAGATCCCCTACAATCAATGTATTCTTATCAATATGACTCTTTATTTTGATTAACAGTTGGCTTATGTAGTTGGTTGCACCCATATTGGGAGCATAAATGTTTATAGTTGTTAGATATTCTTGGTGGATAGGCCCTTTAAGAATAATGTAGTGTCCTTCTGTATCTCTGACTATGGTCTTTATTTAAAATCTAATTTATCTGATATGAGAATCACTACCCCAGCTTTCTTTCGAGGCCTGTTGGCATGAGAGATTCTTCTCCATCCTTTCACTTTCAGTCAGGATGTATCTTGAGGTTCCAAAGGGGTCTCTTGTAGATAGCATATAGATGGGTCCTGTCATTTTATCCAATCTGCAACCTTGTGTCATCTTATAGGAGCATTTAGGCCATTCATGTTGAGAGTGGTTATTGAAAGATACGTTTTTATTAATGTCATGTTGCCTGCAAAGTCCTTGTTTCTATAGATTGTCTCTGTAAATTTCTGGTTTATGTCACTCGTGTCTGTAGATTGTCTCTGTAAATTTCTGGTCTCTGCCACTCTTAGGTTCTTTCTTCTTTTATGGAACCCCCCCTTAGTATTTCTTGTAGTGCTGTCTTGGTGGTCATGTAGTCTTTTAAACCTTGCCGGTCTTGGAAGCTCTTCTCTCTGTCCATTTTTAATGTCAACCTTGCTGGATAAAATATTTTTGGCTGCATGTTCTTCTCACTTGGTGCCCTGATTATATCTTGCCAGTCCTTTCTGGATTGCCAGATGTCTGTGGACTGGTCTGGTGTTATTCTGATGGACCTTCCTCTGTACATAAGGAATCTCTTCCCCCAGTTCCTGCCAGAATCTCTTGTCTAAAATTTATGATTTGTCAGTTTTACTATCAAGTGCCTTGAGGTCTTTCTAGATTCGTTAATCTTGGGGGGGTGTTCTTTCTGCCTCTAGGACATGAACACTTGTTCCATTCCCTAGACTGGGAAAATTTTCATCCAGAATTTGTGCAACTATATTTTCCAGTCTTCTCTCTTTCTCCACCCCCTCAGGGATCCCAATAATTCAGATGTTGGAACGTTTTATGGCATCATTTATTTCTCTAATTTTGTTTTCATGGCTTCTAAGCTGTTTGTTCCATGCCTCCTCCTGATCCTTTTTCTCTATCAGTTTGTCTCTAGATCACTAATTCTACTTCTGCCTCAGTTACCCTAGCTGTTAGACTATTTAGATTAGATTGGAACTCATTGATAGCATTTTTAAATTAAGTCAGGTGTCAGCTCTCACTTTTGCCCTTAGAGAGTCTATGTTGCCACTGATGATCTTCTATATTGCCTGGATAATTGTTATCCTGAATTCCCTTTATGGCATACTGTTTATGTCCATATCTAATAGTTATGATGGGGAGGTCACAGTCTCCGAATTTTTGCTCTATTGGGTGTTCCTCCTCTTAGTCATTTTGGTGAGAGTTGGTTGAGGGGATGTGTTGTTGAATATATCAGCCAAAATCCTGGCATGGTGCTCCCTGGAATGCTTTCAAGCAGTCAAAATTCACCACAAAAAAAGAAAGAAAAAAGAAAAAAAGAGAGAGAAAGAGAGAGAGAGAGAGAGAGAGAGAGAGGAAGAAAAAAAAAGGAGAGAAAACTCAGCCAGAATGAGCCCCCAAAGTAAGATTTATAAGGTATATGAATGAAATCTGACAAACAAAAAGACCAAAAAAAGTAAATGACAAAAAAATAAAAGAACCCAGCCAAAATGAACCCCAAGAATAAGATTTATATAATACTAGCGCAAAAACAAATACATAGAAACACTGACAGAAGAAAAAGATGGGAGGGTAGTTATAAATCCTTGATATGGGTGAGGAAGGTTATTTTCATTCTTTCTGGGTGTATCTTGATATCCTTGTTAAAAGAATGAACTTTCCAGAGATAAAGGGAGATTAAAACTGGTTTACATATAGGGGTAGTACTGAATAGGGAAAAAGGATTATCTTGATGCTTAAATTTAAATGTATTAAAAAAGAAGAAAAAGGAAAGAAAAAGAAAAGCACAGGTATATGTATGCAAAAAGTTGAAGTTAAAAAGTTATGGGATATGTTGTGTTAAACCTCTAGTTGTAATGGTAAGCATGTTAAAAAAAATAAAAGAACAAGAATTGTGAGATGAATTTAAAAAAAAATTGTATCTATGAAATATACAGGTTTAGGGCAATACCAGGAGCTTAATATATTGTTTTCCCCTGATGTTGGGGTTTTACAGTTTTACGGGGACCCTGTGTTGGTTGTCCTCTCATTCTTTTGGCTTGCCTCCTGGGGGAGGAGCCTGCCATGTTGTTTTTTAGTCAGTCTTGCTTGGGTTGAGTAATCCTGCCCCCTATCAAGGGGCTGGGCTCTGTAGAAACCAGTTTTTCAGGATTTTGTTCTCCAGAGGTTTTTGTCTTTTTGGCAGCCTTTTGCAGCTCTTTGGAGGTTTAGTGGAAAGCGAATTGCACCCAGACCTCAGCCTCAGAGAGAAGCTTCACTCTGCTCTCCTCTCAGTGGTCCAGAACACACAGACTCCCCCTCTGCAAACTCCACTGAACAGTGCAACCTCCCACAGGTGGTGCGTGCCCCCAGGCACTGTCTCAGCGGTCACCCAAAGCGCCCACTTTATTTTGCAGCCCCATGCCACTAAAACTGGGAGCGATATTGTTTCAGGGAGCCTGCTTCCCATGGCTGCCTTTCCTGGGACTGCTGTCTGGGGACCAGGCCCATGCCACCGGGTGTGCTCAGTCACCCAGGTCACAGAAGGCTGCCGCCGCTGAGTGATCCCGCCTAGAGATCATGCTGAGTTCCTTCAGGAGAAGATGGGGACCGTCCAGACGCCCCGTCAGTCCTAGAGACCACTGGCTAGCGTCCACACCAAGATCTCTCAGGCATGGTCGGGGAGCGTGGTCCGGCCCCAGTTGCACAGTGCGCACAGAGCACCAAAGGGTATGGTTTTAGAGAGCGCCCACCAAACTCTCTCACACGTGGGTGGGAGTGCACCCAACCCAGTGGTGGTGCAAGCAGCACACAGCTGTGGACTCAGGGACCAGGAACTGGAGGCTCCACCTCACTCCCTCTGGCATGGGTGGTTGCTGGCAGTGGCTGTCCTGGTCTCTGGGCTTAGGCCCGTGCCCATGAGTTCCCAATTCCACTAGTTGCTCCTTAATATCTTTTGTTTTTTTTTTTAAGATTTTATTTATTCATTTATTTGACAGACAGAGGTCACAAGTAGGCAGAGAGAGATGGAGAAGCAGGCTCCCTGCTGAGCAGAGAGCTTGATGCGGGACTCGATCCCAGGTCTCTGGGATCATGACCTGAGCTGAAGGCAGAGGCTTTAACCCACTGAGCCACCCAGGCACCCTCTTTTGCTCTTTTTGAGTGTTTTAAACCAGACTCCTAGTTAATGCTGGTCCCCAACCACAGGGCACTTTCATATTGGGGTATACTTTCCAATGGGTCACTTCTGGTGGCTCCTTCCCCCCTTTGCTTATCCTCTGATATCGGTCCAAGCATTCCCACTCTGCTTTACCTCCCCACTGGTATCTTCTGCCCCCTTAGAGATCCAGAAGTATATAATCCTACATCTCAGACTGATTTAATGGCTGTTCAGAGTGTTCTCTAAATATTTAGCTCACTTTAGGGGACCAGTTGAAACAGGGTCTCCTACTTCTCCATCGTCTTGCCCCTCCTCCTCTAAACTTTATAGACTCCTGCAGTGAGCACCTGTACCATTCCTCCCAGGGGAAGAAGGGAAGACTCATTGCATTTTTCTGCCTCCTGCTGGACTCCAGCTCAGAGAGCCATCGCCTAGTTGTGCAGTAGTTTGTAGTTTATGACAACACTGAGGACAAAGGTGCCACCTGGACTCACTGTTTTCCTCATTCCAATACTTACAAACTCTGCTGCACTCAGGCACCCCTCTACACCTCCCCCTCCCCATTATTTTTGTGATCCTGGGCATCCTGAGACCATGATGTCCCACTTGGGATTATGCTGTTTCATCACCTGAGCACCTTTCAGGCAGACTTCTAAAAGTTCTGATTTTGTGCTCCACTGCTTATAACACTTTCTAGTACCTGACTTATGGAAGATTCCTCCCTCCTTGGTTTATCTTCTGATTCACATATCTGCAATTCCTACCTTGCAAAAAGTGGTCAGTTTTCTATGTAGAATTGCAGCAATTCTTTTCTCAGATGTCCAGTTAATTTCATAGGTGTTCAGAATGATTTGATAACTATCTAGTTGAATTCCAGGGATTTTTGCTCCTCCACCATCTTAACTCCTCTCATGCTCTATTTCTTTTCTTGCTCTCTTTCTTAGTGATTGATGACCTTCTGTAGTGTTGTGTTTACCTTTCTTTCTCTTTATTTTGTGTTTTTATTATAGGTTTTGATTTGTGGTTACCATGAAGTTCATATATAACGTCCTGATGGTCATTTACGTTTGAACAAATTCTTAAAAAAACCTTTTTACTTTTCCCTTCCACATTTTATGTATATGGTTTCATATTTTACATATTTTATTCATTTTTTATGTCTAATTGTGGCCTTTTTTCCACTTAAAGAAGTCCCTTTAATATTTCTTGTAAAGCTGGTTTAGTGGTGATAAAGTGCTTTAGCTTTTGTTTGTCTGGAAAACCCTTTATCTCTCTTTCAATTCTGAATGATAGTCTAATTGAATACAGTATTCTTGTTCATAAGGTGTTTTTTTTTTTTTGGTTTTAATTTTTCTTTCCTTTGAATAAGTTTCTGCTAAAAAATCAGCTGGTAGCTTTATGGGGTTTCCCTTGTACATAAATTTTTGCTTCTCTCTTGCTACTTTTAAAATTCTTTCTTTATCTTTAAATGTTGACATTTTAATTATTTTGTATCATGTTGTGGACCTTCTTAGGTTCATCAGGTTTGGAACTCTCTGTACTTCCTGAACCTTGATGACTATTTTTTCCCCTAGGTTAAAGGTATTATTTCTTCAAATAAGTTCTGGGGGCACTTGGGTGGCTCATTCAGTTAAGCATCTGACTCTTGATTTTGGCTCAAATCATGATCTCAGGGTTGTGGGATCAAGCCCTGCGTTGGATTCATTCCATGCTCAGTGGGAAATCAGCTTGAGATTCTCTCCCTTTTCCCTCTGCCCCTCATTCTACTCATGCCCTCTATAAAGTAAATATATAAATCTTAAAAAAATTTCTGCCACTTTTTCTCTCTTTTCCTACTACAATCCCTGTAATATGAATGTTTGTTTGCTTAATGCTACCCAAGAGATTCTTTAACTTATCTTTATTTTTTAAAAATTCTTTTTTCTTTTTGTTGTACAGCTTGGACGCTTTCTACTACCCTGTCTTCCTGATCACCAATCTGTTCTTCTGCATCTGCTAATCTACTGCTGATTGCTTCTAGTGTATTTTTTATTCCAGTTATGTATTTTTCAACTCTGATTAGTTTTCTTTATATTTTCTATCTCTTTATTGAAGTTCTCACTGAGTTCTACTACTCTTCTCTCTAGTCTGGTGAGCATCTTTATGACTCATGCTTTAAACTCTATCAGGTATATTACTTATTTCCATTTCATTTACTTGTTTTTCTGAAATTTTGTCTTGTTATTTCATTTGGAGCATATTTCTCTGTTCCCATTTAGCTTGATTTTCTGTGTTGTTTCTTTTTTTAAAATTTTTTATTTATTTCTTATTTTTTATAAACATATAATGTATTTTTATCCCCAGGGGTACTAGTCTGTGAATCTCCAGGTTTACACACTTCACAGCACTCACCATAGCACATACTGTCCCCAATGTCCATAACCCCCCTCTCCCTCTCCCAACCCCCCCTCCCCCCAGCAACCCTCAGTTTGTTTTGTGAAATTAAGAGTCACTTATGGTTTGTCTCCCTCCCAATCCCATCTTGTTTCATTTATTCTTCTCCTATCCCCCTAACCCCCCCATGTTGCATCTCCATGTCCTCATATCAGGGAGATCACATGATAGTTGTCTTTCTCTGATTGACTTATTTCACTAAGGATGATACTCTCTAGTTCCATCCATGTTGTCACAAATGGCAAGATTTCATTTCTTTTGATGGCTGCATAGTATTCCATTGTGTATATATACCACATCTTCTTTATCCATTCATCTGTTGATGGACATCTAGGTTCTTTCCATAGTTTGGCTATTGTAGACATTGCTGCTATAAACATTCGGGTACACGTGCCCCTTCGGATCACTATGTTTGTATCTTTAGGGTAAATACCCAGTAGTGCAATTGCTGGGTCATAGGGCAGTTCTATTTTCAACATTTTGAGGAACCTCCATGCTGTTTTCCAGAATGGTTGCACCAGCTTGCATTTCCACCAACAGTGTAGGAGGGTTCCCCTTTCTTTGCATCCTCGCCAGCATCTGCCATTTCCTGACTTGTTAATTTTAGCCATTCTGACTGGTGTGAGGTGATATCTCATTGTGGTTTTGATTGGTATTTCCCTGATTCTGAGTGATGTGGAGCACTTTTACATACGTCTGTTGGCCATCTGGATGTCTTCTTTGCAGAAATGTCTGTTTATGTCATCTGCCCATTTCTTGATTGGATTGTTTGTTCTTTGGGTGTTGAGTTTGATAAGTTCCTTATAGATTTTGGACACTAGCCCTTTATCTGATATGTCGTTTGCAAATATCTTCTCCCATTCTGTCAGTTGTCTTTTGGTTTTGTTAACTGTTTCCTTTGCTGTGCAAAAGCTTTTGATCTTGATGAAGTCCCAATAGTTCATTTTTTCCCTTGCTTCCCTTGCCTTTGCCGATGTTCCTAGGAAGATGTTGCTGTGGCTGAGGTCGAAGAGGTTGCTGCCTGCATTCTCCTCAAGGATTTTGATGGATTCCTTTCTCACATTGAGGTCCTTCATCCATTTTGAGTCTATTTTCATGTGTGGTGTAAGGAAGTGGTCCAATTTCATTTTTCTGCATGTGGCTGTCCAATTTTCCCAGCACCATTTATTGAAGAGGCTGTCTTTTTTCCATTGGACATTCTTTCCTGCTTTGTTGAAGATTAGTTGACCATAGAGTTGAGGGTCTATTTCTGGGCTCTCTATTCTGTTCCATTGACCTATGTGTCTGTTTTTGTGCCAGTACCATGCTGTCTTGATGATGACAGCTTTGTAATAGAGCTTGGAGTCCGGAATTGTGATGCCACCAACTTTGGCTTTCTTTTTCAATATTCCTTTGGCTATTCGAGGTCTTTTCTGGTTCCATATAAATTTTAGGATTATTTGTTCCATTTCTTTGAAAAAAAATGGATGGTATTTTGATAGGGATTGCATTAAATGTGTAGATTGCTTTAGGTAGCATAGACATTTTCACAATATTTGTTCTTCCAATCCAGGAGCATGGAACATTTTTCCATTTCTTTGTGTCTTCCTCAATTTCTTTCATGAGTACTTCATAGTTTTCTGCATATAGATTCATAGCCTCTTTGGTTAGGTTTATTCCTAGGTATCTTATAGTTTTGGGTGCAATTGTAAATGGGACTGACTCCTTAATTTCTATTTTTTCTGTCTTGTTGTTGGTGTAGAGAAATGCAACTGATTTCTGTGCATTGATTTTATATCCTGACACTTTACTGAATTCCTGGACAAGTTCTAGCAGTTTTGGAGTGGAGTCTTTTGGGTTTTCCACATATAGTATCATATCATCTGCGAAGAGTGATAGTTTGACTTCTTCTTTGCTGATTTGGATGCCTTTAATTTCTTTTTGTTGTCTGATTGCTGAAGCTAGGACTTCCAATGCTATGTTGAATAGCAGTGGTGATAATGGACATCCCTGCCGTGTTCCTGACCTTAACAGAAAAGCTTTCAGTTTTTCTCCATTGAGAATGATATTTGCGGTGGGTTTTTCATAGATGGCTTTGATAATATTGAGGTATGTGCCCTCTATCCCTACACTTTGGAGAGTTTTGATCAGGAGGGGATGCTGTACTTTGTCAAATGCTTTTTCAGCATCTATGGAGAGTATCATATGGTTCTTGTTCTTTCTTTTATTAATGTGTTCTATCACATTGATTGATTTGCAGATGTTGAACTAACCTTGCAGTCCTGGAATAAATCCTACTTGGTCATGGTGAATAATCCTTTTAATGTACTGTTGAATCCTATTGGCTAGTATTTTGTTGAAAATTTTTGCATCTGTGTTCATCAAGGATATTGGTCTGTAGTTCTCTTTTTTGGTGGGATCCTTGTCTGGTTTTGGGATCAAGGTGATGCTGGCCTCATAAAATGAGTTTGGAAGTTTTCCTTCCATTTCTATTTTTTGGAACAGTTTCAGGAGAATAGGAATTAGTTCTTCTTTAAATGTTTGGTCGAATTCCCCTGGGAAGCCATCTGGCCTTGGGCTTTTGTTTGTTTGGAGATTTTTGATGACTGTTTTAATCTCCTTACTTGTTATGGGCCTGTTCAGGTTTTCTATTTCTTCCTGGTTCAGTTGTGGTAGTTTATATGTCTCTAGGAATGCATCCATTTCTTCCAGATTGTCCAATTTGTTGGCGTAGAGTTGCTCATAGTATGTTCTTATAATTGTCTGTATTTCTTTGGTGTTAGTTGTGATCTCTCCTCTTTCATTCATGAGTTTATTTATTTGGGTCCTTTCTCTTTTCTTTTTGATAAGTCTGGCCAGGGGTTTATCAATCTTATTCATTCTTTCAAAAAACCAGCTCTTAGTTTCATTGATTTGTTCTATTGTTTTTTTGGTTTCTATTTCATTGATATCTGCTCTGATCTTTATGATTTCTCTTCTCCTGCTGGGTTTAGGGTTTCTTTCTTGTTCTTTCTCCAGCTCCTTTAGGTGTAGGGTTAGGTTGTGTACTTGAGACCTTTCTTGTTTCTTGAGAAAGGCTTGTACTGCTATATATTTTCCTCTCAGGACTGCCTTTGCTGTGTCCCACAGATTTTGAACAGTTGTGTTTTCATTATCATTTGTTTCCATGAATTTTTTCAATTCTTCTTTAATTTCCTGGTTGACCCATTTATTCTTTAGAAGCATGCTGTTTAGTCTCCATGTATTTGGGTTCTTTCCAGCTTTCCTCTTGTGATTGAGTTCTAGCTTCAGAGCATTGTGGTCTGAAAATATGCTGGGAATGATCCTAATCTTTTGATACCATTTGAGACCTGATTTAGGACCCAGGATGTGATCTATTCTAGAGAATGTTCCATGTGCACTTGAGAAGAATGTGTATTCTGTTGCTTTGGGATGGAATGTTCTGAATATATCTGTGATGTCCATCTGGTCCAGTGTGTCATTTAAGGCCTTTATTTCCTTGTTGATCTTTTGCTTGGATGATCTGTCCATTTCAGTGAGGGGAGTGTTAAAGTCCCCTACTATTATTGTATGATTATTGATGTGTTTCTTTGATTTTGTTATTAATTGGTTTATATAGTTGGCTGCTCCCACGTTAGGGGCATAGATATTGAAAATTGTTAGATCTTCTTGTTGGACAGACCTTTTGTATATGATATAGTGTCCTTCCTCATCTCTTATTATAGTCTTTGGCTTAAAATCTAATTGATCTGATATAAGGATTGGCACCCCAGCTTTCTTCTGATGCCCATTAGCATGGTACATTGTTTTCCACCCCCTCACTTTAAATATGGAGGTGTCGTTGCATCTAAAATGAATTTCTTGTAGGCAACATATATATTGGGTTTTGTTTTTTTATCCATTCTGATACCCTGTATCTTTTGATTGGGGCATTTAGCCCATTAACACTCAGGGTAACTATTGAGAGATGTGAATTTAGTGCCATTATTAGTCTGTAAGGTGACTGTTACTGTATATTGTCTCTGTACCTTTCTGATCTACTACTTTTGGCTCTCTCTTTGCTTAGAGGACCCCTTTCTATATTTCCTGTAGAGCTGGTTTGGTGCTTGCAAATTCTTTCAGTTTTTGTTTGTCCTGGAAGCTTTTGATCTCTCCTTCTATTTTCAATGATAGCCTAGCTGGATAGAGTATTCTTGGCTGCATGTTTTTCTCATTTAGTACTCTGAATATATCATGCCAGCTCTTTCTGGCCTGCCAGGTCTCTGTGGATAAATCTGCTGCCAATCTAATATTTTTACCATTGTACGTTACAGACTTCTTTTCCCGGGCTGCTTTCAGGATTTTCTCTTTGTCACTAAGACTTGTCAATTTTACAATTAGGTGACTGGGTGAGGACCTATTCTTGTTGATTTTGAGGGGGGTTCTCTGCACCTCCTGGATTTTGATTCTTGTTTCCTTTGCCATATAAGGGAAATTCTCTCCAATGTACCTTCTGCTCCCCTCTCTGTTTCTTCTTCTTCTGGAATCCCAATTATTCTAATGTTGTTTCGTCTTATGGTGTCACTTATCTCTTGAATTCTCCCCTTGTGGTCCAGTAGCTGTTTGTCCTTCTTTTGCTCAGCTTCTTTATTCTTTGTCATTTGGTCTTCTATATCACTAATTCTTTCTTCTGCCTCATTTATCCTAGCAGTGAGAACCTCCATTTTTGATTGCACCTCATTAATAGCTTTTTTGATTTCAACTTGGTTAGATTTTAGTTCTTTAATTTCTCCAGAAAGGGCTTTTATATCTCCAGAGAGCGTTTCTCTAATATCTTCCATGTCTTTTTTTTTTTTAAGATTTTATTTATTTATTTGACAGAGAGAGATCACAAGTAGACAGAGAGGCAGGCAGAGAGAGAGAGAGAGAGGGAAGCAGGCTCCCTGCTAAGCAGAGAGCCCGATGCGGGACTCGATCCCAGGATCCCGAGATCAGGACCTGAGCTGAAGGCAGCGGCCTAACCCACTGAGCCACCCAGGCGCCCCCTTCCATGTCTTTTTTGAGCCTGGCTAGAACCTTCAGAATCTTCATTCTGAACTCTAGATCTGACATATTACCAATGTCTGTGTTGATTAGGTCCCTAGCCTTTGGTATTGCCTCTTGTTCTTTTTTTGTGGTGAATTTTTATGCCTTGTCATTTTGTCCAGATAAGAGGATATGAAGGAGCAAATAAAATACTAAAAGGGTGGCAAAGACCCCAGAAAAATGCACTTTAACCAAATCAGAAGAGACCCCAAATCATGTGGGGGGGTGAGAAAGGGGATAAAAAGAAGTTCAGAAAAAAGAAAGAAAAAAATTAAAAAAAGAGAACAAATAAAAAATATAAAAAAGAAAATATATATGTATTAGATAAACCAGTCAAAAAACGTTACAAAAGAAAAGGGTAAAAGTTTAAAAAAATTTAGCAGATGAAGAAAAAAGAAAGAAAAAAAATTGAAAAAAAAATTGAATTAACCACAAGACTAAAGAATCATGGGGAGAAGTCATGAGTTCCGTGCTTTGCTTTCTCCTCCTCTGGAATTCCGCTGCTCCTAGGTATTGAACCTGCTTTACTTGGTAAACGAACTTCGTCCAGGCTCGATTTTTTGTTGATCTTCTGAGGGAGGGGCCTGTTGTAGTGACTCTCAAGTGCCTTTGCCCGAGGTGGAATTGCACCTCCCTTACCAGGGCCGACTATGTAATCCGCTCAGGTTTGCTTTCGGGAGCTTTTGTTCCCTGAATGCTTTCCGTAGAGTTCCGGAGGATGGGAATGAAAATGGCGGCCTCCCAGTCTCCGGCCCGGAGGAGCCGAGAGCCCGGGACCCCACTCCTCAGTGTGCCCCCAGAGAACAGTGCCCAATCACTCCCGTATCCCCGGCCTCCAGCCATGCTCCAAGCTCACCCAGCCTGTGACCGGTTCAAGGTAACCCCCAGCTGCGAGCTCAGTCTTCGGCTCTGTCTCTGTAGCCAGCTTCCCTGTTCTAATACCTGCAAACTCTGTGACACTCCGACACCCCCAATCCTTCTGTGATCCTGCGGCACCTGGGGCCACACTGGCCCCACGTGGGCTTCACCCCAGTTTAGCCTCTGGAGCAATGTCCCTCAGTGGATCAGACTTTTAAAAGTCCTGATTTTGTGCTCCATTGCTCCACCACTTGCCAGGAGCTGGCCCCTCCCCCTGCGGTCTATCTTCCCATCATTTTGGATTCACTTCTCTGCCAGTCCTACCTTTAAGAAAGTGGTTGATTTTCTGTTTCTCGAATTCTTCTTCTCTTTGATCTCCCATTGGATTTGTAGGTGTTTGCAATGTTTAGATAAGCTATCTAGCTGATCTCCTGCTACCTGATGTAGTCTCAGCCTGCTACTTCTCCACCATCTTGACTCTTCCCCCTCTTCTGTGTTGTTTCTATGAATTAGGTGGAACATCTACTTCTCCTAAACTTGAAAGAGTGGTCTTGTGTATGGTCACCCCCTGTGTAGACTGTTGCCTTTTGAATTTCATGGCTGGAGTTGTTGCTGGTATGCAATGCATGTTGCAGGGCACTTTGTGATGTGTCTGCCCTGGTGGGATGGCCAAAGATGAAGTGGTTATGGACCAGGGCCAGTTTGAAGGCTCTCTGTGCAGAG
The DNA here is from genome assembly GCF_922984935.1 of Meles meles. Taxonomy (NCBI): domain Eukaryota; kingdom Metazoa; phylum Chordata; class Mammalia; order Carnivora; family Mustelidae; genus Meles; species Meles meles. The sequence continues at coordinate 63,465,470 of NC_060076.1, forward strand.
GGCAAGACAGCTTAAGCTGAAGTAGGTACAAGCTGGGAGATCCTAAGGCATTATGTACAGAAGGGAAGATCGCTGAAGCTGAGGTGTGTTTAAGCTGGGTGTTCTATGACTCTGTGCATAAAGAGTGCCCTACTGGTGCAGCTGGAGCTAAAATGGGGCACATGCCAGCGGGTCTCAGGGTGCTCTGCATATGGAGGGCCTTGCAGGACAGCTATAGCTAGAGTGGATGCAGGCTGAGGTGGTCCTAGGGCTCTTTGTGTAGAGAGTGCCTTGGCAAGACAACAATAGCTGAAATGGATGCAAGCTGAGGTGTCCTGATGTGGGGCAGCTGGAACTGAAGCAGGTGTCAGCTGGAAGGCCCCAGAGTGCTCTGCTTCAGGGGTATCCTGAATATCTGAAGCTGAAGTTGGGCCTGGAGTATCCAAGGTGCTTTATGCCTGTATTACCTTGAGGGGATGGCTGGAGCTGTAGTGAGTGCTGACTGGGGTGTTCCAGTGTGCATTGCCATGCAACTGTCTTATGGTGGCTTGGACTGGTGTGGGCTAGGGGTTCAGGGTTCACTGAGGCAGTAGGTCAGTGAGGGTCCCCAGACCTTGCTCTCATTCATGCTGTCAAGGGGAGAAGGGGAACATAAACTGTGACAATTGCCAGCCTTTCTGACTTGGAGAGTGTTTCAGTAGTTCCTTCACTGTTTGGCAGGACTCTAGGGCTCCATCTATTTCAGTGCTCTAGTTCCTTTATATTCTAGTTTCTCTCTTAAACCAAGGTGTTTTTTTTTCTTTCCCTTTGCCTCAAGGCATAGGAATCTGCCATCCTATCTCTCAGTACTATTCTTACCCACTGCAGTTTGCAGGATCAGAGGTGGAGGTTCCCTTTGTTACCTTGTCTCTTGATATTTTCTTTTGTTGTGCAGAAGGTATTCAGACAGCCCTCAGGTTCTTCAGGAGGAATTTCTCATGTAAATAGGGGAGATTTGGTGTGTCCTTGGAGGACATGGGTTCAGAATCTTCCTACATTGACATCTTGGTCTGGAACCCCTTCATAAAAATTTTAATTTACCCTCCACCAGGAGAATATGAGAGAGGTTGTTTCCCTGCATTCTCATTCTGCATTCTCATTAACATGAGGTATTATCATTAGTCTCTGTCAATTTAACAGAAAAAAATTATATCTTACTATTTTGATATATATTTCTTGATTACTAGTTGAACGTAAAAAAAAGATATTCATTCAACATCTGTGGCTGTGATGTTTTGTTTTGTTAAATTCTATGGTCTCATTTGTACCTAGTGTCCTTCAATCCATAGATCCTCCATTTTACCCTTGCCAGAGAGTAAACTTTTGATATTTTGTGATGATCTTTGCCACAGTTGCTCGACTAGATTTTTGGGAGAGCTATAAAGATGTTTAACTCCTCAACTGAATTTTCAACCAATCTTAATGTTTTTAACCCCATTTCACACCACCACCCTCCTTTTCCTACCTCCAGAGATACCTGGTGCCTCCATTTCCCAAGCTTTTTGGTGGTTATGAAATGCAATTTGCTTTGTTTTTTGACTTTCTTCACTGCCAGCTTAAGATTCAATTTTCTCAGGTCTTCCTAGTAAGTTACTGTTCTCCCTTGTGTTTCCCATTGTAAGGGCCATTTAGACAGAGTGGCCCTACCTCGGTTGAACAGCCATATTGTTGTTTATGCAGTAAAACTTAAACTGACCCTTCCCCACCCCCCAACTTACTTAAAAGCAAGTCCAGGAAACCAGTCCCAGGTAACAAAGCCCAAATACAAGGGTGGGTCAGGTCAGGTGGAGATAATAGCCCAAATGCAGGGATGAGTCCGGTCAGGTGGAGACATCCAATCAGTGGAGTATGCATATTGTCTCCCTAGCTACCAAGGAGTGTGGACCCCACCTTTTGGGCAGCTTTTGAGCACCAATTCTGACCAAGGTGGTAGGCTAGTTCAAATAGCTACTATGGGGTGAATTGTAGTTCAAGTGGCCACCCATGTGTGACCTAGCATGACTGTGCAGCTTTCTCTGTGTGTTGCAATCTCACTGGCTACCTGTGTGTGGCCAGGCTCAACCACATGGTCTTTGCTGTATAAAAGTTAGTCTGTGAGGCAGGGAGGGGTCGCCTTCTCTGTAAGGTGTGGCCCCGACCAGTCAGTTTGACAGTCGGTTTGATTCTCGATGCTTGGCATGAAATGAAGCTTTGCTTGACCTTCACTTTGTATCAGTCTCGCTCCTTTGACCATGGACCCATTATTGGGGGACCCAACACCATCTTCCTCATTTTTGTGGTGGTTATCTCATCTCCTGATCCTTTTGTCCTTATAGATTATGTCTTAAAAGTATATACTTCACTCTACTGTTATTTTATTTTTTAAATTTTATTTATTTATTTTTAAAGATTTTATTTATTCATTTGACAGATAGAGATCACAAGTAGGCAGAGAGGCAGGCAGAGAGAGGAGGAAACAGGCTCCCAGCCAAGCAGAGAGTTGGATGCAGGGCTTGATCCCAGGACCCTGAGATCATGACCTGAGCTGAAGGCAGAGGCTTTAACCCACTGAGCCACACAGGCGCCCCTCTACTGTTATTTTAGAGTTTATTTGAGGACAGGGAGTTTTAACAGGGAAGGCCTGAGTTGAATTTGTATCTTGAAGTTGAAGTGTTTTGGTGGGGGCACCTGGGTGGCTCAGTGGGTTAAGCCTCTGCCTTCAGCTCAGGTCATGATCTCAGGGTCCTGGGATCGAGCCCCGCATTGGGCTCTCTGCTCAGCAGGGAGCCTGCTTCCCCCTTCTCTCTCTCTGCCTGCCTCTCTGCCTACTTGTGATCTCTCTCTCTGTCTCTGCCAAATAAATAAAATCGTAAAAAAAAAAGAAAGTGTTTTGGTGGACCTTGTAAGGTTAGTAAATGCTACAGATGTCTCATAGATTCAAAAGGGATATAAAGGATAGCTGTTTAGACCAAGGAGCCTTGTAGTTACCCCAGATCAGTATAATGAAATCTCCTCTACTGATGAAAATTCTACTCATGACCTCTTAGAATATATCTGCACTCACATTTATAAAGGAATCAAACAGTTGGGTTTGCTCATGCAAAAAACTTGTGAAGTTGTTTATTTGCATGCAGTCTAATTCATCAGATAAGAACACATTTATTATATTCACAATTCAGGCTAAGCCTCTAAGACTATCACAAACTATTTAATAATTGACACATGAGCACTGATTATCAGAATGGTCAGTGCCTAGAATAGGGTCTAGGAGGCCTATTTATATGGGCCATTTATATGCTGGATCATGAGATGATTGGGCCACTAGAGAATCCTACAAGAGGGCATGGTGAAGAAAGGGGGACATTTTGAGGGCTGAGTGCAGCTGCTATTTGTCAACTATCATGGAAGTATTTTCATATTTTATGGTGGGTAGACCACACTGGTATATATAATTAATTATCAACTTTGAACCTTTCCCTTTTCCTCCAGCCATGGTGCCCTAATGTAAATTATTTATCCTCTCAAGGATGCTGTAGATGTTATTTTAACCTATGTTTTACCTATGTTGCCTGTCACTCCCTATTTCATCTACTTATTATCTTTCCCAGCTTTCTACACATGATGGATCCCATCTGTTAGATTCAGGCTGTCACCAGTTCTGAACCAATCCTGAAGATGGTGGTAGTCTAATCAGTAACATCAGCAATCTAGTGCTTTCTTTCCAACAAGAGCCCTGCTTATCTAGGTAATCCTTGACTTGTAGCTTTCCCTTCCATCTCACAATCTTGGCTTTGTTTGTGTGGTAGACTTCTGCTTCAGTTTCTCTCCCCAGTATTCTTGGTAGCTAATAATTTTTGGTACATTCTACTTCCTTTGATTCCCCTCTCCCCTCTCATTTTCTGTATTCTTGCTGCAAATGGACAGATATAGCTTGGAATCATGATAAAGCTGCTATGGAACTTTGAGCACACCTGCCACCTCTGTGCTGTTTTTTATTCCTAGATTAAATTGATGTTTGTCCAACCCACAGTCAAGTATTTCTGTGAACTCTGGATGCTGTACAGCTGTACAGCTGTACAGCTGATCCCACAGGACTATGTTTTATACATTGGATTGAGTAAATTTATCACTATGAAAAATTGGTGTTCCATTAGCAAGGATGAAGGGAAGAGTGGTTACCATCAAATAGCTTTTGGCACAGCATATCACATACTGGCATGAGAGTTTCCCAACTCAAAAGGTCCTCCAGAATGTCTAATGATGAAGCTTACAGTGGGCAAGTGCCACCCAGATACTCAGAGCTTCCAATGGGCTTTTTAGTCCTCCTCTCTTAACTATGAATAGACAACCAAAGATTATCAGACATTTGAGGAAAACTGTATACACAAAGATACCAAACATGCAAACATAAAAAATAACTTGGAGAAAACAGAGACAATATAGGGAGAAGAAAAAAAAAGTTTTAAAATTAGCAATATTCTCAGAGAGAGATTATTTAATTATCAATTGAAATTATTGATAAAATTATCAATTCTCTCTCAGAGAGAGATAAGAGAATATTATAATCATGGGAGATGCCTGGTTGTTTCAGTTGTTTAAGTGACTGCTTTTGGCTCAGGTCATGATCCCAGAGTCCTGGGATCAAGTCCTGCATTGGGCTCCTTACTCAGTGAGAAGCCTGCTTCTCCCTCTGCCTGCCACTTCCCCTGCATGTACTCTCTCTCTGATAAATAAATAAATAAATAAATAAGCAAATAAATAAAATCTTAAAAAAAGAGAATATTATAATCATGAAACAAGAAGAGAACATTATAAAAAGAGTATTTAAAGAATAAAAAAGGAACTTCTAGAAACTAAAAATGTCACAAAAATAATAAACTCAATAGAAGGGTTAGGCATTGAAATTGAAGACATATTGAATATAGAATAAAAAATAAAGGAAATGAAAAATAAGAAAGAATATAGAAGAGCATTACAGTCATGCTAGCAGATCTAATAGCTGAATGTGAGATATTAAGAAAAAGAGAACTGAGAAAGTTGAGGGAAGAAATTTCTCAGTGACATAGGTGAAGAAAATTCTCCAGAACTGAAGGAATCAGTTTCAGTCTAATTTTATAAGGCACATCACTGTGAAATTTCAGTACTCAGAGACAAAGAGAAGATTCTATAAACATGGAGGGGCTGAGGCAGAAGATTGTCAAGTACAGTAGGCTAGGAATCAGAGAGGCATCAGGTTTTTCTTTTTTTTTCCTATTTATTTATTTAAAAATTATTTATTTGACAGACAGAGATCACAAGTAGGCAGAGAGGCAGGCAGAAAGAGAGAGGAGGAAAGAGGCTCTCTGCAGAGCAGAGAGCCCAATGCGGGGCTCAATCCCAGGACCCTGGGATCATGACCTGAGTGAGCCAAAGGCAGAGACTTTTACTCACAGCCACCGAGGCACCCCTTATTTTTATTTATTTTTTAAATTTCTTTTCAGTGTTCCAGAATTCATTGTTTATGTACCACGCCCAGTGCTCCATGCAATACGTGCCCTCCATAATACCCACCACCAAGCTCACCCAACCTCCCACCCCTCACCCCTCCAAACCCCTCAGATTGTTTTTCAGAGTCCATAGTTTCTCGTGGTTCATCTCCCCCTCCAATTTCCCCAACTCACTTCTCCTCTCCATCTCCCCATGTCCTCCATATTATTTCTTATGTTCCACAAGTAAGTGAAACCATATGATAATTGACTTTCTCTGCTTGACTTATTTCACTCAGCACAATCCCTTCCAGTCCCTTCCATGTTGATACAAAAGTTGGGTATTCATTAAAGCTGTGATTACCAGGACAGCATGGTACTGGCACAAAAATAGACACAGAGACCAGTGGAACAGAGTAGAGAGCCCAGATATGGACCTTCAACTGTATGGTCAAATAATTTTCAACAAAGCAGGAAAAATATACGGTGGAAAAAAGACTGTCTCTTCAATTAATGGTGCTGGCAAAACTGGACAGCTATGTATAGAAGAATGAAACTCGACCATCCTCTTACACCATACACAAAGATAAACTCGAAATGGATAAAAGACCTCACAGTGAGGCAGGAATCCATCAGAATCCTAGAGGAGAACATAGGCAGTAACCTCTTCAACATCAGCCACAGCGACTTCTTTCAAGATATGTCTCCAAAGGCAAAGGAAACAAAAGCAAAAATGATTTTTTGGGACTCCATCAAGATCAAAAGCTTCAGCACAGCAAAGGAAGCAGTCAACAAAACAAAGAGGCAACCCATGGAATGGGAGAAGATATTTGCAAATGACACTACAGACAAAGGGCTGATAACCAGGATCTATAAAGAACTTCTCAAACTCAGCACACACTAAACAGATAATCAGGTCAAAAAATGGGCAGAAGACATGAACAGACACTTCTTTGATGAAGACATACATATGGTTAACAGACACATGAAAAAATGTTCATCATCACTAGCCATCAGAGAGATTCAAATCAAATCCACATTGAGATACCACCTCACACCAGTTAGAATGACCAAAATTAACAAGACAGTAAACAAGTGTTGGAGAGGATGTGGAGAAAGGGAACCCTCTTACACTATTGGTGGGGATGCAAGTTGGTGCAGCCACTTTGGAAAACAGTGTGGAGATTCCTTAAGAAATTAAAAATAAAATTAAAATTAAAAATCCCTACGACCTTGCAATTGCACTACTGGGTATTTACCCCAAAGATACAGATGTAGTGAAAAGAAGGGCCACCTGCACCCCAATGTTCATAGCAGCAATGGCCACTGTGGCCAAACTCTGGAAAGAACCAAAATGCCCTTCAATGGGTGAATGGATAAGGAAGATGTGGTTCATATACAGTATGGAGTATTTTGCCTCCATCAGAAAGGCACCAGGTTTTTCAAAAGCAATAGGAGAATCTAGAAGGAAATAGAGCAATGCCTTCAAGATTTAGTGTAGAGTTCTGTCCCAATCAAACTTAATCAACTGTGAAAGTAGAATAAAAACACTTTAATATATTTAATCTACAATGCATCCTTCCCCAGAAGTTACTGGAGGATATGCTCCACCAAAACAAAGAGACGGAAGACATAGGGCACATGAAATAGGTGATACCGATGAGGTCAAGGGAATTCCTGAGATTGATGATGAAGAAATATCCCAGGATGAGAGTTATGCACCAAGGCTTTGAAGGCAACAAACCCAGAATGGAGCATTTCAAATGGCTCTGGAAAAGACGTAATAAGATGTAAATGATAGATTACCTGATACTCATGAATGTTTCAAGTCCTGATTCACACTATTGGTAAAGAGTTGGAGGTGAATTCAAACTAGGGAAACAAAATAAAACCAGAAAGAAAGTAAAAACTGGATTCAGACCTGAAAGATAGTTTGAGCAGGGTAGAGGGGTAATTTTTGATATTTGATTCCTATACAGGTCCTTTCTACCTCACTTCTTAAGAACAAATGGCCTTTGATATCAAGGATATTATACTTATGGTTTTATTATCACTATCCGTTTGGACCAAAAACATTGAACCCTTAAACCTTAAGTCTTAAAATTGTGTCTGTTCTGTCTGGATAGTTCCCCCCAATAGACTCAACTTTAAATGGAATCTCGACTGCAACTGGCAATTAAAGTAATATTACTATAGTCTTGTTATGGCATCTTACTGGTTTATGTTGGCCTTGATCTTTTTCTGTCTATTTTTCCTGGACTGATTTGCTCAAATCCTCGTATCAAGGATGTCATATTGATATTAGCTATTTCTCCATCTCTCCATCTGCAACCACTTCATTTAGTGCAGAACCTTCAGTAGTTACATGGAGATTTGTGGTTCTCTATAAAAAATTCTCAGGCTCTGTCTCTATCTTACACTTTTTTTTTTTTTGACAGAGATCACAAGTAGGCAGAGAGGCAGGCAGAGAGAGAAGAGGAAGCAGGCTTCCTGCTGAGCAGAGAGCCCGATGCGGGACTTGATCCCAGGACCCTGAGATCATGACCTGAGCGGAAGGCAGAAGCTTAACCCACTGAGCCACCCAGGCGCCCCTCTATCTTATACTTTAATCTGAGCTTTTCTACACAGACAGGAGGGTGTTTGGGTCCTTACTTTTTGAAAAATAGAGCAGATTTCAGGTTTAAAAAGAAAGTTTAGTGCATAGTATTAGCTCAGGCTACTATAATACTATAGACTAGGTGGCTTACAGCTACAGTTCTGGAGGGTGAGAAGTCCAGATCAAAGTTCCAGGAGATTTGACTCTTGGTGAGAGCTGTCTTCCTGGTATGCAGATAACTGCTTTCTCATTGTATCCTCACATGATGGAGAGAAAGCTCTGGTGTCTCTTCTTAAGGATGCTAATCCTATTAAAGAAACCCAGACGCTTGACCTCATTTAAACCTAATTACTTCCCAAAGACCCCCACTTCCAAATACCATCATACTAGTGGCTTAAGGCTTTAATGTATGAATTTGGGGCAGACACAAACATTCAGTCCATAACAATACGTAGAAGCCATTACTTTTTTTTTCTTCCTATGAGTGTCATCAAAAATTCTGGCTGTAGTTACTTGTGCATGTACTGATTGACTATTTCATGACCATTATTTATGCACTTGTTAAACTTCAGTTAACCTAGGGGAATCTTGTTAAAATGCAGATAATTCAGATCCTGGGGTAGAGCTTATCTATTTCTAACAATCTCTCAGGCAGTGCTGATATTGCTGGAATAGGGACAACACTTTGAGTGGTAAGAATATATGTAACCACACATACTCGGAAGTATTTATTTGGAACATTGGGAAAGAAAGGATTGGGGTTTTGCTTAAAAAATATCAAACATGAATACTTCCAAGCAATTGCTGTCTAATATGTGTTCAGTATAGATTATATATAATATTATATATGATGTATGTTTAGTATATATGAAATCATATTTTGTCTCAGATAGTATGTTAGATACTAAAGATCTTATACCTGGAAATTACCAGTGCTTCCATTGGCCTAATTCTCTGTAGATATTAGAGATCTGTCCTCTTGAGATGGAAATGAGAAAGGATTACCTCCTTTTGGGAGGGATAAATGGAAGGAATGACAGAGACAGCACAGAGGATGTTAGGATAGACAAGTATCAAAAAAATTACTTGCTAAGAGCTCTCCTTGAAAATGTCATTGAAAATTAAACTAATATTTCTCAAACTTCAGGACATATAAGAATCACTTGGGGTACTTGAAGACAGTGCAGTTCTGAGTTACTGAGTTCTATGCCCTGAGGTTCTGTTGCACTAGGTCTGGCAGTGAGTGGGACAGGGGAGGCAAAAAAGTGTATTTTAAATAAGCACCTGACATAAATTCAATGCAGGTGGTCCCTGGACAATTATTTTGAAAAGCACTGTGTTAGAAAGATGAATAGTAGTCTTTAGGAAAATAAAATAAAGCAAAACACCTAAACAAAACCAGGAAAATATTTCTATCTTAGTTGGAGTCTTTTTGAGTTATTGTAGGAGAGACAAAAAGACATCCCACTGTCAGCAGACAGGTCTGTCAGACATCTAACTGTAAATTATACAGGCTCAAACTCTGTGTCAGTACTCTGATGAGGACTCTTGGTCACAATTCATAGGAACATGGAATTTTAGAGGCTTTCCACCTTTTTTGTTTGTGACCCATAGTAACAGATACACTTTATATTGTGTTCCAGGAAACATACACATGCACAGACACACTGACAAATCATATAATGTGTATATTTATTCACTTCATCAAGCAATACTCTTATGATCTGTGGCATACTCTCATAGTTTTTGTTTGTTTATTTTGGGGGGCATTACATTTAAATAAAATAAACAAGGTCATGAGTCACTAAATTGATTGTAAGATCACCATGTCATTCGAGAAATACCAATTTAGTGTGGTAACTTTATTTTATGGATGAGAAACAAGCTTAGAATTGTAAAACTTGTCCAAAATCATACAGCTGTGAATAGTAGAGCTCGGAGCTAGAACTCAGTTCTTAGGATTTTTAAAAATTTAAATTCAATTAGACAACATATTGTACATCATTAGTTTCAGAAGTAGTGTTCAATAATTTATCGGTTTTGTATAACACTCAGTGCTCATTACATTACATACCTTTCTTAATGCCCATCACCCAATTACTCCCTCCCCCACCCACGTCCCCTCCATCAACCCTCAGTTGGTTTCCTAGAGTTAAGAGTCTCTCATGGTTTTTCTCCCTCTCTGTTGACTTCTCATTATGTTTTCCCTCCCCTCCCCTATGGTCCTCTGCTCTGTTTCTTATATTCCATGTATGAGTGAAACCATATGATAATTGTCTTTCTCTGATTGAATTATTTTGCTCAGCATAATAGGTCTCAGACTGCTAACTAAATAATCTGTCTGTCATGGCCTACTGTATATTTCAGTGTTTATTTTATTGCTTTTAGCCTGTTTTCTCTCAGGAAAAGAGATCTATTTATAGCTATAGATTGCCTATCTAGTTGATACATTTTGAAGGGTACAAACGTCTTTTTCCTGAAGGAACCACTAGATGGTGGTATAAACTCTTCTGATGGTGGACTATTCCATTGAACTAAGGTGAATTCAGATTTGTATATTTGCATCCTTATTTCATTTTTTAAGATTTTATTTATTTATTTGACAGAGAGAGATCAGAAGTAGGCAGAGAGGGAGGCAGAGAGAGAGAGAGAGAAGGAGAAGCAGGTTCCCTTCTGAGCAGGGAGCCCGATGCATGCCTCAATCCCAGGACCCTGAGATCATGACCTGAGCTAAAGGCAGAGGCTTAACCAACTGAGCCACCCAGGCACCCTGCATCCTTATTTTAAAATAATTTATAGGCTGATATTTGTGGATAAGCTGAGCTTTATGCCCATCCTGAAGAAACTATTTTATATGACTTCACAAGTGGAATCCAATTTTGTTTCTTGTTCTCTTTCTTTCTTCTTTCTTTTTTGTGTGGAAGAGAGGTTTAGAAAAACAAACACATATGTACTTCCCCAAAGGCCCTCTTGTTTTTGTTTTGTACTTTATATATTGTATCTTCTCCACGTTCTTATTTTATAGGACTTTAAGTAATTATTTTCTGTTATTTCTGATATTCCAGGTTGAGACTTAATTTCTTTAAAAGATTTTATTTATTTATTTGACAGAGAGAGGGAGAGATTACAAGTAGGCACAGAGGCAGGCAGAAAGAGTGGGGGAAGTAGGCTCCCTGCTGAGCAGAGAGCCCAATGTGGGGCTCAATCCCAGGACCCTGAGACCATGATCTGACCTGAAGGCAGAAGCTTAACCCACTGAGCCACCCAGGTGTCCCAAGACTTTATTTCTTTTAATGTGGGAAATCAAACCCTTTTGGGTCTACAATAAAAGAATAAAAACTCCCAACAGTTTTATATTTATTATCTCTTAATTAAGAAAATTAATATTCTGCTTTATAAGATTTTTTTGCTTTGCTGCAGCAAGGTTGGCAGAATGATCTATGCATATACCAGGAGCCTCTGAGGAAGGAGGTCAAAAAGACGCTGTGTGTTGGGGTTTCAGGGTTGAACAGACTATACAGTTGAGCCCTTCCTTAACTACACCTTCCTCAGAGGTTAAAACTAGAAGAAAAAGAGAATGAAATGGCTATCCTTGACACTTATTCCTTTTTTCCCCTTAAATTTTAATTTATTTTATTTACATTCAATTTAGTCAACATATACTGCAGTATTAGTTTCAGGGGTGGAATTTAGTGACTCATCAATTGCATATAATACCCAGTGCTCATTCCATCAAGTGCCCTCCTTAATGCCCATCACCCAGTTACTCCATTCCCCCTACCCACCACCACTCCAGTCACTGTCAGTTTATTTCCTATAGTTAAGAGTCTCTTATGGTTTTGCACCCTCTCTGGTTTTGTCTTATATTATTTTTCCTTCCCTTCCCCTATGATCCTCTGTTTTGTTTCTTAAATTCCATATACACTAAAGTCCTATGGTATTTTTATTCCTCTGACTGACTTACTTTGCACATTATTCCCTGTAGTTTTGTGCATGTCATTGCCAGTGGCAAGATTTCATTCTTTTTTTTTTTAACATTTTATTTATTTATTTGACAGAGAGAGATACAGCGAGAGAGGAAACACAAGCAGGGTGAGTAGGAGAGGGAGAAGCAGGCTTCCCGCTGAGCAGGAACCCCGATGTGGGGCTCGATCTCAGGACCCTGGGATCATGACCTGAGCTGAAGTCTGACGATTAATTACTGAGCCACCCAGGCGCCCCAAGATTTCATTCTTTTTGATGACCGAGTAATACTCCCTTGCATATATACACCACATCTTTCTTCATTCATCTGTCAATGGACATATGGGCTCTTTCCATAATTTGGCTATGGTGAACATTGATGCTATAAACACTGGGGTACATGTGCCCCTTGGAATACTATGTCTATATTCTGTAGATAAATACCTAGTAGTGGGTTCTAGGTTGTGGGGTAGCTCTATTTGTAACTTTTTGAGGAATCTCTGTTCTGTTTTCCAGAGTGGCTACACCAGCTTGCATACTCACCAGGAGTGTAAGAGGGTTCCCCTTTCTCTGCATCCTCGCCGACATCTGTTTTTTTTTTTTCCTGTCTTGTTAATTTTACCCATTCTGGTATAAAGAAGATTATATATATATATATATATATATATATATATATATATATATATATCCAGCCATCAAAAAGAGAAATCTTGCCATTTGCAATGACATGGAGAGAACTGGAGGGTATTATGTTGAGTGAAATAAGTCAGTCAGAGAAAGACAATTATCATATGATCTCACTGATTTATTTAAATCTGCTTGTTTGTTTATGTATGTATGTATGTATGTATTATGTTATGCTAGTCACCATACAGTGTGAGCCTGGAGATTGGTATTAAGGAGGGCATGGATTGCATGGAACACTGGATGTTATATGCAAACAATGAATCATGGAATATACATAAAAAACTAATGATGTGCTGTATGATCTCACTGATATGAGGAATTTGAGAAACACGACAGAGGATCATAGTGGAGGGGAGGGAAAAATGAAACAAGATGAAACCAGAGAGGGAGACAAACCATGAGACTCTTAATCTCAGGAAACAAACTGAAGGTTGCTGGAGTGGAGGGGAATGGGAGGGTATTTCTTCATGTGTCTATTTGCCATTAAATGTCTTCTTTGGAGAAATGTCTGTTCATGTCTACTGCCCATTTCTTGACTGGATTATTTGTTTTTTGGTGTTGAGTTTGTGACATTCTTTATAGATCTTGGATGCTAGCCTTTTATCTGGTATGTTGTTTACAAATATGTTCTCCCATTCTATAGGTTGCCTTTTAATTTTTTTGACTGTTTCCTTTGCTGTGCAGAGGGTTTTTGTCTTGGTGAAGTCCCAATAGTTCATTTTTGCTTTTGTTTTCCTCACCATTGGAAACACGCCTAACAAGAAGTTGCTGTAGCCAAGGTCATAAATGTTGCTTCCTGTGTTCTGATCTAGGATATTGATGGATTCCTGTTTCACATTTCTGTCTTTCATCCATTTTGAGTTTGTCTTTGTGTAAGGTGTAAGAAAATGGTCCAATTTCATTCTTTTATATGTGGCTGTCCAATTTTCCCAGCACCATTTATTGAAGAAACTGTCTTTTTTTTTTCCTGCTTTGTCAAAGATTAGTTGACCATAAAGTTGAGGATCCATTTCTGAGTTCTCTATTCTGTTCCATTGATCTTTCCTGCTTTGTCAAAGATTATTGACCATAAAGTTGAGGATCCATTTCTGAGTCTCTATTCTGTTCCATTGATCTATGTGTCTATTTTTGTGCCAGTACCACACTACATGGATGATTACAACTTTGTAATAGATCTTGAAGTCCCGGATTGTGATATCTCCAGCTTTGGTTTTCTTTTTCAACATTCCTTTGGTTATTCGGGGTCTTTCCTGGTTCCCAATAAATTTTAGGATTATTTGTTCTAGCTCGTTGATAAATGCTGATGGTACTTTGATAGGGATTGCATTGAATGTGTAGATTGTTTTGGGTAGCATAGACTTTTTTTAATCTAAACAGTTTTATTGAATAGATTTTTGTGGTATTGACATATGAAGGAAGTAAAAAAGAAATTTGAACTTAAAACGTGTTTCCTGTTATTTCCAAGGAAAGCAGGAGATCAAGTTTAAATGCCAGGCACTGTGAATTCATGCCATACATTTGGGTTAGTTTCAGATTTTTTTTCTAGGTTTTCTTTTTTTTTTAACTTTTATTGTATTATGTTAGTCACCATACAATACATTATTAGGTTTTGATGTAGTATTCCAAGATACATTGTTTACTTATAGCTCCAGTGCTTCATGCAATACATGCCCTCCTTAATACCCCCACCAGGCTCACCCATCTTCCCTCCCCATCCCCTCTAAAAGCCCTCAGTTTGTTTCTGGGAGTCCACAGTCTCTTATGGTTCATCTCCCCCTCTAATTTCCTCCCCTTGACTTTTCCTTTCCTTCTCCTGATGTCCTCCATGTTATTCTTTATATTCCACAAGTAAGTGAAACCATATGATAATTTACTTTCTCTGCTTGACTTATTTCACTCCGCACAATCTCCTCCACTCCCATCCATGCTGATGCAAAAGTTGGGTATTCATCCTTTCTGATGGCTGAGTAATATTCCACTGTATATATGGACCACATCTTGAAGGGCATCTTGGCTCTTTCCACAGTATGGCGACCATGGCCATTGCTGCAATAAACATTGGGGGTACAGATGGCTCTTCTTTTCACTACATCTGTATCTTTGGGGTAAATACCCAGCAGTGCTATTGCAGGGTCATAGGGAAGCTCTATTTTTAATTCCTTGAGGAAGCTCCACACTGTTCTCCAAAGTGGTTGCATGAACTTGCATTCCCACGAACAGTGTAAGAGGGTTCCCCTTTCTCCACATCCTCTCCAACACACGTTGTTTCCTGTCTTGCTAATTTTGGCCATTCTAACTGGTGTGAGGTGGTATCTCAATGTGTTTTTTTTTTAATTTTTTTATTTGTTTATTTACAGCATAACAGTGTTCATTGTTTTGGCATAACACCCAGTGCTCCATGCAGTACGTGCCCTCGCTATTACCCACCACCTGGTTCCTCAACCTCCCACCCCCCCCGCCCCTTCAAAACCCTCTGGTTGTTTTTCAGAGTCCATAGTCTCTCATGGTTCATCTCCCCTTCCAGTTTCCCTCAACTCCCTCTCCTCTCCATCTCCCCATGTCCTCCGTGTTATATGTTATGCTCCACAAATAAGTGAAACCATATGATACTTGACTCTCTCTGCTTGACTTATTTCGCTCAGCATAATCTCTTCCAGTCCTGTCCATGTTGTTACAAAAGTTGGGTATTCATCCTTTCTGATGGAGGCATAATACTCCATCGTGTATATGGACCACATCTTCCTTATCCATTCATCCATTGAAGGGCATCTTGGTTCTTTCCACAGTTTGGCGACCGTAGCCATTGCTGCAATAAACATTGGGGTACAGATGGCCCTTCTTTTCACTACATCTGTATCTTTGGGGTAAATACCCAGCAGTGCAATTGCAGGGTCATAGGGAAGCTCTATTCTTAATTTCTTCAGGAGTCTCCACACTGTTCTCCAAAGTGGCTGCACTAACTTGCATTCCCACCAACAGTGTAAGAGGGTTCCCTCAATGTGGTTTTGATATGAATCTCCCTGATGGCTAGTGATGATGAGCATTTTTTCATGTGTCTGACAGCCATTTGTATGTCTTCATTGAAGAAGTGTCTGTTCATACCTTCTGCCCATTTTTTGATATGACTATCTGTTTTGTGTGTGTTGAGTTTGAGGTGTTCTTTATAGATCCCGGATATCAACCTTTTGTCTATACTGTCATTTGCAAATATCTTCTCCCATTCCGTGGTTTGCCTTTTTGTTTTGTTGACTGTTTCCTTTGCTGTGCAGAAGCTTCTGATCTTGATGAAGTCCCAAAAGTTCATTTTTAAAAAATATTTTATTTATTTATTTGACAGAGAGAGAGGTCACAAGTAGGCAGAGAGTCAGGCAGAGAGAGAAGGAGAAACAGGCTCCCCACTGAGCAGAGAGCCCGATGCGGGGCTCGATCCCAGGACCCTGAGATCATGACCTGAGCCGAAGGCAGAGACTTAAACCATTGAGTCACCCAGGCGCCCCCCAAAAGTTCATTTTTGCTTTTGTTTCTTTTGCCTTTGGAGACATATCTTGAAAGATGTTGCTGTGGCCGATATCAAAGAGGTTACTGCCTATGTTCTCCTCTAGGATTCTGATGGATTCCTGCCTCACTGTGAGGTCTTTTATCCATTTTGAGTTTATGTTTGTATATGGTGTAAGAGAATGGTCGAGTTTCATTCTACATATAGCTGTCCAGTTTTCCCAGTACCATTTATCGAAGAGATTTTTTCTCACTGTATATTTTTTCCTGTTTTGTCGAAGATTATTTGACCATAGAATTGAGGGTCCATATCTGGGCTCTCTACTCTGTTCCACTGGCCTATGTGTCTGTTTTTATGCCAGTACCATGCTGTCTTAGTGATCACAGCTTTGTAGTAAAGCTTGAAATCAGGTAACATGATGCCTCCAGTTTTGTTTTTGTTTTTCAACATTTCTTTAGCAATTCAGGGTCTCTCTGGTTCCATACAAATTTTAGGATTATTTGCTCCAGCTCTTTGAAAAATACCAGTGGAATTTTGATCGGAATGGCATTAAAAGTATAGATTGCTCTAGGCAGTATAGACATTTTAACAATGTTTATTCTTCTGATCCAAGAGCATGGAACGGTCTTCCATCTTTTTGTGTCTTCTTCAATTTCTTTCATGAGTGTTCTGTAGTTCCTCGAGTACAGATCCTTTACCTCTTTGGTTAGGTTTACGCCCAGGTATCTTATGGTTCTTGGTGCTATAGTTAATGGAATCGATTCTCTAATTTCCCTTTCTGTATTTTCATTGTTAGTGTATAAGAAAGCCACTGATTTCTGTACATTGACTTTGTATCCTGCCACGTTACTGAATTGCTGTACGAGTTCTAGTAGTTTGGGGTGGAGTCTTTGGGGTTTTCCATATAAAGAATCATGTCATCAGTGAAGAGAGAGAGTTTGACTTCTTCACTGCCAATTTGGATACCTTTTATTTCTCTTTGTTTTCTGATTGCTATTGCTAGGACTTCTAATACTATGTTGAACAAGAGTGGTGAGAGTGGGCATCCTTGTCGTCTTCCTGATCTCAATGGGAAGGCTGCAAGCTTTTTCCCATTGAGGATGATATTTGCTGTGGGTCTTTCATAGATAGATTTTATGAAGTTCAGGAATGTTCCCTCTATCCCTATACTTTGAAGCATTTTCATCAGGAATGGATGCTGGATTTTGTCAAATGCTTTTTCTGCATCCATTGAGAGGACCATGTGTTTCTTCTCTCTTCTCTTATTGATGTGTTCTATCACATTGATTGATTTTCGAATGTTGAACCATCCTTGTAACCCAGGGATGAATCCCACCTGGTCATGGTGCTAAGATTCTCAACAAGATCCTAGCAAACAGGATCCAACAGCACATTAAAAAGATTATCCACCATGTTGCATAGACATGTTAACAATATCTGTTCTTACAGTCCATGAGCATGGAACGTTTTTCCATTTCATTGTGTCTTCCTCAATTTCTTTCATGAGTGTTCTGTAGTTTCCAGAATATGCATACTTTGCTTCTTTGGTTAGGTTTATTCCTAGGTATCTTATGGTTTTTGGTGGAGTTGTAAATGGGATTGATTCCTTAATTTCTCTTTCTTCTGCTTCATTGTTTGTGTATAGAAACGCAAGTGATGTATTGCATGGAGCACTGGGTGCATAAATAATGAATTCTGGAACACTGAAAAGAAATTAAAAAATTAAAAAAAAAGAAATGCAAGTGACTTCTGTGCATTTTTATATCCTGCCACTTTGCTGATTTCTTGTATCAGTTCTAGCAATTTTGGGGTGGAGCCTTTTGGGTTTCCCCATAGAGTATTATGTCATCTGGGAAGAGTGTGACTTTGATGTCTTCTTTGTCAATTTGGCTGCCTTTTATTTCTTCTTGTTGCCTGATTTCTGAGGCTAGGACTTATAGTACTATGTTGAAAAATAGTGGTGAGAGTGGGCAGCCCTGTCATGTTCTTGACCTTAGGGGGAAGTTATCAGTTTTTACCCATTAAGAATGATATTCACGTGGACTTTTCAAAGATGGCTTTTATGATATTAAGGTATGATCCCTCTATCCCTACACTGCGGAGAGTTTTAATCAAGAAAGGATGCCACACTTTGTAAAATGCTTTTTCTGCATTAGTTGAGAAGATCGTATGGTTCTTGTCCTCTCTTTTATTAATGTCATTTATCACATTAATTGATTTGCAAATGTTGAACCACACTTGAAGCCCAGGAATAAATCCCACTTGGTTGTGGTGAATAATCATTTTAAGGTACTGTTGGATCCTATGGGCTAGTATCCTAGTGAGAATTTTTGCATTCATATTCATCAGGGATGTTTGTCTATAATTCTCCTTTTTGATGGAGTCTTGGTCTGGTTTTGGGATCAAGGTAATGCTGGGTTCATAAATGAGTTTGGAAGTTTTCCTTCCCTTTCTATTTTTTGAAGTGGTTTCAGAAGAATAGTTATATTAGTGGAATTCTCCTGGAAAGCTATCCAGCCCTTGACTCTTGTTTGTTGGGTGATTTTTCATTAGTGCTTCAATTTCCTGTCTCTTTTGGGTCTATTCAGGTTTTCTATTTCTTCCTCCTTCAGTTTTGGTAGTTATTTTTTTTAAGGTTGCAAAATGGAAATTTTTATTTAAATTCAGTTAGCCAACAGTCTTGGTTGTTTATAAACTCCCAGGAATGCATCCATTTCTTTCAGATTGCCTAATATTTTGGCATTATTGTTGCTGATGATATGTTATTTAAATTGTTTGTATTTCCTTGATGCTGGTTGTGATCTCTCCTCTTTCATTCATGATTTTATTAATTTGGGTCCTTTCTCTTTTCTTTTGATAAGTCTGGTTAGGGTTTATTGATCTTGTTTATTCTTTCATAGAACCAGCTTCTAGTTTCATTGATCTGTTCTACTGCCCTTTTGGTTTCTATTTCATTTATTTCTACTCTAATCTTTATTATTTCTCCTCTCCTGCTTGTCTTAGGCTTTATTTGCTGTTCTTTCTCCAGCTCCTTGAAGTGTAAGGGTAGCTTCTGTATTTGAGACTTTTCCCGTTTCTTGAAAAAGGCTTTGTATTTCCTCTTGGGACCTCCTTTGATATATCCCAAAGTTTTGAACAATTGTGTTTTCATTTCCAATTGTTTCCATGAATTTTTCAAATTCTTTTTTAATTTCTTGTTTGATCCATCCATTCTTTAGTGTGATGCTCTTTAAACTCTAAATGTTTGAGCTCCTTACAACTTTTGCCTTGTGATTGAATTCAATTTTCAAAACATTGTGGTCTGAAAATAGTCAGGGAATGATCCAAGTCTTTTGATACTAGTTGAGATGTGATTTGTGACCCATTGTGTGATCTATTCTGGAGAATGTTCCATGTGCACTCAAGAAGAATGTGTATTCTGTTGCTCTAGGGTGGAATGTTTTGAACATATTTGTGAAGTCCATCTGATCCAGTGTGTCATTCAAAGTCCTTGTGTCCTTGTCAAGCTTCTGTTTAAATGATCTGCCCATTGCTGTGAGTGGGGTGTTAAAGTCTTCTATTATTATTGTATTAGTATCATTGTGTTTTTTAAAATTTTGTTATTAATTGGTTTATATAATTGGCTGCTCCCAAGTTAGGAGCATAAATATTTATAGTTGTTAGATTTTATGGGGATAAGTCCTTGAAATAGGCCATTTTATGTATGATGTATCCCACTTCATTCTTACTAGAGTCATTGGTTTAAAATCTAATTTGTCTGATATGAGAATTCCTACCCCATATTTCTTTTGATATCCATTAGCATGGATCCCCTAAATTTCCTTTCTTTCTTTCTTTCTTTCTTTCTTTCTTTCTTTCTTTCTTTCCTTCTTTCTTCTTTTCAAGATTTTATTCGTCAGAGAGAGAGAGAGAGAGATACAGAGCACAAGCAGGGGGAGCAGCAGGCAGAGGGAGAAGCAGACTCCCTGCTGAGCAGGGAAGCTGGGACTTGATCTTAGGACCCTGGGAAGCAAGACCTGAGATAAAGGCAGGTGCTTAACTGACTGAGTCACGCTGGTGTCCCTCATTCCCTTGCTTTCAATCTGAATGTGTCTTTAGGTCTGAAGTGGATCTCTTGTAGACAGTGTATAGATAGATCTTACTTTTTTATTCAATCTGATACCCTGTGTCTTTTGATTGGAGCATTTAGCCCATTTATATTCAGAGTAACTATTGAAGTTATGAATTTAGTTCAAATTTGTTTCCTCTAAAATCCCTATTTCTGCATATTGCCTGTTTCTTTCTGTTCTATGTCACCTTTGGGCTCTCTTTTCATATACAGGATCCCCTTTAATATTTCTTGCAGGGATGGTTTAATGATCACAAATTCCTTTATTTGTGATCAGAATTATTTGTGATAAACAGAATTTATCACAAATTCAGTTTGTCCTGGAAGCCCTTTCTCTCTCCTTCCATTCTGAATGACAGCCTTACTAGATAAAAAGTATTCTTGGCTAAATTAGCAAGACAGGAAACAACGTGTGTTGGAGAGGTTATGGAGAAAGGGGAACCCTCTTACACTGTTGGTGGGAATGCAAGTTGGTGCAGCCACTTTGGAGAACAGTGTGGAGCTTCCTCAAGAAATTAAAAATAGAGCTTCCCTATGACCCTGCAATAGCACTGCTGGAGACATATCTTGAAAGAAGTTGCTGTGGCCTATATCAAAGAGGTTATTGCCTATGTTCTCCTCTAGGATTCTGATGGATTCCTGCCTCACTTTGAGGTCTTTTTTTTTTTTTCACTTTGTAGTCTTTTATCCATTTTGAATTTATCTTTGTGTATGGTGTAAGAGAACAGTCGAGTTTCATTCTTCTATACATGGCTGTCCAATTGTCCCAACACCATTAATTGGAGAGACAGTCTTTTTTCCACTGTATATTTTTCTTGCTTTGTTGAAGATTATTTGACCATACAGTTGAAGGTCCATATCTGGGCTCTCTACTATGTTCCACTGGTTTATGTGTCTGTTTTTGTGCCAGTACCATGTTGTCTTGGTGATCACAACTTTGTAGTAAAGCTTGAAATCAGACAATGTGATGCCCCCAATTTTGTTTTTGTTTTTCAACATTTCCTTAGCAATTCGGGGTCTCTTCAGATTCCATACAAATTTTAGGATTATTTGCTCCAGATCTTTGAAAAATGCTGGTGGAATTTTGATCGGAATGGCATTGAAAGCATAGATTGCCCTAGGCAGTATAGACATTTTAACAATGTTTTTTCTTCTGATCCATGAGCTTGGAATGGTCTTCCATCTTTTCATGTCTTCTTCAATTTCTTTCATGAGTGTTCTGTAGTTCCTTGAGTACAGATCCTTTACCTCTTTGGTTAGGTTTATTCCCAGGTATCTTATGGTTCTTGGTGCTATAACAAATGGAATCAATTCTCTAATTTCCCTTTCTGTATTTTCATTGTTAGTGTATAAGTGTATAAGAAGGCAACTGATTTCTGTACATTGATTTTGTATCCTGCCACATTGCTGAATTGCTGAATGAATTGTAGTAGTTTGGGGGTTGAGTACTTGGGTTTTCCATATAAAGAATCATGTCATCTGCGAAGAGAGAGAGTTTGACTTCTTCACTGCAATTTGGATACCCTTTATTTCTCTTTGTTGTCTGATTGCTTTTGCGAGGACAAGAATGATGAGAGTGGGCATCCTTGTCGTGTTCCTGATCTCAAAGGGAAGGTTGTAAGCTTTTCCCCATTGAGGATGATATTTGCTGTGGGTTTTTTATAGATAGATTTTATGAAGTTGAGCAATGTTCCCTCTATCCATATAGTTTGAAGCATTTTAATCAGGAACGGATGCTGGATTTTGTCAAATGCTTTTTCTCCATCAATTGAGAGGACCATGTGGTTCTTCTTTCTTCTCTGAGTGATTTGTTCTATCACATTGATTGATTTGTGTGTGTTGAACCACACTTGCATCCCATGGATAAATCCCACCTGGTCATGGTGGATAATCTTTTTAATGTATTATTGGATCCTATTGGCTAGAATCTTGTTGGGAATGTTAGCATCCATATTCATCAGGGATATTGGTCTGAAATTCCCCTTTTTGGTGGGGTCTTTGCCTGGTTTGGGGATCATGGTAATGCTGGCTTCATAAAAAGAGTCTGGAATTTCCCTTCTGCTTCAATTTTTTGAAACAGCTTCAGGAAAATAGGTATTATTTTTTTCTTTGAAAGTTTGGTAGAATTCCCCAGGGAATCCATCAGGTCCTGGAAGTTTCGAAGTTTATAGGTTTCCAGGAATGCATCCATTTCATCTAGGTTGCTTAGTTTATTGGCATATAACTGTTGATAATAATTTCTGAAGATTGTTTCCATTTCCTTGGTGTTAGTCGTGATCTCTCCCTTTTCATTCACTATTTTATTAATTTGGGTCCTTTCTCTTTTCTTTTGGATTACTTTGGGCAATGGTTTATTGATCTTATTGATTCTTTTAAAAAACCCGCTTCTAGTTTCATTGATGCATTCTACTGTATCTCTAATTTCTATCTCATTGATCTCTGCTTTAATCTTGATTATTTCCCTTCTTATGTGTGAAGTTGGTTTAATTTGTTGTTGATTCCCCAGTTTTTTAAGGTGTAAAGACAGCTGATATATTCTGGATTTTTCAGTTGTTTTGAGGGAGGCTTGGATGGCTATTTCCCCCCTTAGGACTGCCTTTGCTGTATTGCGTAGGTTTTGGACCGAAGTGTCTCCATTCTCATTGGTTTCCATGAATTGTTTAAGTTCTTTGATTTCCTGGTTTATCCAAGCATTCTTAAGCAAGGTTTGAATTCCTTCCAAACTTTTTCTTGTGGTTGAGTTCCTGTTTCAAAGCATGGCTGTCTCAGAATATTCAGGGAATAATCTCAATCTTTTTGTATTGGTTGAGTCCTGATTTGTGACCCAGTATGTGGCCTATTTGGTGAAAGTTCCATGTACACTCAAGATGAATGAGTATTTTGTTGTTTTAGGGTGGAATATTCTGTATATATCTTGAGGTTTCTCTGGTCCAATGTGTCATTCAATGCTCTTGTTTCTTTATTGATTTTCTGCTTGGGTGATCTGTCTATTACTGAGAGTGGCATGTTAAGATCCCCTACAATCAATGTATTCTTATCAATATGACTCTTTATTTTGATTAACAGTTGTCTTATGTAGTTGGCTGCTCCTGTATTGTGGGTGTAAATGTTTATAATTCTTAGATCTTCTTGGTGGATATACCCTTTAAGAATGATGTAGTGTCTTTCTTATCTCTGACTACAGCCTTTAGTTTAAAATCTAATTTATCTGTTATGAGAATCACTACCCCAGCCTTTCTTGGAAGCTCATTGGCATGAAAGATGCTTCTCCATCCCTTCATTTTCAGTCTGGATATATCCTTAGGTTCAAAATGTGTCTCTTATAGACAACATATGGATGGGTTCTGTCATTTTATCCTTTTTATGGGAACATTTAGGCAGTTCACGTTGTGAGATTCATTTTTATTGACATCATGTTGCCTGTGAAGTCCTTGTTTTTATAGATTGTCTCCATAAATTTCTGTTCTGTGACATTCTTGGATTCTTTCTTCTTTTATAGAACCTCCTTAATATTTCTTGTAGTGCTGGCTTGGTGGTCACATACTGTTTTAAACCTTGCCGGTCTTGGAAGCTCTTTATCTCTCCATCCATTTTGAATGTCAGTCTTGCTGGGTAAAGTATTCTTGGCTGCATGTTATTTTCATTTAGTGCCCTGAATACATCTTGCCAGGCCTTTCTGGCTTGCTAGGTTTCTATGGACAGGTATGTTGTTATTCTGATGGGCCTTCCTCTGTACATAAGGAACCTCTTCCCCCAGCTGCTATCAAGAACTTCTGCTTAAAATATTGATTCATCAGTTTCACAACCAGGTGTCTTGAGGTCTTTCTAGATTTCATGATCTTGGGGGGGGGTCCTTTCTGCCTCTAGGACACAAACGCTTTTTCCATTCCCCAGATTGAGAAAAATTTCATGGAGAATTTGTTCTACTATATCCTCTAGTCTTCTTTCTTTCTCTTGCCCCCAGGGATTCCAATAATTCTGATGTTGTACATTTCATGGCATCATTTATTTCCATAATTCTGTTTTAATGGCTTCTAAGCTGTTTGTTCCAGGCCTACTCCTGATCCTATTTCTCTATCTGTTTGTCCTCTAGATCACTGATTCTATCTTCTGCCTCAGTTACCCTAACTGTTAGAGAATTTATATTAGATTGGAACTCATTGATAGCATTTTAAACTTCTTCCCTTGTGACTTTCACTTCTGCCCTAATCAATTCCATGTTGTCATTATTGGTTTTCTCCAACTTAGCCATTGCCTGTATAATTATTAGCCAGAGTTCCCTTTCTGACATACTTTTTATGTCCATATCTAATAGCTCTGATGGTGAGGGCACAGTCTCTGAATATTTCCTCTGTTGTGGATACCTCCTCCTAGTAATTTTGGTAAGAGATGGCTGAGGGTTTGTGTAGCTGAATGTATCAACTGTGATCCAAGCAAGGTGCACCCTGGAATGCTTCTGAGCTATAGGGAATCCCCACCAAAAGGAAAGAAAAAAGAGAGAGAGAGAGAGAGAGAGGGAAAAAAAACAGAAAAAAAAAGAGAAGACCCAGCCAGAATGGGCCCTAAAGATAAGATTTACAAGGTATACAGACAACAATGAATAAACAAAAAAAGTAAGTGAGAAGAAAAAAAGAACCCAGCCAAAATGAACCCCAAGTATAAGATTTATACACTACCAGAACAAAAACAAATACACAGAAACACTGGCAGAAGAAAAAGATAGGAGGGTGGTCATGAATCATCAGTGTGGGCAATGAAGCTTATTTTGACTCTTCCTGGGTGTATCTTGATATCTTTGTTAAAGGACTCAACTTTCCGGAGATAAAGGGGGATTAAAACTGGTTTATATATAGAGGTAGTATTGATTGGGGAAAGAGGATTACCTTGAAGCTTATCTCTATATGAATATTTAAAAAAATAGAAAAGCAAAAGAAAAACACATGAATATGTATCAAAAAAGTTCAAGTTAAAATGTTGTTATGGAATTTGTTGTACCGAACCTCTTGTTGTGATGGTAAGTAGGTTAAAAATTAGAAAAAATTAAAGAGAATGAGAATAGTAGGAAAGAATTAAAAATAAAAGTTGTATCTATGAAGTAAATGGGTTATAGGGCAATACTGGGAGCTTAATATCTTCTTTTCCTCTGATATTGGGGTTTTACAGTTTTATGGGGACCTAAGGTGGTTGTCCTCTTGTTTTTTGGCTGATTTCTGGGTGAGGGGTCTGCTGCTTGGTTTTTCAGGCAATCTTGCTAGAGTTGAGTCCTCCTGCCCCCTATCAAAAGACTGGGCTCTAAGGAAAACTGTTTTTCAGGCTTTTGTTTTCTGGAGGTTTTTTGTTTTTTGTTTTTTTCCCCTTGGTGGGTTTTGGCAGTGCTTCAGAGGTTTAGAGGAAAGCAGACTTCACCCAGACCTTGTTCTCAGAGAGAAGACTCAGTCTGTTCCCCTCTGGGTGGTCCAGAGCACATAGACTCCTCCTGGAGTCTACTCTTACTGGCAGAGCATGTCCCCAGTCACAGTCTCAGGGGTCGCAGGAGCTCCTTCTTGTCTCTGTACCCCACTGATACTAAAGCCATGAGCAATATTAGTCCAGAGAGCCTGCTTTCATTGGCTTCCTTTGCCTCAACTGTCTGGGCAGGTCCAGACCACAGGAGAGATCCCAACCTGGGACAGCACACTGAGATTTTCACCCCCACACAGGCTGGGAGTGTTCAGACTCTCAGCTGGTCTTAGAGACACTGGCTAGCACCCACATGAACCTCTCTCAGGGGAGAGCGTGGAGCGTAGCTCGGGCCCTGGTAGTGCAGTGCATGTGGAGAGTGCAAAAGACTGTGGTTCTAGAGAGCACCAGCAGGCATCCACCCAGACTCTGTCATGGGCACACCAGTGACTCAGGGACCACAGCCCGGAGGATTTGCCACATTCTCTTGCAGGGGTGATCACCGGTGGTGGCCATTCTGGGTCCATGGGCTTAAACCTGTTCCCCTGACTGCCTGATTCAACCAGTTTCTCCTTAAGATCTTTTGCTCTTTGTGAGTGCTTTTAACTAGACTCCAAGTTAATGCTGGTTCCCAATCACAGGGCACTTTCATATTGGGGTATTACTTTCCAAAGTGTTGCTTCTGGTGGCTCCCTCCCCCTTCTGTTTATCTTCCCATATCAGTCTGACATTCCCAGTCTGCTCCACTTTACCTGTCCACTGGTGTCTTCTGCCCCCATAGAGATCCAGAAGTGTATACTCCTACATCTCTGGCTGATTTCATGTGTGTTCAGAGTGTTCTGGTAGATAATCATCTCACATTAGGGGAATGGTTGAAACAGTGTCTCCACTTCTCCGCCATCTTGCCCCCCCATCATATCTTTCAATACTAACTCTCAGTGTGAATGGCCTAAATGTTCCCATGAAAAGGCACAGGGTTGCAGATTGGATAAAAAGACATGCCCCACCCATACGCTGTCTGCAAGAGACTCATTTTAATCCTAAATATACATCTGGACTGAAACTGAGGAGATGGAGAACCATGTCATGCCAACAGACCTCAAAAGAAACCTAGGGTGGCAGTTTTCATATCAGACAAATTAGATTTTAACCTAAAGACTATAGTTAAAGATACAGAGGAACACTGTATCATTCTAAAAGGTTCTATCCAACAAGATATAACAATTGTAACATAAGGCAACTTTTTTTTATTTGTTTATTTTCAGCGTAACAGTGTTCATTGATTTTGCACCACACCCAGTGATCCATGCAGTACGTGCCCTCGCTATTACCCAGCACCTGGTTCCTCAACCTCTCACACCCCGCCCCTTCAAAACCCTCTGGTTGTTTTTCAGAGTCCATAGTCTCTCATGGTTCATCTCCCTTTCCAGTTTCCCTCAACTCCCTCTCCTCTCCATCTCCCCATGTCCTCCATTTATTTGTTATGCTCCACAAATAAGTGAGACCATATGATACTTGACTCTCTCTGCTTGACTTATTTCACTCAGCATAATCTCTTCCAGTCCCGTCCATGTTGATACAAAAGTTGGGTATTCATCCTTTCTGATGGAGGCATAATACTCCATTGTGTATATGGACCACATCTTCCTTATCCATTCGTCCGTTGAAGGACATCTTGGTTCTTTCCACAGTTTGGCGACCGTGGCCATTGCTGCTATAAACATTGGGGTACAGATGGCTCTTCTTTTCACTACATCTGTATCTTTGGGGTAAATACCCAGCAGTGCAATTGCAGGGTCATAGGGAAGCTCTATTTTTAATTTCTTGAGGAAGCTCCACACTGTTCTCCAAAGTGGCTGCACTAACTTGCATTCCCACCAACAGTGTAAGAGGGTTCCCCTTTCTCCACATCCTCTCCAACACACGTTGTTTCCTGTCTTGCTAATTTTGACCATTCTAACTGGTGTCGGGTGGTATCTCAATGTTGTTTTAATTTGAATCTCCCTGATGGCTAGTGATGATGAACATTTTTTCATGTGTCTGATAGCCATTTGTATGTCTTCATTGGAGAAGTGTCTGTTCATATCTTCTGCCCATTTTTTTGATATGTTTATCTGTTTTGTGTGTGTTGAGTTTGAGAAGTTCTTTATAGATCCTGGATATCAACCTTTTGTCTGTACTGTCATTGCAAATATCTTCTCCCATTCCGTGGTTTCCCTTTTTGTTTTGTTGACTGTTGCCTTTGCTGTGCAGAAGCTTTTGATCTTGATGAAGTCCCAAAAGTTCATTTTCGCTTTTGTTTCCTTGGCCTTTGGAGACATATCTTGAAAGAAGTTGCTGTGGCTGATATCAAAGAGGTTACTGCCTATGTTCTTCTCTAGGATTCTGATGGATTCCTGTCTCACGTTGAGGTCTTTTATCCATTTCGAGTTTATCTTTGAGTATGGTGTAAGAGAATGGTCGAGTTTCATTCTTCTACATATCGCTGTCCAGTTTTCCCAGCACCATTTATTGAAGAGACTGTTTTTTTCCATTGTATATTTTTTCCTGTTTTGTCGAAGATTATTTGACCATAGAGTTGAGGTCCACTCTGTTCCACTGGTCAATGTGTCTGTTTTTCTGCCAGTACCACGCTGTCTTGGTGATTACAGCTTTGTAGTAAAGCTTGAAATTGGGTAATGTGATGCCGCCAGTTTTGTTTTTGTTTTTCAACATTTTCTTAGCAATTCGGAGTCTCTTCTGATTCCATACAAATTTTAGGATTATTTGTTCCAGCTCTTTGAAAAATACCAGTGGAGGGGCGCCTGGGTGGCTCAGTGGATTAAGCCACTGCCTTTGGCTCAGGTCATGATCTCAGGGTCCTGAGATCGAGCCCCGTGTTGGGCTCTCTGCTCTGCAGGGAGCCTGCTTCCTCCTCTCTCTCTGCCTGCCTCTCTGCCTACTTGTGATCTCTCTCTCTCTGTCAAATAAATAAAATAAAATCTTTAAAAAAAATACTGGTGGAATTTTGATCGGAATGGCGTTAAAATTATAGATTGCTCTAGGCAATATAGACATTTTAACAATGTTTATTCTTCTGATCCAAGAGCATGGAATGGTCTTCCATCTTTGTGTGTCTTCTTCAATTTCTTTCATGAGTGTTCTGTAGTTCCTCGAGTACAGGTCCTTTAACTCTTTGGTTAGGTTTATTCCCAGGTATCTTATGGTTCTTGGTGCTATAGTAAATGGAATCGATTCTCTAATATCCCGTTCTGTGTTTTCATTGTTAGTGCATAAGAAAGCCACTGATTTCTGTACATTGACTTTGTATCCTGCCACGTTACTGAATTGCTGTATGAGTTCTAGTAGATTGCAGGTGGAGTCTTTGGGGTTTTCCATATAAAGAATCATGTCATCTGCGAAGAGAGAGAGTTTGACTTATTCATTGCCAATTTGGATACCTTTTATTTCTCTTTGTTTTCTGATTGCCATTGCTAGGACTTCTAATACTATGTTGAACTGGAGTGGTGAGAGTGGGCATCCTTGTCGTGTTCCTGATCTCAACGGGAAGGCTGCAAGCTTTTTCCCATTGAAGATGATATTTGCTGTGGTGTTGTGAGCGGCTCTCCTAGAGCGAGTTGAGCAGGTGGTAGCAAAGGCTCCCTGGTCCTCGGTCGGAGGGCACTCATGGCTAATCCCCTGGGCTCGTTAAGGCCCTGTTGTTTGCCTTAAGATTATTCTCCCATGTTCTGCTGTCATTCCGAAAGCGGACCTTGTGGTCTACCCTGCAGCTGCATTTTCTATAATTATGACTGACACATCCTGTACATGAGACATGTCTCATCTTTGCACAAAAATGCTGTGGTAATCACTTATGAAACAGAAATATGCTATGGTAATCACTTATGAAACAGATTATAAGAGTATGTGCTTAATAAAGAACTTTGTCACTTGTGTCAATCGGCCTGGTGTCCCTTGTGTGTTCTTCGCATTCCCTTTCCCCCGGGACTCTCCCTCTTTTTCCCCTTTCTTTTCCCCTTGCTGTTTGTCGTGCGGGCACGACAAGTGGCGCCCGAACAGGGACCTCTCGGGAACGAGGTGTTGCTTTCGATTCAGGTAAGGGAACCCGGTTGGCCCGGGACGCCGCGAGTAAAATGGGACTTTTGCAATCAGCAGAGTCCACTTATTTCATGCAAACTTTGCAGACTCTCCTCAGAGAAAGGTGGTCAAAAATCTCCAAAAAGGAACTTGAGGGACTTTTTAAAGTGATACATGATTTTTGTCCCTGGTTCCTTAAGGAAGGGAGTGTAGACCTTAAACATTGGCGCCGCATCGGACAGGAGATTAAGAACCAAATTTTTGCTAGGGGTGCTGACACGGTGCCCCCTCGGACCATGACTACCTGGTCCGTCATTCGTGATTTGTTGGACCCTTCTCATAGTATAGTCTTAGTTTCTCCAAAACCTGGCTCGCCTGCAGGCAGTTTAGCCCCTACTCAGGTGGATGAATATTTATCTGAAGAGCCTGATTATATAGAACCGACTCCCCCCTTATATCGGAGGTCCCCTATGTCAATATCTTCTGACTCTTCTCGATCAGGGTCCCATTTAGGGCATCCTACAGATGATTTTCCTCCCCCTCCTCCAAATGTTCTATCAGGAGGGGATGAGTTTGGGGATGATGATGTGTATCTAGATGATGATAATAATAATGACGTTTTTAACCTTTCCTCATATCCTCATCCCTTATGTTCCTTTTTGGATAAGGGAGAGGACGACCTTGGTAATATTCCCTTGGAAGGATTAACCCTTTCCCCTCCTAAAAGGACACCTCCCACATCAGATCCCGAACATAATGCCCAATGGAAGAAACAACGTTTCAAATTGCCCCCTCCTAGTAGGCCACCCTTGCCTGCTCCCCGAAAGGTATGTCCAGTTATTCGTTCTGCTCAGGACGAACAAGCTCTGACCTTTTCTGCCATAGGTGTCACTCCCTTGCAATGTGCCTTATACGGTCTCCCCCCACCAGTCCATGTTATCTTGGGGCCAAATTAAGGCCATGTCAACAAAGGCAGTATTCCTTTTAAAGGAACAGAATCAACCATGCACCCCTTCTATGCTCTTTCTGGCTTTTATAGCGTTGATTACCGCAAACACAGAAGCTGCCCCTTATTGGGCTTATCTCCCTGATCCCCCTCTTGTTCAACCTGTTACCTGGAATGATCCCACACCTCGAGTGCATACTAATTTCACTTGGGGATTTGGAGGCCTTAATGATTATAATGTCAGAGAGACGATAGCTCGCCCTTTTGATTGGCAAGCTCGAGCCACCACCCCCCCTATTTGTTTCCAGCTCTTTACCGATGATAACCCCACTTAAGGATGTGTATCTACTGCTAAATATCCTCGAGCTTTATTTAGGGATCCTGGCACTCCCGGGTACGTCCCCCGCACACCGAAGGGACCTACCACGCCCTGGAGTATTCTCAAAGTTGTGCCCACAACCCCAGTCACCACTCAGAAATTCGGAATGCATCCCCTGGGACATCCCCCTTGTGCAACTACCTATGCCTGGAAGAGATCCAACAGTTTGTGGACTGAGTGTGTCCAGGAGGAACCGTTGCTCCTTGCTCCCACTGGCATCGACTTTCCTCTTACAGACTGGTCGAAAAGGAAGAAAGAAGAAATGAGCATCCCCCATGTTCCTTTGCGTCCGACTGGACCTCGAGAAGTAAATTTTGGTCAGTTCCCTGGGTCTATGCTGTCCACCCCCCAGGGTATGTTTCATCCTGAACTTTGGAAACTTGTCGCTGCCATGGGGCCCGTGCGAAACCAAGATCTTGTATCGGGCCAACTAACACTACGTGCTTGTGTCCCGCGTCCATTTCTGCTAGTCGTGGGGGTAGGGGCTGTTACATCCGTAAGGGTTAATGATACAACCATGTATGATATCTATTGTCCTAGGTACAGACTAACCAATTGTATTCCTATAGACGCCATGAGCTGGCCTCGATCTCCCGTACATGTGTTCCTGGTAATGCAGCCACCTTTTGTTCTCCTTCCTGTTGAAGTAGAGGGTCCCTGGTATGCTAACTATGGCTATCAATTCGCAGTTGAGTTGGAAAATCACTTACGCAGGTCTAAAAAATTTATTGGGCTTGCTATAGCTGGCATCACTGCTCTGATATCTTTAATTGCTTCAGCCGCAGTTTCCACTGTGGCTCTTAGTAATACCATTCATACTGCTAGTCATGTCAATCAACTGTCAAAAAATGTTTTGGCCGCTCTACATATACAACAAAATATAGACCAAAAAATCTTAGCCCACTTAGATGGTCTAGAGGAAGCAGTGGAGTTCTTAGGTTCGCAACTATCAATATTAAAAACACAAATGTCTTTAATATGTCATGGTGCATTTCAACATATTTATGTCACACCGTTACCAGCGACGAATTATTCTTGGCCCAAAATCCAAAATCATCTTAAAGGCATATGGCATGATGCAAATGTTAGCCTTGACCTTCTTGAACTCCAAAAGAGTATATCTGCCATTGGGCATGCCCAACTCGACATTGCTAACCCCTCTGACCTTGCTCGTTCTATATTGCATACTATGCAGGGTTTTAACCCAGGTAACATGCTGCAACGTACCTTTTGGTATCTTCTGGGACTAATAATCCTGCTAGGAATTTTATTTGCTATATGGTGTTGTTTCTACAATGTATGGAAACATTTCTTGCAACGTGTTAATGCCCACCTACATTTTTGGCAATTAAAACAAAAAGGGGGAGATGTTGTGAGTGGCTCTCCTAGAGAGAGTTGAGCAGGTGGTAGCAAAGGCTCCCTGGTCCTCTGTCAGAGGGCACTCATGGCTAATCCCCTGGGCTCGTTAAGGCCCTGTTGTTTGCCTTAAGATTATTCTCCCATGTTCTGCTGTCATTCCGAAAGCGGACCTTGCGGTCTACCCTGCAGCTGCATTTTCTATAATTATGACTGACACATCCTGTACATGAGACATGTCTCATCTTTGCGCAAAAATGCTGTGGTAATCACTTATGAAACAGAAATATGCTATGGTAATCACTTATGAAACAGATTATAAGAGTATGTGCTTAATAAAGAACTTTGTCACTTGTGTCAATCGGCCTGGTGTCCCTCGCGTGTTCTTCGCATTCCCTTTCCCCCGGGACTCTCCCTCTTTTTCCCCTTTCTTTTCCCCTTGCTGTTTGTCCTGTGGGCATGACACTGTGGGTCTTTCATAGATAGATTTTATGAAGTTCAGGAATGTTCCCTCTATCCCTATACTTTGAAGCGTTTTCATCAGGAACGGATGCTAGATTTTGTTAAATGCTGTTTCTGCATCTATTGAGAGGACCATGTGGTTCTTCTCTCTTCTTATTGATTTGTTCTATCACATTGATTGATTTGTGAATGTTGAACCAACCTTGTAACCCAGGGATGAATCCCACCTGGTCATGGTGGATAATATTTTTAATGTGCTGCTGGATCCTGTTTGCTAGGATCTTGTTGAGAATCTTTGCATCCATATTCATCAGTGATATTGGTCTGAAATTCTCCTTTTTGGTAGGGTCTTTGCCTGGTTTGGGGATCAGGGTAATGCTGGCTTCATAAAAAGAGTCTGGAAGTTTTCCTTCTGCCTCAATTTTTTGGAACAGCTTCAGAAGAATTGGTGTTATTTCTTCTTTGAAAGTTAGGTAGAATTACCCACGGAATCCATCAGGTCCTGGGCTCTTGTTTTTTGGGAGGTTTTTGATCACTGCTTCAATCTCGTTACTAGATATCGGTCTATTCAGGTTGACAATTTCTTCCTGGTTCAATTTTGGGAGTTTGTAGCTTTCCAGGAATGCATCCATTTCATCTAGGTTGCTTAGCTTATTGGCATATAACTGTTGGTAATAATTTCTGATGATTGTTCCTGTTTCCTTGGTGTTAGTTGTGATCTCTTCCTTTTCATTCATAATTTTATTAATTTGGGCTTTCTCTCTTTTCTTTTGGATTAGTGTGGCCAATGGTTTATCGATCTTATTGATTCTTTCAAAAAACCGGCTTCTAGTTTCATTGATACGTTCTACTGTATCTCTCATTTCTACCTCATTGATCTCTGCTCTACTCTTGATTATTTCCCTTCTTGCATGTGGAGTTGGTTTGATTTGTTGTTGATTCTCCAGTTCTTTAA
Source organism: Meles meles (assembly GCF_922984935.1). NCBI lineage: Eukaryota > Metazoa > Chordata > Mammalia > Carnivora > Mustelidae > Meles > Meles meles. The sequence continues at coordinate 63,499,396 of NC_060076.1, forward strand.
GGTGTAGAGACAGCTGGTGTATTCTGGATTTTTCCATTTTTTTGAGGGAGGCTTGGATGGCTATGTATTTCCCCCTTAGAACCGCCTTGGCTGCATCCCATAGGTTTTGGACTGAAGTGTCTTCATTCTCATTGGTTTCCATGAATTGTTTAAGTTCATCTTTGATCTCCTGGGTGATCCAAGCATTCTTAAGCAAGGTGGTCTTTAGCTTCCAGGTGTTTGAGTTCCTTCTGAACTTTTCCTTGTGATTGAGTTCCAGTTTCAAAGCATTGTGATCTGAGAATATGCAGGGAATAATGTCAGTCTTTTGGTATCTGTTGAGTCCTGCTTTGTGACCCAGTATGTGGTCTATTCTGGAGAAGGTTCCATGTGCACTTGAGAAGAATGAGTATTCTGTTGTTTTAGGGTGGAATGTTCTGTATATGTCTATGAGGTCCATCTGGTCCAATGTTTCATTCAGTGTTCTTATTTCTTTATGAATTTTCTGCTTCGATGATCTGTATATTTCTGAGAGAGGTGTATTAAGATCTCCTACTATTATTGTATTCATATCAATATGACTCTTTATCTTGATTAATAGTTTTCTTATGTAATTGGGTGCTCCCATATTGGGGGCATAGATATTCACAATTGTTAGATCATCTTGGCAGATAGTCCCTTTAAGAATTATGTAGTGTCCTTCTGTATCTCTGACTACAGTCTTTAGTTTAAAATCTAATTTATCTGATATGAGAATCGCTACAGCGGCCTTCTTTTGAGGCCCATTGGCATGAAGGATGCTTCTCCATCCCTTCACTTCCAGTCTGGGTGTATCCTTAGGTTCAAAATGGGTCTCTTGTAGACAACATATGGATGGGTCCTGTCATTTTATCCAATCTGCAACCCTGTGTCGTTCTATGGGCGCATTTAGGCCATTCACATTGAGAGTGATTATTGAGAGATAGGTTTTTATTGACATCGTGTTGCCTTTGAAGTCTTTCTGTCTGTAGATTGTTTCTATATTTCTGTTCAATGATATTCTTTGGATTTTTTCTCTTTTATAGGACCCCCCTTAATATTTCCTGCAGTGTTGGCTTCGTGGTTGCATAGTCTTTTAAGCCTTGCCGGTCTTGGAAACTCTTTATCTCTCCATCCATTTTAAATGTCAGTCTTGCTGGATAGAGTATTCTTGGTTGCATGTTCTTCTCATTTAGTACTCTGAATATATTTTGCCAGCCCTTCCTGGCTTTCCAGGTCTCTGTGGACAGGTCTGACGTTATTCTAATGGGCTTTCCTCTGTATGTAAAGAGCTTCTTTGTCCTAGCTGCTTTTAAGAGGGTCTGTCGTGAAACATAATTCCTCATTTTAACTATAAGGTGTTGTGAGGACTTTCAAGAATCTAAAATCTTGGGAGGAAATCTCTCTGCCTCTAGTACCTGAACGTTGTTTCCATTCGTGAGATTAGGAAAATTTTCATAGACAACTTCTTCCACTATATCTTCTAGACTTCTTTCTTTTTCCTCCCCTTCAGGGATTGCAATAATTCTGACGTTGGAACGTTTCATGGCATCGTTTATTTCCCTGATTCTGTTTTCGTGGCTTCTGAGCTGTTTGTTCCAGGCTTCCGCCTGATCCTTTCTCTCTATCTGTTTGTCCTCCAGATCACTAATTCTATCTTCTGTCTCAGTTACCCTAGCTTTTAGAGAATTTAGATTGGATTGGAACTCATTGAGAGCATTTTGAACATTATCCCTGGTGGCTTTCAGTTCTGCCCTAACATTGTGAACATCATCCCTGGTGGCTTTCAGTTCTGCCCTAATCAATTCCGTTTGTTCATCCATGGTGTTCTCCAAACTAGCTATTGCCTGGATAATTGTTAGTCTGAATTCCTTTTCCGACATATTGTCTATGTCAATAGCCATTAGCTCTGTTGCTGAAGGTCCATCCTCTGTATTTTTCTTCTGTTGGGTATTCCTCCTCCTAGTCATTTTGGTAAGAGATGACTGAACAGATGCAGCTGGACTTATCGATTTTAGTGCAGTCAATGTGCACCCTGGAACGCTTCTGTGCAATCATGGTTCCACACCCAAATGAGAGAAAAAAGTAAAGAACAGAAATAGAGAAGAAGAAAGAAAAAAAAAAAGGAAAAGAAAAAAGGAAAAAAAGAGAGAGAGGGAGAGACAGAAAAAATGGGGAAGATAAAAGAGAAGGCTCAGCCCAAATGGGCCCCAAGGTAAGATTTATGAAGTATACAAAAAAAAACCAGACAAACAAAAAAGCTGATAAAATATATGACAAGAGAAAAAAATATATAATATAAGCAAAAAAAGGGAAGAACCTCATCAGAAAGAACCGCAAGTATAAGATTTATATACTATCAGGACAAACACAAATTCACAGAAACACTGGCAGAAGGAAAAATTGGGAGAGTGGTTATAAATTCTCAGTGTGGGCGAGGAAGGTTATTTTGATTCTTCCTGAATGTATCTTGATGTTTTTGTTAAGGACTCAACTTTCCTAAGTTACAGGGGGATTAGAAACTGGTTTGCCTATAGGGGTAGCATTGATTGGGGAAAGGGGATTACCTTGATGTTTAACTCTATATGTATAGTAGAAAATAAAAATTAAAAAAGAATAAACTAGACTAAACTAAGTTAAAATTAAAAAAGAATTTAAAAAAAAAGAAAAGCAAAAGAAAAACACGGGTGTATGTATCAAAATTTCAGGTTAGAAGGTTATTAAGGAATTTGATGTACTGGACATCTCAGTGTGATGGTAAATACGTTAAAAAATAATCTGCATGAGAGACTATGGACTCTGAAAAACAACCAGAGGGTTATGAAGGGATGGCGGGGGGTGGGTGGGGGGGGTGGGGTGGGAGGTTGAGGAACCAGGTGGTGGGTAATAGGGAGGGCACGTACTGCATGGAGCACTGGGTGTGATGCCAAAACAATGAACACTGTTATACTGTAAATAAACAAATAAAAATAAATTAAAAAAATATGTATGCTTTAAAAAAAGAACCAGAATATTGGTAAAGAATTAAAAATAAAAGTTGTATTTATGAAGTAGTGGTGGTTGTTCTCTTATAGTCTTCTTTTTTTTTTTCTTCCTTCCTGGTTGGTTTTCTGGGGGAGGGGCCTGCCACGTGGGTTTTCAGACAATGATGTTCCCTGAGTTAGGTCCTCCCGTTCCCCTCAAGGGAGTGGGCTCTGAGGAAACTGTTTTTTTTTCCCAGGCTTTTGTTCTCTGGGGGTTTTTATGTTCTTTCATCTGTTTTCTCTCGCCTTGACAGCTTTTGATGGTTTTTGGAGTTTTAGAGGAGAGCAAACTGCACCCCGACCTCCCTCTCAGAGAGAAGCCTCAGAATGCTCTGCAGAGCTCCTGGCAGAGTCAGTTCTGAGTCATAGTCCCTGGGGATGCAGGAGCTCCTCATTGTACCCAATACCAGGGCAGCGGTGGCTGTCTAGGCAGCTCCAGACTGCCAGAGAGGTCCGAGCAGAGATCACACACTGAGATTTTCCCCCTGTCCCGGGCTGGGAATGTCTGGTTTTTCCGGATGCCAGAGCTCCAGGCTAGCACCTATGAGCACCTCTCCCAAGGGAAGGTGTGGGATGCGCGCATTTCAGGATTGCCATCTGGCCAGGCTCCCAGCCCCTCACTGGAGCTGGACCCCACTTGTTCTCGGGCGCACTGGCAGCTCAGGCGCACTGGTGGCTCAGGGACAGAGACCTGATTTCTCCGCTGCACTTTCTCTGGCTCAGTGCCAGTGGAGGCTGTCCTAGGTCCAGGGACTTAGGTCCCTGTCCCTCCCCGCCCAAATTCCCACAATTACCCCCCGCGATCCTTTGCTCTTTGTTTTTTGAGTGCTTTCAACCAGACTCCAAGTTAATGCTGGTCCCCAGATGCAGGGCACTCTTGTATTGGGGTATTACTTTCCAATCGGTCACCTCTTGGCTCCCTCCCCCTTTTGTTTATCTTCTGATATCAGTCTGATGTTCCCACTCTGCTTTACCTGCCACTGGCGTCTTCTGCTCCTGCAGAGATACAGATGTGTATAATTCTGATCTCAGACGGATTCCATGGGTGGTTGGAGTTCTTTGGTAAGTAATCAGCTTACTTTAGGGTACAGGTTGAAATGGCACCTTCTCCTACTTCCCTGCCATGTTGACTCCCCCCCCATAAGGCAACTTTTACCCAAAATAGACATAATGATAATAATACTTTAATAGTAGGAAACCTCAACACTCTCAGGAATAGACAGATCATCTAAGCAGAAGATCAACAAAGAAACAAGAGCTTTGAATGACACATTGCATGAGATCGACTTCATAGATATATAGAGAACATTCCACCCAAAACAAGAGAATACTCATTTTTCTTGAACACTCACAGAACTTTCTCCAGAATAGACCACACACGGGGGCACAAATCAGGTCCCAACTGATGCCAAAAGACTGAGATTATTCCCTGTGTATTTTCAGACCACAATGTTTTGAAACTGCTTCTCAACCACAAGAAAATATTTGGGCGGAATTCAAATACATAGAAGCTATAGATGACCCTGCTAAAGAATGTTGGGGTCAACCAGGAAATCAAAGAAAAACTTAAACAATTCAGGGAAACCAATGAGCACAAAAACACAGGTGGTTCTAAGGGGGAAATACATATCTATCCAATCCTTACCAAAAAAGTAGAAAAATCCCAAAATCACAAGCTAACCGTACACCTAAATACAGCATCCCTTCTTGATTAAAACTCTTCAGAGAATAGGGATAGTGGGAACATTCCCCAATTTCATAAAAACCAGCTATAAAAGCCCACAGCAAATAACATTCTCAATGGGGAAAAGATGACAGCCTTTTCCTTAGATCAGGAACACAACAAGGATGCCCATTCTCACTATTATTCAACATAGTACTAGAACTCTTAGCCTCAGAAATCAAACAAAAAAAAGAAATAAAAGGTATTCAAATTGGCAAAGAAAAAGTCAAACTCTCTCTTCAAAGATAACATGACACTTTATGTGGAAAACCCAACAGACTCCAACCCCAAATTACTAGAACTCATACAGCAATTCAGTAATGTAGGAGGATACAAAATCAATGCTCAGAAATCAGTTACTTTTCTATACACTAGCAATATAACTGTAGAAATAGAAATAGGGAATCCATTCCATTTACAGTAGCACCAAAAACTGTAAGAAACCTTGGAATAAACCTAACCAAAGAGGTAAAGGATGTATACTCGGGGAACTACAGAACACTCACGAAATAAACTGAAGAAGACACAAAAAGATGGAAAAGCATTCCATGCTCATGGATCAGAAGAATAAGCATAGTTAAAATGTCTATACTGCTCAGAGCAATCTATAGTTTCAATGCCATCCTGATTAAAATTCCATGGGCATTTTTCAAAGAGCTGGAACAAGCAATCCTAAAATTGGTATGGAACCAGAAAAAAAACCTGAATTGTTAAGGAAATGTTGGAAAAAAAAAAAACAAAACAAAGCTAGTGGCATCTCATTGCCTAATTTCAAACTGCTGCAAAGCTCTGATCACACAACAGCATGGTACTGGCAGAAAAACATACATATACACCAGTGGAACAGAGTAGAGTCCAGACATGGACCCACAACTCTATGGTCAAATAATCTTTGACAAAGCAAGGAAACAGTATACAGTGGAAAAAATACAGTCCCTTCAATAAATGGTGCTAGGAAAATTGAATAGCTATATATAGAAGAATGAAACTTGACCATTCTTTTACAACATACACAAAGATAAACTCAAAATGGATAACATACCTCAAAATGAGGGTGGAATCTATCAAAATCCTCAAATAGAACATAGGTGGTAACCTCTTTGACAATGGCCATAGCAGCTTCTTTCAAGATATGTCTCCAAAGGCAAAGGAAACAAAAGCAAAAATGAACTTTTGGGACTTCATCAAGACCAAAAGCTTCTGCACAGCAAAGGAAACAGTCAACAAAACACAGAGGCAATCCACGGAATAGGAAAAGATATTCACAAGTGACAATACAGACAAAGGGCTGATATTCAAGATCTATAAAGAAGTCCTCAAACTCAACCCACACTAAACAGATAATCATGTCAAAAAATGGACAGAAGACATGAACAGACACTTCTTCAATGAAGATATACAAATGGCTAACAGACACATGAAAAAGTGTTCATCATCACTAGCCATCAGGGAGATTCAAATCAAAACCACATTGAGATACCACCTTACAGCAGTTAGAATGGCCAAAATTAAGACAAAAAAGAACAAATTTTGGAGAGGATGTAGAGAAAGGGGAACACTTTTCCACTGTTGGTGGGAATGCAAGTTGGTGCAGCCACTTTGGAAAACCGTGGAGATTCCTTAAGAAATTAAAAATAGAGCTACCCTATGATCCTGCAATTGCACTACTGGATATTTACCCCAAAGATACAGATGCAGTGAAAAGAAGGGCCATATGTACCCCCAATGTTTATAGCAGCAATGGCCACAATCACCAAACTCTGGAAAGAGGCAAGATGCCCTTCAAAAGATGAATGGATAAAGAAGATATGGTCCATGTATACAATAGAGTATTATCCCTCCATCTGAAAGGATGACTAGATTTTAGTTCTTTTATTTCTACAGTAAGGGATTCTTTAATGTCTTTTATGCCTTTTTAAAGCCCAGCTAGCATCTTTGTTATCATTGTTTTAATTCTGGCTCAGACATCTTACTTATATCTATATTGATGAAGTCCCTGGCAGTGGGTACTACCTCCTGTTCTTTCTTTTGTGATGAATTTCTCCATCCTGTCATTTTGACCAAAGAAGTAAGGAATAAAGAAAAAGGAAAAACCCACCACCACCACCATCACTACCACCAACAAAAACTTCAGGAAATGTTTCTCTTGTATGCTTTATACACTCTGCTATTGTTTTTGGCTGCTTTTCCCACTGGTTCATCCTCTATAGAGTTCCTTCTTGTTTGTAGTGGGTGGTGTTTGGAAATTTAGGTGTGCTTTGATTTGTTTGTTCAGATAAGTTGGAAAATAAAATAAAATAAAATAAAATGCCTCATCCAAGACAAGAGAAAAAGAAAATGAAAAAAACTCCAAGAGACAAACAAATAACTTTAAGTGTCCTTCAAAGAATAAGGGAAAAGAAGGGGAAAAGAATAATCAAGGAATAAAAGAGAAAAAAAAGGGAGTCTAATCTAAAAAATAATAGGAAATAAACCAACAAATGAACAAAAAATTATAAGCCTGATAACAAGAAAAAAAAGAAAGAAAAAAGAAAAAATATATAAATGACAAAAACTAAAAATAAGAAATAGAAAAATAAAAGTGAAAAAATTTAAAAAATTAACAAAGGAAAAAAAATAGAAGGAAGTCTGGTCTGATATCCAACAGAACCTGCTATTTTGGAGCATTTTTTGATCAGTAGACTTGATACATGTTGGGGGGCTGTGTTGGACTTCTGAGGGAAAGCTTGCTGGGCTGCCTCACAACCTGACCTCTCCTTTCATGGAAGCCCCTACCAGGTGCAGGGAGTGGGGTTTAGTGTATGGGACTGCAGCCTCCACTGGACACACTGCCTTTTTATCTGAAGTCTGACTGTGCTGGTGGGCTGTGGGGGAGGGTGGGGAAAAGGACAGATGATGGAGGAGGAAGAATTTGACATCACTCTGCCCTCTTGTCCCTGGGAGGGGAATGCTTGGCCACAGATACTCAGGAGGTCCTCCCAGAAAAGTAAACAATCTCTTGTGTCCCCAGGCTTTCTTCAGTTTCCTTCCCTTAACCTCTCTCTTACTGGGCCATCCACGCACCCGGTGCCACAGATCTGTAATTTATCTCTGGCTTGTGGCTGGATTCAAAACTTCAAGTTTTAAAAGGCCTGGCAAAGTAAAGACCCACTCCCCTCCCCTGGAGGAGAGTCTTGCAACACACTCAGCACCATACTGTCTCAGAGAAGCTGTTGCATAGTTTTCCTTGGAGGCTGTAGTTTATTGTAAGGCTCAGCAAAAAGCTGGAACCAATTTATTGGCTGTCTGTGCATGACTCAGTCCCCTATTCTGTTTTGTCCCAGAAAAGCAGTTGCTTGGAGGCTTAAATCTATTGTGGCAGAGAGCAAAACAACCAGTGTCCAGATTCTCTTCAGTCATCTGGGTCTCTGTTTTTTGACTCATTTCTTCCCAGGAAAGCAGCCACTCAGGGCAAACACAGAGGTTTAACCCTATTGTGGCTCACACAGCAGTCCCTGCTGTTGAGCATCAGCTCAATGGCTCCCAGTTGACCTTTTGTCCTTTGGGAGGCAAAATACACTCTTCATAATGTACTCTGGGGAGGGGAACAATCTCTCTCATTGTAACCCAGGGATCTCCCGAATGCCAGTTATTGTGTGATCCCTACCGCTATGCTATCTCCCACTCTTTCCCTCTCCTTGACTTTGCCCTGCAAAAAGGGTCCCCCCCACTTGCTTCATGGCCCCGCAGTCCCCTCCCCAGCTCATTGCTCTGAACCTTGCATCTGCCATATTCTCTTCCTCTGATGGTGCAGATTGTTCTCTTAATTCTCAGATCAATTTCCTAGGTGTTCAAAATAGTTGGATGTTGATCTAGCTGTGTTCAAGGGACAAGACAAGCTCAGAGTATCCTACCACTCTGCTATCTTAACTCTGCCTGTGGACACATTTCTTTTATCCCACTTTTCCTCCTCCTACTCAGTTCTCCTGAAATAAATGAATTCAAGGGTGTAAGAAAGAAAAGGAAAGATAAGAAACGTGAAGTTGATTTTATATGTCAATTTGGTTGGGTCATGGTGCACAGATATTTGGTCAAACCTTATTCTGGATGTTTTTTGAGATTAACATTTATAAATTCTGAATGAGATTAACATTTAAATTGGTAGATTCTTTAACTATTTTTATTTTTTATTATGTTATGTTAGTCACCACACAGTACATCATGTTTATATATAACAACCAGTGTTTCATGTAATACGCGTCCTCCTTAATATCCATCACTGGCCAACCCATCTCCCCACCCTGCACCCCTCTAAAACTCTCAGTTTGTTTCTGGGAGTCCACAGTCTCTCATGGTTCATTTCCCCCTCAGATTCCTCCCCCCCCTTCATTTTTCCCTTCCTTCTTCTAATGTCCTCCATGCTATTCCTTTTGTTCCACAGGTAAGTGAAGCAATATGATAATTGAATTTCTCTGCTTGATTTATTTCCCTCAGCATAATCTCCTCCAGTCCCATCCATGTTGATGTTGATGCAAAAGTAGAAGACTTTTGAGTAAAGCAGATTGCCCTCTATAATATGACTAGGCATACTTCATCTAATTAGTTGAAAGCTTTAACAGAACAAAGACTGACCTCTCTCCCCAACCCTTCCCCAAATATGAAGGAATTTTGTCAGTAGGCTGTCTTTAAACTCAATCTGTAACTCTTCCCTGAGTCTCCGGCATGCCGGCCTACCCAACATATTTTGGACTTACCAAGCCTTCACAGTCATGAACAATTCCTTCAAATAAATTTCCCTCTTTCTCTTTCTTTCCCTCTGAATACATACATACACATCTATGTATATGTGCATTGTGAATATGTATGTATCTATATATACATGTTCATCCTTATTGTACATATATGTTTATGCGTATACACATATATGTGTGTATACACATACATGCACACACATAAATACATTTATGCTTCTCTTGTTTTCTTTGGACAACCCTCACTAAAATAAGAAGTGAAGATAAGAGAGGGGACTTTAGCATGGTTAACCCAGTTTACAAATAAAAACTCAAAGCAAATGTAAAGACAATTAGAATAGTGCTATTCTTTCTCCTATTCCTCTGCCATAACAAAATCTTCTCTGAAGCTGTGACAAATGCTGGGACTAATTCTATTTTCTTCACCACTGCATCCTCAATGCTTACCACAACTTTTGCCACATCTTAGGCTCTTGGTAATTGTTGGTTGAATGAATGAATGGTTAAGATTCTTAATTATATGACAAGGGGAAGGACTAAATATTCAATGTCACAGGAGCATGAAAATATATAACACAGTTGGGAATGGTGCAAGGTTGAAGGTATTTGGGAACAGGATGGCTAGAAATAAATCTGGAAATGTAGTGCTGAGAAATGGAACTTTATCCTAGTGAGTAGCAGGGAGCAATCAACAAAACTAAAAGGCAACCAACAGAATGGGGAAAGATATTTGCAAATGCCCTATCTGATAAAGGTTTAGTATCCAAAATATATAAAGAACTTATCAAACTCAACACCCCCAAAATAAATATAATCCAATTTAAAAATGGGCAGAAGACATGAATAGACATGTTTCCAAAGAAGACAACCAGATGGCAAACAAACACATGAAAAGATGCTTAACGTCACTTATCATCAGGAAAATGAAAATCAAAACTACAATGAGATATCACCTCACACCTGTCAGAATGGCTAAAGTCAGCAACACAAGAAACAACAGGAGCTGAAGAGGATGTGGAGAGAAAGTAAAACATTACTATGATCTAGCAATTACAGAATAGGTACTTACCTAAAGAACACAAAAATATGAATTCAAAGGGATACATGCACTCTGATGTTTTTAACAACATTATCTACAATAGTGGTATTATGTAAACAGCCTAAGTATCTATTCACTGGTGAATGAGTAAAGAAGATGCAGAAAAAAAAAATTTATATACACATACACATGCACACAATGGAATATTACTCAGCTACAAGAAAAGAGTGAAATCTTGCCATTTGCAATGTCATGGATGGAGCTAGACATTATTAAGCTAAGTGCAATAAGTCAGAGAAAGACAAATACTAAGCAGGATAGTTTTTAAAAACTGAGGTAATTCATACAGCATAAAATTCACCATTTTAGACTATATGATTCAGATATTTTTATCATATTCACAAGATTGTGTGTCCATCACTATCTCACTCCAGATAATTTTTATCACCTGGAAAAGAAACCTCATATCTGTTAGCAACCACTTCTCATTCTCTTTGCCCTCCTCCCCCCAACACTGCAAGCCAATGATCTACTTTCTGCCCATGTATTTGCCTTTAGTGGATTATTTTCTATATCTCATATAAATGAAACCATACAATATGTGACCTTTTGTGTCTGGCTTATTTAACTTTGCATAATGCTTTCAATGTTTATCTATGTTGTAACATCTATCAGTACTTTATTCCTTTTTGAAGCTGAATAATATTCCATTGTATGGTTATTATCAATTGATAGACATTTAGTTTACTTCTACATTCAGGCTATTATAAAAATGATGTTATGAACATTTGTGTAGAAGTTTTTTTGTGATTCTTTTCATTTCTCTTTGGTGTACACATAGGAGTAGAATTTGGGTCAAATAATAACTTTTTGAGGAATCAACAAGTTGTTTTCCATATTGGTTGTACCATTGCACCTTTTCACAAATATTGTATGAAGGTCTCACTTTTTTCACATCCTTGCCAACAGTTTTTATTTTCCTTTTTAAAAACTTTTTCCCCTTGATAGATGTAAAGAGTTTTTTTTAAACTAATTTTCTTTTCAAACAATTTTATTTTCAAGATAGGAATATTTTTCTCATTATCTTTGCTTGTTTTAATGCATTCAGGTAATACAGATTGCTATCAAGATAAAAATGAAAATGGTCGATAACTCCATCCACCTAATGATAACAACTATTACCTCTTGGAGTAGGGTAATAGCTTGAAGGGCTATTTCAGCCAGGCCTTGCAATACCTGCATTGTTGAATATATCTATGTAGGGACAGAAGTTCTTGTTTGTCAGGGTTCTGGATAAATACTGTCCAATTCTTGAAAATAACCCACATTTCCCCCTTCCCTACCTCCTGTTTACACAATCTTCAGATAATTCCTTAGAAATGGTTTTATTTAGTCAAATGCCTCTCCCATCCAGCTTATGTTTTTGAACTGAAAAAAGGAATAACTATTTATTGAGCTTCTTTGAGACACCAGGCATGATTTTAAGACACCTTCGTTGTATTACCTTTTTAATATTCAAAACAGATCTATGAGGAAGGTCTTATTGTCATTCCACTTCATGGACTGAAACAGAGGCTGAATGATTTAAAAGTAATAAAATAAGATCAGAGAGCAAGACAAACTTTAAGAAACTCTTAATAATAGGAAACAAACTGAAGGTTCCTAGAGGGAAGGGAGGTGGAGGGATAGGGTAACTGTATGATAGATATTAAGAAGGGTACATGATGTGATGTGATGGAATGAGCACTGGGTATTATATAAGACTGATTAATCATTGACCTCTGCCTCAGAAACCAATAATATATTGTATGTATATATTAATTGAATTAATTGAATTTAAATTAAAAAATTAACTTACTAGTGGATCTAAGGCCATGATTTTCCAACTTGGGTCTGGCAACTGAAAAACTGTTTTTTTGTTTGTTTGTTTGTTTTTCATTTCAGCATGCAACATCATTTGGTGGGTTACTTCTTTATTACAATTTTTATTACTCAGTTAATCACGTATTTTAAGTAGTTAGTGGTAAATAAAAGGACAATGCAATAAGAAACTGAATAAGAGAAAATATTTCAAAAACACAGTTATTAATTACTCATACTGTAGGACTATTAAATATCTTTAAACATTCTGACAGTTTTGGTGATGCTTAATAGCCTATTAACATAATTTAAGATGGACAATTTGATAAGTTTTGAAGTATGAGTGTTCCTGAGACACCATCACAGCACATTTGAGGTAATGAGAGTATCAATCATGTCCAGAAGTTTCTTTTTACCTTATTGTTATTATTCCTTCCTTTTCCACTCACATACATGCCCATCCTCAAACAACCATGAATGTGCTATTACTATAGATTAGGTTGCATATTTTAAGTTTTTTATAAATAGAATCATTTACTATGCACTCTTTTCTTTTTAATCCAGCTCTTTCACTCAACTTAATTGTTTTGAGAGCTATCCATATTGCAGGGAATCTCAGTAGTTTGTTCCATTTTATGGGTGAGGACTAATTTTATTGTACAGATACGCTGTAGTTTGTTTATCCATTTACTGGGTGGATATATGGGTTCCAGTTTTTGACTATTGTAAACAAAACAGATATGAGCATTCATGTCTTTGTACAGAGATATGATTTTATTTATTTATTTTCTTTCTTTTCAGCATAACAGAATTCATTGTTTTTGCACCACACCCAGTGCTCCATGCAATATGTGCCCTCCTTAATACCCACCACCTGGATCCCCCAACCTCCTTCCCCCCACCCCTTCAAAATGCTCAGGTTGTTTTTCAGAGTCCATAGTCTCTCATGGTTCACCTCCCCAACCAATTTCCCTCAACTCCCTTCTCCTCTCCATCTCCCTATGTCCTCCATGTTATTTGTTATGCTCCACAAATAAGTGAAACCATATGATAATTGACTCTCTCTGCTTGACTTATTTCACTCAGCATAATCTCTTCCAGTCCTGTCCATGTTGCTACAAAAGTTGGGTATTCATCCTTTCTGATGGAGTCATAATACTCCATAGTGTATATGGACCACATCTTAAAGAAGGGCCATCTGTACCCCAATGTTTATAGCAGCAATGGCCACGGTCACCAAACTGTGGAAAGAATCAAGATGCCCTTCAACAGACAAATGGACAAGGAAGATGTGATTTTATTTCTTTTGAGTAAATACTTAGGAGTGAAGTGGTTATATCATATAATGTATGTTTACTTACTTTAAAAATCTTTTTTAAAATTAGCTTATTGGTCTAATTATTATAAATTAGCTTTATTGGGCCCCTGGGTGGTTCAGTCATTAAAGGTCTGCCTTCGGCTCAGGTCATGGTCTTAGCATCGTGGGATGGAGCCCCACATCAGGCTCCCTGCTTGGTGGGAAGCCTGCTTCTCCTTCTCCCACTTCCCCTGCTTGTGTTCCCTCTCTCGCTGTCTCTGTCAAATAAATAAAATCTTTAAAAAAATAAAAATTAGTTTTATTGAGGTATAAATTACATACCTTAAAATTCATCATTTTGAGTAAATTTTGATTTACAGAGTTGTAAACCACAATCCAACTTTAGCCAATATTCACCACCTTAAAAAGACCTGCATCTACCCTTAGCTCCAGGCAACCACTAATCTACTTTGTGTTTCTATAGATTTGCTCTTTCTGACTTGAGGGCTGGAACTGGAGTGGGAAGCAAGGGTGTGAGATGGTATCTCACTGTGGTTTTGATTTATTTCCCTGATGCTGAGTGATGTTGAACACTTTTTCATGTGTCTGTTGGCCATTTGGATGTCTTCTTTGAAGAAATGTCTATTCATGTCTTCTGCTTATTTCATGATTGGATTATTTGTTCTTTGGATATTGAGTTGTTAAGTTTTCTATAGATTTTGGATACTAGTCCTTTATCTGATATGTCATTTGCAAATATCTTCTCCCATTCTATAAGTTGTCTTTTGGTTTTGTTGACTGTTTCCTTTGTTGTGTGAAAGCTTTTTATCTTGATGAAGTCCCAATAGTTCATTTTTGCTCTTGCTTCCCTTGGCTTTGGCGATGTTTCTAAGAAGAAGTTGCTGAAGCTGAGGTCAAAGAGGTTGTTGCCTGTGTTCTCAAGGATTTTGATGAATTCCTGTCTCATATTGACCACAAAGGTGGTCCTGAGTGGAAAGTATATAGTGATACAAGCCTTTCTCAAGAAACAAGAAAGGTCTCAAATACACAACCTAACCCTACAGCTTAAGGAGCTGCAGAAAGAACAACAAAGAAAGCCTAAACCCAGCAGGAGAAGAGAAATAATAAGGATCAGAGCAGAAATCAATGAAATAGAAACCAAAAAACAAAATAGTAGAACAAATCAACAAAACTAGGAGTTGGTTCTTTGAAAGAATTAATAAGATTGATAAACCCCTGGTCAGACTTATTAAAAAGAGAAAAGAAAGGACCCAAAGAAATAAAATCATGAATGAAAGAGGAGAGATCACAACCAGTACCAAAGAAATACAAACAATTATAAGAACATATTATGAGTAACTATATGCCAGCAAATTTGACAATCTAGAAGAAATGGATGCATTCCTAGAGACATATAAGCCAGCAAAACTGAACCAGGAAGAACTGGAAAACCTGAACAGATGCATAACCATTAAGGAGATTGAAGCAGTCATCAAAAATCTCCCAACAAATAAGATGGCTTCCAAGGGGAATTCTACCAAACATTTAAAGAATTAATTCCTATTCTCCTGAAACTGTTCCAAAAAATAGAAATGGAAGGGAAACTTCCAAACTCATTTTATGAGACCAGCATTACCTTGATCCCAAAACCAGACAATGATCCCATCAAAAAAGAGAATAACAGACCAATATCCCTGATGAACACGGATGCAAAAATTTTCACCAAAATACTAGCTAATAGGATCCAACAGTACATTTAAAGGATTATTCACCATGACCAAGGGGGATTTATTCCTGGGCTGCAAGTTTGGTTCAACATCTTCAAATTAATCATTGTGATACAATAGATTAATAAAAGAAAGAACAAAAGCATATGATACGCTCAATAGATGCTGAAAAAGCATTTGAAAAAGTACAGCATCCCTTCCTGATAAAAACTCTTCAAAGTGTGGGGATAGAGGGCACATACCTCAGTATCATAAAAGCCATGTATGAAAAACCCATAGCGAATATCATTCTCAATGAGGAAAAACTGAGAGCTTTTCCCCTAAGGTCAGGAACATGGCAGGGATGTCCATTATGACCACTGCTATTCAACATAGTACTAGAAGTCCTAGCCTCAGCAATCAGACAACAAAAAGAAATTAAAGGCATCCAAATCAGCAAAGAAGAAGTCAAATGCTCACTCTTTGCAGATGGTATGATACTTTACGTGGAAAACCCAAAGGACTCTACTCCAAATCTGCTAGAACCTGTACAGGAATTCAGCAAAGTGTCAGGATATAAAAATCAATGCACAGAAGTCAGTTGCATTTCTACACAACAACAACAAGAAAAAAGAAAAAGAAATTAAGGAGTCAATCCCATTTACAATTGCACCCAAAACCATAAGATACCTAGGAATAAACCTAACTAAAGAGGCAAAGAATCTGTACTCAGAAAACTATAAAGTACTCATGAAAGAAATTGAAGAAGACACAAAGAAATGGAAAAATGTTCCATGCTCATGGATTGGAAGAACAAATACTGTGAAAATGTCTATGCTACCTAAAGCAATCTACACATTTAATGCAATTCCTATGAAAATATCATCCATTTTTTTTTCAAAGAAATGGAGCAAATAATCCTAAAATTTATATGGAACCAGAAAAGACCCATTTGAAAAAAAAAAAGAGGAATGTTGAAAAAGAAAGCCAAAGTTGTTGGAATCACAATTCCAGACTTCAAGCTCTATTACAAAGCAGTCATCATCAAGACAGTATGGTACTGGCACAAAAACAGACACATAGATCAATGGATCTATGGTCAACTAATCTTTGACAAAGCAGGAAAGAATGTCCAATGGGAAAAAGGCAGTCTCTTCAACAAATGGTATTGGGAAAATTGGACAGCCGCATTCAGAAAAATGAAACTGGACCATTTCCTTACACCACACACAAAAATGGACTCAAAATGGTTGGAAGACCTCAATGTGAGACAGGAATCCATCAAAATCCTTGAGGAGAACACAGGCAGCAACCTCTTCAACCTCAGCCACAGCAACTTCTTCCTAGGAACATTGCCAAAGGCAAGGGATGCTAGGGCAAAAATGAACTATTGGAACTTCATCAAGATCAAAAGCTTTTGCACAGCAAAGGAAACAATCAACAAAACCAAAAGACAACTGACAGAATGGGAGACAATGTTTGTAAACAACGAATCTGATAAAGGGCTAGTATCCAAAATCTATAAAGAGCTTATCAAACTCAACACCAAAAGAACAAATGAATCCAATCAAGAAATGGACAGTGGACATGAACAGACATCTGGGAAGAAGACATCCAGATGGCCAACAGACATATGTAAAAGTGCTCCACATTACTCAGCATCAGGGAAATACAAATCAAAACCACAATGAGATACCACCTCACACCAGTCAGAATGGCTAAAATTAGCAAGTCAGGGAATTACAGATGTTGGCGAGGATGCAAAGAAAGGATAACCCTCCTACACTGTTGGTGGGAATGCAAGCTGGTGCAACCACTGTGGAAAACAGCATGAAGATTCCTCAAAAAGTTGAAAATAGAGCTACCCTATGACCCAGCAATTGCACTACTGGTTATTTATCCTAAAGATACAAATGTAGTGCTCCAAAGGGGCATGTGCACCCAAATGTTTATAGCAGCAAAGTCCACAATAGCCAAACTATGGAAAGAACCTAGATGTCCATCAACAGATGAATGGATAACGAAGATGCATATATATATATATATATATATATATATATATATACACACACAATGGAATATTATGCAGCCATCAAAAGTAACGTATTCTTGCCATTTGCAATGACGTGGATGGAACTAGAGGTTATTATACTTAGTGAAATAAGTCAATCAGAGAAAGACAATTATTATATGATCTCCATGATATGAGGAAGTTGAGAGGCAATGTGGCTGGTTTGGGGGGTAGGAAAGGAATAAATGAAACAAGATGGGATTGGGAGGGAGACAAACCATAAGAGACTCTTAATCTCACAAAACAAACTGAGGGTTGCTGGGGGTAGGGGTGGAGGGAGAGGGTGGTTGGGTTATGGACATTGGGGAAGGTATGTGGTATGGTGAGTCCTGTGAAGTTTAAACCTGGCGATTCACAGACCTGTGCCCCTGGGGCTAATAATACATTATATTTTAATTTAAAAATAAAAAAAGGAATTTATAAGATATTGGTTAAAATAGGAAAGGAGAAAATTTAAGAAAAATAGAAAATGAAAAAAAAATAATGAAAATTTAAAAAATTAACTTTGAAAGACTACAGAATCACAGGGAAAAAGCCATGAATTATATGTGTTATTTTCTCCTAGAGCTGGAATATTGCAGTTCTCATTGATTGGTAAATTTGGTTTTGCCTGGATATTCTTGCTGATCTTCTGAGGGAGGGACCTGATGCAGTGATTCTCAAATGTCTTTGCCCGAGGTAGAACTGCCCTGCCTTTGCTAGGCTGCAGGTTAAGTAATCTTCTTGGGTTTGTTCTCAGTAGCTTTTGTTCCTTGAAAGCTTTCCATACAGCTTTGGAGGATGAGAATGAAAATGGTGGCTTTCCACTCTCTGGCCCTGGAGAAGCTGAGAACTTAGCCCCCCTGCCCTCAGTGATCCCTTAGAGAAAAGGAGTCAACCACTCCTGTCTCCCTGGTGTCTGGCAGCACTCTGTGCTCACGTGGCCTGTGACCAAGTGTTTCTATCTCTGGTATATGACACCATTTGGAGTTCAAACCCAGAGGATCCCTGTGGTGCACTCCTACGTGGCTCCTCCTGGGGGAGTTTCCTCAGATCTGCTGCTTGTTGGGCCCCTGCTTGAAGAGCACTGTCCTGACTGTGCCATGGATCATGTTTTATGGTATCCCTGAGGTGGGAGCACCCCTTGGCTTCATCTTTGTAGCCAGTTTCTCTGATTAATATTTGGGAGCTCTGTCAGGCTCAGACACTCCTGGTCTTCCTGTCCCCCTGAGGGTCCCTAGACCACACTGTCCCAGTGAGGGTTCCACTCTCCCCCATCCCAACCGCTTAGCCACTGGAGTGATGTCTGTCAGGGGAGCACATTTCTAAAAGTTTGGATTTTGGGGCACCTGGGTAGCTCAGTGGGTTAAAGCCTCTGCCTTTGGCTCAGGTCATGATCCCAGGGTCCTTGGATTGAGCCCCACATCAGGCTCTCTGCTCCACAGGGAGCCTGCTTCCTCCTCTCTCTCTGCCTGCCTCTCTGCCTAGTTGTGATTTCTCTCTGTCAAATAAATAAAATATTTTAAAAAATTTAAAAGTTTGGATTTTGTGCTCTGCGTCTCTATTGCTTTCCAGTAGCCAGCTCCCTCCACCCTTCAGTCCAAATATACCTGGGATTCACTTCTCCACACATCCTACCTTCCAGAAAGTGGTCACTTTTCTGCTCATGGAATTGCTACTATTCTTTTCTTGGATCTCCTGTTGAGTTTGTAGGTATTCAGAATGGTTTGATAACTATCTAGCTGAATTCCTGGAACCAGACGAAATTTAGGTCTCCTACTCTTCTGCCATCTTGCTCTCCCCCCTGCTCTTGAGTGAGTCTTAATGTTTGGTGCCTTTTAAGGAATTTCTCTATTTTCCACTAAAATTATTGAAGTATTGTCTATGGTATTCTCCTTTTCATCATTTTAATATCTTTATAAACTATAATAATATCAACTCTCTTATCACTGATATTGGTAATTTGTATTATTTCTTTTTGTTTTTCTAATTAGTCTGGCTAGAGTCTTATCAATCTTATTATTATTGTTGTTTTTCTGATACACAGCTTTTGTTTTCATTGATTTATCTATTATTTTTCTGACCTAATTAAAATTAATGAATTATTATATAATATTTTTAGTTATCCCATTTTTATTATCCTGGAACTTCTATAATTTTATCCATTATCTTTTGAAGAAATATAGGCCTTTTCATTTTTAATATTAAATTTTTAATTATAAACATCCATATTTTAGAAAGACTTATGTAACTTGTAAGCTAGAAGTACAATAAATAAACACCTATGTCCTTGGTGGATTACTTCTATACCCATCAGATCTTAATAATACTGATTCCCCCTCCTTTATCTTTTACAGGGTAACTTCAATTAAAGTTGTAGAAGGGGGAAGTAGGGTGGCACAGTTGGTTGATCAACTGACTCTTGGTTTCAGCTTAGGTCCTGATCTCAGGGTTGTAAGATCAAACCCTATGTGGGCTTCATTTAAGTGTAGATTCTGTTTGAAATTCTCTCTCCCTCTCCCTATGCCTTCCTACTCATGCTTGTGCACTTTCTCTCCTTCTTTCTAAGATGAATAAATGAATCTTAAAAAAGTTGTAGAGGAATTTGATCATGTTTTTCTATGTACTAATTGTACCTAAGAAAAATCATTCTCAGTTAACATTAAGTCAAGTTTGCCTACCTTTTAAAGCTAACATTCACTGACCGCTTTCTGCAGTTCTTATCAGTGTCCTCAGAAGCAGATGTTACTATCATCTTTTTTATTGTTGAAGTTTGCTTTAAGCCATACTCAACATAAAACCCAACTCTAGCTTAAGCACACATGGGTTTATTTTTCTCTGTCAATAAGAAAGTTTGCAGTTAATATTATAAGACTAGAATGGCAGAAATATGTCACACATGACCTGCTATCTTACATTAGATTCCTCAGATGTGGACCCTGACTTAGAGATTCATGAGCATGTGATTTACTAAAGAATTATTCCCAAGAGAGACTGCTAAGGGAGCTGGGCAGAGCAGGGATGGTAGCTTCAGCATGACGTCTATAGGAGAATTTTTGGCAGAATAGTTTGATCCAAGAAAGGACTTCCAAAAGCTTTGTGAGGTTGAAGAAGGAATGCAAACTCACAGAAACTTTCATCTCCCTGTGCAAGACAGCAAAGCAACATTAGTACCATAAAGACAATCCTTGTAAAAAGAGCTGCAAGTGCTGGATATTGAAAGTGCATAGAAGATGATGGTGGTGATGGTTATACAGGTGTACATACAGAAATGTAATAAAATAATTCAGTATTAAAGGATCTAGGTATATTTGGGCAGAATATCAGTATTGCTCACCACATGAGGGTTCTTCCATATTTCCTTCCTACCATTTTTAAAGTATTGGCCTTTCTCTCCATGCTCATTGCCTCATGGAAAGAAGTTGGCTGTTCTACCTTCAGCCTTATATCTATGTCTAGGTAGGAGGAAGGGGAATAGGGTAAGACTGAAAAAGGGCATTTTAATTGAATATCTCCCCTTTACAAAAGCTTTTCTCAACCCCTTATCCTGCCTATATTTTATTGTTCAGAAAAATGTCAAATGGTTACCATATCTACTGCATGGGATTCTGGGAAGGTGTATATTTCAAGTTCAGAATATTGGCATCCAGTACAAAATGAGGTTCTGTTGATAAGAAAGTAGGGATAGTGTGACAGATATAAGGTAAACACCTGCAATATTTGATACCTACTCATTTTACAGAGGATAGAGAGATTGAGCAGGGTCACATGATTTACTGAAGTTGCACAGCCTGTAAGCAGTAAACCAAACTTACGTTCTTTTATAAAGAAGATTTAAGCTTTTTTTTTTTCTCGTGTGTGTGTATGTATGTATGTGTGAATGTATATAATCTCTACACCCAGCATGGGGCTCAAATTCATCATCCTGAGATCAAGAGTTGCAGGCTCTTCCAACTGAGTCAGCCAGGTACCTCAAACTTAGTGGTTTTGTTGTTGGTTTTGTTGTTGTTGTTTTTGTGGCACACTACATATAGTTTTTGTCATCTTGCCATTTTTATTTTAAGGCATACATTATGATGACACCATAGTAGCATATATCCCTCATTCTTTTATTTTAAAGGCCTTTTCATGAAGTTCTTTTTTTTTCTCTCTCTCTCTCCCTTCTTTCCTTCCTTTTTTTCTCTCTTTCTTTCTCTTTAGAGAGATAGAGTGTGCATGTGAAGGGGGAGGATAGAGAACAGAAGGAAGAGAATCTGAAGCAGACTTCATGTGCAAGCATGTAGCCCAACATGGGGCTTGATCTCATGACCCTGAGATCGTGACCTGAGCTGAAATCGAGTCAGATGCTCAACTGGCTTAACTACCCAGGTGCCTGTATTCCTCATTCTTTATACAGTTGTATAATACTCCATGTTTATAGTCCCTGGATTTTCCAACCTTATTATTTTTTTCCCAACAGTTTTCAGTTAAAATACATCTTTTTTGTATTTAAAAATGTGTCTTTATTTTAAAATTTATCATTTTTATTTTTTAAGTATTTATTTTAACCACCTGCTGCTCATCATGACAAATGCACTACTTACTCTCCATATTCTGCTTCACCTATCCCTCCATCCACCTCCCCTCTAGTAACCACCAGTTTGTTCTCTATATTTAAAAGTCTTTGTGTGTGTGTGTGTGTGTGTGTCTTTCTCTTTTTTCCCCTTTGCTTTTGTTTTGTTTGATATGAGTGAAATCATATGGCATTTGGCTTTCTCTGACTGACATATTGCACTTGGCATTATACTCTCTATTCCATCTATGTTGCAAATGGTAAGATTTCATTCTTTTTTATGACTGAATAATATTCCCATGTGTATGTGTGTGTGTATTACATCCTTTTTATTCATTCATCAGTTGATGGACACTCAGGCTGCTTCCATATCTTGACTATTGTAAATAATGCTGTTATAAATATAGGGGTGCATGTATCCCTTTGAATTAATGTTTTTTTGTATTCTTTGGGTAAATACCTAGTACTGTGATTGCAGGATAGTTCTATTTTTAACTTTTAGAGGCACTTCCATACTGTTTTCCAGAGTTGCTGCATCAGTTTTCACTCCCACTAACACGGCAACAGTTTTCCTGTCTCCATATCCTCACCAACATCTGCTGTTTCTTGTGTTGTTGATTTTAACCATTCTTTTGTTTGTTTGTTTGTTTGTTTGTTTACAGCATAACAGTGTTCATTGTTTTGGCATCACACCCAGTACTCCATGCAGTACGTGCCCTCCCTATTAACCACCACCTGGTTCCTCAACCTTCCACCCCCTCCCCGCCCCTTCAAAACCCTCTGGTTGTTTTTCAGAGTCCATAGTCTCTCATGGTTCATCTCCCCTTCCAGTTTCCCTCAACTCCCTCTCCTCTCCATCTCCTCATGTCCTCCATGTTATTTGTTACGCTCCACAAATAAGTGAGACCATATGATACTTGACTCTCTCTGCTTGACTTATTTCGCTTAGCATAATCTCTTCCAGTCCCGTCCATGTTGCTACAAAAGTTGGGTATTCATCCTTTCTGATGGAGGCATAATACTCCATTGTGTATATGGACCACATCTTCCTTATACATTCATCCATTGAAGGACATCTTGGTTCTTTCCACAGTTTGGCGACCATAGCCATTGCTGCTATAAACATTGGGGTACAGATGGCCCTTCTTTTCACTACATCTGTATCTTTGGGGTAAATACCCAGCAGCGCAATTGCAGGGTCATAGGGAAGCTCTATTCTTAATTTCTTCAGGAGTCTCCACACTGTTCTCCAAAGTGGCTGCACTAACTTGCATTCCCACCAACAGTGTAAGAGGGTTCCCCTTTCTCCAATCCTCTCCAACACACGTTGTTTCCTGTCTTGCTAATTTTGGCCATTCTAACTGGTGTCAGGTGGTATCTCAATGTGGTTTTAATTTGAATCTCCTTGATGGCTAGTGATGATGAACATTTTTTCATGTGTCTGATAGCCATTTGTATGTCTTCGTTGGAGAAGTGTCTGTTCATATCTTCTGCCCATT
Source organism: Meles meles (assembly GCF_922984935.1). NCBI lineage: Eukaryota > Metazoa > Chordata > Mammalia > Carnivora > Mustelidae > Meles > Meles meles. The sequence goes on from NC_060076.1 coordinate 63,522,872, forward strand.
TTTCGATATGATTATCTGTTTTGTGTGTGTTGAGTTTGAGAAGTTCTTTATAGATCCTGGATATCAACCTTTTGTCTGTACTGTCATTTGCAAATATCTTCTCCCACTCCGTGGGTTGCCTTTTTGTTTTGTTGACTGTTTCATTTGCTGTGCAGAAGCTTTTGATCTTGATGAAGTCCCAAAAGTTCATTTTTGCTTTTGTTTCCTTGGCCTTTGGAGACATATCTTGAAAGAAGTTGCTGTGGCTGATATCGAAGAGGTTACTGCCTATGTTCTCCTCTAGGATTCTGATAGATTCCTGTCTCACGTTGAGGTCTTTTATCCATTTCGAGTTTATCTTTGTGTATGGTGTAAGAGAATGGTCGAGTTTCATTCTTCTACATATCGCAGTCCAGTTTTCCCCGCACCTTTATTGAAGAGACTGTCTTTTTTCCATTGAATATTTTTTCCTGTTTTGTCAAAGATTATTTGACCATAGAGTTGAGGGTCCATATCTGGGCTCTCCACTCTATTCCATTGGTCTATGTGTCTGTTTTTATGCCAGTACCACGCTGTCTTGGTGATCACAGCTTTGTAGTAAAGCTTGAAATCGGGTAACGTGATGCCGCCAGTTTTGTTTTTGTTTTTCAACATTTCCTTAGTAATTCGGTGTCTCTTCTGATTCCATACAAATTTTAGGATTATTTGCTCCAGCTCTTTGAAAAATACCGGTGGAATTTTGATCGGAATGGCATTAAAAGTATAGATTGCTCTAGGCAGTATAGACATTTTAACAATGTTTATTCTTCCAGTCCAAGAGCATGGAACAGTCTTCCATCTTTTTGTGTCTTCTTCAATTTCTTTCATGAGTGTTCTGTAGTTCCTCGAGTACAGGTCCTTTACCTCTTTGGTTAGGTTTATTCCCAGGTATCTTATGGTTCTTGGTGCTATAGTAAATGGAATCGATTCTCTAATTTCCCTTTCTGTATTTTCATTGTTAGTGTATAAGAAAGCCACTGATTTCTGTACATTGACTTTGTATCCTGCCACGTTACTGAATTGCTGTATGAGTTCTAGTAGTTTGGGGCGGAGTCTTTGGGGTTTTCCATATAAAGAATTATGTCATCTGCGAAGAGAGAGAGTTTGACTTCTTCTTTGCCAATTTGGATACATTTTATTTCTCTTTGTTGTCTGACTGCCATTGCTAGAACTTCTAATACTATGTTGAACAAGAGTGGTGAGAGGGGGCATCCTTGTCATCTTCCTGATCTCAACGGGAAGGCTGCAAGCTTTTTCCCATTGAGGATGATATTTGCTGTGGGTCTTTCATAGATAGATTTTATGAAGTTCAGGAATGTTCCCTCTAACCCTATACTTTGAAGCGTTTTCATCAGGAACGGATGCTGGATTTTGTCAAATGCTTTTTCTGCATCCATTGAGAGGACCATGTGGTTCTTCTCTCTTCTCTTATTGATGTGTTCTATCACACTGATTGATTTGCGAATGTTGAACCAACCTTGCAACCCAGGGATGAATCCCACCTGGTCATGGTGGATAATCTTTTGAATGTGCTGCTGGATCCTGTTTGCTAGGATCTTGTTGAGAATCTTTGCATCCATATTCATCAGTGATATTGGTCTGAAATTCTCCTTTTTGGTAGGGTCTTTGCCTGGTTTGGGGATCAGGGTAATGCTGGCTTCATAAAAAGAGTCTGGAAGTTTTCCTTCTGCCTCAATTTTTTGGAACAGCTTCAGGAGAATTGGTGTTATTTCTTCTTTGAAAGTTAGGTAGAATTACCCACGGAATCCTTCATGTCCTGGGCTCTTGTTTTTTGGGAGGTTTTTGATCACTGCTTCAATCTCGTTACTAGATATCGGTCTATTCAGGTTGTCAATTTCTTCCTGGTTCAATTTTGGGAGTTTGTAGTTTTCCAGGAATGCATCCATTTCATCTAGGTTGCTTAGCTTATTGGCATATAACTGTTGGTAAAAATTTCTGATGATTGTTTCTATTTCCTTGGTGTTAGTGGTGATCTCTCCCTTTTCATTCATCATTTTATTAATTTGGGCTTTCTCTTTTCTTTTGGATTAGTGTGGCCAATGGTTTATCGATCTTATTGATTCTTTCAAAAAACCGGCTTCTAGTTTCATTGATACGTTCTACTGTATCTCTCGTTTCTACCTCATTGATCTCTGCTCTACTCTTGATTACTTCCCTTCTTGCATGTGGAGTTGGTTTGATTTGTTGTTGATTCTCCAGTTCTTTAAGGTGTAGAGACAGCTGGTGTATTCTGGATTTTTCAATGTTTTTGAGGGAGGCTTGGATGGCTATGTATTTCCCCCTTAGAACTGCCTTTGCTGTATCCCATAGGTTTTGGACCAAAGTGTCTTCATTCTCATTGGTTTCCATGAATTGTTTAAGTTCATCTTTGATCTCCTGGGTGATCCAAGCATTCTTAAGCAAGGTGGTCTTTAGCTTCCAGGTGTTTGAGTTCCTTCTCAACTTTTCCTTGTGATTGAGTTCCAGTTTCAAAGCATTGTGATCTGAGAATATGCAGGGAATAATGTCAGTCTTTTGGTATCGGTTGAGACCTGCTTTGTGACCCAGTATGTGGTCTATTCTGGAGAAGGTTCCATGTGCACTTGAGAAGAATGAGTATTCTGTTGTTTTAGGGTGGAATGTTCTGTATACGTCTATGAGGTCCATCTGGTCCAATGTTTCATTCAGTGCTCTTATTTCTTTATTAATTTTCTGCTTTGATGACCTGTCTATTTCTGAGAGAGGCGTATTAAGGTCTCCTACTATTATTGTATTCATATCAATATGACTCTTTATCTTGATTAATAGTTTTCTTATGTAATTGGGTGCTCCCATATTGGGGGCATAAATATTCACAATTGTTAGATCATCTTGGCGGATAGTCCCTTTAAGAATTATGTAGTGTCCTTCTGTATCTCTGACTACAGTCTTTAGTTTAAAATCTAATTTATCTGATATGAGAATCGCTACTCCGGCCTTCTTTTGAGGCCCATTGGCATGAAGGATGCTTCTCCATCCCTTCACTTTCAGTCTGGGTGTATCCTTAGGTTCAAAATGGGTCTCTTTTAGACAACATATGGATGGGTCCTGTCGTTTTATCCAATCTGCAACCCTGTGTCGTTTTATGGGCGCATTAGGCCATTCACATTGAGAGTGATTATTGAGAGATAGGTTTTTATTGACATCGTGTTGCCTTTGAAGTCTTTCTGTCTGTAGATTGTTTCTATATTTCTGTTCAATGATATTCTTAGGATTTTTTTCTCTTTTATAGGACCCCCCTTAATATTTCCTGCAGTGTCGGCTTGGTGGTTGCATAGACTTTTAAGCCTTGCCGGTCTTGGAAACTCTTTATCTCTCCATCCATTTTATTTTATTTTTTTTTTAATTTTTTTTTCTTTTTTACAGATTGAGAGAGAGAGAGAGAGAGAGATTACAAGTAGGCAGAGCAGCAGCCAGAGAGGGGAGGAAGCAGGCTCCCTGCCAAGCAGAGAGCCCGATACGGGGCTCGATCCCAGGACCCTGAGATCATGACCTGAGCTGAAGGCAGAGGCTTAACCCACTGAGCCACCCAGGCGCCCCTCTCCATCCATTTTAAATGTCAGTCTTGCTGGATAGAGTATTCTTGGTTGCATGTTCTTCTCATTTAGTACTCTGAATATATTTTGCCAGCCCTTCCTGGCTTGCCAGGTCTCTGTGGACAGGTCTGACATTATTCTAATGGGCTTTCCTCTGTATGTAAGGAGCTTCTTTGTCCTAGCTGCTTTTAAGAGGGTCTGTCCTGAAACACAATTCCTCATTTTAACTATAAGGTGTCGTGAGGACTTTTGAGAATCTAAAATCTTGGGAGGAAATCTCTCTGCCTCTAGTACCTGAACGTTGTTTGCATTCGTGAGACTGGGAAAATTTTCATAGACAACTTCTTCCACTATATCTTCTAGACTTCTTTCTTTTTCCTCCCCTTCAGGGATTGCAATAAGTCTGACGTTGGAACGTTTCATGGCATCGTTTATTTCCCTGATTCTGTTTTCGTGGCTTCTGAGCTGTTTGTTCCAGGCTTCCGCCTGATCCTTTCTCTCTATCTGTTTGTCCTCCAGATCACTAATTCTATCTTCTGTCTCAGTTACCCTAGCTTTTAGAGAATTTAGATTGGATTGGAACTCATTGAGAGCATTTTGAACATCATCCCTGGTGGCTTTCAGTTCTGCCCTAACATTGTGAACATCATCCCTGGTGGCTTTCAGTTCTGCCCTAATCAATTCCGTTTGTTCATCTATGGCTTTCTCCAACCTAGCTATTGCCTGGATAATTGTTAGTCTGAATTCCTTTTCTGACATATTGTCTATGTCGATAGCCATTAGCTCTGTTGCAGAAGGCCCATCCTCTGTATTTTTCTTCTGTTGGGTATTCCTCCTCCTAGTCATTTTGGAAAGAGATGACTGAACAGATGCAGCTGGACTTATCGATTGTGGTGCAGTCAAGGTGCACCCTGGAACGCTTCTGTGCAATCAGGATTCCCCACCCAAATGAGAGAAAAAAGAAAAGAAAAAGAAATAGAGAAGAAGAAAGAAAAAAAAGGGGAAAGAAAAAAGGAAAAAAAAAGAGAGAGAGAGAGATAGGAAAAAAAGGGAAGATAAAAGAGAAGGCTCAGCCCAAATGGGCCACAAGGTAAGATTTATGAAATATACAAACAAAAACAGACAAACAAAAAGACTGATAAAAGTATATGACAAGAGAAATATATATATATTTATATGTATATATATATATGCAAAATATATATATATAGATATATATATGCAAAAAAAAGGGAAGAACCTCATCAGAAAGAACCCCAAGTATAAGATTTATATATTATCAGGACAAACACAAATTCACAGAAGCACTGACAGAAGGAAAAATTGGGAGAGTGGTTATAAATTCTCAGTGTGGGTGAGGAAGGTTATTTTGATTCTTCTTGAAGGTATCTTGATGTTTTTGTTAAGGGACTCAACTTTCCTAAGTTACAGGGGGATTAGAAACTGGTTTGCCTATAGGGGTAGCATTGATTGGGGAAAGGGGATTACCTTGAAGTTTAACTCTATATGTATAGTAGAAAATAAAAATTAAAAAAGAATAAACTAGACTAAACTAAGTTAAAATTTAAAAAGAATTAAAAAAATAGAAAAGCAAGAGAAAAACATGGGTGTATGTATCAAAAAGTTCAGTTTAGAGGGTTATGAAAGAATTTGATGTACTGGACATCTCAGTGTGGTGGTAAATAGGTTAAAAAATTATCTGTATGTATAAAAAAAAAAGAACCAGGGGCGCCTGGGTGGCTCAGTGGTTTAAGCCGCTGCCTTTGGCTCAGGTCATGATCTTAGGGTCCTGGGATCGAGTCCCACATCGGGCTCTCTGCTCGGCAGGGAGCCTGCTTCCCTCTCACTCTCTCTGCCTGCCTCTCTGCCTACTTGTGATCTCTCTCTGTCAAATAATTAAATAAAATCTTTAAAAAAAAAGAACCAGAATATTGGTAAAGAGTTAAAAATAAAAGTTGTATTTATGAAGTAGTGGTGGTTGTTCTCTTGTAGTCTTTTTTTTTTTTCTTCCTTCCTGGTTGGTTTTCTGGGGGAGGGGCCTGCCACGTGGGTTTTCAGACAATGATGTTCCCTGAGTTAGGTCCTCCCGCTCCCCTCAAGGGGGTGAGCTCTGAGGAAACTGTTTTTTTTCAGCCTTTTGTTCTCTGGGGGTTTTTATGTTCTTTCATCTGCTTTCTCTCGCCTTGACAGCTTTTGATGGTTTTTGGAGGTTTAGAGGAGAGCAAACTGCACGCCGACCTCCCTCTCAGAGAGAAGCCCCAGAATGTTTTGGAAAAGCTGCTGGATGAGTCGGTTCTGAGTCACTGTCCCTGGGGATGCAGGAGCTCCTCGTTGTACCCAAAACCAGGGCAGCAGTGGCTGTCTAGGCAGCTCCAGACTGCCAGAGAGGTTCTGAGCAGAGATCGCACACTGAGATTTTCCCGCTGTCCCGGGCTGGGAATGTCTGGTTTTTCTGGATGCCAGAGCTCCAGGCTAGCGCCTATGAGCAGGTATCCCAAGGGAGGGTGTGGGATGCACGCATTTCAGGATTGCCGTCTGGCTAGGCTCCCAGCCCCTCACGGGAGCCAGATCCCACTCGTTTTCGGGCGCGCTGGCGTTCAGGCGCACTGGTGGCTCAGGGACGGAGACCTGATTTCTCCGCTGCACTCTCTCTGGCTCAGTGCCAGGGGAGGCTTCCTGGGTCAGGGGACTTAGGTCCCTGACCCTAACCGCCCAGGTTCCCACTATTACCCCCCGCGATCCTTTGCTCTTTGTTTTTTGAGTGCTTTCAACCAGACTCCAAGTTAATGCTGGTCCTCAGACGCAGAGCACTCTCGTGTTTGGGTATTACTTTCCAATCAGTCACCTCTGGTGGCTCCCTCTCCCTTTTGTTGATATCAGTCCGATGCTCCCAGTCTGCTTTACGGGCCACTGGCGTCTTCTGCTCCTGTAGCGATCCAGACGTGTATAATTCTGATCTCAGGCTGATTTCATGGGTGATCGGAGTTCTTTGGTAGGTAATCAGCTCACTTTAGGGTACAGGTTGCAATGGTGCCTCCTCCTACTTCCCTGCCATCTTGCTGGCCTCAGATTTTAGCCATTCTGACAGGTGTAAAGTGTCTCATTGTAGTTTTGATTTATATTTCCCTGATGATAAGTGATGATAAGCATCTTTTCATGTGTCTATTAGCCTTCTGTATGTTTTCTTTGGAGAAATGTTTGTTCATGTCTTCTCATTTTTAATTGGATTATTTTATTTTGGGGGGTTGAGTTTGGTAAGTTCTTTATATATTTTGGAAACTAACCCTTTATTGGATATGTCATTTATAAATATCTTTTCCCATTCCATTGGTTGCCTTTTAGTTTTGTTAATTGTTTTCTTTGCTGCACAAAAGGTTTTGAAGTCCCAATAGTTCATTTTTCCTTTTGTTTTCCTTGCCCCAGGAGACATATCTAGAAAGAAGTTGCTATGGTCTATGCCAGAGAAATTACTGCCTGTGCTCTTTTCTAAGATTTTTATGGTTTCTGGTCTCACATTTAAGTCTTTAATCCATTTTGAATTTACTTTTGTGTGTGGTGTAAGTTAGTAGTTTCATTCTTTTGCATGTTGCTGTCTAGTTTTCCCAACACCATTTGTTGAAGAGACTGTCTTTTATGCATTGGAAAATCTTTCTTCTTTGTCGAAGATTAATTGACCATATAATTGTGGGTCGATTTCTGGATTTTCTATTCTGTTCTGTTGATCTATATACCCATTTTGTATCATTACCATGCTGTTTTGTTTACACTTTTGTAATATAACCTGAAGTCTGGAATTGTGATGCCTCCAGCTTTGCTTTTCTTTTTCAAGATTGCTTTGATTATTTGAGGTCTTTTATGGTTCCATATAAATTTTAGGATTGTTTTTTCTGGTTCTGTGAAAAAAATGCTATTGGTGTTTTAGTAAAGATTGCTTTAAATCTGTTGATTACTTTGGGTAGTATACACATAAAATTGTGCCTTTACAAATGATTTCTGTAAGTAGGATTGGAGGAAGGACCATTTGCACTTTTTTTCTTTGACTTGCCCATATCTTATCTTATTTTATTCTATAGGGTTATTGACTGCTTCTCTATTTTTAGAAACTATGTATTAAGCATATTAACTATTCATGGAATAACTGCAATTATTTTTCTCATATAACATTTTACACCTCTTGAGTTAAAAATATATAATCATTTTAACAATATTTTGATTAACTGCATCTGGAATTTGAGTCATAGTAAGCAAAGGCTTCTACTACTAACAGATATTAGAAGATTTTATTGATTTTTTTCCATCGTTTCACTTCTTATATTTAGACCTCTAACCCATTTGGTATTTCTCTTAGTATCAGCAATTTTACTTTTCCCCTTATGGATATCCAATTAACCCCATACCTGCATCACAAAGTTATCCTTTTCCATACTTAACTGAGGTGTCACCTTTATCATATGCTAAATTTGCATGTGCGTTTAAGACTACCTAATATTTTTCTATTCAATTTGCCTGTCAATTCCTTCATCAGTATCACATTACAGAGATTTTAAAACATAACTGAATATACATATACACATATGTATACATATATATGTGGTATATATATGTGTATATATATATATATATATATCTTCTTCTTTATCTATTTGTCAGTCAATGGACATTTAGTCTCTCTCTATAGTTTGGCTATTGTTGATAATGCTGCTATAAACATTGGGGTACATGTACCCCTTTGAATCTGCATTTTTGTATCCTTTGGGTAAATACCGATTAGTGCAATTGCTGGATCATAGGGTAGTTCTATTTTTTGATTTTTGACGAACCTCCATATTGTTCTCCAGAGAGGCTGCGCCAGTCTGTATTTCCATTAACAGTGCAAGAGGCAAACCTATGCTTTTAATATGATGGATAGTGATTCATGTGTCCTCTTATGGAGTATCCTATGGGCTAGAGACTATAATTGAACTTGGACAAATATTTCATCATCTTGGCATCTCAACAGGATGCAGCTCATTGATTCTAACTCTACCAATTGGCTTTAACTTTTATCTCTTGCATCTGTTTCTCAGATTCCTAAGCCCCCTAATCCCAACCCTGTGTATTAAGGAATTTGGAGCAACTGAATTGACCCCATCTTGCCTGGGACCTGCACAGAGAATCTATTTAACATGACTTTGAGAATGGATATAGGAATCAATCAGGGTGGGTATTACGGTATGGGAATAGAGTCTTCAGTCCTATTTCTTTCTCTAATGAGAAACTCACCTGACGTCTCTTACCTTTGTGCAACTGTGTACTGCAGTGTTGGAGTTTCAATACATAAATTGTACAAGTTTCAAGTTCTATGAGGACAAGGAGCATAGCTTAGGTTTTGTTTTGTTTTGTTTTGTTTTGTTTTGTTTGGTGCTTTCATGGTACTTAGGAAAGTCCAATATACATGGCATATGTTTAAGAAACCAGTGCTAGAAGACAAGATTTCTGGGCTGTACAGGTCACTGTATGATGGGGGAAAGGAATTTTGGGACAAGCCTGGCTCAATCCCCACCTGAGTACCCTAGCTTAAGATTTCTCTATCATACAATTTCTTGGCATGCAGCACAAAGGTTGAAATTGTTTTTGTTTTTTGACTTGTTTTGTAGATGCGGGGGTTATAAGTTAATCTTTTTAGACTTTAATCAAGTTATTGTATTATAACTAGCAATTTTCTTTCAAAATCCCCCGAATCTCAATTTTTACTATTCTTTTCCAATTCTAAGCCACATTACTCATTCAAATAAAATTTTCTTGACAGTATTTCAAGGTATCTAATAAATACATAAAAATCTAACAAATATAAATAAAATGAGGGAAAAGTAAGTTTTAACATAATTCTTATTCCAGATACAAAGAAATGACCAAATTCCTTCCAATAATGTAGACCATCAAAACACATAACACAAAACACATAAAAATAAATAGCAAAAGACCACCACACATTTATATATTTTAATCAAATAAAAATCACCATAGTGATGGTAGGAAGTATTTTTAGGAAAAGAAAATTGAATAGCAGAAATAAAGTAATCAGGTTGAAAGATACCTAACTGAGTCAGAAGTCAGGTTAAATTTTCTTTTGCAGGTGTATGTTGGTTGTTTGATCTCAGGTAAAAGTTGCTGACCAGGTCCTTTGTGCTGGCCCCTATGATGGGCACTGGGAGTACAAATGTGAAAAAGACACAATCTCTTGTCTGGAATATCTTTTTTAAATTTTTAAATTTTTTTTATTTTTTAATTTTATTTTTTTTTCAAGATTTTTATTTATTTATTTGACAGACAGAGGTCACAAGTAGGCAGAGAGGCAGGCAGAGAGAGAGGAGGAAGCAGGCTCCCCACTGAGCAGAGAGCCTGATGTGGGGCTCAATCCCAGGACCTTGAGATCATGACCTGAGCCGAAGGCAGAGGCTTTAACCCACTGAGCCACCCAGGCGCCCCGCTTTATTCTGTTTTTTTTTTTTTTTAATTTATTTTTTTTGGAATATCTTACTTAGTTTTGAATTACCATACAAATGACCTACTCCAGATAGCAACATCAGTGGATTAAGCTATGCTTATTTTGACTTAAAAATTTCAGAATAGTCATTTTATGATAAAATCATTATGGCTCACACACTTTTTAAAAAATACAGTTTATTCAAGAACTTAAACAATGTAATAGATACATTAGGTTATTTTAAAACAATCATATTAAGTATATCATACAGATGCATATGATTAACACTTAATGTTTTTCAGAAAAGATGATATATATTCTGCTTTATTTTTGTCTCCATAATAAAATTGACAATGTAATGAAAGATATATTGGTGCTTACCCTCACACAGTAATTCTTAGCCTTTTTAATCTTATGTTCCACCAGCCTTTTATCCAATAGATCTCAACTAATTAGAAATTTAAAAGCCTACACTTTAAGAAAAAGTTGTATTTTATAGGTGCTGTTATTAGTTTTAGCACTTATTGTCAGTATTAAACCTATGAAAAAGTTATAATAGAATTTGAAACCTTAAGTAAGCAAAAATTATTGCTTTAGTGGTTGAAAACTTTTACTATATAGTCAAGTATAAATTTTACTATCTTAGTAATGTAAAACACAAAGTTATTTAATAAAAAATATTGCCATCATTATGCTTATGTGAAATTCTACACCAGGTAGACAAAGTTGAAAAAGATGTTGCCATCCAGAGGTTAGGTAATATGGAATGAAGCTCAGGGATCACAAAATGTATATCAAGAGCACAGTTGGTCAAAAGAAAGAAGAAAAGTCAAGAAAACATTCCATAGTAGGCATGCTAATCAGGAAGCTGGACAAGGAAAACACTGTACACATGGGAAGAAAGGATTAGAAGAAATTTTGTCCAGGGTGACATGTATATCAGGTCATAAATCCCTGGAGCATGATGTCAGAAGGATATTGTATAACACAAACATAAGGAATAGTCAGTTATTAATATTGTAATGTTAATTCTGTATCCCATCTAGGCTCTAGTAGATTAAAGGACTTGTGGCCTCCCCATGGTACTTAGTTTGTTAGATATTCCCAAAGATTTCAATTATACGTCTGAACTAAAATTTATTTTACCTTGTAATATAAGAATGCCTTGCTAAATTTACCTCATTCTGTAAGAATCAGCATTTTTAAAATGAAATAATTAGATGTAAAATTATTTACTTTACAAATACTAGATTTATTTTTCTTAATTCTTCAACTGCCTTTCTCTTTTCTCATATTATCTGCCTACCTATCAATGTGTCTGAAGTTTTGGGCATTTTTTTGAAAGATTTTATTTATTTATTTATTTGTCAGAGAGAGCAAGAGAGAGTGAGTGCACAAGCAGGGGGGAGTGGCAGGTAAAGCGAGAAGCAGGCTCCTGGCTGAACAGGGAGTCTGAAGCAGGACTTGATCCCAGGACCCTGGGTACATGACTTAAGCCAAAGGCATCAGCTTAACCAGCTGAGCCAAGCAGGAGTCCTGGTTTTGGGCATCTTCAAACAAATTTTGTATTTTTTTCCATTTGTGAAATGGTCAATCTAGGTAGATCTGATTATCTTTTCACCAACAGCTCTAAGGTTTGAACTTGTTGTTTGGAACCAGGGAAAATTATGTCTCTATGTAGCTTTTGAAAATGGATCCCTGACTAAAATGAAACTTAGATTAAGGCCCTTGCTTCTCCCCAGAGATCTCAGCTCTAAATATCAAGCTTTCTGGGCTAAAAGTAGAAAAAAGTAGAAGTCAAGTTGTATATTTTCTGAGGTCTATGTAACAATACACTTTTGAATATGTAGTGAGACAAAGGGTAATAAAAAACAGACAGAATATATTATAAAAATATTTTTACAAATAATAAGACAAATATTCCATAGCATACTAATTACCCTTCATTTCCCTTAAACATTGTCTGTCTCTTTCTTTATCTCTCAACCTTTCTCCAGCACTGGCTATTTGGGTTACCCAACCCAGGGTCCACAGCTTTTCATCACATGAAGTTTAAGAGAGCTTAAATATGGTATTCTCTATACTCTTTGAATCCTCAGTTGGGTCCCCTACTTTAATTAGAACAAGGTGGTTATCCTTTACTCCTATAAACACTCCAGGATTGTTCTTACATTCAAAAGAAACACATTTAGAAGACTTCCTATGAAGGCGGAAGAAGGCCTGGTCTGGCAATTGGTTTTCACATTTTTGTAGCTGAGGAAAAAAGAAAGCAAGCAACCAGCATGTAAGTGGGAAGTCCAAAGTCAACCTTACCTCCCTGCAATCGAAACTAAAAGGGAATAATTATAACTAGTATTTCTAGCAAGGGTGATTACTAAGTAGGGGATGGGAGTGGCGGGTGTAGTAGGAAGAAATGGGTAGAGGGCTAAAGTTGGGGGGGTTGTCTGATTTGATTCATTGGTAGTTGAGAAACATAGCTTAGAGTGACTGATTTGGATGCAGCAGCTCAGGATTTGTGCCTGACTTTTGCCATGTACTATCTCTGAGACATGTGCACATTGCTTTACTTCTCAAACCTCAATTTTTTAGTCTAATCAGTTTTCTAGATCAGTCAACCAACAACTTACCAGCACATATGCGAATGATGTAAGTGATTATTATTTTAGGCCAATAAGTGTTAGGGATGGTTTGTATTATAGTAATATTTGACTAATAAAACAACTCTATTATGGAATTACTGCAATAACTAAAGGAGACTGCTTGTAAAACATTTAGCACAGTATTTGGCATGTAACAGAGCTCTGTATGGGGTCAGCTCTTATCATTGAGTAGTTATATACATCCAACACTGTTATATACATTTAGGAATGTTTGTTAAGAAAGATGCTGGTTACCATCCAGTGTTTATGATAATACCTTATATGGCTGTATTAGTTAGAATCATAATTTTGTATTTATGTCATTTGTCATCTATATTATACTCTTTATGTTTCTTCCTGGTCTCTATCTTTGGCTTGTTTGTTCCTGAAGATGTTTATAAATTTCATCATGACCTATATTATACTGCCACTTACATTTTTTTGTAACAACGTTGTAACATTGTAAATCTTGGCATATGGAAACATTTATGACTTTCCCTTTAGCAGGGTCAGAGTGTAAAATTGTTTTTACATTTGCCTAAGAAAACTATATTTTATCAGGAACACTTCTTGGAAGAACAAAGTAGTTCCTAAAGTAAAATGGAAAGGATTTGAGATTATTCTATATAACAGTGCTTCTCAAACTTCAATATGCTTATGAATCTCCTGGAGATTTGTTAAAATTATGATTCTGCTTTAATTGTGAGGAAACCTGAGATTCTGCATAGCTAACACACTCCCAGGTGCACTGCTGGCAGAGAACAGACTTTCTGTAGCAGGCTATACATGCCATTTATCTCCCTTTCCTACTCCAGAAGCAGGTTATTAGCAGTAACTGATTGTGTCTTAGGTATAATAGCAGAAGCAAAACTTCTTTGAAATATGCCAGACACCCAAATCTGCACAAGTGAGTGGAGTTAGTTATGACAGTTTAAGTGCATATTTCTTTTACCTCCACAGAGTGTTCCTTGTTGTTGGCATGCAGCAAAAAGTCTTTGTCTTTTGTAGGGCTCAGGTTTACCAATAATGTCTGGCCATCAACACCATCACCTTGCAATTAAAAAAAAAAGTAAATTTAAAAAGTAATAAAAAATTGAAAAATCTAAATTATAAAGTTAAGTATTTAGTCATTTTAATTTAAATGAGTTTAACACATAGGAAAAGAGTCCAAGATATGATGTAAAATAATTGTTTCATTAACCTACATGTCTTTTAGAAGTATTTGTACCCAAGTGAAACTAAAGAATCATTGGACAATATGGGGGTAAGTTTAATTTCCTAAAGAAATTATTGGACAATTTGGGGTGATTTAAAGCTCCTTAGTTATTACCCCATTTAGTAAAATTAGCAAAATTATCTCATTAAATTAAATTAAACTTAGCAAAATTACCCCATTATTTGGGGGTAATTTTAAGCTCCTTAGTTTCCTTATTTGCTTTCTAATTGTAGAATTGTGACTCTATTGGGTATTTGTCTTGGTGTCAGTTTCCCTGTCTGCATGCAAAGCCACTGATAGTTGTTTCCCAATATCCAACTACCCTCCTTGTATAATAGAACATTTCCCAGTCTGTTTTCTTATAATCAAGTGTAGCAGTGTGACTACGTTTTGACAAATATGAGGTGAATGGAAGTGCCAGTTGCAACTTAAAGTTTTGTCCTTAAAGGGAAAGAGAATTCATGTGTCATGTCTTCCTTTGTCCTCTGATTGGGCATTGTCATGGTAGCAAGTAATCTTGAACCATGTAGATGTTGGCAGAGTCACAGAGAAGGAGCTTGGTCCTTGTACAACTTGTTGAACAGAACTGCTATTCCAGCCTGGGTAAGACAAAAATGAAGTTTTGTGTAGCTTAAGCCACTATCATTCTGCAATGGATGGGTGGAATAAATCCTGTAAGATTCTAAGATTTTGCCATGAGTGTGGGCTGGAGAGAACCTTCTGAGACTGCCTTTTTCATGGAGCATTTTTGGATTTGTCCTTGTCCCCAAATTCAGGAATCCAAGCACTACAACTGCCCAGTCCTCCAAATTACCTGTTCCATGAGTGGGGGATTGGGAATCATAATAACGGAATAGCACCTTATCTGAAAGAGAATGCATAAAATCCTTTTGGTGAGATACAATTTTATCAAAAGATTTCAATTTCAACATACACATAACAGAAGAAAATATCCTCTTTTATTACATATCAATAAAAGCAAAACTTTTGTGATTTTAAGAAAGGCCGAAAAGCTTCTAAATTCTCCTCAACTTAGTGTATTTAGGTACCTGCTGCCAATGCATTGGAGTTAGCATGCAGTAGGAATTTATTTGCTATGTCTGAAGTAGTCCACTGTTTATGGTTTGGCAAATTTATTATTATTATTATTATTATTATTATTATTATTATTAGGGGGAGGTGGAGTTGGAGGGGCAGGAGCAGGAGGAGAAGGAGAGAATCTTTTTTTTTTCTTTTTTTTTCCATTTTATTTATTTTTTCAGTGTAACAGTATTCATTCTTTTTGCACAACACCCAGTGCTCCATGCAAAACGTGCCCTCCCCATTACCCACCACCTGTTCCCCCAACCTCCCACCCCTGACCCTTCAAAACCCTCAGGTTGCCCCAACCTCCCACCCCTGACCCTTCAAAACCCTCAGGTTGTTTTTCAGAGTACATAGTCTCTTATGGTTCGCCTCCCCTCCCCAATGTCCATAGCCCGCTCCCCCTCTCCCAATCCCACCTCCCCCCAGCAACCCCCAGTTTGTTTTGTGAGATTAAGAGTCATTTATGGTTTGTCTCCCTCCCAATCCCATCTTGTTTCATTTACTCTTCTCCTATCCCCCTACCCCCCCATGTTGCTTCTCCATGTCCTCATATCAGGGAGATCATATGATAGTTGTCTTTCTCCGATTGACTTATTTCACTAAGCATGATACGCTCTAGTTCCATCCACGTCGTCGCAAATGGCATGATTTCATTTCTTTTGATGGCTGCATAGTATTCCATTGTGTATATATACCACATCTTCTTTATCCATTCATCTGTTGATGGACATCTAGGTTCTTTCCATAGTCTGGCTATTGTAGACATTGCTGCTATAAACATTCGGGTACACGTGCCCAGAAGGAGAGAATCTTAAGTAGGCTTCACACCTAGTGAGAGCCTGATATGGGGCTTGATCTCAAGACCCTGAGATCAATGACCTGAGCTGAAATCAAGGGTTGAACACTTAACTGTTTGAGTAATCCAGGCACCCCTTGGTAAATTTATTTTTTACTTTACTAGTCATCATTATATCATTATAGACAAAAGAAATATTCTACCTTTCTCCTGGTCTTTTCTCAAGTCTTCTACATAGATCTCATAACCTCCATCCTCAAAAACGAAAGTAATAGATTGATCATTGTATGTGCTCAGGGAAGCAGAATGTTCTGTAACAAATGAAAAGCTTGTCATTAAAAATTCAAACACACTTTTTCCCATGAACAATATTTCAACAATCAAAAAGAAATGCTTCCTTAAAGTTTTTTGATTTTTGTTTTTCTTTTCAATTTGAGCTGCACTTTGCCCACCACCATTGGATTGATAAAAGCCTTTGGTGCAACCTGTTTATTTTATTTTATTTTATTTATTTCTTTTCAGTGTAACAGAATTCATTGTTTATGCACCACACCCAGTGCTCCATGCATATGTGCCCTCCATAAAAGCCAGCACCAGGCTCCCCCAACCTCCCACCCCCTGCCCCTTCAAAATGCTCAGATTGTTTTTCAGAGTCCATAGTGTCTCATGGTTCATCTCACCCTCCAATTTCCCTCAACTCCCTTCTCCTCTCCATCTACCCATGTCCTCCATGTTATTTCTTATGCTCCACAAATAAGTGAAACCATATGATAATTGACTCTCTCTGCTTGACTTATTTCACTCAGCATAGTCTCTTCTAGTCCTGTTCATGTTGATACAAAAGTTGGGTGCAAGCTTAATGTAGCTCAAAGGATAAGGTGTACCACTTGAATGGGATTAGAGATGCTAGTCTCTTGCTTGAAAACCATAGGAGGTCATGTTAGTGTGTTTAGGGGAGGATTTGGTGGAAAGAAAGAAGCTGAAAAAGTGACATACTTTGCCTAAAGACACCTCTGTTTCCTTTTTTCTTATGGTCAGGGGGACTGTGGACAAGGAGACTGTATTTTGATAGACATGGTTAAATGAATACCAATCTGTAAGTTGTGGAATTATTCAAAGACTTCCAACAATCCTGGAGAGCGTGATTACCATTCTGTCCTCTGGCTAAATAACAGAGACACTTAGAACAGTATTCCCGACTTAAAAAAAAAATGTCCCAGCACACATAGAAAATGAAAGTATTTCTATGGCACACTGGGGTAAACCAGTGTATAATTAGGGACCATTTATGTTGGTCTTGAGGAAAAAAATATGTTTTCTTTATGTTATAGCATTGTGCCAAGAAAAATAATGTACACAACAGAAGAATGTTAAATATTGAGTCTGTACATGAACTTCTAAAATAAAATGATTTAGAACTGGGGTCATCACAATGCCTGATTTTAAGCTTTCCTTCAAAGCTGTGATCACCAAGACAGCATGGTACTGGCACAATAACAGACACATAGACCAGTGGAACAGAGTAGAGAGCCCAGATATGGACCCCCAACTCTATGGTCAAATAATCTTCTACAAAGCAGGAAAAAATATACAGTGGAAAAAAGACCGTCTCTTCAATAAATGGTGCTGGGAAAATTGGACAGCTATGTGTACAAGAATGAAACTCAACCATTCTCCTACACCATACACAGGGATAAACTCAAAATGGATAAAAGACCTAAACATGAGGCAGGAATCTATCAGAATCCTAGAGGAGAACATAGGCAGTAACTTCTTTGACATCGGCCACAGCAACTTTTCAAGATATGTCTCCAAAGACAAAGGAAACAAAAGCAAAAATGAACTTTTAGGACTTCATCAAGGTCAAAAGCTTCTGCACAGCAAAGGAAGCAGTCAACAAAACAAAGAGGCAACCCATGGAATGGGAGAAGATATTCACAAATGACAGTACAGACAAAGGGCTGATATCCAAGATCTATAAAGAAGTCCTCAAACTCAACACACACAAAACAGATAATCATGTCAAAAAATGGGGAGAAAACATGAACAGACACTACTCCAAAGAAGACATCCAAATGGCCAACAGACACATGAAAAAATGTTCATCATCACTAGCCATCAGGGAGATTCTAATCAAAACCACATTGAGATACCACTACACCAGTTAGAATGGCCAAAATTAACAAGACAGTAAATAACATGTGTGGGAGAATGTTGGTGGGAATGCAGGTTTGTGCAGCCACTTTGGAGAACAGTGTGGATATTCCTTAAGAAATTAAATATAGAGATTCCCTATGACCCTGCAATTGCACTGCTGGGTATTTACCCCAAAGATACAGATGTAGTGACAAGAAGGGCCATCTGTACCCCAATGTTTATAGCAGCAATGGCCACAGTCACCAAACTGTGGGAAGAACCAAGATTCTCTTCAACGGATGAATGGGTAAAGAAGATATGGTCCATATATACTATGGAGTATTATGCCTCCATCAGAAAGGATGAATACCCAACTTTTGTATCAACATGGACCAGACTGGAAGAGATTATGCTGAGTGAAATAAGTCAAGCAGAGAGAGTCAATTATCATATGGTTTCACTTATTCGTGGAGCATAAGGAATAACATGGAGGACATGGGGAGATGGAGAGGAGAAGGGAGTTGGGGAAATTGGAGGGGGAGATGAACTCTGGGAGACTGTGGACTCTGAGAAGCAAACTGAGGGTTTTGGAGGGGAGGGTGGTGGGAAGTTGGGTGAGCCTGGTGGTGGTTATTATGGAGGGCATGTAGTGCATGGAACACTGGGTGTGATGCATAAGCAATGAATTCTGGAACACTGAAAAGAAATAGAAAAAATAAAAAAATTTTTAAAAAGACACTTAATGAATGAGAAACTCCAGTATGCTTCTGGGAACTTAAGACATTTATATCAGGATTATGCTTGAAATGGCAACATGCAATTCCTGGTCAAATTTTTGTAATGATCTCTTCACTTCTTGATGGTCACTATCAAATTGGACTTTATTTGCATGAGTAGGTGATACTTAAATCCATTTGAACAAACATTTAAAATTTTTAGGAGTTGAAATGATATTTTTAAAAATATAATTTTCTTTCATTGTCAATGTTGAAATTTGGGGGAGGGGAATGTGGGGGGTTTTCCCCCAAAGGATAACATATTTTCCCCAGGAATAATGATATGGGATTCCAATTCATAACAAATATTTCAAAATAATAATGGAGGGCTAACTATAAAGTGTACATTCATTGTTAGAGCAGCTACTCTGTACCTAGTTTGAATACCACTGAATAGATTTGTGGGCTGCAAATGGACAGAAGTTTCTGTTACACAGGTAGGCATTGACTTGGAGCTGCTTCCTAGAGTGTCCCTGGTTCTGTGTCTTTCCTCCCTCCTCACACCCACACCACCCTCAGCACCAGTCATACCTTGGATACTTGGAAAATTAGCTGCCCTAAAACATTTCTGGGCCCTAGGTACATCACAGACAAAGTCTTCCTTTAGCTGCTGATGACAAGCAGTGAATACCAGGTGTTGTTGCTCTTTGTACTTTCCACCTGGAGGACAGGAAGAGAGTAGGAGTAGACTGTCAGTACCCACTCTGCCTAAACTTCTTTACCCCTCTTTGAGGATTCCCAGTCAAAGCTGATTGCTGGGACTGATCCCAGGGCTTTAGCTGCCCTATAGTCTGAAGGATCAATACCTCCTAGCATACTTATACCCCAGTAGGGCATACCCATTGGAGCCCAGGTGGAAGAAAACTAGTTACACGTGGAATCAACAACCAAAAAACTGCTATTAACATTTTAGTTTAATTCCTTTAAATACAAAAAACTTAAAATACTGTAAACATATTTATAACTTTTATATCATCTGTTTTCACTTAATATTGTAACAATACCATTTCTCCCATGCTATAAAAAGTTTTATATGTCCTTTTGAAAATGGCTAGAAAGTAATTCAGCATCCTTACTTTTTTTCAGAAGGAAAATTTGCTCAAGGGAAAAAAATATACATCCACTATGTGGTAAATAAAGGCAGAGAGAAGCCCATTACAATACTGAAGAGTTACCAGGAAATGTAGTTTCCCCTTACCTGTTCTTGGTGAATGCCTTTTGGTGATTTCTTTCCTAAAATAACAGGCCGTCTTTTCTATGATAAGGCCAGAACGCAGCTGCATAAAATACATCTGGCAAACCTCTTCAGCTTTCTGTTGGGATTCTAAACAATTGAAAATTTTTGATACCATTTCATTCCATCCATTTTTGTCCATTTACAAGCACTGAATGTAGCAGACCAAGAAAGCAACTAAAGTCTATAGTATTGGGATGTCTGGATTGCTTAGTTGGTTAAGTATCTGCCTTTGGCTCGGGTCATGATCCCAGGGATTGAATCCCGCATCACGTTCCCTGCTCATCGGGAAACTTGCTTCTCCCTCTGCCCTCTGCTCCCCTTGTTTGTTCATGCTCCCTCTCTGACAAATAAATAAAAAATTTTAAAAAGCATATCTATTTGCTAAAAAAAAGTCTATAGTATCTTTTTTAAAATTTAATTTTATTTTTTCAGTGTTCCAAGATTCATTTTTTATGCACCACACCCAGTGCTCCATGCAATACATGCCCTCCTTACTACCTACCATCAGGCTCACGCATCCCCCAACACCCCTACCCTCCCAAACCCTCAGTTTGTTTCTCAGAGTCCACAGTCTCTCATGGTTCCTCTCCCTGCCCCCCTAATTTCCCACAATTCACTTTTAATTTCCTTCTCCTAGTCTCCTCCATGTTATTTCTAGTGCTCCACAAGTAAGTGAAACCATATGATAATTGTTTCTCTCTGAATGACTTAGTTAGCCTAATGTCCTCCAGTCCCGTCCATGTTGATACAAAAGTTGGGCATTCATCCTTTCTGATGGCTGCATAATATTCCATTGCATATATGAACCATATCTTTATTCATTCATCCGTTGAAGGGCATCTTGGTTCTTTCCACAGTTTGGCTCTTGTGGTCATTGCTGCTATAAACATCAGGGTACCGATGGCCCTTCTTTTAACTACATCTGTATCTTTGGGGTAAATACCCAGTAGTGCAATTGCAGGGTCATAGGGTAGCTCTATTTTTAATTTCATAAGGAATCTCCACACTATTTTCCAAAGTGGCTGCACCAACTTGCATTCTCACCATCAGTGTAAGAGGGTTACCCTTTCTCAACATACTCTTCAACACTTGTTGTTTCCTCTCCTGTTAATTTAGACCATTCTAACTGGTGTAAGGTGGTATCTCAATGTGGTTTTGATTTGAATCTTCCTGATGTCTAATGATGAACATTTTTTCATGTGTATGCTAGGTATTTGTATGTCTTCTTTGGAGATGTGTCTGTTCATGTTTTTTGCCCATTTTTTGACATGATTGTCTGGTTTTTGGGTGCTGAGTTTGAGGAGTTCTTTATAGACCTTATATCTGAGCCCTTTTTCTGCAGTGTCATTTGCAAATCTTTTACCATTCTGTGGGCTTCCTCTTGTTTTTTTGACTGTTTCCTTTGCTGTGCAGAAGCTTTTTATCTTGATGTCCCAAAAATTCATTTTCACTTTTGTTTCCTTTGCCTTTGGAGACATATCTTGAGAGAAGTTGATGTGGCCAAAGTCGAAGAAGTTACTGCCTATGTTCTTCTCTAAGATTTTGATGGATTCCTCTCTCAATTTGAGGTCTATCATTCATTTTGTTTACCTTTGTGTCTGGTGTAAAAGAATGCTCAAGTTTTATTCTTCTATACTTAGCTGCCCAATTTTCCCAGCACTTATTGAAGAGGCTGTCTTCTTTCCACTGGATATTTTTTTCTGCTTTGTCAAAGATTACTTGACCATAGAGATGCAGATCCATATCTGGACTCTCAACTCTGTTCCATTGGTCTATGTGTCTGTTTTTGTCCCAGTACTATGATGTCTTAGTGATCACAGCTTTGTAATAAAGCTTGATATCAGACAACATGATGCCCCCAGCTTTGTTTTTTCTTTTTCAACATTTCCTTAGTGATTAAGGGTTTTTTTCTGGTTCCATACAAATTTTAGGATTATTTTTTCCTTCACTTTGAGAAATTCCCATTTTTGATCAGGAATTTTGATCAGGATGGCATAAAAGTATGGATTGCTCTGGGTAGAATAGACATTTTAACAAGGTTTGTTCTTCCCATGAGCAAGGAATGTTTTTCCATCTCTTTGTGTCTTCTTCAGTTTCTTTCATGAGTGTTCTATAGATCCTTGAGTACAGATCCTTTACCTCTTTGGTTAGGTTTATTCCAAGTCATCTTATTGTTTTTGGTGCTATAGTAAGTGGAATCAATTCTCTAATTTCCCCTTCTATAGTTTCTTTGTTAGTGTATAGGAAGGGAACTGACTTCTGAGCATTGATTTTGCATCCTGCCACATTACTGAATTGCTGTATAAATTCTAGTAATTTGGGGGTGGAATCTTTTGGGGTTTCCATATAAAGTATCATGTCATTGTGAAGAGAGAAAGTTCAACTTCCTTGCCAATTTAAATACATTTTATTTCCTTTTGTTGTTTGATTGCTGTTGCTAGAACTTCTAGTACTATATTGAACAACAGTGATGAGAGTGGACATCCTCGTCATGTTCCTGATCTCAATGGGAAGGCTCTCATCTTTTCCTCATTGAGAATAATATTCATTGTGGGTTTTTCATAGATGGATTTATGAAGTTGAGGAATATTTCCTCTATCCCTATACTCTGAAGAGTTTTAATCATGAAACAATGCTGTATTTTGTCAAATGCTTTTTCTGAATCAATTGAGGGAACCATGTGCTTCTTCTCTCTTCTCTTATTGATTTGTTCCATCACATTGATTAATTTGTGAATGCTGAGCCACTCTTGCATCCCAGGGATAAATCCCATTTGGTTATGGTGGATGTACCATTATGATTTAATTACTAATTATAATTAATAATAATTATTAATATTAATTAACAATTATTATTTATTATAATTAATAATGATTATTAATGTACTGTTGGATCCTATTAGCTAGGATCTTATTGAGGAAGTTGACATCCATATTCATCAGGGATATTGGTCTGAAATTCTCCTTTTTGATGGGGTCTTTGCCTGGTTTGGGGATTAAGGTAATGCTGGCTTCATAGAGAGAGTCTGGAAGTTTTCTTACCATTTCCATTTTTGAAACAGCTTCAGGAGAATAGGTATTATTTCTTCTTTGAATGTTTGGTAGAATTCCACAGGGAATCCGCCCAGTCCTGGATATTTGTTTTTTGAAAGGTTTTTGATCACTGCTTCAATATTGTTACTAGATAGTGGTCTATTCAGGTTGTCAATTTCTTCTTGTTTCAGTTTTGGAAGTTTATGTGTTTCCAGGAATGCATCCATTTCTTCTAGGTTGCTTAACTTATTGGCATGTAACTATTGATAGTAATTTCTGATGATTATTTCTATTTCCTTGGTGTTAGTTGTAATCTATCTCCTTTCATCCATAATTTTATTAACTTGGGTCCTCTCTCTTTTCTTTTCAATTTGTTTGGCCAATGGTTTATCAATCTTATTAAATCTTTCAGAGAACCAGCTTCTAGTTTTGTTGATGTGTTCTACTGTATCTCTAGTTCTAACTCATTGATCTCTGCTCTAATCTTTTTTTTTTTTTTTTTGCCTTCTATTGAGGTCCCTCAACCACAGAGTTCCCTCTGTTTTATTGTTTTAGAGATATATCAAAGTATACAAGGAAGTATTTTTTCTCCATTTTTTTACATAGGTGGTAGCATACTCTCTGTGCTGTTCTTAACTTTCTCAATGATATATTTGAGATCTTTCTAGAGTAGTGGAGTCAGAATTCCACTAACTAGTGGAATTGCAAACGGAATTGCTAAATCAAAAGGTATGTACATTCGTAATTAATAAATATTGCCATTGTCTCCTTTAAAATTTTTGATCTCTGCTCTAATCTTGATTATTTCCCTTCTTGTGTGTAGGGTTGGCTTAATTTGATGTTGATTTTCCAGTTCTTTAAGGTGTAAAGAGAGTTGGTGTATTCAGGATTTTTCAATTTTTTTGAGTGAGGCTTGGATGGCTGTATATTTCCCCCTTAGGACCACTTTTGCTGTATCTCATAGGTTTTGGACTGATGTGTCTTCATTCTCATTGGTTTCCATGAATTGTTTAAGTTCTTTGATTTCCTGATTGTTCTGAATGGTCTTGAGCAGGATGGTCTTTAGCTTCCAAGTGTTTGGATTCCTTCTAATCTTTTTCTTGTGTTGAGATTCCAGTTTCAAAGCACTGTGGTCTACAAATATGCAGGGAATAATCTCAATATTTTGGTATCAGTTGAGCCCTGATTTGTGACCTAGTATGTGGTCTATTCTGGAGAAAGCTTCATGTGTGCTTGAGAAGAATGAGTTTTAGGGTGTAATGTTCTGTATGTATCTATGAGGTCCATCTGGTCCAGTGTGTCATTCAAAGCTCTTG
Source organism: Meles meles (assembly GCF_922984935.1). Lineage (NCBI taxonomy): Eukaryota > Metazoa > Chordata > Mammalia > Carnivora > Mustelidae > Meles > Meles meles. The sequence goes on from NC_060076.1 coordinate 63,547,165, forward strand.
TTTCTTTGTTGATTTTATGCTTGGATGATCTGTCTATTGCTGAGAGTGGTGCATTAAGATCCTCTACAATTAATGTATTTTTATCAATAAGACTCTTTATTTTGATTAACAGTTGCTTATGTAGTTGGTTGCGCCCATATTGGGGGCATAAATGTTTATAGTTGTTAGATCTTCTTGGTGGATAGACCCTTTAAGAATGATGTAGTGTCCTTCTGCATCTCTGACTACAGTCTGCAGTTTAAAATCTAATTTATCTGATATGAGAATTGCTACCCCACCTTTCTTTTGAGGCCTGTTGGCACGAGAGATTCTTCTCCATCCCTTCACTTTCAGTCTGGATGTATCTTTAGGTTCCAAATGGGTCTCTTGTAGACAACATATAGATGGATCCTGTCATTTTATCTAATCTGCAACCTTGTGTCATTTTATAGGAGCATTTAGGCCATTCATGTTGAGAGTGGTTATTGAAAGATACGTTTTTATTGATGTCATGTTGCCTGCAAAGTCCTTGTTTCTATAGATTGTCTCTGTAAATTTCTGGTCTCTGCTACTCTTAGGTTGTTTCTTCTTTTATAGAACCCCCCTTAGTATTTCTTGTAGTGCCAGCTTGGTGATCACATACTCTTTTAAACCTTGCCAGTTTTGGAAACTCTTCTTCTCTCTGTCCATTTTGAATGTCAACCTTGCTGGATAAAATATTTTTGGCTGCATATTCTTCTCATTTAGTGCTCTGAGTATGTTTTGCCAGCCCTTTCTGGCTTGACAGGTTGCTGTGGACAGGTCTGATATTATTCTGATGGACCTTCCTCTGTACATAAGGAATCTCTTCCCTCAGTTCCCATCAGATGCTCTTGTCTAAAATTATGATTTGTCAGTTTCACTATCAAGTGCCTTGAGATCTTTCTAGATTCGTTAATTCTGGGGGGTGTTCTTTCTCTAGGACACGAACACTTGTTCCATTCCCCAGACTGGGAAAATTTGCGCAACTATATCTTCTAGTCTTCTCTCTTTCTCCACCCCCTCAGGGATCCCAATAATTCAGATGTTGGAATGTTTTACGGCATCATTTATTTCCCTAATTTTGTTTTCATGGCTTCTAAGCTGGTTGTTCCATGCCTCCTCCTGATCCTTTTTCTCTATCAGTTTGTCCTCTAGGTCACTAATTCTACTTCTGCCTCAGTTACCCTAGCTGTTAAGAGTATTTAGATTAGATTGGATCTCACTGAAAGCATTTTTATGTTTTGTCAGGTCAACTCTCATTTTTGCCCTTAGAGATTCTATGTTGCCACTAATGATCTTCTCCAACCTATCCATTGCCTGGATAATTATTACCCTGAAATCTATTTCTGACATTTTGTTTATGTCCATATCCAATAGTTCTCTGGCAGAGGTCACAGTATCCGAATTTTTCCTCTGTTGTGTATTATTCCTCTCAGTCATTTTGGTGAGAGATGGTTGAGAGGAGGTATGGCTGAAAATATCAACCACAATCCAGGCAAAGTGCACTCTGGAAAGTTTCAGAGCAATTGGAAGTCACCATCAAAAAGAAAGAAAAAAGAAAAAAAGAGAGTGAAAAAGAAAAAAAAAAGAAAGAAGGAAACCAGCCAAAATGAGTCCCAAAAGTAAGATTTATAAGGTACAAAAACAAAAATGAACAAACAAAAGGATCAACAAAATTAAAAGAAAAAAAAAACCCAGCCAAAAAGACCTGTAAGAATAAGAAAATAGTACAAAAACAAAAACAAATACACAGAAACACTAACAAAAGAGTAAGATGGGAAGATGGTTTAAACCTCGATATGGGTGAGGAAGTTTATCTCAGTTCTTCCTGGGTGTATCTTGTTATCTTTGTTAATGGACTCAACTTTCCAGAGTGTAAGGACCTATTTAGCCAGAGGCTTCATCAAGGTTAAAACAATAACCTTGTTGTTTAACCCTAAAACTGTCCCTACTCCCCTTCCCCCAGGGGACTTACTTATAAGAACAAGTCCTAGAAACCAGCCCCAGGTAACAAAGCCCAGATACAAGGGTGGGTCAGGCCAGGTGGAGACATCTGATCAGTGGGGGGTTGCATACTGTCTCCCTAGTTACCAAGGAGTATGGGCCCTGCCCTTTGGGAACCTTTTGGGTGCCAATTCTAACCAAGGTGATAGGCTAGGTCAAATGTCTACTATAGGGTAAATTGTAATTCAATTGGTCACTTATGTGTGACCTAACATGACTATGGAGTTTCCTGTGTGTGTTACAATCTCATTGGCCACCTGTGGGTGGCCAAGCAAAGACCACATGGCCTTTGCCCTTAAAAGCTGGTCTGTAAAACAGAGAAAGGTCTCCCTCTCTTGTAAGAGGTGTGTCCTCAAACATTCGGTCTGATTCTTGATGCTTGGGCTGGAATAAAACTTTGCTTGACCTTCGCTTTATATCAGTCTTGCTCCTTTAATCACGGACCCATTTTGGGGGGGACATATCACAGAGATACAGGGAAATTAATACTGGTTTATATATAGGGGAAGTATTGAAAAGGAAAAAAGGAGTATCTTGAAGCTTATATCTATCTATCTATCATCTATATATCTATCTAAAAGAAAAAAAAATAAAACATAGGTATATGTATGAAAATAGCTCATTTAAAAAGTTATTATGGAATATGTTGTATTAAATGTCTAGTCATAATGGTAAGTAGGTTTAAAAAAAATAAAAAAACAAGAATCATGAGGGAGGAGTCAAGATGGCGGAGAAGTAGCAGCCTGAGACTACATCAGGTAGCAGGAGATCAGCTCGACAGCTTATCTAAACATTGCAAACACCTACAAATCCAATGGGAGAGCGAAGAGAAGAAGAACAGCAACTCTAGAAACAGAAAATCAACCACTTTCTGAAAGGTAGGACTGGCGGAGAAGTGAATCTAAAACGATGGGAAGATAGACCGCGGGGGGAGGGGCCGGCCCCCCGCAAGCGGCGGAGGAGCGGAGCACAAAATCAGGACTTTTAAAAGTCTGTTCCACTGAGGGACATTGCTCCAGAGGCTAAACCAGGGTGAAGCCCACGCGGGGTCAGTGTGGCCCCAGGTCCCGCAGGGTCACAGAAGGATTGGGGGTGTCAGAGTGTTGGAGAGCTCCCAGGTATTAGAACGGAGAAGCCGGCTACAAAGACAGAGCTGAGGACTGAACTCTCAGCTCGGGGTAACCTTGAACTGGTCGCGGGCTGGGTGAGCTCGGAGCGTGGCTAGAGGCTGGGGATACGGGAGTGATTGGGTGCTGTCCTCTGGGGGCGCACTGAGGAGTGGGGCCCCAGGCTCTCGGCTCCTCCGGGCCGGAGACTAGGAGGCCGCCATTTTCATTCCCGTCCTCCGGAACTCTACGGAAAGCGTTCAGGGAACAGAAGCTCCCAAAAGCGAACCCGAGCCCATTACTTAGTCCGGCCACCGGTAAGGGCGGTGCAATCCCACCTCGGGCAAAGACACTTGAGAGTCACTACAACAGGCCCCTCCACCAGAAGATCAACAAAATATCCAGCCAGGACGAAGTTCATCTATCAAGGAAAGTAGGTTCAATTCCTAAGACAGCAGAGCAATTCCAGAGGAGGAGAAAGCAAAGCACGGAACTCATGGCTTTCTCCCCATGATTCTTTAGTCTTGCGGCTACTTCAATTTTTTTTTCTTTTTTTCAATTTTTTTTTCTTTTTTCTTTTTTCTTCTTCTGCTAAATTTTTTAAAACTTTTACCCTTTTCTTTTTTAGCGTTTTTTGACTAGTTTATCTAAATATATATATTTTTTTCTTTTTTTATATTTTTTCTTTATTTGTTTTATTTTTTAAATTTTTTTCTTTTTTTTTTCAGAACCTGTTTTTATCCCCTTTCTCCCCCCCACAATTAGGGGTCTCTATGATTTGGTCACAGCGCATTTTTCTGGGGTCTTTGCCACCCTTTTAGTATTTTATTTGCTCCTTCATATCCTCTTATCTGGACAAAATGACAAGGCGGAAAAAATCACCACAAACCAAAGAACAAGAGACAGTACTGAAGGCTAGGGACCTAATCAACACAGACATTGGTAATATGTCAGATGAAGAGTTCAGAATGACAATTCTGAACATTCTAGCCAGGCTCGAAAAAGGCATGGAAGACATTAGAGAAACCCTCTCTGGAGATATTAAAGCCCTTTCTGGAGAAATTAAAGAACTAAAATCTAACCAAGTTGAAATCAAAAAAGCTATTAATGAGGTGCAATCAAAAATGGAGGCTCTCACTGCTAGGATCAATGAGGCAGAAGAAAGAATTAGTGATATAGAAGACCAAATGACAGAGAATAAAGAAGCCGAACAAAAGAGGGACAAACAGCTACTGGACCATGAGGGGAGAATTTGAGAGATAAGTGACACCATAAGACGAAACAACATTAGAATAATTGGGATTCCAGAAGAAGAAGAAACAGAGAGGGGAGCAGAAGGTCTATTGGAGAGAATCATTGGAGAATTTCCCTAATATAGCAAAGGGAACAAGCATCAAAATCCAGGAGATGCAGAGAACCCCCCTCAAAGTCAACAAGAATAGGTCCACACCCCGTCACCTAATAGTAAAATTTACAAGTCTTAGTGACAAAGAGAAAATCCTGAAAGCAGCCTGAGAAAAGAAGTCTGTAACATACAATGGTAAAAATATTAGATGGGCAGCAGACTTATCCATAGAGACCTGGCAGGCCAGGAAGAGCTGGCATGATATATTCAGAGCACTAAACGAGAAAAACATGCAGCCAAGAATACTCTATCCAGCTAGGCTATCATTGAAAATAGAAGGAGAGATCAAAAGCTTCCAGGACAAACAAAAACTGAAAGAATTTGCAAACACCAAACCAGCTCTCCAGGAAATATTGAAAGGGGTCCTCTAAGCAAAGAGAGAGCCTAAAAGTAGTAGATCAGAAAGGTACAGAGACAATATACAGTAACAGTCACCTTACAGACTAATAATGGCACTAAATTCATATCTCTCAATAGTTACCCTGAATGTTAATGGGCTAAATGCCCCAATCAAAAGACACAGGGTATCAGAATGGATAAAAAAACAAAACCCATCAGTATGTTGCCTACAAGAAACTCATTTTAGACACGAAGACACCTCCAGATTGAAAGTGAGGGGGTGGAAAACAATTTACCATGCTAATGGGCATCAGAAGGAAGCTGGGGTGGCAATCCTTATATCAGATCAATTAGATTTTAAGCCAAAGACTATAATAAGAGATGAGGAAGGACACTATATCCTACTCAAAGGGTCTGTCCAACAAGAAGATCTAACAATTTTAAATATCTATGCCCCTAACGTGGGAGCAGCCAACTATATCAACCAATTAATAACAAAATCAAAGAAACACATCAATAATAATACAATAATAGTAGGGGACTTTAACACTCCCCTCACTGAAATGGACAGATCATCCAAGCAAAAGATCAACAAGGAAATAAAGGCCTTAAATGACACACTGGACCAGATGGACATCACAGATATATTCAGAACATTTCATCCCAAAGCAACAGAATACACATTCTTCTCTAGTGCACATGGAACCTTCTCCAGAATAGATCACATCCTGGGTCACAAATCAGCTCTCAACCGGTATCAAAAGATTAGGATAATTCCCTGCATATTTTCAGACCACAATGCTCTGAAGCTAGAACTCAATCACAAGAGGAAAGCTGGAAAGAACCCAAATACATGGAGACTAAACAGCATCCTTCTAAAGAATGAATGGGTTAACCAGGAAATTAAAGAATTGAAAAAATTCATGGAAACAAATGATAATGAAAACACAACAGTTCAAAATGTGTGGGACACAGCAAAGGCAGTCCTGAGAGGAAAATATATAGCGGTACAAGCCTTTCTCAAGAAACAAGAAAGGTCTCAAGTACACAACCTAACCCTACATGTAAGGGAGCTGGAGAAAGAACAAGAAAGAAACCCTAAACCCAGCAGGAGAAGAGAAATCATAAAGATCAGAGCAGAAATCAATGAAATAGAACCAAAAAAACAATAGAAAAAAATCAATGAAACTAGGAGCTGGTTCTTTGAAAGAATCAATAAGATTGATAAACCCCTGGCCAGACTCACCCAAAAGAAAAGAGAAAGGACCCAAATCAATAAAATCATGAATGAAAGAGGAGAGATCACAACTAACACCAAAGAAATACAGACAATTATAAGAACATACTATGAGCAACTCTACGCCAACAAATTGGACAATCTGGAAGAAATGGATGCATTCCTAGAGACATATAAACTACCACAACTGAACCAGGAAGAAATAGAAAACCTGAACAGGCCCATAACCAGTAAGGAGATTGAAACAGTCATCCAAAATCTCCAAACAAACAAAAGCCCAGGGCCAGACGGCTTCCCAGGGGAATTCTACCAAACATTGAAAGAAGAACTAATTCCTATTCTCCTGAAACTGTTCCAAAAAATAGAAATGGAAGGAAAACTTCCAAACTCATTTTATGAGGCCAGCATCACCTTGATCCCAAAACCAGACAAGGATCCCACCAAAAAAGAGAACTACAGACCAATATCCTTGATGAACACAGACGCAAAAATTCTCGCCAAAATACTAGGCAATAGGATTCAACAGTACATTAAAAGGATTATTCACCACGATCAAGTGGGATTTATTCCAGGGCTGCAGGGTTGGTTCAACATCCACAAATCAATCAATGTGATAGAACACATTAATAAAAGAAAGAACAAGAACCATATGATACTCTCAATAGATGCTGAAAAAGCATTTGACAAAGTACAGCATCCCTTCCTGATCAAAACTCTTCAAAATGTGGGGATAGAGGGCGCATACCTCAATATTATCAAAGCCATCTATGAAAAACCCACCGCAAATATCATTCTCAATGGAGAAACACTGAAAGCTTTTCCGCTAAGGTCAGGAACACGGCAGGGATGTCCATTATCACTACTGCTATTCAACATAGTACTAGAAGTCCTAGCCTCAGCAATCAGACAACAAAAAGAAATTAAAGGCATCCAAATTGGAAAAGAAGAAGTCAAACTATCACTCTTCGCAGATGATATGATACTATATGTGGAAAACCCAAAAGACTCCACTCCAAAACTGCTAGAACTTGTACAGGAATTCAGTAAAGTGTCAGGATATAAAATCAATGCACAGAAATCAGTTGCATTTCTGTACACCAACAACAAGACAGAAGAAAGAGAAATTAAGGAGTCAATCCCATTTACGATTGTACCCAAAACTATAAGATACCTAGGAATAAACCTAACCAAAGAGGCTAAGAATCTATACACAGAAAATTATAAAGTACTCATGAAAGAAATTGAGGAAGACACAAAGAAATGGAAAAATGTTCCATGCTCCTGGATTGGAAGAATAAATATTGTGAAAATGTCTATGCTACCTAAAGCAATCTACACATTTAATGCAATCCTTATCAAAATACCATCCATTTTTTTCAAAGAAATGGAACAAATAATCCTCAAATTTATATGGAACCAGAAAAGACCTCGAATAGCCAAAGGAATATTGAAAAAGAAAGCCAAAGTTGGTGGCATCACAATTCCGGACTTCAAGCTCTATTACAAAGCCGTCATCATCAAAACAGCATGGTACTGGCACAAAAACAGACACATAGATCAGTGGAACAGAATAGAGAGCCCAGAAATCGACCCTCAACTCTTTGGTCAACTAATCTTCAACAAAGCAGGAAAGAATGTCCAATGGAAAAAAGACAGCCTCTTCAATAAATGGTGCTGGGAAAATTGGACAGCCACATGCAGAAAAATGAAATTGGACCACTTCCTTACACCATACATGAAAATAGACTCCAAATGGATGAAGGACCTCAATGTGAGAAAGGAATCCATCAAAATCCTTGAGGAGAATGCATGCAGCAACCTCTTCGACCTCAGCCGTAGCAACATCTTCCTAGGAACAACGGCAAAGGCAAGGGAAGCAAGGGCAAAAATGAACTCTTGGGATTTCATCAAGATCAAAAGCTTTTGCACAGCAAAGGAAACAGTTAACAAAACCAAAAGACAACTGACAGAATGGGAGAAGATATTTGCAAACGACATATCAGACAAAGGGCTAGTATCCAAAATCGATAAGGAACTTAGCAAACTCAACACCCAAAGAACAAACAGTCCAATCAAGAAATGGGCAGAGGGCATGAACAGACATTTCTGCAAAGAAGACATCCAGATGGCCAACAGACACATGAAAAAGTGCTCCACGTCACTCGGCATCAGGGAAATACAAATCAAAACCACAATGAGATATCACCTCATACCAGTCAGAATGGCTAAAATTAACAAGTCAGGAAATGATAGATGCTGGCGAGGATGCGGAGAAAGGGGAACCCTCCTACACTGTTGGTGGGAATGCAAGCTGGTGCAACCACTCTGGAAAACAGCATGGAGGTTCCTCAAAATGTTGAAAATAGAACTACCCTATGACCCAGCAATTGCACTACTGGGTATTTACCCTAAAGATACAAACATAGTGATCCGAAGGGGCATGGGTACCCGAATGTTTATAGCAGCAATGTCTACAATAGCCAAACTATGGAAAGAACCTAGATGTCCATCAACAGATGACTGGATAAAGAAGACGTGGTATATATACACAATGGAATACTATGCAGCCATCAAAAGAAATGAAATCTTGCCATTTGCGACGACGTGGATGGAACTAGAGCTTATCATGCTTAGTGAAATAAGTCAATCGGAGAAAGACAACTATCATATGATCTCCCTGATATGAGGACATGGAGAAGCAACATGGGGGTTTAGGGGGATAGGTGAAGAATAAATGAAACAAGATGGGATTGGGAGTGAGACAAACCATAAATGACTCTTAATCTCACAAAACAAACTGGGGGTTGCTGGGGGGAGGTGGGATTGGGAGAGGGGGAGGGGTTATGGACATTGGGGAGGGTATGTGCTATCGTGAGTGCTGTGAAGTGTGTAAACCTGGCGATTCACAGACCTGTACCCCTGGGGATAAAAATACATTATATGTTCATTAAAAAAAAAAATTTGGAAGGGGAGGCGAACCATAAGAGACTATGGACTCTGAAAAACAACCTGAGGGTTTTGAAGGGTCAGGGGTGGGAGGTTGGGGGAACAGGTGGTGGGTAATGGGGAGGGCACGTTTTGCATGGAGCACTGGGTGATGTGCAAAAACAATGAATACTGTTACGCTGAAAAAATAAATAAAATGGAAAAACAAAACAAAACAAAAAAAACAAGGATCATGAGAACAAATTAAAAAAAGAAAAGTTGTATCTCATAGTCCACAGTCTCTCATAGTTTGTCTCCCCCTCCAATTTCCCCCAGCTCCCTTCTCCTTTCCATCCAAGAATAAATAAATAAAGTTATATCTATGAAATATACAGGTTTAGGGGAAGTACCAGGAGCTTAATATATTGTTTTCCCCTGATATTGGGGTTTTACAGTTTTATGGGGATGCTGTGGTTATTGTCCTCTTGTTCTTTTGGCTTGTCTTCTGAGGGAGGGTCCTGTAGATTTGTTTTTTAGTCTATCTTGCTTGTGTTGAGTTGCCCTTCCCTCTTATTAAGGGGCTGGGCACTGTGGAAACCGGTTTTTCAGGCTTTTGTTCTTTGGAGGTTTTTGTTCTTTGGAGGCTTTTTGTGCCTTTTTGTGAGTGTCAGAGCAAAGTAATCTATCCACACCAAGACCTTCCCCTTGGAGAGAAGCCTCAGTCTGCTCCCCTCAGGATGGTGCAAAAACACAGACTCTCCCTCTGCAAACTCCACTGAACACTGCAACCTCCCACAGGCAGTGCGCACCCCCAGCCACTGTCTCAGTGGTTGCCTGAGGCCCCTGCTTGCCTCTGCACCTTGTGACACTAAAACTGTGAGCAATACTGATCCAGATCCTGGTCGCTGCTGTTGCCAGGACTTCTCTCTGTATCCCATGCCCATGCCAGGTGCACTCAGACCTGGCAGCGGTGCATGTTGCAGAAGGCTGCAGGCCTAGGGACTGCGGGCTGGATCCCATGTTGGGCTCTCTCAGGTGCAGACTGGGGTATGCCCAGACCCAGCGGTGGTCCAGGCCATGGAAGGCTGTGGGCCCATGGACGGATGACTGGAGCCTCTACTGGGCTCTTTCAGGCTCGGGTGGGTGCCAGCTGTGACCCGCCCTGGGACCGGGCTTAGGTCTGTGCCTATGACCACCCAATCCCACCAATTTCCCCTTAAGACCCTTTGTTCTTTTTGAGTGCTTTTAACCAGTCTCCAAGCTAATGCTGGTCCCCAAGCATAGGGTAATTTTGCAATGGGGTATTACTTTTTAATGGGTTGCTTCTGGTGGCTCCCTTCCCCATCTGTTTATCCTCTGATATTAGTCCAAACACTCTCACTCCTCTGTACCTCTCCACTGATGATCTTCTGCTCCTGTAGAGATCCATAAGTGTATAATCTTACATCTCAGGCTGATTTCCTGGGTATCCAGAGTGTTCTGGTAGATATTTAGCTCAATTCAGGGGACCGGTTGAAAAAGGGTCTCCTACTTCTTTACCATCTTGTCCCTCTTCGGGTCTATAGTACCTTACCAGAAACCTTGGGACCAGTTGTGTTTCAAAATTCACAGTTTTTAAGATTCTAGAACTGTCATGTAGAATATATACTATATATATGTAGTACTCCCAGCAGGGACTAGGGCAGTACTCTTATCATCAAAAATTAATGATTTTATAGTGAAATAAAGGAAAATTTACACAAAGTGAAATAAACACCTCATGTTTGCTCAGGTCAAGATTTAACTGTCATGGAAGTTCAGATAATTTCTTATTACCAAATGAGTTATGAAAAATTTTAGGTCTCTAGAAAAATTTTGGTTGTCCAAATTATATATAAGGGAGTGTGGATCTACATCCAATATGTATCAATCTTCGCCTGAGGGGGAAATTTTATGGTCATATGGAATCTATAATATTTCTTACTTATCTAGAATTAACTTTTAATAATTTTGGAACAAACTGAGGGTTTTGGTGGGGAGGGAGGTGGGAGGTTGGGTGAGCCTGGTGGTGGTATTAAGGAGCACACGTATTGCATGGAGCACTGGGTGAGGTGCATAAACAATGAATTTTGTAATACACACATACACAAAATAAAATTAAATTAAAAAAATAATTTTAGAAGGATAGCTATAGTTTCTAGAGTTTATTGATACTAAAAATAACTGACTAATGTTAAGGAGCTATTCCCCCTATATTTTCATCTAGGAGTTTTATGGTTTCAGGTCTTACATTTAAATCTTTAATCCATTTCAGGTTAGTTTTTGTGAGTTCTTTTACATGTGAATATCCAGTTTTCCCAGAACCATTTACTGAAGAGACTTTAATTTCTTCTTTGAGTATTCTTGGCTCCCTCATTAAATATTAGTGTGCTATACTGCAATTTTGTGAACTAACAATACAAATTATATCATTAAAGATTTCATCACCTATTTAATCATTTTTATTCACTTGTCAAAGAAAAGGTCTCAAATAAAAAATTAAATTTGCTATTTGGAAATTCATAGAAGGCCTTTCAAATTTAAATAGAAAAGAAAGTCATAACTCTTGAGTCATGGCATCTAAACTTTTAACATTATAGCAAATGAATTATCAAGCAATTTGCATAATACAGCCAAATTTCAATTATTCATAGTAATTCAGAAAATGAAAATAGTTACTTGTGACTTTGGGACCCATTATATGATTTTTTTTTAATTTTCTAAAAGATTTTCCTTCCTGATATGCTTTTCAAAGTTAAGTGGAGTAAACTTTCATTAGGCCCTATTTTGAATTATCTATATCTTGCCTCCAATTCAGATGGACACCTTCATTTAAGTATTTTCAACTGTCTGAACAAGGCAAGACCACTTAATTATACTCACATCTACCCTGGAACTTCCCAACATTGCATCACAGCTTATAAATATCATCTATAGTATCTCACCTTTATGTAGTGCTTTTACAATTGCGAAGAAATTTAGAAAGCTATGCCAGAGCCAGCATTGAAACTGGTCTCCTAATAAGTAATCTAATACAATACTTATTAACTGTATCACATTGTCTCTCAAGACATAAAGGGCATAAGACAATATTTTAAGGATGCTCACTCCTTATATACTTTATACTATATTCAGAATCCCATGGGACATGACTGACAGATATGTATAATATGGAAAGTGGACTTTCTGAGGAGCAGGATGTGGGTCCTGGGTAGTTAGAAGTAAGGGTCATTATATTAAGGAAGTATTATGGATGTAGAAGAAGAAAGGGGCTAAAGATATTGATATAGGGGCTCGCATTTAATGGGACAAACACTGGGAATCAAGGGGTGACTACATTTGAAGTATTTAAGATACTTCACATTGGGAGAATATAGAAGAAGTGTAAGGACCTATTTAGCCAGAGGCTTCCATCCAGGTTAAACAATAACTTTGTTGTTTAACCCTTAAACTGTCCCTGCACCCCTTCCCTCAAGGGATTTACTCAAAAACAAGTCCTGGAAACCAGCCCCAGGTAACAAAGCCCAAATACAAGGGTGGGTCAGGCCAGGTGGAGACATCCAACCAGTGGGGGGATGCATACTGTCTCCCTAGTTACCAAGGAGTATGGGCCCCACCCTTTGGGCACCTTTTGGGCTCTCATTCTGACCAAGATGATAGGCTAATTAAAATATCTACTCGGGTAAATTGTAATTCAGTTGGTCAACTAGCATGACTGTGCAGCTTTCTCTCTGTGTTACAATTTCCTTGGCCACCTGTACATGGCCAGGCCCAACTGCATGGCCTTTGCCCTTAAAAGCTAGTCTGTTAAACAGAGAGAGGTGCCCTCTCTGTAAGAGGCACGGCCCTGGCCAGTCAGTTTGATTCTTGATGCTTGGTGTGAAATAAAGCTTTGCTTGACCTTCGCTTTGTATCAGTCTTGCTCCTTTAATCGCGGACCCATTATTGAGGGACCTAACAGAAGGTATACTTTGGTGTTTGCAGCAGCTGAAAGTGTGGTGTGATGGTTGTGGTCTCAGATGGGAAATATAAATATGGCATGGTCTTGGGGACTCTGTGGGAGAGAATGCTAACTGGGGTGAAAGGCTCATCTTAAGCTTATGTAAGGACTGTTGTCATTTCCTATGTCTCTATCTTGCCTGATGTCTGAAGGTAGTGTCTCAACATGGCTTATAAGGAAATTCTCACAAGTAATTTCATCATAGCAACAGCATGATGAAATCCCTCACGCATTTCTGGTGAGTACATGGGAAGTGGCCTGGAACTCTTCCTGTAGTTCTGCCACTGAAAGAGCCAGACTGTGACTGAGAGGAACTACATAAATGAATCACTCATCTTTCATTTCTTTCCCGAACACCTATTTCACCCTTTCTATTACCCACCATCTGCTTCCCCAACCTCCCACCCCCCGCCCCTTCAAAACCCTCAGGTTGTTTTTCAGAGTCCATAGTCTCTTATGGTTCATCTCCCCTTCCAATTTCTCTCAACATCCTTCTCCTCTCCATCTCCCCATGTCCTCCATGTTTTTTGTTATGCTCCACAAATAAGTGAAACCATATGATCTTGACTCTCTCTGCTTGACTTATTTCGCTCAGCATAATCTCTTCCAGTCCCATCCATGTTGCTACAAAAGTTGGGTATTTATCCTTTCTGATGGAGGCATAATACTCCATCGTGTATATGTACCACATCTTCCTTATCCATTCGTCCATTGAAGGGCATCTTTGTCCTGCCTGCTTCAATGACTTCAATCATCTTTTTGTATGCTGATGACTCCCCAAAAAGTAACTCTTCCTTAGGTCTCTCTCCTGAGCTTTGTATCTGTTGCTCTTTCTTCACAAGGTATTTTCACTTCAGTTAGCTTCAGACATCTCTAGATCTACTTATGGGGAGTGTCCAGAATTCTGGACATCCCTACCTGGATGACCTATACTTACCCCAAATACAAAAATACTCATAATAAAAAAAAATATTTATTTTTTTCTACCCACAGTACTTTCTTCCTGAAATTTTCAATCTATCTTGAAAAACAGTACCACTTCTACCACTGTCTGCCCAAATCTTAAGTCATCCTGAAAGCTGAGAATCATCTATTTTTCCCTCTCTGTCCATCCCTGAATTTATTTAGTCTGTAATTAAATCTTATTGATTTCAGTTTCTGAATGTATCTGACCTTTAGTCCTTCTTTTCCATTCTGTTGTCTTAGGTCAGGGCTTCATTCTCAGTCCCCTAGATGAATGCAGTATACCTCTAACCAGTTTTGGTATCTATTCTTGCTCCCTCACTCTATCTTTACACCACCATCCATGTGATCTCTCTAAAATAAAAATATCTTGTTATTCCCCAGTTGAATGTTTTCAATGGCTGCTTACTGCCCATAGGATAAATTTGAAGTTCTGTCACTGTAACTTTAGAAGATATTCCATGGACAGGCCCAAATTAAGGGGTGTGACCTTTACTTATGCCATGTAGGGATATGTGCCCAGTGTTGCTAGATTTTCTGATTTTTCAAGAGATTCAGATTTTTATGCACAATCTTCTAATTTTTAAATGGTTCCTCAATTAAAAAATACCATAGTACTGTTTAGGCCAAATCAAAAGCTTCTGCTGGATGGATCTGTCCCAAAGCTCCCATATTGTGACTTCTGGCTAGATACATAAGGAAACTGGATTGTCAGAGCAGGGAAAGTGTTGATGGATTTAGGGGAGAGGAATAACAGGGGAAGATGGCCTGACTCTGGGAGTAGCTTCCTGGAAACTAGGAAGGGAATGAGTTTGGGGAGGGGCTTTTCTCTATTTCACTAAGTTCTGTATTTTGTTGGTGGTGACCTAAACTCATATGGAGACTGATTGTGTATATATATCTCTAGTGGGTAAATATTGAGTTTTTTGGCTTTGTGATTGTGTCAGATCCTGCTAGTCCAAAGCAGGAGGAGAAGGAACTAAAACAAGCTTTTATTTTATTTTATTTATTTATTTATTTTGCTTTATTGCTTAGGGGCTTAGAGCAGTGGGGGACGGGGTAGAGGGAGATAATCTCAAGCAGACTCCCTGCTGAGCACAGAGGCTGTTGTGGGGCTCAACCTCACGACCCTGAGATCATGACCTGAGCAGAAACCATGAGTTAGACACTTAAGTGTATGAGTCACCCACCCGCCCCCTAGGGTAATTTTCAGGATCAAAGATATAGCCCTTTCATCTTAGAGCTATGGCCACTACCTGACTTTATTTACCCTTCAATTTATGCCCAGTTCTTTAAGTTTGCAACTGGAGAGACTTGAGCATCATTTGATCAATTCTATTTTATTTGGGGCATGGATTATTCAAATATCTTCACTCTTACTGTTCTCTCCTTTTTCAGAGGTTGCAAGTCAAGACCACGACTTGATACATTAAAGGTGTATATTTTATATGCAATAAATGTTGTATAAAAGAAAATCGATTAAAATTTTATTAATCTAGGAAAAAGATTTTGGGACTAGTTGGAATGAGGTAGTGAGAAGGGATTGATATGAAGGACTATGTGTGTTTATCACCGTTAAAGGGTTTAAATTACTTAAACCATTCTTGTCCTGGGATTTATCAGATAAGCAAATGTTGGCTATGTATAGTCTGTTTAAAAACAAACACTGCTGTATTACAAACTTATGAGCTATCTCTTCTAATTTCAGCTCTTGTATTCTTAATAGCTTTTGTCAAGGTAGCTTGTATGAACATCAGAATAAGAATTTGATAACAGATAAAAAGAGTTTGTAAAACAGTCAGAAATGCTAAGTCCTTACTTCTCAACTTGGGAGATTTTACCAAAGTCTTGCTTGCTGAACTGTTCATCTTTGCTGGAGAGATTTTGGTGGTTGAATACTTCATTTTAGTCTTCATTTTTCAGGCTTCTGTGGATTAAAATGTAATACTAGTTCAAATGCCTCAACTTGAAAATAAACAGAAACAACTGTGGCTGACTCAAAATAACATTAATAATATAGCCACATAAAGAAAACATTTATTTCAGTAAAATCTGAATTTAGTTTCTGAAAATATACCCATATTGAAATATAGTCAGAGGACAAAAAGAGCTACAAAGAAGTATTAAACTTTACATAGTGGAAAAAAAAACTTTACATAGTGGGTTATTGTTGGTAATATTGATATTAGGATTTTGAAATATTTTTACTATATTATAAAACAGAGCAAATAAGTAGATGTGTTGATACTGTAGGATTTTTACTGCAAGGGAAAGGAAATACAAATAAAAAAAAATAAGAAGCCACAGGAAAATCTCTGTAATGTTAAATCTGAACCAGTATTATCAGTGTGCCCCTATCTTAGGTTCTAAATACTTTTCCTCTAAAAGGAACCAGGATTCTCTAGGTTTGGGCTGAGAATATAAAGTGAATATGGAATATTCAGTTATACCAGAAAGCAGTTGGTCATTCAAAAACTTGTGAGTTTGTGTCAAAAGGACACAGGATCCCCTTCAAAGGGTTTCTCACTGGCCAAATTTGGCACAATTTGAGCATCAGAAAGAATGGTAATTCTTTTGGTAATTCACTATAAAGCATTTAATGCAAAAAGAAACCCACCAGTCCATAACATTCCTTAAGAATGAATGAACAAGGGATTTATTCATTACAGAATGAATGGTAGTTAGAAAAATAACAGTCTTGTAACCCTCAGTGTAATACTTGATAGAAGCAAGGATCATCAATGGATGCTGTGCCTTGCATGTCAAGCTGGGTCAGAGTACCTTATTGAAAGAATATTGCATTTTTTCTTATAAACTGCAGAAAACCCCATATTCATTCAGTAGGGTACCATTGTCTGGCTTCATCATCAAGGTAAGGTAGTGGTGCTTTGATTTGTGAAGGGAGCAGGACTTCTCCAGCCTTAAATTCTCCCTTACATTGCTTGAAATTCTACTAATAGTTTACTCCTACTTGCATTAAGCCTTGTCTTCTTTTTCCTAGATTAAAAACAAAACAAAACTGGTGTATTCCAGAGGTGATTGCTATTTAAATCTCTTACAAACTTTATATGAATCAGCTCTTCTAGCAGGGTAAGGGATGAGCATTTGGTTACTACATTGGAGGACTCCATGAAAGATAAACTTCACACAACTTTATTTTTGTTTCTGAACAACCTTGAATGGACTGAAATTCCAAATTTTCTTGTTTAGATGGAACTAGAATCTTATACACAACCATCCTATTTACAACTGGCTTCATGAGCAAGAATCTTCAAAGTCAGAAAAACACTTAGGAGCAGAGAACTTTAGATGTCATTTGTCATTTTCCTGAGCCTCTAAATCTGTGAATGAGTAGGCTAAGACCGAAGGATGGCAAAAACAAAACTGGGGTGAGTATCTAGTCTACTGATATCCATCTTTATGCCAGAGCTTCTGCACCATGTCTCCTCTCTCCCTCTTCCAATTGTAGGAAGAATATAATCAGAACTGGCAATTTAACTTCAAATGCTTGGCCAGTTGTCCAACTTCTTTAGAAATAATGAATTTCTAAATATGATAGTTAATATGTAATAATAACATGTGCAGTTAGGTAATCTTACTGTAGTTAAATTTTAAATTTTCAGAAAATAGTTCAAATAATACCCTGCACACAGTAGGTATCCAGGTAGCACTTCACTGATAACATGAAAATTGTAATGCTGGATTGTTGTTTTTGTTTGTTTCTTTGTTTCCTTTTTTATCCAAAGATCCTTATGTCCCAGAAAAAAAGTTCTCCTGGATGGACATTAACCACCCCCTAACCAAAAAACTGTTGCATTTTCAAATAAATCTGGGAAGTGTTCCTATGTATATTATTCAACCTCTTTTGAAGTCAGAACCACATTAGCATAGTAAAGTTGTTGACAGTCTTCCGTTGAAGATTCATGGGTACTTTTGTTTAATTATTTTTGGAAATTATTTGATCTTGTAACTTTCCCCACTACTTTTAAAAAACACCCCTGTTAACATGGACTATCTGTTATCATGGTCTAATTTGAGATAACACACTTGGAGGAACTCTGCTCTAAACCAAAGTTAGCTTTCTGATTTAAGCAACATAGATAAGAAACTGAAATACCACATTTACAATGGAGTGATTGGCACAAAGTCAGCTGCTTTTTAAAAATCAAATGATAAATCAAAAGCATAGTCAGAAAAAAGGATAGTCAGGAAATATTTCCAAATCCTAATCTAAAAAACAAAGTGTTTTCTTTCTTTCTTTCTTTCTTTCTTTCTTTCTTTCTTTCTTCCTTCCTTCCTTCCTTTTTTAACAAAGTGTTTTCTTTAAATAGTCTACAAATCTTTTGCTTTAAAAAATACAATCACGGGGTGCCTGAGTGGCTCAGTGGGTTAAAGCCTCTGCCTTCTGCTCAGGTCATGATCCCAGGGTTCTGGGATCAAGCCCCACATCCAGCTCTCTGCTCAGCAGGGAGCCTGCTTCCCCCCACCCACCTCTGCCTACCTCTCTACCTACTTGTGATCTCTGTCTGTCAAATAAGTAAATAAAAATCTTAAAAAAAAAAATACAATCACTCTTCACCATTTTTTCAGACTTGAAATTTACTCTCTACTCTCCTATTTTTAAGTCAGAAATATTTCAGAATATATAGCAGTATAAAAATCACTAGTTTTTCATGCTGCTTTTCCCAATAATATAAGCAAATATTCTTGCACACTGGTTCTGATACCTTACCTTAGTCATGAACGTGAAAAGCTTGTCTCAAATAATGAAGTTTCTTGTTGTCAGTGTTTTGGTAGTGGTTGATGCTACATTCCAACTCTACTTATATATGCACTTGGATTAAGCAACATTGGGTGGCAGTGTTTGGTGAATGAGGCAATGCAAATAGCACCAGTTGAATGGATTAGAATGAGTGGGAGTATATCTTATTCCCACAGCCAAATCCTAAACAGAGTTTTTAGATTATTTTAACTGTAGCACTTCCAAAGAGTTATACTCAGTTAATCTTTAATTTTTATGAAAGTTCTATGACATGGGCCTTAGGTACTGTTTATTGCTCAAAATAAAGCATACAAGGGCAAAGACTTTCATTGCCTTTCTCTTTTCTACTAGGAAGTCAAAAACTTTAGATAATCTTTTTCTGATTGTAAAAATAATGTATGGGTGCTCAGAAAATGGTTAAATGATAGGAAAGCATGTATGCTATATTTCCTGACATTCTTTTTCCAATACAGAAATACTATACATATCTATTTTTCATAAGAAAGAGAATCTACTGTATTATATTGTAAGTTGCTTTTTTGATTTTCCAATTAATGTCACAAATATTCTTTTATAGGAGGCTTTATAAAACCCTCAATCATGTAAGTATAGCATCACAAATCTTTTATTGATTAACACTTTGACCATTTCTGTTTTTCTCCTTTCTTTTCTTTTATTTCTAAAATTACCACTGTCGCAACAACTGACACCTGTGTGTGTGTGTGTGTGTGTGTGTGTGTGTGTTGTGATTCCTGGTGAACTTTTGCATGTTCACTGGTAGCACAATTCCTAGTAGCAAGATTGCAGAACCAGAGTTTGTGCATCTTATATATTGATAAAATATTACTCTATTGAATTTCTAAAAGTTTGTATTGATTTATGTGTTTTTAATGATCCAGGGAATGTTCTTTTCACCATTGCCTTAGCAACAGTGGGTGTCATCACCTTTAAAATGTTTGCCTTTCTAGTGGAATTTAAGAAACAAAACAAATGAGCCAAGGAGGGGAAAACAGAGACAAACCAAGAAACATACTCTTAACTATAGAGAACAAACAATGGTTACCAGAGGGGAGGTGGGTTGGGGGATGGGTTAAATAGTTGATGAGTATTAAGGACACCACTTGTCATGATAAGAACAGAGTGATATATGGAAGTGTTGAACCACTGTATTGTACACCTGAAACTAATCTTATACTGTATGTTAACCAACTGGATTTTAAATAAATAAAAAATTTTTTAAATTTGCCTTTCTAAAGAGTGGAAGATATCTCATGATTTTGAATTTTATTATATTTAGTGAAATTAAGCATCTTTAAAAATATATTTATTGTCAGTTTCTATAAATTATTGATTTATATGAATTCTTTATGAATTAAGGAATAAAACATGTGTTATCTGTGTTGAAAAATTTTCCCCAGTACCATTTGTCCTTAGACAAATGGCATTTTTTTGATAATATATAAATTTTCAAATCTCCTGTGGTCAAATTTAATTATTGTTTTAGAATTTCTGGATTTTGTGTTCTGTTTCAAAAGACCTCCCCTCTTCTAAAATTATAAATAAATTTATCACACCATTTTCTAAAATTGTATTGTCTACTACTTCATATCTAAATCATTGACCCACTATCATTTTTAGTATATAAAGAATAGGATTTTTTCCCCTCCAGTGCTTATCTCAACCACACATGTAATCCAATTTAGACAAAGTGAAGTTTCATATGTTATGTTGGGACTAGCATGCAAAGGGCTGTAAATGCAGCAATAAGAAGTTGGAATTTCATCCTGTAGTCAACAGGAATCTTTTAAAAGTTTTTTATGCAAGTGAGAAGTATTATAAAAAATGTGTTTTGTGAATGTAATTTATGGTTGTGTGAAAGAATAACTGAAGGAATGAAAGAAGAGAAAGACAGGAAACAGAGCCCAGTCAGAAAGCCAACTGAAATACCCAGGCAAAAAAGCAGTGAGGGCAGGGACTAGGGCATTGTTAGGCTAGTAAGGAGCAGATGAAGGTGATGAGTGCTGCTGGCATTTCATAGAGTCCTTAAATATTAGCGTGAGAAAGGGCCCCAGAGATCCCTGTTCCAGTTCCACTAAGTCACTTAACTCGTTAGTGGCTGAATCAGGATTAGAACCCAAGTTTCACTCTCAGCTCAGGGTTGTGGTTGTGTCCACCACAGAGCCTCCACAGCTCTTTTTGGTAGTGTTTGTATCAGGTCTGGACTGAGGAAGTGAAGAGATGAAGGTAAGTGAGGGGGCTGTCAGTGGTTCAGAGTAGGAAACTCATGTGCAGTGTCTTTTTTCAGGTACAGGTAATGAATCTGACATGGGGCAGATAGAGTTTGAGATACTTGAGGAACAAATATAGAAATTTCAGCACTGAGCTGGAATTAAGTTGTGGGTGGGTAGGGGAGGCCAGAAGTAGCAATCTGGATTTGCTACATGTGAATTTCATTTGTTACAGCATGAGAATTGATGATGTGGGAACAAATGAGATTGTCTCAGCTGAGTGTGGAAGAGGAAGAGCAGGCTATGTCTAGATGGAACTATATGGAAATACATTTAAGAGTGGGGAGAAGCTAAGGAGTTATCAAAGAAGACCAGAAAGAACACTAGAAAAAAGAAGAAGTCATATATTATGAAGGCTAAAAGAGAAAACCATCTCAAAAAGGAACATATGGTAGATGATCACTACAGAGACCTAGGTGGAGATTAGAGACCTTGGAAAGAGTCCAGTAATCATGGGAATCTCCAAGAAACTGCAGTGGATTGCACAGTGGAGAGGAGGAACTGAGAATTTTTCAAGAAATACAATAATGAAAGGGAAACAAAGAGAAAATTGTATCTTGACAGTACCGTGGAGAATGGAAGATACTGCTTACTAGTTAGACGACCTTGGGCAAGTTACTTGATACTTCTAAACTCTCAGTTTCCTCATAATAATTTTCTTTATAGTAATAAATGAGCCATTCAGTGGCTCATTGAAAGAACTATATGAGAAGTTATATTTTAAACCCTTGGCACAGAAGCTGGCACATAGTGGGAACTTAATACATGTTTTTATTATTATTATTATTGATTTTTTTATTGGAATATGGCCCTCTTAGGCTTGTTTCACTGTAGAGAGAAAAGGAGAATGAAGAGAGGGAAATGAAAAGGGGAGGACTGGTGTAATAAAGTCCCAGAGGAGACAGAGAGAGGGGAAAGAATACTAGTGGAGTGTTTGGCTTTAAAAGGAGGATGCATAATTCTTTAGAAGAGGAGGAAGAGCAAGAGAATGGGAGAGATTATGGCATTTTAAGGGACATGAACTTGATAGTCTTGTAAAAATGGCCTGAAATCTTCATAAAGTAGGTTGTGAGAAGAGTTATAGAAATTAAGAGAAATAGGCATGAGTTTTAATTTTTGAGGGTAAGTGGTTCCTTGGAGAATGTAAAAAAAAAAAAACCAATTTACAAGGAATGAGGAACTACTGTTCATAGATATTGAGTTTCAGTTTTATTTTTTATTTTATTTTTTAAAATTTATTTTATTAATTTTATTTTTTAAAAGATTTTATGTATTTATTTGTCAGAGAGAAGGAGAGCACAAGCAGGGAGAGCAGCAGGCAGAGGAAGAAGCAGGCTCCCAGCTGAGCAGGGAGTCCGATGCAGGACTCTATCCTGGGACCCTGGGATCATGACCTAAGCTGAAGGCTGACATTTACCTGACTGAGCCACCCAGGCAGCCCTGAGTTTCAGTTTTAGAAGATGAAAAAATATTTGGACATGGGTTGTGGTAATGGTTACTCAATAATATGAATGTACTTCATACCACTGCACTACATCCATAAAATTGTTAAAATGATAAATCTTAACACAATTTAAAAAATGATTTTAAAAAAGATTACAAAATGGGAGTGAGAAAAATGAGAAAGACGAGGTTGTTTGTAAAGGAATTCTAATGTTCCCTATCTTGGAGGTTAGAAAAGTTCTGAAGCTAATGGTTGTCACAATGAGGTTTTGTGGGTGACCTGTGGAGGAGTATTAAAGAGTCATCAAAACAGACAATGGAGTCACCAAGATTGATATCAGCAGAGGCAACATTAACTAGAAAAGAAGATGAGGGTCTCTGTCAACATGAATGGAAAGAAATGAACATAAGTAGAAAATGAGAATGTGCCACTTCTCTGTTGGCCCTGGGAGATGGGCATACACAAGAAAAATTGGTGGGTTTTGAGGATAGTGCTATCACCAGGGGAAAGCCACATTTTAGGTAATAAAAGGAAATAGAAGAAGATTTTTAAGAAAAAAGGAGGGAGACAACGTTCCAGATGAAATGTTACACATTTAAATCACGAAAAACAAAAAACCCCAAACAACCTGGAAGATTTTAATCTATCAAGAAGTAATATCTTACATAGAAATTCATTAGTTGATGATTCACATCTGAACAACAACAAAAAATGTGTGAAGTATAATCATTTCCACAGTTGCAATGTGTTTTAGTCTCTGCCCCAGGAAGGCTTCCAGAAATTTACGTTCAACAAATATCAAGTGTACATAACTTGTCAGGGACAATGTATTCCAACAGTATTAATTACTTTCTAGGCATCAAAGTGTACATGGGACACTGCATGAAAATTTTCATTTCACTTTGTCTTATTATCTACATCTGATCAACTGGAAAATCTGTTATTAAATCACTAACCACCTCTCATATGTCAGGCAATGCCCTTTGATTAACAGTTTCCCTCTTTTAAAATACTGATACCCTTTATCATGTTAAACCTGTTGGTCTTTCTTTCCTTATTGTGAATTTTACTTCTAAAATAAATTCATTTAGTTAGACTGATTTCCTGTGTGGAGGCTTCTTGTTAACATGCAGAGTTTGTAAGAAATTTTTAAAATACATGCTAATTATAGAAAATTTGGAATATAAAATATTTGATGCCCTAGAAAGTAATTAAATGCTTTGGAAAGAAGATACTTAGTAATCATTGTAAGGAAATTCTGCCCTCCTAAGATCCCAAAGTCCCAAATGATGCTGGGTTTACACCTATCTGTACTACAACAGAGTGCTGCCTAGTAATGGTAACAGTAACAACTCAAACAATTGTCCAGCGCTGGGCTAAGGGCTGGAGGTATAGTATTGAACAAAACAAACTTTTTCCTACCTTCCTGGAGTTTACTTTCTTTGGGGAGATAGATATGAAGCAAATGATCATACAAATAATTAATTCACAAACAGTGATAAATAAGAACTGTCTGGTAAAGAAGATGAGGAGTAGTACTAACGTAGTGTGGTCACAGAAGGTGGCATTTATGCTGTACTCCGAGCGTGTGAAAAATCTGCGGAAGAGAGGGGACAGAGGGTGCCTTCTGGACAGAGAAAACCCTAGGGGCAAGGGCCCTGACAGAACTTGTAGTATTTAGGGAACTAAGCAGGCTAGTGTGGCTGGAACTCAGTGGACAATGAAGAGAGTATAATGTCATGAGGTCTGTGATGGAAGGGGAGAGAAGCCAGCTAGGGTTGGGTCATGAAGGCCAGGGGAAGGAACTCGGATTCTATTCAAAATGCAATGGGAAGCCAAGGAAGTGTTTTAAGTAATATGGGATATGACTTGGATTTTGTTTTCAAAAGAGTGCTCTGGCTGCCATCTGAGGGACAGATAGAGGGCATTAAGAGGGAAGGAATGAAATCAGCAAGGAGTCTGCATTAGTTCAGAGGTGGTGATGATGATGATAATAGTGATGGCAGTTACAGTGTCCTGGCCATCTAATTGTCACCATGACCCTGGCATTTGAGTATGATTGCCTTCATTTTAGAAGTAAGGAAACAGAGATTGAGAGATTAAATAAATGTCTTAGTAAGTAGCAAAGCTAGGGTCTGAACTCAAGTCCATCTTGTTCTTTCTCTTAATCCATGAGAATCATTGGTAGAATGAGGTATAATTAAATTCCTGAGCCTGAAAGTCCATTCATCACCTTGTCAAGCTTGCATGGTCTTGCATAGTCAGAAGATCTATGAAGGTATGGTGCAATTTTACAAACCCATTCTTGGGTACTAGAAAATTACTGGAGGAAGAGAGTCCTCAAACTTTCCTAGCTGGTAGGAGGGAGAGGAGATGAGGAGTCTGACTAAGCTTGGCCATACTATATGACTTCATTCTGGGAGATTTTATAGGGGAGCAGGAGGGAAAGAGTGAGATGGGAGGGTAATTACATTATCCTCTGTTTCCTTGGGTATACTGGTTTCACTTCTTTCTTGGGGGAGATCAGAAAAAGTGATGTGGAGGAACAGGAGGTTTAAGTTTGGGGAACAATGAGACAGCATTGTCCTTACTCAAACTGAATCACTTCCTGTCACTGACACTCTGAAAGTTTCTGCATACCCCTTACCTGGACCCAGGAGAGAACATTTCTCCCAGAAAGAGGAAGCAGTATGAAGAAATTTGGCAAATCAATATATGACTCAACCCAAACCCATGTAAGAGGAGGTAGGGATGTTATGAGTATTTAGGAAAACTTTCTTTTGTTCTTCACTTAGCATATGTAAAGTACATCTATGCCTTCCCACAGTTTTCCTGGACTCATGCTTACCCAATCATTTTTATTCACTGGCACTACCTGTCCCTTAATTTTTCTAACATCACAGAACACCTCCTCTCCCCACTGTACATTTTGCACCATTGGACTGCTTGCTGTTCCTCAATTCACTGGGCACTTGCACACCTCCACACTTCTGCTCAAGCTTTTCCTCTTGCTAGAGATCCCTTTTCCTCTTTGTCTGTGAATCCTCTATTCAACCTTTAGAGCCCAATTCAAATGCTTTTGTTTCCCTAACCACCCACAATTAAGCAGAATTTATTGCTTCCTTTCTTACTTGCTTATCATATCCAAGTATATACAATTTCATATCTCTTCTGATGGA
This sequence comes from Meles meles, assembly GCF_922984935.1. Taxonomy (NCBI): domain Eukaryota; kingdom Metazoa; phylum Chordata; class Mammalia; order Carnivora; family Mustelidae; genus Meles; species Meles meles. Next base: position 63,572,835 of record NC_060076.1, read on the forward strand.
CTGCTAGCTCCTTGGGAACAAAGATTATTCCTTAGTCATCTTTATTTCCCAAGCAATTATTGATAGCAGGCACCCAGTAAATATTGTGTACTTTGTATCTGTCCTTGCAAAATCCCTACATAATAGATTAGGCAAGTATTTCCCACTGAATAGATATGGAGGCCCTGTCCAAATCCCAAAGATCTACTGAGTGGTGGAGTTGAGACTGTAAATTGACCAGTGCAGAATTGGCTGTAATACAAAATGACAGTTTTATATGACTCAGCAAACAGAACTCAGGTCTTCTTGTTCCTGGGTCAATGCTCTTTCTAAATCATTTAAAGAAGCTGACTTTCTGCTTGGCCATGGCCCTGTGGTTTTAGTGTGACCAAACATTTCGAATTGTTCAGTTGTGTGTTGTTTTATTCCCCTCTGGTGCCTCTCCCCATGCCTCACATACTTTTGAGACATAGCTATATATTGAACCAAATCTTTAATGATTTTTTTTTTTAAAGAAGCAGAGTTAGAATGACCTCCAATCCCAAGCTTAGACTCGGGGTTTTCTCCTTCCCTGCAGGGCTGTTCAGCTCTTTAGGTCTTAGTTCCTCATCTCAAAAATGAAGAGGGTGCATGAAAGCCAGGGTCTTCCTATCCCTTTGACTCTTTCTTGTGCTCCTATACAGGCTCCCACTTCAACTCCTCCCTTCCCCTTTCCCTGGGCTTGCTACTTCAATACTCGCAGCTGCACCAGTCCCTTGCCCACAAAAGATGTCATTCTCAGAAAAATGCACAAACTCTGCCTGTGCCTCCCTCCTCTCCTTTCACTGCCTCAGAGCACATAAGATGACAGGATTAGACAAGGGGAGAATTAAGTAACCTGGAGTCATGTCTTAGGCAAAGGCAGATCTAAAATTCAGGTAAACCATGGACTTGGCTACATTCTGTTTTAGGGCACAATTACAGAGAAAAACCAAGTCTGTAGCATACATACACGGATTTGGAAAACTCTTAAGTGCTAGAGAAACACTAGCACTTAAAAAGAAACAACATGGAACAAACTGGTCCTTGGTTTTAGTTTAATTCTGAGGTTTAAAGTTGAGATCATTTTTTTTCTTTTACTTACAATTTTTAAAGTAAAACTGGTCAAATAATATATAAATTATGGATTTTCTAAAAATTTAGTGGAGCATAAAAATTCAATAAGCATATGCAGAGTTAAAATAAAAGCTTTGTATGTATTGCACTACTGGGTATTTACCCTAAAGATACAAACGTAGTGATCCGAAGGGGCACGTGCACCCGAATGTTTATAGCAGCAATGTCTACAATAGCCAAACTATGGAAAGAACCTAGATGTCCATCAACAGATGAATGTATGTATAAAATATAAATAAAAATTTTATTTAAAATAAAAATTTCATATATGTATATATATATATGCTCTATATATTTACAATAATTTTGTCAGGGAGGTATTATTATTTTCCCTATTTTATATGAGAAAACTGGGGAACAGAAAGATCAAGTAACTTGCCCAAGGATCCATGGTTAAAACCTGAAGTGTGCATGTTTTCAGAATTCATGAGGTGCTCTAGATAGGGGTGGAGGAACGTAAACTTCCGGGTTTCAGATATTCCTACTTATCACCCACACATAGAGCAGAAACTCCTTATTCATACTTGGTTTCTGCTTAAAGTTTACTTGGTCAGAAAGGTTTTTCTACAAGAAAACAAATTAAAGTTTTGAGAATATGGCATAAATCCCTGTCATCTGGATTATTTAACCTTGTAAAGGGAGAGTGAAACTAAAGCCCAGTTCATATACCATCATTGACAGTCTAGTTGGTGAGTAGATTTAGGAGCACCATAAGGAGTAGAAACCCTGTCTGAAAAAGAAATAATGCAAAGAACCAAGAGATTTTTTAAAAAATCAGTAATTTATTTATTAATAAAAATATGGTTTATATGTTTAAATTTTAATGTTTGTCCATTATAAAGTTAATTAACCAGACTTTGTTTTCAGTACGATGGTGTATTAGTTACCATGACAAGTACCTCTGACTTTTGAAATATTGAAAGAAATAGTAAAAAATAATGTCTTTTTATTTAAACTCGTGGTTGAACTGGAGGGGAAGTAAAGAATGTATAGTGCTCAAAATACTGGGAGGCAAGAAATCTTGGCTTTTCCCTAAAGTTGTCTACCAAATGCTAGAGACAGGGTAAACAACTATGTGAAATGCAGGCCCCAGGAGATAAAGCCCAGGATATGCCTAACATGGGGATGCTAATAATGCATGGCCTAAACCTGAACATCCAAAATCCTGCACTAGCAGTAGAAGGGTGGTTGAGATAAATAAACCTCACTTGCAGGACACCACTAGGAAGTTTGTTTGACTCAACTCTGGCACTGGACAGAAAGAAAACAATTCTTCTGAGGATTTCTCCCCTCATGAAAAGTCAGCCCTGATATGGGTTTATAGTCTGGAATCACACTACCTGTGTGTTTCCAAAAGTCTGAAATAGAGAATTAAATATAAAATGGTTTTAGGTTGGTAGTGTCTCAAGAAAAATGGGAAAGGCAAACACAAGTCTTAACTTGAACTCAGCTGCAGCCCAAGCCACAAAGTATCCATTTGCACAGAAAAATTTCCAGGCCAAATGAGTAGTTTGCAGTCAAAATTTATAAAACAAACAAGAATAGTAGGTACCATGGTGAGAACCACAGAAGGGGCAGACAGCAGAAACCATCCTGCAAAGTTGCTGTATGTATTAGAATAATCAGGAATGACATATAAAACACTTAATTAAGTTTTAATATTTTTAGGTAGAGTTCTAAAAATATTGAAAGAAGGAACAAAGAAAAATTAGATTCAAAGAAGATCCAAATAGAATGTCTAGAAATTAAAAAATGTAATATTGAAATTAAAACGTCATTAAACAGCAGATTAAATAGATTAGACATAGTGAACTAGATGAAGAATCAGTGAAATAGAAAATATATCTGAAGATATTCTTTGGAATACAATTCAAAGATACATAAAGATGGAAAATATGGAAAAGGGTGTGAGAAACTTCGAGGATAGATAATGTATATGTATTTGGAATTTTAGAAGGGGATGATAAAATAGAGAAGGGAAAATATTTGAAGGTATAAAGACCGAGAACTTCCAAAATTACTGAAAGATTCCAATTTCTAAGGAGTCTTTCTTTGACTTTCTTAGACTCCTAAGGAGTCTTGGGTCTAAGAATCCCAAGCAAGTTAAAAAAATTAAAGAAATCCATATTTTTATATATTAATTATGAAACCGCAGAACATTGAAAAAAGAGAGAAGGTGAGGAAAATGAAGCTATTGGGATGAGGAAGAGAAAATTTTTATAGGGCTTATGGATGGATTGTTAGTCCTAGAGTAGTCCCCAATTTCACAAACCTGAGAAATAAACATCAGGTGCTTTTGGAACCATTAAGTCAGATCTTTACTCAAAGTCACAGAGCTTTGTGTGAAGTCAGGACAAGAACTATGGTCTCCCAACTCACTAAATGGTAGCTATCACTACTCTTCCCTCTCTAACCTGGGGCTATTTCTTTAAAATATTAAACAATGGCAAAGAAAAACAAAGTGTGAAGAAAGTACAGGGAACAGTTTCAGTTTATTAGGGAACTTTCTGGCACTGTTGTTACGTATCATGTATGGAATTTAATAACTATTTTAATACATTCTTACACAGTACAGTGTCCCATCACTAGGAACCAATGAAGCTGCTCAGTTTTCCATTTGAGGTAAAGCATTGAAACAAAGCATTGTTTCCTTTAAGCTTATAAGATAACATGAGGGTAGAATGAGAAAGGTTTTAGAAGATGTAATCAAAGCAGAGTCACGGGAAATAGTTCTGGCATAGCATTCTGTAGAAGGTGGCAAAAGAACAAGTAGGGATAGATGGAAAAATCTCAATCTGGGGAGAGTCTTCTGAGAAATACACACAGGAAAGCAGGTACCAAGCCACAGGATGTGTAGATATCTGAGTCACTAAGTCATAAATCAAACCTCAAAACTGGAGTTGAAATACAGTTTGTTTTGTTTCAGTTCACTGTCTTAGACCCAGCTTGTTTTACTTTCTGAAAAGTTTATTTATACTGAGATCCACAGCGGAAGACAACTGGCAAGGCTTGTGTCTCAAGACAAATCATTTGTATATATATCAAAATCTATCATCTCCATTCATTAAAAGACAGTAATTGCATCTATGTATATGTATGTATGGAAGAATTATTTCTGAGTCTTGCCTAATTCTCTACAAATATATACCAACATGTGTAAGAACATCTGGAATTAGCAACAATACAAGAAACATAAATTGTTTAACCAAGAATGAAAACTTACACATTATTGTTAGTTTTGACTCTGGGAATAGTGCCCAGACTCCAAACCCTGAAGTACTTTAATATTTGTATAATTTGAAATCCTAACAAGGATACAATTCTCTGGGCAGTAGCCTAAATTTTATCAGGTAACTTGCTGTTCGTCTTTTAAGAGAAACATGAGATCTTTAGACAGGCAAAGATTTAAATTTTGAAGCTCAGAGAAGAATGAATAGAATGAAATATGTATCTTAAAATTTGCTCATTTGTAAAGAGGCAGGCTTGGGTATGGTACATTTTTCAACCACATAAAACATTGATGAGGAGAAATTTTTTCCAGATACCAACAATATATATTTAAAGCCAGTAAAAGTTATACCTAGCTTCAATTTCTAGTGCACAAGGATGCCACTTAGAAACTTCTGGAATTGATCCTGGGAGATAGTAGGCTTTGGAAAACTAAGGAATAACAAGAGTAATTTCTAAAAGGATGAGCCAGATATTTATGGAAATGGGCACAGAGGAGCTCTGGTCTCTAAAATTTGGAAGCAAGAGAAGGCAGCCTGAAGCAGCAGCTGAGGTAACAAACTTTGTATTGGTGGAAGATAAATGTAGCAGACTTCCTTTAAAAATAAAAACATTATAAAAAAAGTTTTCTCTTCAAGAGTGGAAATCAACTACTGGTTCGTCAAGTGCTTGCTAATTGTATTATGAAGACTAAAGATAAGTTTTTATACCTAAAAACTTTTTATACCTTTTATAGGTATAAAAAACTTTTATACCTAAAAATAGGTATAAAAGGTAAGTTTCAAAAGGTAAGTTTCATGGTCCTGACACCCAACCAGAAGATGAAAATTGTCCTTGTGCTAAAACACAAACTAGTCAGCCCAGTGAGCCTTTATTTTGATGTCACATGTAGAACCTTGATATAATCTGGTTTATTGAATAGTTATGATAGGGGTTCCTGGGTGGCTCAGTCAGTTAAGCATCTGCCTTCGGCTTGGGTCATGGTCCCAGGGTCCTGGGATTGAGCCCCATGTCAGGCTCCTTGCTCAGCGAGGAGTCTGCTTCTCCCTCTGTCCCTCCCCCTTGCTTGTGGTCACTCTCTCTCTCAAATAAATAAAATAAAATAAAACAAAAAAACAAAACCCCAAATGCTTGTAATAAATTACACAAAGCAAATACTGTGTTCACTTATATGTCATTTGAACAATGTTTTATTCAAGAAAATTAATCAGGGTGGGTTATTATTAACTCATAATGATTCAACAATACCTCGACTAAATTTTTTTGAAAGTATTTTGTATTCAAGTCTATAAAAACTAGCTCTTTCTGCCATCTTGGAGCCTACAGAGGCCTGCCAGTAACAGGACTCCTAAAATGACTGAAGTCTGTGGTCCAAGACCATTTTTGCTGGCTATAAGTGGGGTCTCTAGAACTGGAGGGAGTACACAGCTCTTCTTAAAATTAAAGGTGTTTAAAAAAAAGGAAAAATTAAAATTAAAGGTGTTTATCCTTGAGATGAAATTGAATTCAATCTAGACAAGAGGTAGGCTTATCTGTACACAGAAAAGATAAATATAGTAACTCCTGGTAGCAAACTGAACAAAACCAGGGTAACATGGGGAAAAGTAACTTATGCTCATGGAACCAGTGACATGGTTCATGCCAAACTCTGAAGCAATGTTTCTGCCGAAGCTACAGAATCCATGTGATTCTGTACCCCTGAAGGATTTAAACTTACTGAAAAGTAAATAAACAAAGCTATAGATTTGTTTTAAAAAAGTCTATAAAAACAAAATTTGTGACCATGGAACTAAGAGAATAATCCTTTTTTTTTCTACTATGGTATGACACTTTAAACAAAGTGATTCCTGACTTTTTTTTCTGAAACCTAAATGCAATATGATGATTTGTTTCATTCCGTAATTAATGTTGCTTTGCAATTGATAAACAATAGACAATGGCTTAAGTCCAAAATTACAATTACAGTGAAGTCATGTTTTTTTCTAAATTGTGTTTCCTTAGCTAACTCAATTCTGGGGGAAAATTATTAGCTTCCCCAGACTGACATAGTGTATTTCTAGGGAAGGTAAAGAAAATACATGCATTAAAGGAGAACCACAATGCCCACCTATCAGAATGGCTAAAATGAGGAAGATAGAAAATATCAAGTATCTGCAAAGATTTGGAACAAATGGAATTATTATACATGACTGATTAGAGTACAAATTGCTGTACCCACTTTGGGAAATAATTTGGTAGTATTCACTACAGCTGAACATGTGCATACATTTTGGCCCAACAATTCTATTTGAGGGAATATATGAAAGGCATAAAAATGTCAAAAGACATAATAAGGGAATGTTCATAGCAGTAGTAGTCATATAATGCTAAGCTGGAAACATTGAAAATGTCCATCCACATTTTAATAGATAAATTGTTGCACATTTACTTAGAAGAATTCTAACTATTAATGAGAATAAACAAGCTACGTCTATGTGGAACTACAGGGATGGATCTCACAAATGCAATGTTGAGTGAAAGGCTAGATGAATGCATTTATAAATGGTTCAAAGACACCACAAGCAAATTGAATGTATGATATTAGAAAGCATAATGCTATTCTCGAGGTACAGAGCAGTGACTAGAAAAGGACGTGAGGAGGCTCTTAGAGTTCTTCAATTTCTTCAATTCAATTTCAAAAGAAACTTCAATTTCTTTAAATGGTTACTTATGTTTGTCCACTTTGTGACAATTCATTAAGCTATCCAGTCATGACTCATGCAGTTTTGTGTATGTGTGTGTGTGTGTGTGTGTGTGTGTGTGTGTGCTATACGTGAATGAAAATTTTTAAGTTAAAAGAAAGAGAGACTGTCAGTGAATTCTAAAATATATAGGTTCCACATTCTTAAGTGTGGTGGTCAAAGAGACTCATTGACAGAATTAAGTAAGCACTATATGTCATGATTTAAAAAATTAAGGAAGTGTCAGCATCCGTGTTTAAGAATGCATTGAGCTGACTGGAAAATGGTCAGTTGGGAAATGCACACATTTTCTTCTTCTCTTAGTGCAAAATAAGTTGTTATGATATGCCTGATTAAAGACTTAGTTTTCTGACCTGAAGGAATTGAAATTTGCTCAGATTAAAAGAGATTTTTGAGGTGTTTTTGAAATAAGTCAGAATCCTCATGGTAAATTTGAAAAGAGTTTGGCTGCCCTTCCTACGAGTGCCCCCCCCCTTAAGTTCTTAAAAAACCAAAAAAAGCTGGAGATCTGTGGGAATTGGAAGATGTTGAAAGTTACCTGGGTTGAATGTAGTTTCTTAGCTGGCAAATCTCTTTTCTTTCCCCAAAGAATAAGTGTAGATATGCAGAAACATAAACCATTCATGGTAATTCTGTCTGTCTGACAATAATGCATTTAGGAGTAGGCATGTGACGCAGATCTTGCTAATGAGACAAAGGGGAGGTGTGTCTGGGACTTCTGGGAAAAATTTTTTTCCTTAAGAGTAAGCACTTTTTGACTTGCACTCACTTGGCCTCTGTGAGGATGTGATGCTCAGAGCTCAGAGCTCTTGCATAAAGGCAGAGATCATGGACAGTCTGAGGACCTCAGAGGAGAGGGTGAGAAGAGTTTGGGTCTTTGGTGATGTCCTTGATTCTTTGCATCATTTGTGGAACTGCCCACTTTATAACTTCTTGTAAAGAGCAACAAGTGTGCTTATATTTTAAGCCATGTTCAATTCATTATTCTATTTTTGTAGCTAACGCATAGCAAGTAATACAAATTCTCTTTGTTTTTTGTCTAAATGTCATCTACATTGGCTTTTTCTAAACACTAAAATTAAATGGCAAACAACTAATGTATTCTGGACATTGATTTAATAATATCTTTAAAAATAGCTGGGATATTTAAACATTTCCCCTGACCTCCATGCTTAAAACGCTTCTTTTTCTCTTTTAATATAATTTTTATTTTTATTTTATTTTTAAAAGATTTTATTGATTTATTTGAGAGAGAGAAAGAACATGAGAGGGACAAAGGGCAGTGGGAGGGACAGAAGCAGATTCCCTGCTGAGCAAGAAGCCTGACAACTACTCAGGCAGGCGGATCCCAGGAACCTGAGATCATGACCTAAACTGAAGGCCAACACTTAACCAAATAAGCCATTCAGGCGTCCCTTTAATTTAATGTTTAATTAAATTTTTAATTAAATTTATCAAATTTTATTAAATTTATTAAATTCAGTAGTGTTAATGCTGATCTGTAGCAGATATCTAGAACTTTTTTATCTTACAAAATTGAAACTATATTCATTGCACAACAACTCCCTGTTTCCTCCTTTCCCAGGCCCCTGATGATACTGTTCCACTCTCTGTTTCTATATGTTTGACTACTATAGACACTCATATAAGTGAGATAATACAGTATAAATGTTTGTGTGTGGTTTATTTCACTTAACATAATGTCCTCAAGGTTCATCCATGTTGCAGCATGTAATAAAATTTCCTTCTTTTCAAAGACAGAATAATATTCCATTGTATGTATATACCACATTTTCTTTATCCATTTATCAGTGAATGGACATTTGGACTGATATTACCTCTTGGCTATTTTGAATAATACTGTGATGAACATGGGTATACAAATATCCCTTCAAGATCCTGCTTTCAATTCTTTGGGCTATATACCCAAAAGTGGCATTGCAAGGTCATATAGTAGTTCTATTTTAATCTTTTGAGGAATTATCATACTTTTTTCTGTATCAGCTAATTTAAACAGTTTAATATTTAAATAATTTTATATTTTAAACAAAACTATAGCATAATAATATGGATATATAAATGATATATTAAAATTAATTGTAAATATATTTTCATAATATGTGAAAATTTTCTCTGGTACAAAAACTGAAGTTACTCCTTGCATAACTTTTATAGAAATTTTCTCCTGTGTTTGGGATATGCCTATCAAACAGTAATAGAAACACTGATCAAGTTGTTAAAAGTTCTGTAGAACTTTAGATATTCCACACTACTCTCACTGTCATGTTATCCCAGATTAGTTGGTATAGTCCAAAGCCAGAATGAGAGTCCCTCCCCATGCTGGTATTCAGCTGGCAGGCTCCACGTGGCTGGGTCTTTTCCTAATTATCTCTGCTTATGCCATACCAGCTGTAGAACATCACCCCAGGATAAACCATGAGATATTTTTTTCACACCAAAATAGCCACCTAGTAATACACTGTGTCATGTATTAGATGATATTAAATTGATTATTAAAAAGAAATTTAAAAATTAAGAGTATGGAAGTTCCTTCCTTCCTTCCTTTCTCTCTTTCCCATTCCTTCTTTCCTTCCTTCCTTCATTCCTTTCCTTTCTTCCTTCCTGGAATGAGGGAAGGGTCACACTTTAATGTCCCAGTCCTTGGTCCCTGGGCTGTCCAGTGCCTAGCCATTCCCCATGGCCCAGTTGCTCATGCCTGTGGTTTTGGCTTACCTCATCAGGGCCTTCAGCAGAGGCTGTCCCATCTTCCTTGGGCACCAATTTCACATCTAGCTCCAGCTGACCCATGTAAAAACTGAGGGCACAAGCACAGAGCAGGCCTAGGCCAATACAGTCCCCATGCCCACCAACTAGAAATTGCTGCCCTACACCATGCTCAAGCTGTGCAGCAGGAAGAAGCCACTGGCAGCTTCCCAACCCATGTCAAGGGTTTGGAAGTTTGCCACTCACAGGTGTGGAGGTTCCTGGCAATTGACCTGAAAAAACTTAAGTTACAATCCACACTCTGGATATTTAATTCCTGTACAAGTTTAAACAGAGCTTCCTTGTGCAACAATCAGAAAATATAACTCAGAGGGCTGGAAACTTGTCCATGATGGTATGACAAGCCTTTGTCTCCCACTTTGCCTACTTCATGGGCTGCTCCAGCTATTCTCCAAATTGTTTAGGAGCATTTATGACAAATAACCAGAAAAAAAATTGGATGCTGCCAAAAAATGGACTTCTATCAAATTTTTATATTTTTATGAATTTAGAAATACAAGGATTTAGAAACAGTTTTTTTCCAACTAGCACATCATAGTGCAAATTGTTTTAATGCTGTAAATGCTGAGTCTGATCTCATGGACTTCTTGGTAACAAGAAGAAATCATACTATTTGATATAATGCAGGTAATAATAATTAGACAATCAGATGTAAGCATTACATGCCATGTCTTAAGCATAGGGCCCTCCAAACTTTCTTAGTAAAAGAGCTCATACTCCTTTGAGTTAATAATATCTAATTTATTCTATTAACCACCACACTGTGACAATTATGATTATGTCACAAACAATATTATTCTTTTTTTT